>NC_081407.1:966113446-966726779 GCF_030272615.1 Cryptomeria japonica | reverse complement strand
TCAGTCTCATTGTATAATACTTTGTTAGATAAATGGGAAGAATCCACTCAAATAGAAAAAGAAGATTTTTGATGAAGTATTTGTACAATACTTCCCCAATCTATCATCAAATGGAATTAGTGCTTTAACTGAGAAATACAAAGCATATTTTGATTTTATAGTAAGAAGACTGAAGCTTCTAAATAGAAATAGGTCAGTTGTTGAGTCTGAGACACATCAGCTAGCCTGTATAATCAAATAGAGGGAAGATGTCATCCACTCAAGCAGTAAGGATGATACCACATAAGATGTTTCTTGACCAGAAATGGATGAAGAGGAAATTGTTCCAGCTGATATAGTCTATTCAACCAAGAAGAAGGATGACTCTGTTATTCTTGTTGACGAGGATATTCAGGATACAGTGGACCTATCTGAAGATATTACTGCACCAGATATGGATCCTCCTTCAATCATAGAAGTATAGGATACAACAGGTGATCAACCGGGTACTCAACTAAAGGAGGTCAGTATACCGACAATTGAGCAACTAGAGAAACCCCACTTTCCACCGATCACTGAGATCACTCGAAAGGAATCCACTGAGGAAGATGCTACTCAGCAAGCAGAAGATGCAAAAGAGAAGAGCCATCATTAAGAGTACATCCCCTGAATCGGCAAAGCCAAAACTACTTGATGATGATGATGATGAAGACTCTTTAAGTATTGCAGGACCTATTGACATGAATACCTTGAGTGCATCTGAAATGATGAATATTACTAATGTTATGCAATCTCGTGCACACAAGAAGAGGTTGAAAGAACAAAGAATTGAGGCAGAGACAATCCAGAATGTTGTAGAAATTTTGTCTGGATTACTATCGAAAACCTCTGTCGCACCTCTTCCTACTCCTATCAGAAAACTTGGTCAGTTAGTTGTATATGCATCTGATCAAATCAAATCACTTGAAGATGCTACTCAAATATCTACTGAGAAGAGCCACAAGAAGGCATATGGAGATAAGCTGGCTAAGCACCTTGAAAATGGCAAAATGGCTTTATCTTGTAATGACAGTCTGTTGCAGAAAGCTATTGAATATGGAGGAAAGTATCTTGCCTCTACCTCCAATATTACTTTCTTTTATTCTGATATTTCTAAGAATCAAGTTGAGAATGAGCAGGAAATAGAAAGGCTATGCAACGCACATGTTCCACTCCAAGACTCCATTCATATCTTTAACCGGTCTATAGATGAACTACATGACAAACTGATTAGGAATGATAATGAGAGAGCTAAGAGATTTCAATCTCTAAGAGAGACCAAGAGTCAGCTCACCTCATAGATCGACATTCTTCAAAGAGCCTACTCTAGTGCAGAAGCTATTCTTGCTACACCTGCGACGTGCTCGCTTGATTTAATGGAAGAATTCTATTCTCAGCTACTATCTACTTCAGAGTATATGAATCGAATACTAGAATCATGGCAGAATGCTCTATCCCAGATGAAGCAAAATTTCAATAATATTTTCATGAGAATGGCATGAATTTGTTTTAATTTTTTTTATATGATGAACTCTTTGATACAGATTTTCTTTATATATGTATATAATTTACTTTATCATTTTGGCATTGTTGTCAAAGGGGGGGTAATAATATGTATGTGTGTTTTTGAAATTGTTGTATTATGCATGCATTAAGGGGGAGTATTACAACATTAAGGAGGAGCGTTACATTCAAAGGTAGTATGAGTATATATGTGTAAATATGTTGTGTATGCACACTTAGCGGTATTGTATTACTTAGAAATTTCTAAGTGTTGCCATCAATGCCAAAGGGGGAGATTGTTGACTTGATGATGATTGTAATGTATTCATCACTTATTGTCATTGATGAAACACACTCACACACATATGATAACATTGACTACCGATATAACTTCAATTGGTTTTTACTACTCACCGGTATGTTTAAGGTCTATCTCTAACCGGTACTTTCTGTCAACTGGTATGTGCCTAAGATATAACCTGTGGTAACACTAAGACGACATCAAAGTGAAGATGAAGTTGAAGGTGAAGATCAAGTGGAAGATTCCTGGACAACGATTCACTAGTTTTATTCCAACTGGTATTGACTGCTCTAACCGGTATATTATTTTTGTGATGAGTTACCAACATTGTTTGTTTGGCGGTCATTTTTGTGATGAGATGATTAAATGTCTAGATACACTGTACCTAGGAAATTGTGTTCCTATGACCGACATAAGGTCTGAATGCCTATTTAAAGACATCTGAGCGAAGCATTTTGTGCGAGAAAAAAAGAGGAGAGAACAAATATAATAGAGGTAATCTATGCGAATACTTTTGCTGAAGAGCGATAAATGTTTAAATGGAGAGCAGTGTTGAATGAACTTAGAATGATCTGATCAAGCAAGTTTGTGCTACTCAGAACATATCAAATCTTTCTTGTTGTTTTTCTAATCATTACAACAGAACTAAATCCCCTAACCGGGTAAGCTCTAACAAGCTTCATTGTACAAATCCTCTAACAAGGTGATCCATTAGTTTGGATTCTAAAATCCTTCAACAAGGTTACTCTTAACAGGGTATAAGCTTCTAATCAGGATTGGAATATCTAACAAGATTCGCTCCTAGCAGAGCTCTTTGTAAGACCTTAACCGGTCAGTTTTCTATTACTGCAAATAGTTAACTTGTGAGTTCCATCTCACCGTGGTTTTTACCTATTTGGGTTTTCTGCGTATAATCACTTGTGTTATGGTGGATGTTCTACTTTATGTGGATGTTGTTATTTCATTTTAGATAGCATGTATTTTGTTTAATTGCTTGGTTAAATTCATCTATCGGTCAGTGTTTAAAGTAGTGTTTGTTTTGGAGTCATTGATTCACCCCCACCTCTCAATGCTTTTCAAGTCCATCAAGGTGGTGCTTTTTCATCTTCAAATATCTTGGGGTAGCAACATGCTCCTCTTTTATCTCTATCAAATCTCTTATCTTTTCACCATTTCCTTTTATGGATTGCATTATTCATTAATTGATGTCCTTTCTTGCATGGAATTATCCTTCATTTGAGCACATGTTTGTTCCTTGGTTGGGACCTATTCCTTGCTTGAAATGGAACATCTTTTATGAATGATACCTTCTTAGAGAGATTTTGTGATTCCTCTTCTATCTCGCTCTTTCTCTTTGAAGATATTACCTCTTCTTTTGTGTTGCATTATTCGTAATGTGATGTCCTTTCTTCCATAGGGTTATCCATTAATACCCTCTCTTTAGAAGATATGTAGCTCTTCTCCTTGTTCTCTTTCTTGGGGGGAAAGGATGGCTTTTTTCTATCTTTATCTTTCTATCTAATGTATCATTATTCCCTTTAGGGGTTGCATTTTTCATGTATTATGACATTTCTTACAATGGTATGTCTCTTATGATTAATCCCTCCTTAGCGGAATATGTGACCCCCCTTCCTTTCTTTCTCTCTCTTTGAAGATTACCACTTCTTTAGAGTTGCATTTTACATATACTAATGTCTTTTTGCATTGTATATTTATTCATGTAAGTATATTGTGCATTTAATTATGCCTAATCTCCCCTTAGAAGATTGTGTAATTCTTCTCATTATGCTTACACTTGGGGGGAAATGATCTCTCTCTCTCTCTCTCTCTCTCTCTCTCTCTCTCCTTTTTCAGGATCCACCTTTTCTTTGTTGAATGGTGTTTGTTTCATGATTTGGTGGTATTTCCTTGTGTGAAATTGTTGTTTGCTCAAGGATTCTCTCTTCTACAAGAGGTGTAAATCCTTCACCACAATCTCTTCTTCACTGGGAAATTACATCTATCATAAAATTACTGCTCACATTGGTTCAAAAGTGTGTCATCCTTCATCAAGAATCTCTTTCACCTAGAAATAGGGAAAAATAGGGGGAAGGTATGCATTCTTGTTCTCCTTCTTTTTCTTTTGGTAGAAGATGTTATGTTTGTTCAAGATAGCTCCTCTTGGAGGTAGATGTATTTTGAGCAAATATATCTCCTCCTCCAAGGATCTCCTTTAAACTTGTTGCAAGATATATCTTTTTCAACTATTTTATCCTTTCTTGAAGAGTATTCCCTCTCTAGCTTGGATTTATGACATCGTTGCCTAAAGGATATCTCCTTAGTGTTGAAGGTTAGTATCCTTGTTTCTAGCCTCCTTAAGACATGAACATATGACTATGTTGATGTCTTAAGGGGGGCCACCCATATCGCTCCCTTTGTACCATATTGTATTATACATTTTTACATATCACTCTTGCATGTCTAAATTGGGGTGTTCATTCTCAAAACTAGATAAAAACTCTAACACGAGATGCTTTACGTCTGAAACCAGATGCAGGATTTGATCTTTGTCTTAGATGGGGAAACACAGCATTGAAACCAGAAAAAAACTCTTACACGGGATGTCCTCGAAACCAGACATGTATATGTTTCAATTGGGGTTACACATTATCGAAACTAGAGAAAAACTCTTAAACGAGATGTGTATATGGTGAAAATGGATAACAACAATAACAAAATTGAAAGGCTAAATGAATTCAACCACAAAACCCTAGCCTAACAATCAACAAAGATCCACCATAACATATGAAGATTACCTAAGACAATGCAAATCAAATGAAATCACAAAGATTATACCATCACATGTCTAATAGGGTTTTGATCTCCATTCTTCCTATCTCCATTGATCTTGCTTGATATATTTGCTCTTAGATTTTATATGCACAAGAGCTCAACAAAGAATGGAATGTGGTTGCAAGTAGGATCGTAGTGTAGTCAAGTCCTCCAAATTGTCGATTAGGGTTTGATAATGAAGAAGGCATCTCCTTAAATAGAAGACACAATATGAAATGGAGGGATAAGATTGAGAGGTGTAAAAGGAGGTCGGCAATGATTAGAGGGTAGGTAGAAGAAATAATAAAATAATGAAAGAGGTAGATAGTGTAGGAATTAAGAGATGAATGACATGTGTCATGTGTAGAAAAGGATAATGAATTAATTAAATAAACACAGATTTATTTAATTAATAGAATAAGTAGGATAATTAAATAAATAAGATATTTATTTAATTTAGGAAAAGGATAATTTAAATAAATAAATGTATTTATTTAAATGAGAAATAAGGCTAGAAGAGGATAAATGAATTAATTAAATAAATAAAGATTTATTTAATTAATAGAAGAATTAGGCTTAGATAATTAAATAAATAAAATATTTATTTAATTAGACATGACAATTTTGGGTGTCTACAAGATGTTCTCAAGTTTGCACATTCACCCCTTGGCATTAACACACACATTTGCACACACAATCGCCCCTTGGCATTTGCATTTACATTACATATCTTAAATAGGTTGAAGCACACTCGAAACTAGAGCAAACAAACTCTTAAACGGGGTGCTATACACTTGAAACGAGACATAACTTGCACACATGTGTGAGGATGAGTGGAAGCACACACACACGAGGATGAGTAGAACTAGAAAAATAAGATTGGACTATTCCTACTCTCCTCCCCAAGACAGATCACCTAGATGAAAACATCTAGGGGTGAGATGTCTATGTTCTCCTCTTTTTCATCATTCTTCTCATGGATCACCTGGATAAACACATCTAGCGTGTATTCATTCTCTCTCTTCTTCCTCTCATGAACTCATAGTTTTGCTATTGATAGCTAATGGATGAAATTTTCTTTTATCTTTTATGTGATTGCTTGTGTTAATGAGATGACATTTTTCAAGAATGATATTAGTTGTTGAGACATTTTGATATTGAGGTCTCTTTGGCTAGTTGACTTGAGGTCTTGTTTTTGGTCTTTAGCTTTTGTTGTGTGTCTTGTTGTGTCTTTATCTTTGTTTGCCTTTTTTGTCTTTATTTGTCTTTTTGGTTTTCATCTTGTTTTGTGGGCCCTTGCATATGTTTGAGTGAGTTAAGATCTTAATATTAGGGGCTTGGTTCCTCAAGATTAGCAATATCTTATACTCTTTGTGATTTTGCTCCACATTCCTCATCTTCTTCATCTATCTTTCTTCTACTTTACTGTGAGTATTTGTGTAAGATGATACTCCTGCTAAAGTGGGGGCTAAATGTAGCATCCTAAAATTGCACCATTTACAATTTTGACAACATTTAGGGCCCTCGCCTTAGTGTTTTCATCCTCATGCTTGATTGGAACCTGTTTGTGCCTCCGCCATGCCATAAACATCACATTTTCATTTTATGCCTAGCTAGGACCCCTTAACTCTGGCCCAATTTGGGGTAGGACCAGGGTGTGGCACCTTGGTCCTCACTGGGACCATGGTGCCACTCCATAGTCGTCCCTATTTGGGTCCTCATTTGAATCCTATGCCCTATCTCAAATTTGAGTGGGAAAACTTGCTTTATGTCAGCCTATGTCAGAAAATTAATATGTTTGACGACAGACATGCATATAAGGAGGTCTTCCCCTCTCATTTGGGGGAGATTCATGATGGGTGGCAAAATTGGGAGAAGTATAATCAAGCAATCAAGCATCCAAGCATTAAAGCATTCATAATTAAGCATCTCTAGAGGTCTTCAAGGCTGCATATTCTTCATTCATCCATTGTGGAGCCACATTGCATCAATCATTTGCAAGTATGTGTGTGCGTTAAGGTTTTATCATGTTCATGCCATTTCATACAACATATATGATTACATTCAAGGAGCAAAGCATCACCATCATTCATTGCAGATCTGAAGGTATATATTTCCATCATTTTATTTCAAGCATTTGTAGTATTTCATTCAAGGTTGATTCCTCAACCAAGGTTTGACTTAGGCAAACATCTATTCCCAACCTTTTCCCCATTCTTTCAGTGTGCAAGAAATAGGTGTGTAGCTGTACTTCTGGAAATAAGCTTCAGAAACAAAGACGAAAAAACCCTTTTCGATGCACAAAAAATTCGAAGGACCAAGAGGTAGCGCCACGGTCCTTTCTTTTTTGGGGAATTTTCATAGGGTAGATCCGAATTAGCTCATATTTCTCAGATCCATGTGCATGACTGAATCTCAGACCTGCAACTTAGTATTTTCTCAGTTTTGTCTTCAATTTCAGCACTTAACCCTAAATCAATATTTCAACTTACAAAAGAGAGAAAACCATCATAATCAATCAATCCACTTAGTATTCAATCCTTATCTAATTTGTGATTGAATCTAGTGGATTCCTCCCCTCTTTTGAATGTAAAGGAAATCCCCCTCAAAGCGAATTGATTTGGTGATTTCTCCTTCTATGTTGTAAATTGCCAAATCAAATTTTCCCCTTTACAATAGTAATATGGGACTACCCCGTACTCCTTGCAAGAGGCACCTAACTGTGATACAAACAAGGCATATATATCTCGCCCTTGTAGGATTTGACCTTGTGACGTCTCTTTCAAGAGTACAAATTCTCCATCACTAAGTTAACTCAAATGTACCAAAAGTAGGCAAACCTCATCTTCTTAATGTAAATGTTTTTCTAGGATGAAAACATTTTGACAATGTGATAATAAATTGATAAAAAATAATTCATCTAACAATCATTAACAAGGCCAAGACATCATCTTGCTCAAAAGGGATGGAGACGAAGTGACCAAAATTGAAACAATGATTAACTATACTATTAAACAAGTAGTTGATAACTGGTGATTCTTTAACTGTAAGGTAAACATGAGCACTTGAAATTTGATACACAAAAAGAGAACTTATCTATGAATTGGAGAGAAACTTAGAAGACTACATGCATTTTTTGATCAGTAACTATTAGTTTTGGCAAAGAACCGCATGATCTACTTAATTAGTAAGTTGTCTTGGTAGAAGCTATAAGCCCTCACATGACATTATATTTGTTTGATATTTGATGACATATGCTGATTATTCTAACAAAACTACAAACCCAAATGTGCCCTAGTTCATATGTTTGACTCCATATAACAGTTAGACATGTTTTGGTGTATAACTTAGTCATATGAAGAAGTCCACCTTAGCTGAAATATAATATTTAGAAATTAAGCATCTAAATTTATTTCTCCAAATTTCATATATATATTTTTATTTCTTCCTCAAAAGATGTTCACATGTCGATTTGCACATTCTTCACACAGTCGACAGTTCGAAAATGGTTATCCAGCCCTTAAAATGCAACAACACACAAATTATAATTTATGAAAGTAACTTATGAATTGATGCATCATAAAGATTGGATAGCCATCCATTTCCCAACAACCCTATTATGCTACTAACAGCTCTCTTTAGGAAACAATAGTTCTGAACTTGCAACTAGGGGTTTTGAGTCGCAACAAAAAATTTGGTTGGTGATTAACTTCAAAGAAGCCGAACAAAGCTAGGAAGTGCAAAATAGGAGTAATATAGAAATTGTCGGAAGACTCCAGAGCATTTGGAGTAAAATAAAAATAATTTTTGAATATACAATTTTGAACACATAAAATACAACATTTCCAAATAGAGGCGCATTGTTTTCCATTCATTAATTCTTAGTAATCAATTCATTGGGGGATTGTGGGTTTTCAAGTTTGAAGAGCATAGTGTGAAAAGAATTTGGATGACATAATAGCTTTTAGAATTATACAGAGAATAGATGCACCAAACATTCATTTAAACATGTGTATGTTGAATGAACAAATGAAGGAATTTTAATGATGTCTATGAGACTCAACAATCTAAGAGATCAATTGATAACAAATTAACCTATTTTCAAATTCTTTTTCATATTGAAATTTCAGTAGCATGAAGCATTGAATCAACAATATGATAAATTAATGTTTCGTGGTAATGATTGTGTCAGTCTTAGATTGTTCAATTATATCAATCAGTCAAAGTCAGAACTATAAAACCCTTTTTGAGCTATGTTGTCGGTCTTGGTATGGGTTGGGGTATGGGTATGGGGCTCAAATGCACTAGTACTACTAAAAAAATCTAGGGCGCAAATATGGTTATATATATATATATATATATATAATTGGAAGTACATTTGATATATCATATGATGATAATGATAATGATATTTGAGTTTTTGATTGCTTGATACTTCATCATTGATCAATGATAGTGATAAAGATAATATTAATTATCAATGAATAGTTCAAATATTCAATATTATGTCATATATCATAAAAACTGAAAACAATACAATAAAAATATGTATTTTGGTCTCCAATCTTCATCAAAAGCAACTAGATTGAAGTCATCACTTGATTCAATATCATTTGAACCACAAGCTAAAGGAGTGCCACTTTTTAGGTCATTTTATTTTACTTTATATTTTAATGTAAAAAAATGCTTTAAAATTAGGTTTTTAACATTAGAAATTGAGGTTTCCCTCATTGTGGGATTGATACCTAGATGATTTAGTATAGAATTGGGACCAAGACCCAGATCTAAGAGACATACCCTATAACTGAGTTATTTAGTGTTATATGTAGTGATGAATTTAGAAAGAGAATAACAAATAGCAAGGTACCTCAAACAACTTTTCAATATATGAAAACAAACAAATGAATTAATTTCCACTTTCCTCACCAACAACTGAGAGACTCGAAATCCATTACCTTAAATGTGTAGATGTTCTTCCTATAGAAGGCTATCAAGAAATATAATTGAAGAGTCTGACAAATTCTAGGTTGAGTAACTTGAATAGCATTGTCTACATGATTGTAGCATTGATATGATCTCATAAGAATCTAGCTAACCTTGGTTTTTTGTCATTAGGTAGTGGATAAGCTTTTAAGTCACGGTAAAAAATCTTTGTAATTGGATTTGTAACACTAGGTGCATTTGGCTAGATCAGATATCTTGTGTGACATATAGCCCATGACATTGGCAATCTAAAGTATCTATTGATGTAAATTAAGGATATTAAAAACCGTATAAAATGTATGGTTGACCAAAGAAATAAAAATCTAATAGTTTGGTAAGACCATAGAAGCACTATTCGATTCTATGTTGCAGGGTTTGGATAAATCCCACCCATACCCATATGGGTCTAGTTTGAGACTAAGCCGAGGTTGGGAAGACTTGGAGTTCGCCCAAGATTTTCCCTAAGAACCCTAGGTTCCTTATGGGTCCTTCAAGCTAGACTTGAGTGAACTCATGTGGACCCACAATTTGCTTGAAACAAAAAGAAAAGAAAAAATTATTTTTAAAATATCTTTATAAACACAAAAAGTGTTAAAATGCATAATTTCACTCAAGTGATAAAATTGTGAAAACAACACGGGCCATGAAAGTTTTTGTGGTTTCAAAGGCCTTAATTTGGGGTCGGTGGCAGAGGCTCTACCCCTCCTCCTCCCATATCATGACAAGGAACACACCTAGGCACTACACCAAAATCCCATTGGGGTCTCCACTCCCAGACCCTCGCAAGTTGTCGTCCCCAAATCCCAACCCTTGGTCCCCTTCTCCTTGAGACCCACCCCCACATCCCTACATCCCCTTGTCCTAAGACTCCATTGAATCTAGTTTATTTTTCCCAAAGTTACACATTTTCTACAAGTTGTGAGTTCTTCAACTAAGAAGAATTGGAATGTATACTCCTTTATAACCTCGATTACCTATATCTTATTGGGTGCAAAGGAACCTAAGGATTTGGTATTTGTGCACTTCAACTTGCATCTCATGTCGGATAAGAAACCTGATTAGAATGAGGGTTTGACAAGGAATTTGGATTTAATTCCTTATTGTGAAGACTTAATGCTATTGTTGCACAACTTGTCAAAATCTCTATCAATGAGGTGGCTTCTACATATAGCATGTCTAGTGAAAGTGGCATTGTAGTTGATTGTAGTTGAAATGAAATTGAATTAAATGTTGACTTTGATGCTCTTGATGAAAAACAATACAAAGATTACTATTGACAATCATGAAAATCATTATTCTTATGATTATAATATATAATTATATATATACATGAATACATACACCTAGCTAAGGGGAAAATCTCATATCAACATACTTAACCTCAAACCCATACCCATTTCTATATCAAGATTGACAACTTATATTTAATGAATTAGAAGGGGATCGGTCTCTATATTTATATCCTTAGAATGTTCCCTATGCTTCTTAAGACGTGGTCTAAATATTCAGGGGAAGAGAAAATAGGTGTAAATTTGTATTTTTAGAAATAAAAAAATCTCATTCTTTGAATGAAATTGGTAGAGACACATTCAAGTGGAAATGGCTATTCAGCCTCTAGAATGCATAAAAGGCATTGATGTCTTACTACATTTTACGGACTGAATAACCGTTTTCCATTCAAATAGCGAAAGGAGAAATGAGAACAAAGGAGTGCATCATGAAATATGAATTTCTCCGAGGCTTCATCAAAGAGATTCAAGATAACCCTAAAATCCACAAGTCCTAGCATAAGAAATGTATTGATAAAGAATTTTATTGGGAATCTAACATCCTTTAGTCTATGTCAGGAATAATGCTTTGCAAGTATGAGGGCATATTTTGGCCAAAGCATAAGAGAGGTCATACGTGAGTTTATATAAATTAAGGCATTCTATTTCCAGAGCATTTGTAGTTAAATGGGCCTAAGATCCAATTTAATAAATAAAATCCCATGAAATAAGGATTTCGCCTTTACAGCTAATTATGTATTGTGGGTTCACCAAAGATGCAATATAGCCCCACAATCTCCTAGAAAAACTAAATGTTTGATAAAGAACCTGACAGGAAATCAACAGTCTTAATTACTTCCTCTATCAACAGTCTTAATTAATTCCTCTATGTAACTATTAATGCTTTGCAGAAAAAAGTATGTGAGAGGGCATATATTTGCAAAAGCGTAACAGAGGTCATGTGGATTAAAGCATTCTGCATGGGTCATAATAGAGGTCATGTGGATTAAAGCATTCTGCATGGGTCATAACGTTGGTTCAATTTTCTAAACCATTTGAGATTAAATGGTTCTCTTTATTCTTACAAAAATTATGATCAAATGAAATGAGAAAAATTCTTAATTAAGTTGAATTCTTGAAGTATTAAATCTTAATTAAGCTGAACTCTTGAAATATTAATTATTTTGATACATAAAAGCAGGGGTTTTGAAAAGGTTCAAACCCTTTATATAAAAGAAGATAAGCAATAAACATTATAGAACAAAAAAAGATAACTAGGAGAAACAACTAAAATTTTGCAAATACCAAAAACCACCGAACCAAACAAACAACCAACCCTAATTCAGGATGGTTTAAAGTCAAATTGCTTCAAAGATTCTGCTTCATTAACTTGCTTAATGCTTCTTTTCTTGATACAAATATTATAATGATTGCAATAGTATTATAAAAAATGTCTTTTTTTAATGTCCTTACATTGTAATGAATAACAGAAAGCATGTCAAAATCAAGATCCAAGTTGTAAGGGGCAAATATATTGCCATTGTGGCTTCAGAATGCCTGGCATAAACCATCCAATAGGTATTGCATATTTGATGTGGAAAATTATGAAGGCAAGTACGTTGCTTCTCAAATTAACCCTTTTTACCTTTACTTTTTTTTTTCATTAGCATGGCACACTTCTAAAACAGACAAACTGAAAAATTGGGGCCCAGCCAAATAAATACAGAAAAAACAAAACACATGTCTCTCTCCATGGGATACAATGCCCCATCATGGAATAGGATACCTGCCCAACAAAATTTGCATCAATAACTGTGCAGATACATTCATGTAAATACACAGTAAGCTGCCAAAGTTGACATTGTCTAGTATGTTGGCAAGATATTGAAATAAAACTTGTCAAGTAAAAAATTGCACAAGTTTCTCAGAAGCTTAGAAAACTCCAAAGACTTCAAAGATTTTTTCTTTACCAGCTACAAATTTTCATTTCTTCATCTCTGATGAAACTACATGAAGTGACTTAAAAAAAAATGACATAAGTGAAAAATTGCCTTTTCATGTGGTTGCTGGGCCATAATCGATGTTTGACTTGGGATAATTTATGCAAGCGTGGTTTTCAGGGTCCTTCTAGATGTGTTTTGTGCAGTGATGGCGAGCAGATTGTTTCCCATCTCTTTTTTCAGTGCTCCTTTACTAGACATATTTGGCATTCTTGGTGGGGTGTTTGGAACCAAGCTTGTCGGCACGCTGCCTCTTTGGTTGAATTTTGTGATCGATGGGGTAAGCCTCTAGTTAAGACTTCTTTTCTTCACATAGCTTGGACTTTGGGCCCATCTTTTATTGTTTGGCATATTTGGCTGGAAAGGAATTGGCGAATTTTTCAGGATGTTCAATTGGGAGTTCAACACTTGTGGAGGAAAACTCTTTTCTCTTTGGGAGAAACTATTTGTGCCAAATGTGACATGTCGGAGGCTGTTGACCTTGCTGATACCTCTTGCTATGATCGTCTTTATTTTTCTCCTTCATGGTGTCAGATCAAGAGAATAGAGGTCGACATCCCTTCCAGAAAATTAATAGGGAAGGGAAGTGGTTCCCTCCTCCGCTGGGGTTTTTGAAGATTAACACTTATGGGTCTTCTTGTGGTAACCCCGGCCCTGCTGGGATTGCTGGCGTTGGGAGAGGTAGTTTGGGGAATGTTCAATTTATTTTCTTTGTTTATAAAGGGAATCAAACCAATAATTTGATGGAGGCTCTTGCTCTTTTATTTGCTGTGGAGCAGGCTTGTGAGCGTGGGTGGCGCATGATTATTTGTGAGTCTGATTCGCAGGTGGTGGTTAGATCACTGAATCGGATGCAGTCTATTGAAGCTAGTTGGAGGTTACTTCGAGTGGTTGATCAGATTCTTCAACTGTCTGCTTCTCTGGAATATGTTTCTTTTCAGCATATCCCTAGAGAATGGAATGGGGTTGCTGATTGTTTGGCCAAATGGGCCTCTGCACATTTGCAAAATTGGTATATTGTTGATAGGAGTCAATTGTCTCTTGATTTGGCTCGTCAGTTGGATAACTTATTGGATATGGACAGGGCAGTTTGACCCCTGGTGCTTTGTTGTTTTCCTTGTTTTGAATAAATTTTTACCCCTCTTTTATTGTCAAAAAACATGAAGTGACTTAAAAAAAATGACTAACTGATTTCTGGAGAAAGTTTTTCACAAAGAAATAAATGATATTGTCATGTTCTCACTTGGATTTCAAAAGCTCAATTTTGAAAACAGGTTGCTTTTATTAACTACATGAGAGATATACAAAGCTGTACCTGCTATACCATAGATTTGCTGACATGAAAAAACAACTTTTAACATAAATGAAATGTTGCCAATTGTTGGTGGTGCAACTGTGCATAGATGTTTTCAAAGTTTTAATTGCTTGTCTGATCAAATGCTTGCATGAAAAAAATCAAAGTTCATCTCTGCCAGGGGACCAACATTTAAGAATAGAATTCTCATTTAAAAGAAAAGAATATAAAAAGGAATTCATTATTTGAAGAATTCAACTACATACAGTGGCAGTGCTCATGAAAACCGCATCTTCAGGCCACATATGGCACTTCAATGTTCTGTTTGCAAATTGATTTTATCCATCCTCTGGTTAGGCATAAATATAGAACAATATAACAAGAAATTGATCAGCACAAAGCAACTGTTATGTATAGATCTTTGTAAACCATCTTCACTTACGGGACTTATTTAGCTTCGCATTATACATTTACCATTCATTAGTGGCAGGCAATAGTAGACTCCACAATTGGAAAACTAAAGATAACACCAATTAACTTAATTCCTGATTCAAATTTCAAGTAATATATTTATCACTCTCCTCTTACAACATTCTTGGATCAAAATCAGTTGTAATAAACAATACAGTCAGCACTGGATCAGAGACATCACAACAAATCATCTCTGATTGCAGGATTTTTTTTTTTCCTCCTCTGGTGGAAAAGGCATAAATATAGAACAATGGAACAAGACATTGTTCAGCACAGAGCAACTGTTTTGTATAGACCTCTGTAAACCATCTTCACGCACAGGACTTACTTAACTTCACATTATACATTTAACTTTCATTAGTGGCAGATAATAGTTGATTCCGCACTTGGAAAACTAAAGATAACACCATCTAACTTAATTTCTGAATCAAGTTTCAAGTAATATATTCATCACTCTCCTCTTACAACTTTCTTGAGTTAAAATCAGTTCTTATAAACAATACAGTCAGCATTGGACCAGGGACAGCACTACAAATCTTCTCTGATTGCAGACTGTTTTTTTTACATCCCCTGTTGGAAAAGTCATAAATATAGAACAATATAACGAAGACATTGATCAGAACAAGGTGACTTTTATGTATAGATCTCTGTAAACCATCTTCACGCACAGGACTTATTTTGCTTTCACATTATACATTTAGCATTCATTAGTGGCAGGTAATAGTAGATCCAACACTTGGAAAACTAAAGATAACAGCATCTGCCTTAATTTCTGATTAAAATCTTAAGTAATTTACTCATCACTCTCCTCTTACAATATTATTGAATTAAAAGCAGTTGCAATAAACAAAACTGTCAGCTCTGGACCTCAATTGCATTCATTGGGAGGGCTCACCTGAGATACATCTTTTATACCAGCATGCTTGGGCTCACCAATTTCAGATTCTTTAAGTTGAATGACTGTTTCAAAAGCCCCCACCAATGTCTTCACCTTGCTTTTTCTAACAGGAGCCAGCTTATTTACTTCTTTTTCAATCACATGATTCAGCATCCACTCTTCAGATGCCTTTCTTGCTTGTAATTCCTGATGCCTCAGGTTGACATTCTCTGGTTTTGATTTTGGATTGGAAGAGTCAATAATTCTCCCTCTTCTAAACCTTCTCTTCTCCAGACGTCGATTATCCTCTTCAGAACCAGCTATAATTTGACCTCTTCTAAACCTTCCTTTCTCCAAAATCTGATTACCCTCTTGAGGAACTGTTGTCTGATGCTGTTTTCTAACTTTGCCAAGCCCTTCTTGTTCACCATTGGATTCACTTCCATAACTATCATCATATTCAAAGTCCTCAGAATACTCGCTGTCAAAGTCTTCATCAATATATTCTTCGGCTATACTTTCTCCATATGGTTGATATTCGTCAATCTTTTCCTCATGTGGTTCAAAATCATCATTCTTCTCATCAACAAACTTGTGACTGTCAATAATTTCGTAGGGTGCAGAAATGGGTGCATCATTCCTGTCACTGCATTCATGGCAATATTCTTCAACAGATTGCCCATCCCCTTCTGTATCAATATGTTCCATTGTATCTGCATGCTCTTCACTTGTTTCATCAGCACTGTGAGAATGCTCATCAAACTGATGAGCATCTTCAGCATCATTTGCACATATTTGATCATTAGCGGGCAACTCTTCTTTATCACTACATGCCTCTACTGTTTGATGAGCATCTTCAGCATCATTTGCACATATTTGATCAGTAGCGGGCAACCCTTCCTTGTAACTACACACCTCTACTGTTCCATCTCTGTCAGGCCTTTCATGTTGTGGATCAGAGGAAGAATTTTGGCTTTGGGATCTTGGCGAATCAGATTTTACTGCACCATTCTTTTCTCTCCTCTTCAGTGATTTCTCTATTGTCTTTAACACTGGCTTCTTTGTTTTTGCATTGCTATGACCATCAAGAGCATACTTAGGTGGTGGAGTAGCTTTTTTAGCACTGCCGTGGATGTTGAGAGCATGGTTCTGTGATTGAATAGCCTTTTTGGCATTTTCATGGTCATTGAGAGCTTGGCTGGGCGATGAAGAAACCAAATTTGCTTTACTGTTGCCATTGATAACAGGCTTAGGAGAGACAGACGCTTTTATATTCTTTTCTGAAGAGGACTTGGAAGGCAAAGAAGGCGAGGTTTTGGATTTCAAAGCTGTCGACCTTATCACTTTGGACTGAAACTCCGACTTGTTAACAGCAGTCTTCTCCTTTGGGGACACTTTAGAGGAATGGCCAGGAGTGGAAGAAATCCCAGTCGGAGTGGAAGGAGACTTGACAGGAGTGGAATGCTTGACAGGGGAAGGGGTATCAGAAATGCTTTTATGACCCTTGGGGGTCTTCGCAGCTGCAGATTTTGGGGTATCTAAAGGTGTCTTGTTTGCACTTGTAGTATGATTGTGCTGATGCTTAGAGGAATCGTATCTTTTAGATTGAGGTTTCTCAGGTTTTACTCCGTATTTACAATAATGATGACAGGAGGCAGTGGAAGGTCTCAGGTAATGAGGAATGTGTTTGGAGGCCTCGTCACTTGGACTGGGGTTCTTAGAACCATTGTAGATCTTGGCTGCTTTCTCCAACCCATTAGAAGAAATCTTGAAATGTGTTGGAGGAGTTGTTGGGGCAACTGCCAGAGAAACATCTGCAACAGCAGTAGGGGTAGTGCCCTTAGAACCATTCGAGATCTTGGCTACCTTGTCCAACTCATTAGGAGACTTCCTTAAATGTGTTGGAAGAGTTGCGGGTGTAAGTTTCTGAGGACTATTTGAAGCAACCATAGGCTTGGTGATCTGATTGTCTGGCTTACTTCCGATAGAAGCCTTTCCGTTCATAGGTTTGCCCGGTTCATGTACTTTTCCACTGTCAACCCCCTCTGGAGTTGTCATTTCAAGGAGAAAATTCACAAAAGCAATATATATGTATGGGACAGAACAGTTTGTCCTCACCAGTAGAAGATCCAACCAAAGGCACTGCTACAGATGCTGACCGACCTGAAATAGAAAGTGCGCCCGTGCTTCAATTGCTTGTATCAAATATATAATGAGCTCTGCAAAAGGAGGGTGTGATGAATTATTAGATCCAGCTTCATAAATTTTGAATTATTAGATCCAACTTCATATATATTGAACCAATGCATTCTACAATAAGAAATTGCATATTTGAAACCTGTTAAGAATGGATTTGGACGAATCAAGGAAAAAGAAAAAGAAATATCATGATCCAAAACTCTATCAGAGAAAGTGAGATGAGCTTCCTCCTCGCATCCAATGAAACATTACTCAATAGGAATCTGAGTTGATATATAAATGAAAATTGCTTATCCCACTATATGGATCCATCAAGACAAACAAGGCATTCCAATGCATTTCATATATGTCTGCCCAAAAATGGATCTATTCTTTCTTAAAAAAAAGCCTTAATTTCAACTATCCAATTCCACTTGTAAGCTCTATAAACATGACAATATTTGCCCATCTGTTCCCACCTAACTCAGAAGCAGATTCACAGGCCACTTCCTGATTCAACGCACCATAAAAGATATGTGAATGAATTCAATTGAATAACGTTTTACACCATTTGAGCAGGTCATATACTCCGTGTGAACCAACGCGCTGAAAAGCCTGTATTATTACTGGCGCAAGTGTACCGCCCACACAATTATTGAACACGCCTTAAAAAGCAGGATTGATAAGGTATTACTTAACAGAGAAGGAAAAAAAGCATTGACATTGATAACCAGGATTAACTCAAACCGGATTTACACATATAAATTGCACAGAATGTCAGGACACGCAAGTGAAACATGTGAAATCTATCCAACCAATCGAATATTTTGACAACCATAAAACTATTGATTGAATGCATAAAAGATGGTTCCTCTTATGATCTATAACATTATCTCATCTGTAACCACTTTTCCAAAATAGGTTCATTGACACAGAAAATTTCTGAAAAGCCATGGCTTGAGCAATACCTGCAAATTCAATTCATCCATACAAGACCCGCCGCAAAATCCTCTGACATGACAAAAAACAATCGCCCAAGTTAGATTTCAGGCTAAAAGAAGTCTCCCCTAAAGAAGCACATGACCCACATCACATGATAATCCAAAAAGAGATTACTGTTCACCTCAGGATTCAGCCCAAAGGCGACTCATTCCAAACAATCTTTCAAATCCCCAAATCTTTCAAATCCAATTGGATTGCACGAGTATCGACCCAAGCTTAGGTGCGTAGATGACCAAAAAACCAATGATCTAGACAAGTCTCACCGATACAGCAATTGAAACTTTAAGCTGGGAAACATACCAGAAAAATCACATTTTTTTTTTATCAAAATCCATTCTGTTCAAAATGATGCAACTAAACGAAAGAAACGAGGGAGAGGAGAAGAACCGTTGGGTGGTGTCCGCGTGGATTGTTTCTTTTCGCCCTTCTCTTTGCATTAAGTAACACCTATGCCCCAGTCAGTTTTACCTTGGGATTTCACGTTTATCTTCTTTCCTCAATCGTAACGCAAGGCATCAAGTTGATTCATTTTACTAAAAATCTAGTTATTCTACAACAACTTGTAGCCGTTCTGATTTTTGACTGTGATTACAGTCATGTGGAATGCGCCGACGTGGACAAATAAGACAAAAGTTACAAAGATACTTCACAAACACAAAACTATTTGTTTATTTTAATAATGCTGTCTTAGAGCCTAATGTGATTTGTCTCCTCGGGCCTTGCATGCATAGTACGGCTGGATGCAAATTTTTATGTACACATGGATTTGTACAACCACAACATGTTGTGGGGTGTTATGATCACCCCACTCATTTGAAAGTGTGTGTCTTCTATTGATCAAAGTTTAATGAGATCAATTTAAGGTTCCCTCTTATCATTACACTCATGTACAAGCTATGGGTAACTTACTTTGGCATTCATTGTTTCTACCTAATTCTTCATCTTCTTCTTTAAGATAGTTTCCCAATTGGATTAATGGACAAGTTTGAAAGAACAACCAAATTAATGGCTAAGTTTTAATGATCTCAATATTTAAAGATGACATACTAAATTTCTTACCTATATTTTATATTCATAATGTATCACATTAATATTTCTATTGATCTTTTATATTTTATGAGGGGATTTTTTTATTTATTGGGAGCGTACATTGAAATTTGATCAATTGGTTTTTAATAGTTTGATTTGGTGGAAAACAATTGGGAGTGCAAGAGGGTTCTTCGACTTTTTTGTATTACAGGAAAATTAGGCATAAATAAAACTAGATTAATAACTTAACTACCAAAGTATAAATCTAACTAGCGTGTGTGTGAAAAGTGGTAATTTGCAAGTTGTAAGGCACAAACACTTCAATAAATCATTGCATGCATGATTAGACAAATATAATCATGAATATAAAAACCATAACAAATCGACCTATTGCCTTTTAAAAGATACGAGTATAGGCTTGCTCTCAGATTTGTCTAAGCAATACCAGTGACTAGACTACACCAAGACGAATGATTTAATCTATATGAGCACAAAATTAAGCTAAATGGATGCAAGATTAAGCTATGAATGATTAAACTAATATACAAACAGCTAAGATGCAATAATCTCAAAGCACAATATTCATAATGAACTTAGAGCAAAAACAACATAATAACAATAAATCTCTAGGGTGTCTTGAATGAGAGATGAAAGGCTGAATTTATAGAGAATCCAAAGAGAGACCAATGGTCAAGATCAATTAATGATGAGCGATTGAGATTCCTCAAGAAAAAACACAATCCAGGTGAATTGAAATAATTGGATCAAATCATTGGATGCTTTGATTGAGTTTCAAAGAAGATTAGATTGAGTTAATCTTGAGATAAATTCCAATTAAAGTTTGATTGAATGCATTGAGATTATAAGTCCGAGTTTGCATTGGAGATAAAATGAGTTGATTCCATGCACGTGAGATAAAATTAGTTGATTCCATGCACATTCCTCTTATTTGCTCAAGATTTTAATTAGAATAAGCCTCTTCAATACAACTAAACTTCTTTCCTCAAGATTTGCTTTGAGTTTTAATTTTAGAGAAAATGATTTATTCAATTTAATTGCTTTGAGATTTCTCAAGTTATCTCAAATTTTAGAAAAGAAATATCTCAAGTTGATTTCTTTTCTCAATTTAATTTCTTTTTGTAAATTAATTCCTTTTTGATGATTAATTCATTTTTTAAAATTAATTCATTTTTTAAAATTAATTCATTTTTGATGATTTAATGACAAATTTATTTATTAATTAAATATGCTAGGATATTTAATTAAATAAATAAGATAATTGATTAAAATGATTTAATTGGAACAATTAATTAATTAAATAAATATTTAATTAATATAGGATGATTTATTTGCTACGTGACTGATGATTTAAAAATTAATTAATTAGATGCTCAAGATTAATTTAATTGCTTTTGGTTGGGACCTTGGTGATGTAGTCGAGATTAGGGGCCCATTGTTTAGGTGACCATTTTTAGGGTATTACAACTAGTTAATCCACAATGACAATGAAATATATAATAAAATCAATGAAACATTAATCTAGAACTCCCTCGTTGACTCCATTCATGGCCTCCATTGCTCTTCTCATATACTGTGGTTGATTGGCTCTCAATGTTGCGCTAGGAATCTTGCATAGAAACGACACAATAATTTTGAAGATAGTGGTTATTGAAAATGGGAGAATGAAGCTCAATTTATAGATTTCAAATAGAGGAATTGAATGACCGAGATGCATTTGAGAATAGAATCAATCAACGGTTGAGGTTGGTTAGTTGAGACAAAACTGATTGGGAGTTGAACTCATTTGATTGATGAGTTGACTGAATTGATTCATTAGTGAACTAGATAGTTTGATCAGTGAATTGGATTGATGAGTTTGTTCGAAAAAGCCGATTGATGAGTTAACTGAGGAGATGACTGAATTGTTTAGGAAGTTTTAAAAAGGTGATTGACAGTTAGATTGAAAATTAATGCCAGTTAGGATTTTGACATGTGGTGTAGGAAATTGACTTGAAATTCTAATATCAATTGTATTTGATTTGAATTTGGATTTTTTGAATTTATGGAATGAAATGCACATTTTATTGAAATTAAGTGAAATTAGAATTTGGGGTTTTTTGAAATTTTGAATTAGTAAAGAATGAATTAGTTAATTAAAGAACTTAAAGAAATTATTTAATTATGGGAACTTGGAAATGAAATTTAATTAAATAATAAAGATTCTTTAATTAAAGATATTGAGATCATTAGGTAAAAATAATAATAATTAAATAATAAAATTATTTAATTAAGAAAATGAGATTGCATGATTAAGCAATTAAGGAGAAATTGAACAATTAGAGAAGAGGAAGAAATATTATTTGGAAGAATAAAATTAGCTTAATTAAATAATTATTTAATTGATTAAGATGGATAATTAGCATGCTAATGATGAGACATTTTTAGGTGTCTACATTTGCCCCTCTTTAAGACAATGTTGGAACAATATTGTTTCCAAGAAAATAAAAAAATTTCCTGCCCCATTGTGCTTCGACAATAATAGGGTGTAATTGTGCACCCTTGGAAAATTGGTTAAAAAAATTATGAAATTGAGACCAATTTAACGATATTATGCTCCCAAGTAATTGTTTTCAATTTTACGAATTTTCGAGCTCATTCGACTAACCTACAAGTGCTTTTAACTTTACGGGGTCCACGGTCATTGTGGAGGGGAAAACCCTCATTTTGGCCTATAAATATAAATTCCAAGGTTCATTTTGCTTATTTGAATTCATTGAGTTCAAAGCAACCAAAGCAGTTTTAGAGCTTTTTACGAGCATGATGGCTGGCGTTGGAGCACGTTGACACCTTTCTGAGTGAGTCAGGTCTTATCAGCGTCCAACTGGCATATGCGACATGGTAAGTATCTTGAAAATTTTTGTCGATTTTTGCCTGATTTCAAACTTTTTCTAATTTTTTTTGTAATTTTCCAATTTTATGGATTTTGCATGCGTAGTTTGACTTTTTTGCATTCGTCATATTATTTTTGCAATGGTCATTTTTGTTTTGCATTCGTTAACTATGTCGCATAAGACTTATCTGTTTCTATGAAAAAAGTGATAAATACACTAGATTAACCAAGTTAACCACCAAAAATTGAATCTAACCAGCTAAATCCGTAAAACATAATGAAACTTAATCATATCAACAAAATAATAAAATGAATTATCAAAACCCCCTTTTGTCAATCCAATAGGCTTCCATTTCTCTTCTTTATCATTGTGTTGTGTGGCTCTCAGTGTTGCACTGGAGTACCTGCATAAGTTAGACACAATAATTTTGAAGATAGTGGTAGGAAAATTGAGGGGAAATAGGCTAAATTTATAGATTCTGGAGGATGAGAATGGACAATTGAGATTCATTCTAGAACATAATTGATCAATGGTTGAGATTGCTTGAGACAAAATTGGTTTAGAGTTTAACTCATTTGATTGATGAGTTGACTGGAGTGATTAATTAGTGAATTGATTATCTTGATTATATGACTAAGTTGATTGATTTGTTAACTGATTTGGTTGTTTTGTTCCAAAAAGGTGATTGAGAGTTGAACAAGGTGATTGATGAGTTAACTAGGGAGATGGGTGAATAGATTGCTCAGTTGACTGAATTGTTTGCCTAGTCAAACTAAAAGTTAGTGGGAGTTAGATTTTCAACATGTGCTATAGGAAATTAGGTTGAAATTCAAATTTCATTTTCATTTGAATTGAATGTAGATTTTCGAATCATAAAATTGAAATGCAAATTTGATGAGATTAATTGAAATTAGAATTTGGGAAATTTGAATTTTTAAATTTGAATTAGAATGAGCTAGTTAATTTAATAATTTAAAGAAATTATTTAATCATTAGAAATTGAATTTAATTAAATAATAAAGATTATTTAATTAATATAAGAAAGGGGATTAAGACTATGCAAGGTCAATATGAGGATGAACTTATGCAAAGTGAGGACTAAGTTTTAGAATGTGAAAGTTAATGCAAGGTAACCTAGGTAAGGACTTATGCAATATGGACTAGACAAGGACACTATGAGGAGTAAGGATGAACTATGCTAGATGAAGAGTAGGACTTGGTGACAACCTATGATTGCAAAAGGTATAAATAAGAAATTTTGTTTTTGACTTTTGAGACCTTGTTTGGCAGTCTAGTATTGATTGAGTTTGTTGCTTGAGTGACCTTGTTTGAGCACAGTTTTTGTTGGGAAAATGGTGTCTCAACCTTGCATATTAAGTTTTCTTTTGAGAAACAAAATCGTGCGAAGCTCTCCCCTAAGCTTCTACTTGTCTAGATGAGCATGCCAGTAAATTTCCGTTGCAAGGTCATAGCTAGTTTTGAAGATATTAAAGTGTTCATTTTTGGAGGGTGTGATGAAAGGTTTAAATTTAATTTTGAGGAATTTAGAGGCTCTGAAACAACCTAAAAAAGTGGACATAAACAATTTATCAGATTGCGAGGTAATATAGTACTTCGTGAGCTTTCTGGCACTTCAAACAGTTCGTTAATCGGACACACGGTTCACAAGTTATGGCCTCCAGAAGTTTGAATTCCTGAAATAGGAAATATAAATTGCATTAGACACATAAATGAGTTGCAAAAGGGAGGGACAGATGTTTACGTGTGTTTTGACATGTCATAGGGCATCTAGAATGGAGATAAGGTCGCCTCTACTTTATTAGGTGGTTTTAACCCAGGGTTTTGTAATACCGTTTGACAGTTTCTTGTATTATATCTCCTATATATAAGGTGCGTGAGATAGAGGTTGTGTGTTAGAGTCTTATGGCTATTGAGTTACCTCTGAGTCTTTGATTAGTGGTATACCTATGAAGAGCTTTCTCTAAAAGTATATTGTAATATGTTATTGATTTCTGAATAATATATTGAGCTCCTTTTGGAGTGTAGGGTTTTTCTCCCGAAAGGGTTTTCCTTGTGTAAATTATTGTGTTGTTGTGTTGTGGCTTGTATGCTATTTTGTTTATTTTTGTTAAGTTTCTGTAATTGTTGTAATATCTAAGAATTTTTTTTCATTACCCTCCTCTCGAGGTTAGTTTAGGAAGTTGTTTTGCTACTTAACTTCCTTACAGTTTTGCATTTTGAGGGATCTAGAAAACACAACATATAGAGATGGAAGATAGTATAGCCAACTAAAATTGTTTTGACAACTTTGAAAATTAGATTACATGAGAAAAAGGGCCTAAATAGGCCCAAAAAGAGTCTTGACTCTTACTGGTTTAACACATCAAAAAAATTAAGACATTTTGCCTCTACAATAAAATACCTCATACAAGATGAACATATAGATATTTTGATAGCACTGGCTCCCCCACGACACTCAATTCTCAAGCATACCAAATTCTCTTACCCTGAAGATCTGAAGATCTTATAACTGGGGAATTCCTGACTCATCAAGATGGGCACATGAGAGGTATCTATGGGGTATGATTCCCACTCCCTGAACCATCGAATGTGGGATTTTTGGTTAACTAAAACAATTGAATCATAGTATAGTTCTGAGGGATAACCAATCCAATGATAGATTCTTGAAGCAAGCCACTTAAGGCTTTAACTGAGCTTATTTGTGTAGAGGGGACCTCCACATACGTCGAATTCACTCTGTGCTCCAGCTGCCTAACCAACATATTTATATAGCGGCTCAAAAAAAACACTCGAGATCACATTGGGAGAGTCGATATCCCTAAGGTGTCCCAATTCAAGATATATCTATGGGGTGATGAAATCCCAAGTCAAAGATACCCCTCACTACTAAAATAAAAAGCGGGTGTTGTTGACACTTTTCCTTATCTCTCAAGACCTGAAGGCAAGTGGAAAGGTACTTCATGCAATTGTGGATCTTGATGCAGAGTAGGGTGGAAACCTTCTAACAAACCTAAATTGATCAAATTCACACAATCTTTTAGCCCTTATAACCCTAACTCAACATACTTTCACAACTCCACCCTATACTTCTTGTAGCCCTCCAAAACATGAAACTTGGGTATACATTTTAGAGAAAGGACCCAATACACAAAATATTCATAATTTTAGATACCCTTTTCCCTCTTATGAAACATATCTCAAAATAATATTAGGTCACTTTGGAACCAACATCCTAAAAATGGACTAATACGTTATTTCACAAGGCCAATTAGGCAACTTTTCCAAAGCAACTACCCTCCAAACACTCTTACAAACCAAAATTTTCCCTTAAATAGCATAGGAAGGATTAAAATAAAAAAAATACATAATTTTTATCAATGGGCACCCTCACAAATTCACCCAACACACCAACCTCACTTTTAGGCCTTTTAGGCTTGCTTACAATGAGGATTTTTTGGAACTCTTATCTCCAGATCTCAAACCACTTTGAAAATACCTTAAAAATGTTAAAATATGTTTGAAAATTCTTTTAAAACCTTCACCCACTTATTAGCAATGTTCTTTCATCCAAACCCTACATGAAAGCATCAACTTTCACCAAAACAAGACATAGAATGCACTTAGGGCATCACCACAAAATTGGCAAATGGCCTCCTTTGATCCTTACAACCCATCAAACAAAATTTTTACAATTGTGTGAGCCATTCTCCTGAGTTACAACATGGTAAAATGGGTGGAATGGCTTAAAAGTCCATGTTTCACTCTCAAACCCTTGAACCTAGGTTTACACAGGCATATTTACGAAAAATTGCTATAAATTGCACTAAAATTAACCAAAATTCATGAAACCAATTCCAAATGAAAGTGAATTCACCCCTTTTTCAAATTATTCTGGTCTTTATCTTTAACTCTTCCGTACCAATTTAGAATAAAATGTTGCAACAAGACTGTTATTGTAAAAATCTAGTAATTGTAGTCATTAAAATGATCATAACTACTTCAAATTTGAATGAATTTTAATGCCACAAAAGACAAAATGAAGGTATTTAAATACTATAACACATACAATTAGTTTCCAATCAAAGTATGATGAATTTCATATTGAAGAATGAAGAGAATTAGATTGCTACACTTTGAAATGCATAAAAACTCCAACTTTCATTAGCAAAATTTCCAAAATTCCACCAACCAGCCTTGGATAGCATGTCAAGGGTCTATATATACCCAACCAAGTGAGTTAAATCCTCAAACCACCATAAACTAACTTTTCTAACCAAATTCCAAAAGTTGCAAAAGTTGTCTTGATAATAATGACATTTTTTTTCAACTTTTACACTTTTAACCATATGGACCCCAAACTTTCCAAATTGGGTCTCAATACATCAAAATAACCTCAAATGGACTTATTTGCATAAAAGAACACAAAACAAACATAAAATTAAAATTTTGATGTTTTGGACCAAAACTAGGTCCCTAGGGTGCTCCTGCACCAGGTCCACCCTACAAAATGAGCAAGCGCTCCAAACACGACAAACATGGGTTCATTAACCTTAGAGCATTGCAATGTGTGATCTAATCTAAGCATAAAATAGATCCATGTCCTTTTTTAAACCCAACTCAAAATGTGAATTGCATACATAGATTCATTTTAGAGCATCAAAATCCAAATGTGAGTAAAAATAGAAATTAAGAAAGGACACCCTCCAATCCACAAGTTAGCAGTTTCAATAATAATCTTGGACCAATCGTTTCTTCCCTTTTTTTTCTGCCTCATGCTGCAAACAAACTGTTAGAAACACAGAAAAGTTAAAATAGAAAATGATAAAACAGAAACAGTAAGTGATGTATTTTAGCAGACGAATGCAACACAATACCTAAACGATTGCGATAACCTGTGTAAACCAATGCGAGACAATATAAATATGAATGCAAAATTTTGATAGAAATCTTGCGAATTTCTATCAGTTTAAATGCGAAATAGATATTGACACAAAAGACAGAATTTAAAAATAGCAAAACAAAGAGAGAAAATTCAAAACTTAACAATTGTTGCTCTATAATCCCAGTTTCGTTCCTTCTATCATGCCATTTTTTCTATGTAAGAAAAGAATCATCTTTGGTATTTTATATAGGGAATTTGAAGTTCCAGTTCATTGAATTTTCTTTCTACTTGCAACAGTCTCTGAAAATATCATTGTTGTCTTCTTTGTTCAACGCTCCCCCTAAATCCTGAAATTTGAAACCTTACCTTTCTTGCCATAGGGTTAGTCTCATGTTAAACAAATAACTGAAAGTAAAAGAGAAATAAATATTAAATTCTTAATTTAAAAAGATGAAGATTTAAAGAAAGATAGATCACGAACATAAATGCATCAATTGTTGGTCTATGTCTTGATGTCAAACATATGCGAGATCACCGATCGACGAATGTGGCATGCTATAAGGACATATGAAAGTTGATAAGAGAATGAATGCGAAATGGGCATATGACGTATGCGAATTTTCGCATACACGTATGCAAAACGTTTTCCATTCCTGTATGATTTTGTATAGGTAACCTACAAAAACACCAAATTTGGTAAAAATATTAGTTGTTATTTCACGTCGGGTTCACTAGTGTTTCTATGGAAAATTAGTCATAAATAAGCTAGATTAACCAAGTTAACCATCAAAACTTGAATCTAACGAGCTAAATCCATTAACACAATGAAACTTAATTAGATCAACAAAATAATAAAATGAAGTATCAAAACCCCCTTTTGTCAATCCAATAGGCTTCCATTGCTCTTCTTCATCATTGTGTTGTGTGGCTCTCAGTGTTGCATTGGAGTACCTGCATAAGTTAGACACAATAATTCTGAAGATAGTGGTTAAGGAAAATTGAGGAGAAATGGGCTAAATTTATAGATTCTGGAGGATGAGAATGTACGGTTGAGATTCAATCTAGAATAGAGTTGATCAATGGTTGAGATTGCTTGAGACAAAATTGATTGAGAGTTTAACTCATTTGATTGATGAGTTGACTGGATTGATTGATTAGTAAATTGATTATCTTGATTAGATGACTTAGTTATTTGATTTGTTAACTGATTTGGTTCTATTCCAAAAAGGTGATTGAGAGTTGAAAAAGGTGATCGATGAGTTAACTAGGGAGATGAGTGAATATATTGCTCAAACTGAATTGATTGCCCAATCAAACTAAAAGTTAGTGGGATTTATATTTTCAACATGTGCTATAGGAAATTGAGTTGAAATTCAAATTTCACTTTCATTTGAATTAAATGTAGATTTTCGAATCATGAAATTGAAATGCAAATTTGATGAAATTAATTGAAATTAGAATTTGGGGAATTTGAATTAGAATGATTTAGTTAATTAAATAGTTTAAAGAAATTATTTAATCATTATAAATTAAATTTAATTAAATAATTAAGATTATTTAATTAAAGATATTAATTCAGAATTAATTAAATAATAAATATTTAATTAATATAAGAAAGGGGATTAATTGATTGGAGAGAAATAGAATAATTAGTAATGTTGAAATGATGATTAAAATTAATTTGAAAGAATTTAATTAATTTAATCAAAGAATTATTTAATTTATAAGACGAATAATTAGTGCATGATTAATGGGACATTTTTAGGTGTCTACATTTGCCCCTTTTTAAGACAATGTTGGAACAATATTGTTTAAAAAAAAAAGAAAAATTTCCTACCCCAGTATGTCAAGAGATGGAGATAAGATGCCCCCTTGAGAGATTGTTTGTGCATCAAAGGCATGAATGATCTCTCAAAAGTAGAAGAATGTTAGATGAAATATGAAGGAATGGTTAGTTGATGACATGAATGGGTTTGATTGGATAAAAGAAATGGTTAGAATTATTTTTAGATTGATTGGATTGATGGGTAAAGATCAAGTCTAGTTTCAGGAAGGATACATCCTGTTTAAGATGAAGATAAATGATTGCATTTGGTTTCAAGAAGGACACATCCTATATAAGACAAATGATAAATTAAAGTTGGATAAATGATGAAGATATTATGAAAGTGAAGAATAGTTAGTAAGAAGTGAAGAATGAACTAGGAAATATAATTGATTGATGGATAGAATAATTGATGCGAGGAAATGATTTGAGATGGAGTTAGGAGAAATGAGAAGATGAGTTAAAGAGATTGGAAAAGATATAACCATGACTTCTTGTGCCTTTATTTTTTTAGTGCAACATAATCATCATCTAGCGTATGTCGTATCCCAACTCTCAATCTTGAACTTGGAATGTGACATCAATTGTAATAGGTCCTACTTGTATAGGCAAGGTAACCACACCTTTTGAAGGGTGTTCTTCATCATCATGTGCCTTGATGTTTATTCTTTTGGTAGGGTCAATGTGATGATATGAGTATCCCAATGCTTTGACCAAGTTAAGAGTGCATATATTAAGTCCAACTCCACCATCTATTAATTCTCTTCTAGCTTTTCGCTTATGAACAAACACTTCTAGATTAAGGGGATCATTTTGCATGGGACTATTTGTCAGGACATCGTGTTCTATAAATATTACATGAGAACCATCTAAATTTCCAACCATGGATTGGAAAGTGTTCTCATTTATGTCACGGGTGACGATAGACTCCTGGAGAACTTTATCTAAGATTGCCTTGTGACTTGGAGAGATGAGCAACAACTCGAATAATGAGATTTGTGTAGGGATCCTTCTTAGCTAATCAACTACATAATAGTTACTCGTCAGTGGAGGAGGATTGGATGAAACCCCTTGCAATGTGACCTTCGACCGACTAGTAATAACTGCACAATCTCAGTTCCTTGGGTTGACATTGATTGCGGCAACTATCTCATCTCATGCACTAATTGCATTGATTGTATAATCATATGCTATGTTGGTGTATTTTGTAGTGTTGTCTTGTGTCCTTGAACTGGAGGCCTTTCCTTTGTCATGCTTAACAAAAGGGTCCTTGAAGATAGTATGATTTGTGTTGGCAGATCCGTTATTAACATCCATATTAATGTCTCCTTGATTTATAAGATCTTGTATCAAGTTTTTGATCTTGTAACAACTTGATGTTTTATGGCCTTTTGTGCAATGGTATTCACAAAAGTCGTCACCATTCCACTAGGTTGGTTTGAAAGGACCAAGTTCATATGGCTTGACTTTTGGTCTAGGGTGATTACATTGGTTTGTATAAGCTTCTTGAGAGCTGACTCAATTGGTTCTCCAAGTGGCATTTAGTTTCTTCTAGGTGTATTAACCCTTGGAGGTTTGGGGTTACAATATTATACTACATTTGCATTCATTGATGTTGCACTATTATCTTGGGATCGATTCCTATTTTGCACAAATGACTTGATTGGTCCTTGTAGTGATACCACTGGCTGAACTATGTTAACCACACAGGCATCTACAACCCCATCATTTGTCACATTCTCATTTTTCGACCAATATTTTGATTTCTCATTGCTCATGTTATTGGTTCAACCTCTTTCCTTATTATTCTTTAAAATCCCTTGTTCTACAATACCTTTCTCACACTTTAAACCCTTTTTTGTGATCTCTTTGAAGGTGCCGAGACATTGCATTTGCAATGGATACTTGATCTAAAGAATGAGATTTTCAACAAAGATGTCGACTTGTTCCAATTTTGGTATATGATGAAGGCATCTACAGTACATGGATCTCCATCTTTGTAAAAATGCAATGAATGTCTTGCCTTCCCTTTGTTTGGCAGCACATAAATCCATTAGAGTAACTGGATTATCTATATTATATGAGAAGTTTGTTATAAACTACTCAACTAGCTCTCCCCATGAGGCAATATTCGATGGGGGTGTGAAAACCACTCCAGTGTTGTTCCTCCAAGACTTTTGGGAAATAGGTGCATCAAGTATGTGTCTTCATGAGCTACCTCAATACATCCAGTGAAGAATTCCCTAATGTGATCTCGGTGATCACCCTTTCCTCTATGTATTGTCAAACTTGGGAGTTTCAAAATATGGTGGAAAGGGTGACATATACAAGGTTCTATCAAAAGGATAAGGACTAAGGTCCTCCATGTTGTAGCTTTTATTTTCATTCCTCATTTGCATATTTGTCATCTGTCTTTGGAGGTTTTGAACTTGTTGAGCCAATATCTCTGTGTTGGTCAGAGGTGTGTTTGTTGCATATGTATTCCCCACAAAAGGATTGGTGTTTGAGTATACAGGGGATTGTTGGAACATGGACTGATTATGAAACTATGTAGTGTGAATTCCACTGGTCGCTATGAAGTAGGCAAATTGGGTCCTGACATTGGGCTGAATTGATCTATACATCCCAGTGGAGCCTTGATTCAAAACCCGACCACTATAAGTAGATCCCTTGAAAAATGATATTATTGGTTGAGAGGTACTTGTGGGAATGGTATTCTTAACTACACTTGTTTGAGTTTGTGCAAATTGATTTGAGACATTTGATGTAAGTTGTGAGGTAACATTGGAGGTTGTTTGGGATGTCACGTTTGTGTTTGAGGACATGGTACCTGATTGGGAATTTTGCATGGAAGCCATCGTTATTTGGGTTGCTATCGCTTTTGTGTTATGAGGTGCACCGTGAGTTGAACTTGAAGATGTAGCTTGTGTTTGTGCTGAGTTTAGTGTCTGATTTACATTCTCATTCAAAGTTACCCCTGGTGAAAATATTGTTGAAATGTCAAAATTTGGGGGCAACTTGGCTTCATTTTGAATTAAAAGGGATTTATATTTATCCATATCATGATTAATGATCCCATTGAGAACCATGAGGACTTGTGGATCTTGTTGGGTGCTCTCAAGTTATTCTTGTGTCAAGTTTTGCTGAATTTAATCTATTGAAGGCATGTTATTTATTTTGGTTGGCAGTGTTGCAGCTCTTTGGGGTTGAGTGTGTTGGTAGGTTGATAAGTCCATGTTCCACGTAGGATTGACAAAAGGGTCATTATTCAGGTCCATCTTATTCTTATCCTTTTGCCATCTTGTTAAGTGCATGAATGACTCCTAAGATGACTTAGAGAATGCAAGACCTATGACAAGTTATGATGCACTTAGAATGACAATACTAGACTCTTGAAAGACTGTGTATGAAAATTACCTTGACACTCTATTGAGTATTGGGACGAGGAGGTTGTTGTTGTTGTAGTCTAATTCTTTCAAGTCTTTGTTGAACGATTTCTCTTTCAACTTCTCTTTTGATTCAGACTGCTTTTCATATTTCCTCATCTATGACAAACTCGAATCCCCTATACTAGGGGACACTTGTTCTTAGCCTCCATGTAAGGTTATCAAGACCATCAATGATTTCTCCTTGATCGTCATTTGGACCAAGATTGGGTTTCTCAAATGGGAAGAAACTGTCACCACACAAGACCATTGCAACACATGCTATGAAATTGCAATTAATGGAGACTTCCTAAGTAAAATGCAAATGTAACTAACGAAGGCTCAATCTATTGACCAATTAATTGACACTACTCAAAAGATATTAAGAGTTTGTTGATGACCCAAATTGGAATTTTGGAAAGCGATTCTCTTATGCTAGACTGATGAGCAAGGGAACCAGGATTGATATGATGATTGACTAAAAGTTGGGTCTTTTGGACTCAATAATCTCAAAGAGAATTTTTAGACTTGATGTAGATCAAGACTATGCAAGGTCAATATGAGGATGAACTTATGCAAAGTGAGGACTAAGTTTTAGAATATGAAAGTCAATGCAAGGTAAACTAGGTAAGAAATTATGCAATATGGACTATTCAAGGACACTATGAGGACTAAGGATACACTATGCTAGATGAAGAGTAGGATATGGTGACAACCTATGATCGCAAAAGGTACAAATAAAAAAATTGTTTTCCACTTTTTAGACCTTGTTTGGCAGTTTAGTATTGATTGAGTGACCTTGTTTAAGCACAATTTTTGTTGGGAAAATGGTGTCTCAACCTTGCATAGTAAGTTTTCATTTGAGCACAAAATGGTGTGAAGTTCTCCCCAAAGATTTTGGTTGGCTAGATGAGCATGTCGATAAATTTTTGTCGCAAGGTGATAGCTAGTTTTGAAGATATTAAAGTTTTCATTTTTAGAGGGTGCGATGAAAGGTTTAAATTTAATTTTGAGGACTTTAGAGGCTCTAAAACACCCTAAAAGTGGGTGTAAATAGTATAGTGGTTTACAAGGCAATATAGAACTTTGTCATCTTTTTGGTGCTTCAAACGGTTCGTTAATCAGACACACAGTTCACAAGTTATGGCCTTTGAAAGTTTGGACTCTTGAAATGGGAAATATAAATTGCAACGGAAACATAAATGAGATGAAAAAGGGAGGGACACATGTTGATGTGTGTTTTGACACATCATAGGGCATCTAGAAGAGAGATAAGGTCAGCTCTACTTTATTGGGTGGTTTTAGCCCATGATTTTGTAATATCGTTTAACGGTTTTTTGTATTGTATCTCCTACATATGAGGTGTGTGAGATAGAGGTGTGTAAGAGTTTTATGGCTATTGAGTTACCTCTGAGTCTCTGATTAGTGGTACTCCTATGAAGATATTTCTCTGCAAGTATATTTTAATCTGTTATTGATTGTTGTAAAGTGGAAAATTTGGAGGCTTAGCCAATTCACCACTTGAAAGAAGAGGACTGAATAGTGAGTAGATTGATTGTGTTTGAAATGTTTTTGAACCTCTTTTGTTAGTTGAATAAGTAAAGTGTTGAATTTGAAGACAAAGTATGCAAAAACAACGAGCTACAAATTTGGGATTCAGTCATGCACTTGTATCTGAGAAGTTTGAGATGATTTGGAGCTTCTTTGCGAAATCTATGTGGGGAGGAGAGTAAGAATCGTCTAGATGTTTTTAGCTAGTTCCACCCATCCTCGTGCGTGTGTGCAAATGATGTCTGGTTTCAAGTGTATATCACCTCGTGTAAGAGTCTTTGATCTATTTTGAGTGTTCTTCAACCTGTTTAAGACAAGTAATGTAAATGTAAATTCCAAGGGGTGATTGAGTGTGTGCAAATTCCAAGCGGCAAAGATACATGCCTAGTTTGAGGCCATCCCGTTTAAGACTTTTTTGTTTTTGGTGATGTGTTAACCCCATCCGAGACATATATCAAATGTTGCATTTGGTTTTGAGTGTGAAGCATCTCGCTCTAATATTTTTTACTCTAGTTCTGAGAATGAACACCTTGTTTAAGACATGCAAAAATGATATGCAAGAGCATGTTACAAATATAGTACAAGGGGAGCAATGTGGGTGCCCCCCCTTAAGATGTCAACATATCCCTATGTTGATGTCTTAAGGAAGATAAAGACATGGATACCTTACTTTCAACACCAAGGAGATATCCTTTAGGCAACAATGTCATAAATCCAAGCTAGAGAGGGAATACTCTTCAAGAAAGGATAAGATAGTTGAAAAAGAGATATCTTGCAACAAGTGTAAAGGGGAACCTTGGAGGAGAAGAGATAATTGATCAAAAGACATATACCTCCAAGAGGAGCTATCTTGAACAAACATAACATCTTCTACCACAAGAAAGGTAGGTGAACAAGAATTCATGCCTTCCTCCTATTGCTAGGTAAAATGGATTCTTGATGAAGGATGACACACTTTTGACCCAATGTGAGGGGTAAGTATATGATAGATACACGTTGCCAAGTGAAGAAGAGGTTGTAACCAAGGACTTACACCTCTTGTATAAGAGATGATCCTTGAGAAAACAATAACTTCACACAGGGAATGACACCCAATCATGAAAAAACACCACTCCACAAAGGAAAAGTAGATCCTTAAAGAGGAGAGAGAGAGAGAAGGGGAAATCAATCATTGCCCCCCAATTGTAAGGAAAATGAGAAGAATTACATAATCTTCTAAGGAGAGATTAAGTATAAGGAAATACACAATAAACTCACATGAATGAATATTCAATGCAAGAAAATACATTAGTTTATGTAAAATCCATCTCAAAAGAAGTGGTAATCTTCAAAGAGAGAGAGAGAGAGAAAGAAAGATCACATGCTCCCCCAAGGAGGGATTTATTCATAAGAGAGATACCATTGAAAGAAAGGATATCAACACATGAAAAATGCAACCCCTAAAGGGAATATTGATACATTAGATAGAAAGAGAGATGTAGAAAAAGCCATACATGTCCCCCAAGCAAGAGGACAAAGAGGAAAATTACACATCTTCTAAAGAGAGGTGATTCATAAGATACAAACAGTTTCAAAAAAAGAATAGGTCCCAATAAAGGAAAACACATGTGCTTGCATGAAGGATAACTCTATGCAAGAAAGGACATCATATGATGAATAACACTACGCAAAAGAGTGTAATTCTCAAAGAAAATGAAAGAGGAAGAAGAAGGTTCACACAAGTTTTCTAAGTAGAGATTATTAATAATAGATGCACCATTCCAAGCAAGGAATAGGTCTTGTCCAAGGAACAAACATTTGCTCACATGAAGGATAATTCAATGCAAGAAAGGACATCAGTTCATGAATATTGTAATCACAAAGAAAATAGTGAAACTTTTAGAAAGATGAGAGAAAGATGGGAAATCATGTTGCTACCCCAAGATATTTGAAATTGAAGAAGCACCACCTCTAATTACAAAGAACCCCCAATTAAGTTAAATTCTTATGTCATAGGGTGAGGAGCAACATGAGGTGAGAGGAGTGCTAAAGCACTACCTTTTCACCTAGAAAGATAGCAAGATCTATTGAAAGACATATACAAGCATGATCGTATTGTTCACAAACAAATTCCTTAAATGCTTTACATTTTCCAAGAGAATGAGAACCACCATGATGAAAAAGACAATATCCATTTCCTTCTTTATGTTTATTGCTAAACTTTACAAAATGAAACACAATATTCTTATCATACTTCAATTTCCAAGAGATTCTAGTTGCTAATCTTTCTTGATCATTAATAGATGTAGGTTCATTCTTTGGAGATTGAGGACAATAATTGTTATTAGAAGAAGAAGGATTGTCATCCATGATTTTAACTTTACCACTATCGATAAGTTGCATTAAATTTTAAAAATTGGGACAATCATTGACATGGTGATCATGAGTTTGATGAAATGAACAAAAAGGAGTTTTTGAAGAAGAAGCTCTTTTGCGAGCACTAATAGCTTGTTGTCTTGAAATATTATTTTTGAAGTCTTGAATCCTATGGAGTTCATCCATAGGAGATTTATTATCATTTCCTAGGCCTTCTGTGGTTATTTGTGTAGGAGGGTTTATAGGGACTTGAATTCCTTGTTCAATTCCAAGTCCTTGTCCTCTAAAACCTTGTTTTGATATTATGTTAAAGCCACTCCTATAAGAGTATTTTAATTAAGAAGGTAGGGGAACATTATAATAAATTACTTTTAATTTTGTAGTGTAAGGGTGTTTAGAAGGAATGAAAGGATTAGCAGATGAAGAAGGAATATCCTATGGAAGAGGAATTTCCTTTCTTTCATCATGCATATCCTCTTTGGTAGATTGGGAAGGGAGATCCTTATCATCTAAGGCCTCATATTTTCTTAATGTTATATGGGGAGAGAGATCATGAATGAAATGCATGACATCATCTTCTCTACAAATGTTTTGATGTTTAAGATAGGTTCTAGGAGAATAAGGAGGATCTAGGGAGATATCAACACCAATATTTTGACCTTGCCCCCCTTGCGCAAGGTTATGTGTATGCGAAGAAGATGGGGCTATGTTTCTCTTCAATGCTTGATCTCCATTAGAGAGATCATTGACAAGAGTATTATCTCTTTCTTCATTCACATTAGATACCCTAGGGGAGGTACAAGTATTAGGTTTCTCATTTCCATCTCTAGGAGTAGGATCTGCAAAAGCTTTTAGGTGATCTACGTATGAAATGCATTTGCTCAAAAACATCACCATAATACAACATATATGAAAAATGAAATCTTTGAGATCTAATCTATGAAAAGGAATCAACTTGGAAATTTGAAGAATGCAATATGTCCAAGTGCTATGAATAAAAATAAGTAACATGAAGTGAAATAACCCATCATCCAACACATGATTATATTAAATCTATGTCAAAAGCAATGTAATCATATGTGAAATAGCAAATAGATCAGGTCCATTAATTGCCATGATTAGTATTGAAATTTAAGTTGAAGCAAAATATTCGAAAATAAATTCGGATTTTATAAAATCACTTAATTTATTTAAATTGATGAGATTAAAAAATGTAAAATAAAAATTTGAAAATGAGAATTTGAATAATTCAAAATTTTAGAAAAAAATGATTATTCAATTTTTGAAAAATTATGCAACCTTATGGAAAATTAAAATTTAAAATTAGGGTCTTGAAAATAACCTCTTGATTTAAATTTAAATTTACCCACTAGAAGATTTGAATTTAATTTTAAAATCAGGGCTTTGTTATATAAGCTCTTAATTTTAAAATTTGAAATGTTGAAAATTGACAATTGAAAGAAATAATTTAATTTTAAAAGTTAGGGCTTTTTTAATTAACCTCTTAGTTTTTAGAAATTTAAATTTGAAATTGTCCACAAGAGAATTAAATCTAAAATTAGTGTCTTGTAGAAAGAACAACTTAATTTTAAAATTTAAATTTGAAAATAGATCTAAGATTGGAATTTGGAATTTGGAATTTGGAAAATGCACAAGATTAATTTAAATTTAGAAATGAGGGTTTGTTTAATGAACCACTTAATTTTAAAATTGAAATTTGATCCAAGGTTTCAATTTTGAATTTGAATTTTAAATTAGCAACCAAATTTGAAGAGGGAAATTCAAAATTTAAACAACCCACAAGCTCAATTTGAAAGATTTAAAAATTAGGGTTTTTGAAATTAACTGCTTAATTTTAAAATTTATTTGTGAAATTTGACTTGTAGATGAAAATTTGAATTTGCAAATTAAATGAATGTTCAGATCTAAATGATTAACCCAAATTATGCAAATCACAAGCTTAATTTTGAATTCAAAAATTAGGGTTTTAGTGAAATTAACCTCTAAATTTTTTAATTTTGCAAGGTAATCAAACTTGTAAATGAAAATTTGAATTTTAAATTGCAAATACTCAAATCTGTTTTTTTTAATAAAATTAATGGTATAAGGAGTCAGGTTCACCAAAATGTAAAGTGGAAAATTTTGAGGCTTAGCCAATTCGCCACTTGAAAGAAGAGGGAATTTACTAAGCTCAATTTTCACTTGAGGAAACTTTACATTCAAAGAGGGGTATGAATCTACTAGATGCAATCCTAAAATGATACAAGGATTGAATACTAAGTAGATTGATTGTGTTTGACCCTCTTTTGTTAATTGAATAAGTAAAGTGTTGAATTTGAAGAAAAAGTATGAGAAAACAATGAGCTATAGTTTTGGGATTCAGTCATGCACTTGGATCTGAGAATTTTGAGATGATTTAGAGTTTCTCTACAAAATTCGACAAAAGTTACAGGGACCGTGTGTCTAGACAGGGGCGCCCTCCTATCGGTCCTCTGAACTTTTCGTGCGACAAAAAGGGTTTTTTCTTCTCTATGAATAAAGCTTAATTCCATAAGTACAACTGTGCACCTGCTTCCTACACACAGAAAGAAGAAGAAAGGGGTTGGGAATAGGGGTTTGCCTAAGTCAAACCCAGGTTTGGAATCAACCTTGAATGAAATAGTGCAAATGCTTGAAATAAATGATGGAAAGGTATACCTTCAGATCTGCAATAGATGATGATGACGCTTTGCTTCTTAGATGTAATCACATATGTTGTATGAAATGACATGGACATGATAAAACCTTAAGACACACACATTCTTGCAAATGAATGATGTAATATTGCTCCAATGGATAAATGAAGAGTATGCAACCTTAAACAATAAAGAATACTTGAATGCTTGATGCTTGAATGTAATCTCCTTGCCTTCTCCACTTTGTTATTCTATATCTTATGATCATTTGTTATTCCAAATGAGAGGGGAAACCTCCTTATATACTTGCCTATTGTCAAATATTGTTTAATTTTCTGACATAGGATGGCATAGGGGTTTATTTCCTGCTCACAATTGAGATAGGTCCAAGGGAGAGGGGCCAAGATAGGTCTCCTTTAGGGGATCCTGAGGGACCACACCTTGGTCTTTCTCTATTTTGGGGCAAGATCAAGGTGGCCATGCAAGGTGTAAAGTGAAAAATGAAGCTTGGTTGCATAGGGGAGGCATAAACGAGTCCCGATCAAGCATGGAGATGAGACCGATAAGGTGAGGGCCCAAAATGTGATCAAAATTGTAAGGGGTACAATTTTAGGATGCTACAATTGCTAAATAATATATTGAGTTTCTTTTGGAGTGAGGGGTTTTTCTCCCAAAAGGGTTATCCCCACATAAATCACTGTGTTACTGTGTTGTGGTATGCATGATATTTTGTTTATTTTTGTTAAGTTTTTGTAACTGTTGTAATGATCTGAGAAAGTTTTTGCATTACCCTTATCTCAAGGTTAGTGTAGGAAGTTGTTCCACTACTTAACTTCCTTACAATTTTGCATTTTGAGAGATTCTACAAACACAACATGCAAAGATGGAAGATAGTATGGCCAGCTAAATTTATTTTGACAACTCTAAAAATCAGAGTTACGCAAGAAAATTGGCCTAAATGGGCCCAAAAAAAGACCGTCTCTTACTAGTTTAACACATTGAAAAAATGCACAGTAGATGGTGGATAGACTATTACATGCTGGCGATGAGACCACTCATTGGCGCTTTCATTATGAGGTTGTTGTTCCAAAGGGATAGAGGGTTCCTAGCTATTGGGCATCTAGATCATAGAGTAGATCTCAGTTGTAGAGATGAGATGTGAGCAGAGGGGGAGTCATGGGACCACCTCATCCACCACTAGGTCATCCTGTGGCAGGATCGAGTAGACAAGCTCCTAATAGGGGCAATACTGACTAATTTATTAGTTAGACATTTATTGAGCCTTTGATCCTTCATGCGATTGTACTATTGACACACATATTTTTAAGATATATATGAGATTTAGTTTTGGTGATGATTCTCTATGCATGTATTGTGTTTCTTATGTGATGTTTAGTTCTATGATGCATGCATGATGAAAATGATGTTGTTTTTGTGTTGCTTATTCTATATGATGTTCTATACATTTTTCATGATGTGTGATATCTATGTTGCACCTATGATGATATTATATAATCACGTGTTGTTGTGATAGTAGCATTACTTTATTTTAATGAATGAATTATATGCAAACCTAATGAAAATATGAATTCATGATGCAATGTTGTGAAAATGCCTCTTTGTGAAATGCAATCTAATAAATAATTGCTATGTAATCAATAAATCTATGACGCAACATGTACCTAGTATGATGATTTTATATGAAATGTCACTAAATGCAAATGACTTAATTATTTGTTATGTATGCCAAAGTACATCTTTGTTCCTTGACTCTATGCTCTTAGAAGAGTTGTTATTAAGTTATTAGATTGAAAAGGAACGATTTGAGATAGAATTAGGAGAGATGGAACGCTAAAAGAAAGAGATCAAAAAAGATATAACCACAACTTCTTGTGCTTTATTTTTAGCACAACATATTCATCATTGAGCCTTATTATGTTTTTGTAGTGTCCTAAAATTGTACCCTTTGCAATTTTGATCACATTTGGGGCCCTCGCTTCAGTGTTCTCATCCTCACACTTGATCTGGACCCATTTATGCTTGTACCATGCAATAAATGTCATATTATCACATTCCACCTTGCATTGCACTTCAACCTTGGCCCAAATATGGGGTAGGACCAAGGTGTAGTACCTTGGTCCTCATTGGGACCATGACACCATGCCGTGGTCTTCCCTATTTGGGGCCCATTTCAAACCCTTCTCCCCATCTCAAATTTGGGCGAGAATCCCTTCCTCATGTCAACCTATGTTAGAAAATTAATATGTTTGATGATAGGAAAATATATAAGGAGGTCTTCCCCTCTCATTTAGATATACAGGCCATTCATATAGGTGGAAAATCAAGCAATCAAGAAATCAAGCATTCAAGCATTCATCATCAAGCATTTTTAGGCTGCATATTCTTCATCTATCCATTGTGGAGCAACATTACATCGTTCATTTGCAGCATGTGTGTGTGATTAGGGTTTTATAATGTTCATGCAGTTTTCATACCACATATGTGATTACATTCAAGAAGTAAAGCATCATTACCAGTCATTGCAGATCTGAGGTATACCTTTCTATCATTTATTTCAAGTATTTATAGTTATTCATTCAAGGTTGATTCCAAACTAGGGTTTGACCCCTATTCCCAACCTTTTTCCCCTTCTTTTTGTGTGCAGGAAACAGATATGGAGTTGTACTCTTCAAAATAAGCTTCAATCACAAAGATGAATCAACCCTTTTCAGCGTATGAAAAGTACAGAGGACCGTGGTTCCGCGTCATGGTCCCGAATTTTTAGGAGATTTTTTGAGGGTCAGATCTGATTCGACTTATACTATTCAAATCTAGGTGCACGTGAAAATCCCGCATCTATAGCTCACTTTTTCCACATATTTTCCTTCATTTTTTCAGCACTTTACCTATTTCAGCATTTCAACTTATAAAAGAGGAAACCCAAATCAATCCAACCCATTTAGTATTCAATCCTTATCTGATTTATGACTGATTCTAGTGAATTCCCTTTCCTCTTTTGAATGTAAAGGTCTAAGTGAAAATTGATTTGGTGATTTCTCCCTTCTATGTTGCAAATCGCTAAATCATATTTCCCCCCTTTACATTTTGGTGAATTCGACTCCTTACACCTTTAATTCTATTTTTTGTTTTCAAATCTAAGTGTATGCATTTTAAAATTCAATTTTTCATTTACAAGTTTGATTTCCTTGCAAATTTTAAAAATTTAAAGGTTAATTTCACCCAAACCCTCATTTTTTATTTCAAAATTGAGCTTGCGAATTGCATAATTTGGATTAATTGTTTTAGATCTGATTACTTTTTCGATTTCAAAATTCAAATTTTCACTTGCAAGTTTAATTCCAAATTCAAATTTTAAAATTAAGTGGTTAATTTCAAAAACCCTAATTTTTAAAATTGAGCTTGTGGGTTGTTCAAATTTTGAATTGGTGTCAAATTCAAATTTACAATGTTATATCAAATTTCAATTTTAAATTTAAATTTCAAAATTAAGTGGTTAATTAAAAAGAACCTAATTTTTAAATTTAAATTAACCTTGTGCATTTCCCAATTTCAATCCTAGATCTAATTTTAAATTTAAATTATAAAATTAAGAAGTTCTCTTTACAAAGCCATAATTTTAAATTTAAATTTCTATTGGGATAATTCAAATCTTCTAGTGGGTAATTTAAAATTTAAATTAAGAGGTTATTTTCAAAGCCCTAATTTTAAATTTAAATTTCTTGGGAGGTTGCATAATCCTTCAAATAAAAAAATCACAAATCATTTACTTATTTAATTGAATAATATTTTTTTCTAAAATTTGGCATCATTCAAAAATTTTGCAAGTTCTAAATTTCAAATTCTCATTTTCAAAAAAAAAAATCAAATTTGTGGATTCATCATTTTACATAAATGAAGAGGTTTTATTTATAAATCCTAATTTATTTTTCATAAATTTGCTACGACCTAGATTTACATATTCATCATGGAAATTAATAGATTTTATTTATTTGCTATTTTACATATGATTACATTGTTTTTTATGTACATTTATTATAATTGTGTGTTGGATAATGACTTCTTTCACTTCATGTTACTTCTTTTCATTCATACCACTTGGACATATTGTGTTTTAAGGATTTCCAAGTTGCTTCCTTTTCATAATTAGATCTCAAAGCTTTCATGTATCATGCATGTTGTTTTATGATGACGTTTCTAGGAAAGTGCATTTCATATATAGGTCACCTCAAAATTTTTGTAGAACCCAATCTTAGAGATGTTAATGGGAAACTTAACACTTGTACCCCCCCTAGAGTATCTAATAAGAATGAAGAGCAAGATAATTCTCCTATCAATGATCTATCTAATGGAGAGCAAGTATTGAAGAGAAACATGACCCCATCTTCTTCTCATACACATACCCTTGCGCAAGGGGGCCAAAATCAAAATAATGGTGTCTCCATCTTTTGAGGTCCTCCTTATTCCCCTAGAGCCTATTTTCAACATCAAACATTTGTAGAGAAGATGATGCTATGCATTCCGTTCATGATCTCTCTCCACATAACATTAAGTAAAGACAAGGCCTTGGATGATAAGGATCTTCCCTCCCAATTTACCAAAGAGGATATGCATGATGAAAGAAAGGAAGAATCTCCTCCACCCACAAGATATTCCTTCTTCATCTAATAATACTTTCATTCCTTTCAAACATCCTTACACTACAAATTTCAAAGAATTTTTTTATAATGTTCCCTCACCTTCTCAATTAAAGGATTCTTATAGAAGTGGCTTTAATATAATATCAAAACAAGGTTTTACAGGACGAGGACTTGGAAAACTTGAATAGGGAATTTGAGTCCCTATAAACCCTACTACACAAATCACTACTGAAGGACTAAGAAATGATAATAAACCTACTATGGATGACCTCCTTAGGATTTAAGACTTCAAAGATCATCTTGCAAGACAACAAGCCATTCATTCCCATAAAGGTGCTTCTTCTTCAAAAACTCATTTTTGTTCATTTCATCAAACTTGCGACCATCATGCTAATGATTATCTTGATTTTCAAAAATCTATTAAAAAACTTATTGATAGTGGAACAATTAAAATCATTGATGGCAATCCTTATTCTTCTAATAATAACAATTGTCCTCAATCTCAAAAGAATAAACCTACACCTATTGATGATCAAGAAAAAATGGAAACTAGAATCTTTTGGAAATTGAAGTATGACAAGAGTGTTGTTTTTCCTTTCGTGAAGTTTAGCAGTAAGCATAAAGAAGGAAGTGGATATTGTCTTTTTCATCATGGTGGTTTTCATTCTCTTGGAAAGTGTAAAGCATTTATGGAATTTGTTCAAGTACAATATGATCGTGCTCATATATGTCTTTCAACAGATCTTGCTCTCTTTCTTGGTGAAAAGGTAGTGCCTTAGCACTACTCTAAAGTCATGTTGCTCCTCACCCTACGACACAATAAATTAACTTAATTGGGGGCTCTTTTTCATTAGAGGTGGTGTTTTTTCAATTTCAGAAATCTTGGTGTAGCAACATGCTTCTCTCTTATTCCCTATCTTAAGTTCACCATGTCCTTTATGGAATGCATTGTTTATAACTCAATGTCCTTGCATAGAATTATTATTCATGTGAATGCATATGTGTCCCTTGTTAGGACCTATTATTTGTTTGAAACGACACTTATCTTATGAATAATCTTTCCTAAGGAAATGTGTGATTCTTCCCTTTGATCTATCCTTGTCTTCTTGCTTGGGGGCCAAGGATAGCCTCTTCCATTTCTCTCTTTCTATCTAAAATATCACAATTACCTCTGGGGGCATGCATTTCTTATATGTTGATATCCTTTCTCTCATGGAACAATGTAATTCCTTGCTAGGAAACCCCAAAGGGATTAAATTAAAACACTTGAAAATAGTATAAATAATTTTTATTTTTTTAAACTTTAATAAACTAAATGATGCATTAAGATAACATTACATTGAATTTTCACAACAAGAGACTTAACTTAACTTAAACTCCTAAATGGTTTCCCAACATGGTTTACATAATTAAACTAAACATTTCTTTAAGTTAATTAATCCACTTAAGATGATTTAATCATAAAGACTCAATTACAGTATACAATGATTGCTTCACACAATTGCAAGTGATAACATTAACATGTCTATGTTTAATTCATGATAATTCTTTCTATTATATTACATCAGTGATTCTAATAAAAAATATACATTTAACCATATAATACTCATCAATACATCTCCTTTACATTTCATGGTTTAAATAATATTACATTGCACATAATCCCCAAGTCTCATAAGAACACATAATGTTTTAAAATTACATCTTCCCCCGAAGGCATACATAACCAAAAGATACATTTGACCACATGAGGTACAAGAGATACAAGAAATGATCCAAGAAGAATAAAAGAGGACCCACTGGTACAACATGATGAGGAAATCCAAAAAGGCAACTAGAGCATCTGAAAAGCTAATCCCTCACAAGAAGGGAACAAACAAAACTTTGATGGAAAGTGGCACTACCACCCGACCATGTGGCCCAAAAAGGAACTACCCCTCCATGCTAGGAGATAGAAATAAGGCCCTCAAGTAAACCATTATAAAGCATCACATGGTCTAACATGTACATTTGATACACACACAAGACATAAACATACATATATGACTCCCACATGAGTGCTCCAAGTAAAAATCAACACAAGACTACACACTAGTGAAAATAAGGGAAGAGTGTCATCGCATAGCTGGTATGGGTTATCCTAGAAGGCTTCCATAGGCCTCAAACCCCATCCTAGGTTATCCTAGTAGCCTCTCTTGAACCCCTGACCCCCATCCATGACTCATGCGGACCCATAAAACCTTTCGTGAAGACAAGGTAGTTGGTTGTCATTCCAACCCTTCCCACTGCATCTTGAGTTTGTACTAGCACTCAACCATGAGCGAGGCACACTTAATCTTATTTAATGTTTGAAACCCAAACCCCCAGTATATTATTAGGTTATCACTTAATTATCCAACTTCTAAGGGGTTATCCTGCCAACCACTTTGGGCTCCGACCCCCACTTAGAAGCCACTCTCGCATATGTCACTATACAACCTCCAAAGAACTCTAAGGCAAAACACAAAAGCCAAGTAACAACATGTGGAGTTCAAGCACAAATGAATGAACAATAAGGTTACATAATTCCTCTACCAAGGTGTAGCCAATTGGAGGTAATACAACACCATTTGGTCACTCCTATGACGTGACCACATGAAGGGACAAGCAAGAAAATCCACCATAAACCACTTAACCAAATAAATTGCATTCGACCATATTCCAACACAAACACGAGGATAATGTCCCTTTTCATAAAAACACAAGAATACTCCAATGAAGTAAAAGAATATCCCATCAAGTTCACTTGCCTTAAAAAAACCAAATCAAGATATGATCACATAGAGGGAACAAGATGGAGATCAAATTCATCATTCAACCAATTGTCTTTGTTGGAATATGTGCCTCTAAGTCACTTGACAATAGTCCATACTGATTAGGTTAAGTCTTGCCGATGAAACAGTATGAAGGATTTTTTGTGAGCTCTATTGGCATGACTCTTGCCAATGTATTTTTCCTCTATCGGGTTTCAGAATAGTAGGTTTGAAGTCATGCTGATGCCCGATGAAGTCGCCCTTTTGCATTCAGGTCACATATCGGCTATTGGGTTGACATTCTGAATGTCATGCTGATGTCCCGATGAGTCCGCTCTACCTTGTCTTGGAGTGTCTCATCTATCGGCATAATATTCTTCTCAGCGTTTCGATGTTCCAATGGAGACCGCTCTTAGCCATCAGAGGCTGGAGTATCTTTTTGAGAAGCTTTCCGATGACTTGATGACTTGTGGGCTGGCAATGCAGATCGGGATAGTAATCATGTTCCTGTTTTGATGTTCTGATGAAGACTTCTCTTAGCCATCAGAGGTCGGAGTATCTTTTTGAGAAGCGTTTCGATGTTTCGATGGAGACCGCTCTTAGCCATCGGAGGTCAGAGTATCTTTTTGAGAAGCTATCCAATGACCCGATAGAGTCGCCTTAGGCGATCGGGTATCATCGGGCCATCGGATTTTCTTTGTGAATGCTATGTCGATAGTCGATGGAGTGGAGACCGACTGCGGGTGCGAGGTCGAACCAAAAGTTTAACTTTCGGACACTAAGCATGTGATCGTCGATGTAAATGAATATGAACCGACCTGGTTTTCTACTGCATGTGGGATAATTGTTTTTCATGAATGCAGACTGACGTAGGCAGACGGTTAGACTTTGAGCCATTGGTGTAGTTAGTCTGGTGAACCGTCGATTAGCTTGATGTTTTTTGAAGCCGACTGTAATCCAGATGAATGTGTGAAGCCGAAGAGCTGTTGTGTGTTCTATGAAGAGTTTGGTCCGAATGTTTGTATGTTAATCTGGAATGACTGTATAGCAGAGTGAAGGAAATCTGCAGATGAGACTGTATTGTATTGTTTTTACATACTGATAATAAAGTTGATCATTTGCTGGTGGCGGGTTTTTTTCCCGAAAGGGTTTTCCCATGTTAACTCTATGTGTTATCTCTCTGTGTTGATTCTGTGTATGTTTCATGTGTGCCATATTTGGTAAATGTTAAAATTTAGTCTACACTAGTTTGTTTTCTTCTCTATAAATTGACATTAGGAAAACGAATTCCACACCTGCTTTCCTTACAAGTGGTATCAGAGCCAAGTCCCGGTTGGTTATCCTTGTTGGGTTGGGTTGGGTTTTTGTGTCAGTTCTATCTCAGTGGGAGTCTTGCAGAGTGTCTACTTGTTTTACAGATTGAAATGGTGAGTACCTCAGGATGCATAGACATGGAGAAGTTTAATGGTTCTAGTTTTGAACTTTGGAAACTCAAGGTGGAAGACTTGCTGGTCGACAGAGATCTCTGGGGTGTTGTAACTACAATTTCTAAGCCTTCAGGCATGAAGCAAGAAGATTGGGATTTAGCTGATTGGAAGGCAAGGGGTCTAATCAGGCTGTGTCTGGCTGATTCTGTTTTGTTAAACGTCCATGAGGAGAGGACTACACATCTTCTCTGGGAGAAGTTGGGTGACATTTATCAGGGCAAATCCTTGGTGAATACACTTTTCTTGAGGAAGAAATTGTACTCTTTGAAGATGGATGCAGGGACACCATTGGCAGACCATTTGAATGCATTCAACATGGTTCTTACACAGTTAACTTCTATTGGTGTGGCCATTCAGGAAGAAGAACGCTGCATGTTGTTGTTGTGTTCATTGCCTAACTCTTGGGAACACTTAGTGATGGCTATTGGTAGTACCACGACCCAATTCAAGATGGATACTGTGGTTAATAATCTTTTGTCAGAAGAAATAAGAAAGAAGTCTTCTGAGTTGACAAAGGATGCACTCTCTATTCGAGGCAGATCGAAGGACAAAGACAAGAAGAAAGGAAGAAATTCCAAGTCTCGAGAGAGTTTTAAATCTCCAGGCAAGAAGTTAAAGGTGAAGTGCTAGAACTGTGGGGAGAAAGGGCATATCCGAAAGGATTGCAAGAAGGAGAAGAAGAAGAAGGTATATTCTGACACTGAGTCTTCTCAGAGTGATGTTGATGCTTTTGTAGCAGCCCTGGCAGTACCTACCTCAGATGACACCTGGTTAGTAGATTCTGGTGCATCTTTCCATATGACGTCCCACAAGGAATGATTCTCGAAGTATGAATAGTATGCTGGTGGAAAGGTATATCTGGCTAGTGATTCTACATTGGAGATTGTAGGGAGAGACAGAATCAAAATTCAGTTTCCAGATGGTAGAGTGAAGGGGATCAAAGGAGTTCTTCATATACCAGGTCTGGCAGGAAACCTTCTCTCTGTAAGTAAACTTAATGATGCTGGAGTTCAAGTTACATTTGTGTCTGGTGGTTGCAAGATGACTAGGGGTTCCATTGTATTGGCAAAGGGTGATCGCATTGGTACACTATATAAGTTAAATGTTGAACCTATATGTTATAATGTAACTTCTGAAAAGTTTGATAAGACAATTGTAAGAATGCATAATGCAAACTCGTTGGAAGTGAAACTTCCTGCTGAGAAAACAATGCTCTTGCATAACAGGTTAGGCCACATAGGTGAAAAAGGTTTAAAAGCCTTGAAGAATAAGAATCTTGTTGAAGGTCTTGATGATTGTAGTTTTGAGTTCGATTTCTGTGAACACTGCATTTATGAAAAACATAACCGAGTTCAGTTTTATTCCAGTTCTCATAAATCTTCTACTATTCTAGATTATGTTCACTCTGATGTGTTTGGTCCAGTGGATGTACCTTCTTTGTCTAAGTCTAAATACTATGTATCCTTTGTAGATGATTATTCAAGAAGGGCATTTGTGTACTTTCTTAAAAGTAAAAAAGAAGTGTTCAATTGGTTTAAGGAGTTTAAGAATCTTGTTGAAAATCAGACTGATAGAAGGATTAAATGTTTAAGAACATACAATGGTGGTGAATTTTGTAGTGCAGATTTTGACAAGTAGTGTGTTGATCATGGAATTAAAAGACATAAGATTGTACCTTACACTCCACAACAAAATGGAGTCGCTGAAAGGTTGAATCGGTCTCTAATGGAGAAAGCAAGGAGCATGTTGAGTGGAGCTAGGCTGGAACAAACATTCTAGGCCGAAGCAGTTGCTACAGCATGTTACCTGCTGAATCATTCCCCTACTTTAGCATTGGTTGACAAAACACCCATGGAAGCGTGGTCTGGTAAGAAACCTTCTTTAAGGAACCTACGTGTTTTTGGTGCAAAGGCATACGCTCATGTGCCTGATGTGAATAGATCTAAGTTGGATAACAAAGTGGTAAAATGTATCTTCATTGGCTATGGAGTTGGTGTGAAAGAATACAAACTTTAGAATCCAATGACTGGTAAGGTTTTATTTAGTAGAAGTGTGATTTTTCATGAGATGAAGCCTATGTCATTAGATCATAAAATAGAAAAGAAAAGAGAAGCTGAGGTCGAAGTACCTCTAGTCAAAGAAGAATCTCTAGAGATACCTAAAGACGAGGAGAGTTCAAGCAGTTCAAGTAGTTCTAAAGAAGAACATGATAATGAGCCTCCTAGTGAACCTCAAGAAGCCTCAACACCAGAGTTGAGAAGATCTAATCGAGAGAGGCGACAACCTGAAAGGTATACACCTAATAAGTACAGTCATTCTATGTTGAATGTTAATTGTGCTTATGCATTACTTGCAGATACTGACGAGCCTAGGACTGTAAAAGAAGCAATTGAAATGCCTGATTCAAATTCCTGGTTGGAAGCCATGGATGATGAAATGTCATCATTGGATAAAAATGGAACTTAGGATTTGGTGCTGTTGCCTAAAGGAAGAAATCCTATAGGCTGTAAGTGGGTATTCAAAAAGAAGTATGGTCCAGATGGTAGCATTAACAAGTATAAGGCAAGATTGGTGGTAAAGGGGTATTCGCAAAAGGAAGGTATTGACTATGGGGACATCTTTTCTCTTGTAGTTAAGCTGAGATCTATTAGATTTCTCTTGTCACTTGCAACAACATTTGATTGGGAGATTGAGCAGATGGATGTGAAGACAACATTTCTTCATGGTGATCTTGAAGAATAAATTTATATGTCCCAGTCTGAGCACTTTGTGGAAAAAGGTAAAGAACATTTGGTATGCAAACTCAAGAAGTCTCTGTATGGTCTGAAACAGTCTCCCAGAATGTGGTATCATCCTTGGGATTTGTGAGATCCAAAGTTGATCATTGTGTTTACTACAAAACTGATGGTGATAGGATTCTTATCATAGCTTTGTATGTAGATGACATGTTGTTCATAGGAAACACAAAAAGTATGATCTCAAATTTAAAATCTCAGCTTTGTATGAAATTTGAAATGAAGGATTTAGGACTAGAAAATTACATTCTGGGAATGGAGATCAAAAGAGATAGGTCTAAGAGGAAACTTTGGCTCAGCCAGAGAAAATACATATCTAATGTTCTTGACAAGTTTCATATGTCTGACTGTAAACCACAGGTTGTTCCCATCTTGTAGGGAACTAAGTTGTCTGTGCTAGACAGTACGAAATCTCCAAAAGAGATTGAAGACATGAAAAATGTACCTTATGCAAGTGCTATATGGAGTTTGATGTATGCTATGGTCTGTACAAGACTAGACATTGCCCAACCAGTGGGAGTACTTAGCAGGTTTATGTCGAATCTAGGGAGATCACACTGGGATGCTGTAAAGAGAGTGTTTAGATACCTAAAGGATACTTCATATTTTGCATTATGTTATCATGGTAATCTGAGGGATTCAAAAAGAACTCTCAGCATTTGTGGTTACATGGATTCTGATTGGGCAGGGGATATTGACAGCAAGAGATCTACCAGTGGGTATGTTTTTGTCCTGAATGGTGGAGAAGTTAGATGGATAAGCAAGCGACAAGCTGTAGTCACTTTGTCCACTACAGAGGCATAATACATGGCAGCCACACATGCTTGCAAAGAAGCAATCTGGCTTAGACGTTTGAGCTCTGACATTGGTTTTGATGCAGGGTAGATTGAAATCTGGAGTGATAGTCAGAGTGCCATATGTTTGGCAAAGAATCCTACTTTCCATGCCAAGTCGAAGCATGTTGATGTTCAGTATCATTTCGTACGTGACATGGTGGAAGATGGAAAAGTTTATCTTAACAAGGTAGACACTCTAGAAAATGTTACAGATGCCTTGACGAAACCAGTGAGCACACACAAGTTCAGGTGGTGTTCAAATTCTATGGGTCTTTGTACCCATGTCTGTCAGTAACGTCTGGAATGGTCTCTCGGTCTAGTGAATTCCTCATCAAGTGGGAGTTTGTTGGAATATGTGCCCCTAATTCACTTGACAATAGTCCATACTGATCAGGTTAAGTCTTGTTGATGAAACAGTATGAAGGATTTTTTGTGAGCTCTATCGGCATGACTCTTGCCGATGTATTTTTCCTCTATTGGGTTTTGAAATAGTAGGTTTGAAGTCATCCCGATGCCCGATGAAGTCGCCCTTTTGCGTTTAGGTCACATATCGGCTATCGGGTTGAGATTTTGAATGTCATGCCGATGTCCCAATGAGTCCGCTCTACCTTATCTTGGAGTGTCTCATCTATCGGCATAATATTCTTCTCAGTGTTCCGATGTTTCGATGGAGACCGATCTTAGCCATCGGAGGTCGAAGAATCATTTTGAGAAGCTTTCCGATGACCTGATGACTTGTGGGCTGGCAATGCAGATCGGGATAGTAATCATGTTCCTATTTCGATGTTTCGATGAAGACCGCTCTTATCCATCGGAGGTCGGAGTATCTTTTTGAGAAGCGTTTCGATGTTCCGATGGAGACCGCTCTTAGCCATCAGAGGTCAGAGTATCTTTTTGAGAAGCTATCCAATGACCTGATGGAGTCGCCTTAGGCGATCGGGTATCATCAGGCCATCAAATTTTCTTTGTGAATGCTATGCCGATAGTCGATGGAGCGGAGACCAACTGTGGGTGCGAGGTCAAACCAAAAGTTTAACTTTCGGACACTAAGCATGTGACCGTCAATGTAAATGAATACGAACCGACCCGGTTCTCTACTGCATGTGGGATAATTGTTTTTCATGAATGCAGACGGACGTAGGCAGACGGTTAGACTTCGAGCCATTGGTGCAGTTAGTCTGGTGAACCGTCGATTAGCTTGATGTGTTTTGAAGCCGACTGTAATCCATATGAATGTGTGAAGCCGAAGAGTTGTTGTGTGTTCTATGAAGAGTTTGGTCCAAATGTTTGTATGTTAATCTGGAATGACTGTATAGCAGAGTGAAGGAAATCTGCAGATGAGACTGTATTGTATTGTTTTTACATACTAATAATAAATTCGATCATTTGTTGGTGGTGGGTTTTTCTCCCGAAAGGGTTTTCCCATGTTAACTCTGTGTGTTATCTCTCTGTGTTGATTCTATGTATGTTTCATGTGTGCCATATTAGGTAAATGTTAAAATTTAGTCTACACTAGTTTATTTTCTCCTCTGCAAATTGACATTAGGAAAGCGAATTCTGCACCTGCTTTCCTGTCAGTCTTGTCAACAAAGAAAACAACTTGAATTCGAAACATACTCAAATACATATGATAATTTTCCTTTTTCCACGAAAATGAACCTATAAGTTAACAAACCCAAAATTGGCTAAAAATAGGTTCATTGCAATTAAAATTTCTAATTAAGTCCAAACAAATTAAACAACCATATAATTGAAAACAAAATAATTATTAATACAAAATATGGATCTTTTCCAATTAAAGCCAATTGAACTAAATTTTAGCCCAATATTACAAATAAAATTTCATTTTGCCAAATAATCACTCAATCTTTTTTTCTTTTCAATAAAAGTGGATTATTCCACTAAACTTTTTTATCAATATTTTTTATTTTTTACATAGGATTCAAAGAGCATACCAGAGGAAAAAACCTTGGGAAGAAAACCTCTGGTCACAACTCATAAAATAAACCTATAGTATCTAACAGATTAGTTTATACAGCCCGCCCAAAACCACATACAAAATGCGGTCACAACACATATAATATCAGTTTTGCATAGAGCCCATATGACAATTGCCAAAAAAACCCATCGGATAATTTTCAAATGTAGATTCCACAGCTGCTATCAATGGAAGAAGACAAAATTTTCCAAAGCCCTGTGCCAAATCCCATGAGCCAAAAACCTTCCTGCCAAAAAAGAAAGTATCAAAAAACCTTTGGAAAAACACTATTGTATCAAATACCATGAGCTCGAACTCTCCTCCAGACAACAAACATGAATACTTGAAATGAAAGGGGAAAGCGGGAATAATTATCATCATAAAAGTTTACATCAACATTACTCAAGAAAATCACATTACTATTACAGCAAACCTTCCCATACCCTAGAAGGAATTTCCTCAAAACCCACCTCTCGTTGATTAGCATTGCTATCAATGGCTAAATTTGCCAAATAATCCGTGATCTTATTAACTTCTCTGTAACAATGGGATACCAAAAAAGATTCAAACAATTCTATTTTTTATAAAATGGGATCAAGTATATACTGAAAATTCCAACAATTCGATTTCTTTTTCATAACACATTGAATAATCGCGATAGAATCACCTTCAATTCTTAAGTCCTTAATTCCCAAAGAGATTACCATATCCAATCCAAAAGACAAAGCATGAAATTCTACATAATTGTTAGTTTTAAAACCAATAGCATGACACTTAGCTCGAATAAAATTTGCATTGTGATCATAAATTACCATGCCTACCCTAGCTGACCTAGGGTTATCACGAGAGGCCCCATCAAAATTTAGTTTAAAGTGCCCCTACAGAGGAGGTTTCCATCTAGCAGAGCATCTCTTACCTATTGCATCATTCTTTTTTAAAATTGAACCATGAGAGGGTAAAACTGACAACATCTTCCAAACTCTAGTAACTCTACTATCCTAGTGCAAAAAAGAAGTAAGATTTTCCAAATTCTTATAAATAAATGACAAAGAAACCTCAGAGATTGAAGACTCAATTTTTAATAGAACATCAGACACATGAGACCTTGTTTTTTTAAATATCGTATTGTTTCTCGCTAGCCAAACATTCCAAATCACAATAGATGGAGATATGATCCAAAGGCATGCATAAAACGATGAGGCAAACATAAAGGGCCAAGATCTAAAATGGGAAATGAGATCCCTACCAATAAAAAAGGATATATTTAACTTCTCAAACAACCACTGCCAACATTCATAAGCATAATCATAATGTAGGAACAGGTGTGAAGAAGATTGCAATTTTTTGTTACAAAGGACACAAGGGAAAACAACAGTAATACCAAGCCTATCTAGTCTCATACCTGTAAGGACTCTGTCCTGAACTGCCAACCAAGCAAAGGCTCCAGCTTTAGGAAGACAAGCCGAATGCCAAAACAACTTATAAGGCCAAGATGATAAATCTTTAGTAACCATAAGAGAGTTGTAACCATCTTTAATAGTGTACTTACCTGAAATATTCTTTGTCCAAATAAGTTCATCCTCAGAATCAGAAAGAAATACAATTCTATCCCCCAAAATCTTCTCAAAATCTAATTTCATGCTTTGATCAACATCTAAGAAATCAATCGACTTCCATCTAGCTAGCTTAAGGGGTCCACTAGTCATAATTTCAAAATAATCTGCTACAAAAACATCCCAAAGGGAGCAAAGAACAGTGATTAGAGGAGACCAATCCCTAATATTCACCAAAGGTGTGTGTCCATTCCACACTTCATCCCAGAATCTGACCTTTCTACCATTCTGAACAATCCATGAGAGATGAGGCAAAATAATTGATCTACATTTACAAAGGAAATTCCATATAGCAGAACCCAAAGGCAAATTTGAGACTTTAAAAATGTACTCTCTTGGTCCATTATTTAAATATTTGGCAAACATAATTTGTGCCCATAAGGAGCTAGGCTTGTCATATAATTTCCAAACCAACTTAGCACCTAAGGCTAAATTTTGATTCTCCAAACTCCGAATTCCTATTCCCCCAAGTTCCTTAGGCAAACATACCTTATCCCATGCAACTAAAGGGAGTTTCTTCTTGTCATCTTTATTATTGCTCCAAAGAAAATCTCTAAGAGTATCCTGTAAACTAACAATAGCTACTTTTGGAGACTTCAAAACAGACATGAGATATATGGGAACAACATTCAAAACAGACTTGATGAGAACAATTTTACCCGCCAAAGTTAACCATCTATGATTCCATGAGAGAATTCTTTTAGAAATGACTGAAATAATCCTATCCAAAAAACCAATCTTATCCTGTTTAACAAAGAAAGGAATCCCAAGGTAAGTACATGGAATATTTCTAGTCTCAAATCCCCAAAAGGATTGCAACCTATGCTGAACCAGTTGTGGTGTATTAAGGAAAAAAATCTTTGATTTATCACCATTCACTTTCTAACCAAAAAATGATGCATAATTTTGTATTATTCCTTTAATCATTTTTGCCTCAACTAACGAAGCATGTCCAAATAACAGAGTATCATCTGTAAAGAGACAATGGGAAATACTTTGGGGAATATTCTCAATCCTTATACCTTTCCAAAGCTCCCCCTCTTTAGCAGCCCTAATAGCCCAACTAAAGGTTTTAGCTAGGAGAATAAACAAAAAGGGAGAAAGGGGATCTCCCTGTCTCAAACCCTAGAGGAAGTGAAAAAACCACAAGGAGAACCATTAATTAAAACCGAGAATCTTGCAGAAGAAATACATGCATGAATCCATTTGACCCAGGCCTTGGAAAAACCTAACTTCTCAAGAACAACACATAAAGCCCCCCACTCTACTCTATCATAAGCCTTCATCATGTCTAGTTTAAGTATCATGGCCGAGGTTCTTTGGGTAGAAATAGAATGCAACACCTCATGTGCTACAATTGCACCCTCTGTCATCTCCCTTCTGGGAACAAAACCACCTTGCTCCAATGAAATGATCCTAGGTAGAATTTTTGCCAACCTAAGGGAAATTGCCTTCGTAAATATCTTATACAAAGTGTTACATAAAGCAATGGGGCGGAAGTCAACAAAAGTCTTAGTATCCTCTTTTTAGGAATAATTGCAATCATTGTAGTATTAAGTTCTTTTAAAATAGACCTATTTCTCCTAGCTTCCTCGAGAGCCAATAAAACATATTTCCCACAAAATCCCAACATTTCTGAAAAAATAAAAGAGTAAAACCATTTGGTCCCGGAGCTTTATCCGGATTCATGGAAAAGACAACACTCTTAACTTCTTCTAGGGAAAAGGGAGACATCAACATCTTATTGTCTTCCAAAGATACTAAAGAAGGAATATTAGATATAATATCATTGCTGAGATTTCCATTTTCCAAAGATAATAATGACTTAAAAAACCTAACTGCCTCTGAAGCAATGTCCTCTGGCTCTGTCAATAAATTCCCATTCTGACACTGACTACAAGATATCCTATTCTTACATCTTTTAATCTTAGTTGAAGAATGAATTTTTTTTGTGTTCCTATCACCATTTGAAAGCCATAACTCTCTAGATTTTTGTCTCCAATAGATTCCTCTCTAGCTAACACCTCCTCAAGCTGTAATTTTAGTGACTTCAATTCATCAAAAACTTGTGGCACCATACCATGTTGAAGCACATGAGTATTAAGACACTCAATCATATCTTGAATCCTTTGTTTCTCCTGAAAAATGTTCTTAAAATGCTAGATATTCCATTCCCTAATATTCAATTTCAAATAACTTAAGTTCTTAGCAATCTGAAACATATAGGACCTAGAACAAAAAGGAGCAGAATTCCACCATTTCATAAGCAGAGGCAAAAAGGAAGAATCCCTAAACCACATGGGCTCAAATTTAAATGGAGACTTAAAAGAAGTCCTATCCTCAATAACTGAAAGGGAAATTGGAAAATGATCAGAACCCGAGATCAGTAGAATAGAGGAAAAAAATTCAAAATCCGAATCAATCCAATTCTCAGATAACAAAAACCGATCTAATCTCTCTGCAATCTGAGAAAAATCCCTTCTCATGTTTGTCCATGTGAAAACCCCATTCCGAGACTTACAATAAAAAAGGCTCATATCAGAAATGAAATCCCCAAAGTCATCCATAATCTTTTTATTAGGGAAAACGCCTCCTCTTTTCTCATCTAAATCAGCGATAGCATTAAAACCACCCCCGAAGATAATAAAGGAACCATGTTTTAAGGGAGAAGAAATCCTCTTTAATTCACCCCATAACTTACTCTTCCCTTGAATTCTTGATGGAGCATAAATGTTAAAAAGACAGAATTTAACCTTCGAAATCTTGCTTATAACTAAAGCCAACATCCAATTTGTAGCAGATGCCACTAACTGTATTAGAATTCCCACAGATACTGAGAGGGGGCTGGGGGGTGAATCAGTATCTAACCGGTTAGAATATTTTCTTAACTTAAAACATGTAAAGCATATCAATACTGTATACCGGTAAACAAAAAGTAATGCAATAAATAGAGATAACAACAACCACATGAAAAACACACCATAACATAGTAGTTTAATGAGGAAACCCGGTGTGGGAAAAACCTCGGTGGGATTTGTGACCCACAATATTCACTTACTGGCCAATAAGAGAATATTACTAGTACAATAGGGTCCTGCACATGCAGGAAGGCCAAGTGCTTAGAGCTCACTACTCAATTACAAAATGGGAAGTCTCACTGACTTACAAAATGGATTATATAAATCCAATGTCATTTTACAACTTGCCAAGTCGGCTTACAATGATTTTACAATAATTTACAAAATATATTATAAACAAAATTCCTGTTGGCTTCTGTGCCGGTATACTTCCTTTCACTGTCAGTGCCGGTGGTCTATGTGCCGGTATGGAGTCTGACCTTGTTGGTGCCGGTGAATTGTCTTGCCGGTGTCATAGGATTGTAAGGTTGCCATCAATGAAAAAACCTTCAATCACATACAATATCTCATTGGAGTGTGAATTTTCCATCAATCTCCCCCTTTGGCATTGATGGCATCACTCATGAGAAAAATCCAAAAATTATCATCCAAAAAGAATATGATGGATTTGTCTTACCAAAAATTGTGTACCAAAAGAATATGTGCTCCCCCTGAGCTGATGAGTCTTTTGCTGATTATTTTTCTCATTCCACTACTCCCCCTTTGGCATCAATGACAAAGGTTGTCAAAGTGTCAATTGAGTGTGGTTTCCTGTTTCATCCTTGTAACCGGTTGGTTACAATCTGAAAAAGATTTGCCAAAACCAGATTCAGGCTCTCAATGAACTGTTTGCTATCTTTTAGTGCGGCCTCTATCCTCTGAATTGTACTGGTGAGGTGTTGCATTTTCTCTGCTAGTGTTTTCTATCCTTGAATTAAAGCATCAGATATTTCTTTTCTTAAGGAGGCGAGGCAGTCCAATTTTGGACTAAGTCTCCATTTTAGATCTTTAGCCTTACCTTTTATTCTTTCCTTTTCTCTTTCCAACTTTAGTAGTTCCTCCTCAAAACCTATTATTTTCTGCTCAAAAATTGATAGTGGTTCAGATGAATTAATGAAATTATCAGCTAGTTGATTTATTTGTTCCTGTATCTTGCTGATCTTCCTGTCTATATCAACTGCCAAAAAGTTAGTTTTACATGTATCCCTGTACAAAGTTTTAAATTCCTTCAGTGTAATACACAGTTCCGGTAAAAGAGTGTCAAATTATCTTGTACACTTCTTTATTTCTTCCTCAAAGAATTTGTGTTTTTCCTTCTCTAGTCTCTCCTTGAATGCTTCCTCTTTTATTTGTTCAACTATCACAGTGTTGTCAGTAATGTACTTAGACAAAGTGTCAAGTTGACCTAAAGAATTTTTATTATCTATATTACACTTAGGTGCTATCATTTTCAAAATTGGAATGGTATCATCTATTGCTTTGTATGCTTGTGAGCTACACTCTGTTATCTTCTTGATAGAATCCAAAAGAACTTTTGTCACATTAGTCGGTTTGAATTTTGCATTTGAAGAGCCAACAATCTGTATCTCACTGGCGGGAGCAATTTTCTTGCTTGTGGTGACCTCTGGTAGGTCAGTTTGTGTTTCTATTTCTTTAAGCAAAGGTTTGGATTTCTTGGCTGTTGTCGGTGGCACTGTCTTTGTGTGAACCTGTTGCTGTGATGGAGACTATTACTCTGCCTGTTTCTTAGTGTTGTCACCTGCCGGTTTACTTTTTGTACTATCTGTTGCCAGTGGCTCATTAGCCATATCTGTTTTCCCTGTTGAATCCTTATCTACCACAATATTAACTTTCTGAGTGTCAATGTCCACTGGGTATAACACCTCAGAATTAGGATTTGTGTCCTCTTGTGGTATGTCCATACTCTCACTAGCCATTTGATTGTTAGTGGTAACTACCAGTGGAGTATCTAGAGGCGGTGGGGATAAATTATTTGTTATTTTTATGCTAGGTGGTCCACCAACCTTGCATTTTCCCTTATCCTTATCTTTTTGGTATACTTTGATGGGTTTAGAATTTCTATATTCTTCTTGCTTTTCCTTCTCTACAAGGAATATGTCCCATGCATTAGCTGTTTCCTCTACAACCTCATTCACTCTACCAACCATAAGTGCTACATGTTGGTGTGTAGTTGTAAATACTGATCGGTTAGCCTTTGAGATCAGATCATCTATCTCTTTTGGTGAGTTGACTGGATAAACAACAAGTAGTTTTTGAAATTTTATTTTCTTATCAAGCTCTACAACAACTTTTCTTCTAGCTTCAAGTCTTTTAAATAGTTCTGTCGGTAATTCATCCACAACTTGCATCAAAAATTTCTTGTAAATGTCCAAGTGTAGGATTACACTGTTTTCAACTTTCTCCTTGTCATCAGTTGATAATGAATCATATAATTTGTTGATGTTTTTCAGCTTTCCATCCTTTGTTATTTCATTGAGAAGTTTGTCAATTGGAGCAATGGTTTGTTGAGTCTTCTTCTTAGGGGTTAACTTCTTCTTTGGAGTTAACTTCTTAGACGGGGGCCTTACTGCCTATTGTTTCTGTCTGGTTCTTCTAGGAGAAGGTGTAGATATCGGTGAAGGTTTCCTTTTTCTCAAAACTCTTTTGAATGCAGTTGGCATATCACTTTCCAAAGAAGTTGCAACCAGTGAAAGGCGAGTTTTTGATTGAAGTGTTTCTAACTCATCTTCAGTAATACCAGTTTGTTTAAGTACATCTTCATTAATAGCTTTTGCTTGCCTGGATCCTCTTCTAACTGTTGCTTCCACCTTCTTTACCCTTTTCTTTGATTTAATTTGGTTTTCAATAGTCTTAGCATTGCCAAATACTCTTCTTTAGGCTCCTTGGGTGCTTTGAGGAGGGCTTTTGCATATTTTTCAATTATGTGATCATTAGTTTTAGACCCCATTTCAGTAACCCAAATGGTTCTTGGGATAACTGCCTCCATCCAAATTTCATCCTTCTTAATAACAAAACATATTTCATCCTTATACTTATTTACAATTTCTTGTGACAATCTGACTCTGGTATTCATATGGGCCTTTAATGCCTGAAAGTACTCATTTATGTTCTTTTCTCTGTTTTCTCCCATGTTGTTTGGTAAATCTGACAATTGTTTGCCTACCGGTATATCAAAACCAAGATTTCTATTACCAAAAGTAGGTACCTGTTTTGTTATATGTAGCATTAAATAGACAAGTAGGTTTCCAAATTTGAATGTCCCCTTTTTGTCTTTCTTAATCTTTCCCAGATTGTCAATTAGTTCATCTCTCAGCCATTCACATACATCTATTTTTGCATTATCTTTAATCATGTCATAAACACTCTTTATGCATAGGCTAGAGACTGAGTTTAACCTATTTGCATGTGTGGTTTTGTAGCCTAAAATCATGCTAATGAATTTGACTTTGATATCTGTTACATCATTTAGTCTTAAGGATCACTTATTAGATGTTGCACCTGTTAGGTTGATCACTAGGTCATTTGAGACCTTCTTTGTCTTATCAGGTATGTTACCGGTGGAGGGTAACCTTGTCATAGATTTTACTACCTCTTTAGTGATTTTGTGAACTGAGTCCAACTAGAAGAATGCACAATGTACCCTGCTTAGAACTATCCTTATAACATCCTTAGGAAAATCTGGAATACTGAGAATTTCAGTGAATCCTAGGGTTTCTACTATTTTGTGTTTAGGTTTAACATTACCAGAATCATCACAAATTACTGATTTATACATGTTCTTGATTTCCTCATCACCTAATTCCTCTATGTGACAATGAATGTACATTCTGGGGTCTTCAGCAAAAACTACTCCTTTAGGGATTTGAGAAAATGCACCAAGATTATCATCTTTCTTGGCAATTTTGGGAACTAACTGAAATACGAGTCTAGGGTGTTTAATCACTTCGACTACAGTAGGGTTTGCTATGAATTCAGGAATATATGAAGAATCCATGATTATAAATACCTTTATCTGCCTTAGGAATGATTGCTTGCTGAATTGCTTCACTTCTTTGCTTGGAATGCCTTTGCTCAGGAATTTTCATGCTCTCAAAGGTTTGAATGCTCAAAGAAATGAAATTGGAGCCAAAACACTTGATTTATAATGTTAATTTTTCCAACCACCACATTTTATGCTTGCCGGTTAAGTAATGACTTAACTTATCTACCGGTATAGAAGTAATTTCAACTTCTCACCATCAACCAAGGGAATTATAGCATGTTTCACATTTGATTGCCAAACCCTCAAAGGAATTTTCTTTAGTTAGATGAAGAGTCTCCTACCGGTGGAGTGTTACTCTATTCTGTCGGTGGAGGAGTATTTCTATCACCATTTAGTTCTGATTTCCTGATCCATTATTTTGAGAATTCTTGCTTTACTTTTTCAACCTTTTCTTAACCTTTCAAACTAGGACCTTTCTTATTTACTGGTGAGGACTTGCTTCTACAAAATTTAGCAATATGTCCAATCTTGTTATAGGCATAACAAGTCACATTATTTTTCTGAATAGCTTTCCCTTATCCTATGCCGGTTTTTGTTCTACATTGATTAGATAAGTGTCCAAATCTTCCACAAACATAACATCTTACATTCATTCTGCAATTTTCTGAATTATGACCAACTTTGTTGCATTTTGAACATTGACCGGTGGGTGTATTTATATTCTGATAATTTCTAGATCTACATTGATTTGCTCTATGACCATACTTATTACAGTTAAAGCATTTGCCATTGAATTTATAAGCAGTAGGTTGTCTTACCAGTTTTCTATGATCCCGTGTGTTTGCAGTACCAGAGCTTTCACTAGCTTCAAAGCCAAGGCCACAAGTATCACCATTAGGTTTCTGATTCTTCAACAAGTCACCAAGTTCTTCTGAGATTTTCTTGAATTTTTCTTTGTGCTGATTTGCAATATCCAGTTTTGTAACCAAGATTTCTTTTTGTCTCATAAGTTCATTTGAGTCATTCTGTGTATGCATCAGATCTGTCTTCAGCATATCATTTTCATAGCTAAGTCTTGTGTTCTCATTTGCAGTATCACTTAGTCTTCTAGTCAGATCTTCTTCATTCTTCTTTCTATCTTCAATTTCCTTACAAAATCTCATAGTCATATCTTGCATCTCATTCTTTGTTGTCATGTTTTCTTGTTTTAGCTTGTTGATCAAATTACTAAGAGTTTCCTTTTCATCATTCTCATTTTGCATCTTTTCACAAAGTTCTCTTCTCTTGTTTCTTGCAATGGTAATATTTTCTTAGAGTGCCTGAATAATATCCTATGCAGCCTTTAGATCATCTTCAAGTTTGATATTTTTTAACTTTTCTGCATCATAGTCTGAGAGAGCTTCTTCTAATTGCTTCATCAAGTTTTCCATCTCTACCGATGTCAAGATCTTCCTCAAGCTATTAGACTTATGAAAATAGAGGACCATGCTCTGATACCAATTGTTAGGATTCCCACAGATATTAAGAGGGGGAGTGGATCAGTATCTAACCGGTTAGAAGATTTTCTTAACTTAAAACATGTAAAGCATATCAATACTGTATACTGGTAAATAGAAAGTAATGCAATAAACAAAGATAACAACAACCACATGAAAAACACACCATAACACAGTAGTTTAACGAGGAAACCCGGTGTGGGAAAAACCTCGGTGGGATTTGTGACCCACAATATTCACTTACTGGCCAATAAGAGAATATTACTGCTACAATAGGGGCCTGCACATGCAGGAAGGCCAAGTGCCTAGAGCTCACTGCTCAATTACAAAATGGGAAGTCTCACTGACTTACAAAATGGATTATATAAATCCAATGTCTTGTACTACTTCAAAATAGCATCTACTATGCCAGATCAAGTACCGGTTTATAGCTCTACTTTATACATAAACCTTTAACCTATAATTCACATGATAGGTCTGCTTTATTTTGCCTAATTACATCCTTCCATCCATCACTAAAATGTTCTACAATGATCTCTTATATATGAGTCATTTCACAACTTGCCAAGTCGGCTTACAATGATTTTACAATAATTTACAAAATATATTATAAACAAGATTCCTGTCGGCCGGTATACTTCCTTTCACTACCGGTGCCGGTGGTCTATGTGCCGGTGTAGAGTCTGACCTTGCTGGTGCCAGTGGATTGTCTTGTTGGTGTCATAGGATTGTAAGGTTGCCATTAATGACAAAACCTTCAATCACCTACAATATCTCATTGGAGTGTGCATTTGCCAACAAACTGTACCTCAATATTATAATTATTCCAAAGCAGTGCCAAACCTCTTGAAGCACCACAAGCTAGAGAAGAAAGAAAATTCCACCTTCTCCAAGATGAAAAAACCAAATCAGCAGACTCCTTTGAAAACTTTGTTTCTTGCAACATAAACATATCACACTTAATTAAGTCCAACTGGGACTTAATTAAGCGTCTCTTGTTAGGGGCATTTAAGCCCCTAACATTCCAAGAAATAATTCTCATTGTCCTCGAGGGGAGGTTGAAGCTCCCCTCTTCCCATTAATCACTCAATCTTAACATCTAAATCATAATATGTAATTCCAAAATATGCAATTATGTATATATACATATTAATTTTTTTTTTAATATATATATATAAAAGAAGCATATTAAATTTCATCAGAAAAATATTTCCAAAAAGAATTTTCACTAATCATCTTTTTCTTTTCATTTAAAATTACTAACATATACATAAACCTATTATATATATATAAAACTTTATATATTTTATTTTTTTACCAAATACAAATTCTGACTGGCAAATTCGGGAAACTGGGTCTTTTCCCACTGGGAGACTGGCGTTCTTTTTTTGTTTGTTTGGGATGTTGGCACATTTTTTTTTTGCATAATTAAAAGCAGAGAGGGGGGTTTGTTTGGTGGGGTGTACAACCCCATGTAGGTGGGTGCCCCACATAGTGGGTGTGTGGGATTGAGCCCACGGCTCCCCCACACACTCACAATTTTATTATTTTTAATTTAATTTCTTTTTTTTGAAATTTTTTCTAACATAGCCAAATCTGAAATTTATTTTTGATTTCCCAAAACCCACAAAAAGATGAATTGCATTTTTTTTTTCCAACAATCAATCTTTTAAACAGGCAAAAACATTGAAAAAGAATGATAATACATACAATATCAAAATTCCAAAAGGAACAACAAAAGATTAAGATGTCCAACCTCCAATAGCTTCTTTGGATGAAAATTTGAGAAGAGCAATCCAATTTCTTCTAAATGCAAGAAATTTTTCCCCAAATGCAAGGACCTTCCTTTTTTTTTTATTCTCATGAAAACCCAACATATAAAGAATTTTTCACCTAAAATATCTTTTAGGTAAAAAATTCTTTGCTCCAAAATATTACTTTTCCCCAAAATGAAAACAAATTCAATTTTAATTAAATTTAAATTAAATTTCACACCCCCAAAAGTCAACAAGATAAATAGATAGATAGATAAGACCGATTTATTTATTGTATAATATAAGGGTCCTATTTTAATTTAGCCCTTATTTAATTTATGCCCGATGACAAATATTAATTATTAAATACTCTAAATTATTTAATACTTAATCACACATGAAATTATACTAAGAAGGATTTAATAAATTCACAAAATGCATGATACATAAACTCAACTCCACAAACATAAGGAAATGTCCCACATTCCAATGTCAGAAGGGTGGCCTAATTGTCGATTCAACAGGGTTGACAAATGACTGACAATGCTTACAACTGAGCAAGGCTAGGGGTGATATTTAGGTCCTTACGAATATCTCCTCCACTTCCATCGGATTAACTAGGTACACTCACACCTATGGAGCCAAGTGGAGTCTTTACCTTATACCTACATGGTACTCGTACCTACAATTCCTGCATCACCGGACTACACACACACACACACACATATATATCTTCAAACACGATAGACACATCGGTGAAGTAGAATCATGACGAATCGTATCTCACCAAAGTAATGACAGAAAATCATCTCCTCGCACCCCATACAGATTCCACACATATACATGAAGACATATTCATAGTGCAACTCATATATAAAGTAAATGTGTTAGTCCATGGTCAGTAAACCATAATTTAAAATTAACATTTTATCATCTACAAAGATATACTGCATAGGAAAAATTAACATCTAATCATCCATAAGGAGATAATGCATAATCAACATTCACTAAGTCACACATCAAAGCATAATCTATCTCAGTAAAATATCTGAATAAAACATCACTACAAGGTGTATCCATGAAATCATTGAATAGTCAACCAAGGACAAACTAGGTTAAAAAGAGTTTGATCAGTGGAGGGGTATTACATCCTCCCCCACTAGGGTTCAAATTACTCTTGGAAGTCGCAAGGCTAGGATAGGAACACAGGGACACAAAAATCACATCACTCCCATAATTAACACTAAATCCTCAGTTTTCTTCTAGGAAGATGCAATCCACAAAATTAATCTACTAATGTAAATGATATTACCACCCAAATACCATTAACATTTATCCAAGGCATGTCACACAATTCACTAAATCTAATTCACACTTATTTCTAATAAATCTTTGATTCAAATGATTACAAATGAGTTTCATCATAGAAAATACACTTTATTTTCTTAATTCAATATAATACTATTTTGTTGCCCATTATGCCTGATTCCACTCTCTGCGGTGTTCTCCCTTGACCCACTATCAGAGGTTCAAATGAACATGATAGATAAACACTTACAACATAACTAGGGCCAACTAAAGCAAACATTTAGAATGACCACTTGACGCCTCAAATGATAGTAATTCAAAATTAAAATCACCAAGTCCAATATGAAATAAAGAAAGATGTCGTAAATTTCAAAAATCAATAAAATCGAAAACATGACAAATGCCATAATTTAAATGAAAATAAATGAGAATTTAGTGGTCATTCTGTCATAAGAAATCTCAAAGAAAGTTCTATCCCCATAGTTACAAAACACTAGTCAAAAGACAGTCAAAGTACAGTCGCAATCAAAACTCAAAAGAAGGTGACCATTTTCAGCCACACCATAGGGAGTAACCGCCACACATCACCCAAGATCACACATACTGAGTGTGTTAGAGAATCAATATTAGACACTTAAGGCTATTTAGGCTAACTATATTTATTTAATATCATGAAATCATTTTGTAAAGCGGAAAAATCGAACCCTAGTCGTTCTCCCCTCCCCAACTCCGAGGAGAGAGAAGGGGGAGTCACTAGGGTTGATGGTTTTCACTTAGGGGAGACTTTACATTCAAAAGAGGGGTTGAAACCCACAAGATCCAATCCCACACAATGCAAGATTGGATTCTAAATGAGTTTCAAGGGTTAAGACATCAAGGATACCCTCTTTTGTAAAGAAATGTAGATAGAAAGATTGAACTAGGAATGCATGAAAAGTGAGAAAGATTCACTTATAAACAGAGATAGGAATATAGGATGAAGCTGCGGACCTGGAATTAGCAGTAAAATGTTGAGACAGTGCTGTTCTGCAAATTTGAGCGAAAGTTGACGGGACGATGGCGCCCGGCGTGCACACGGTCCTCCGAAAAATCTGCAAAACAAAGGTGGATCTGTTCGTCTCTGCACAAGGATTCCAGATCTTCAATTATAGCCGCGTACTTGCAACCTTGTTGTAAGAATGTTTGTATTCTTACATGCGAAGGTGTAATGTATGTAGCATGTAATGTGTTGTATGTGATCTCCTCTTCAATGGTTGAATCCTTGTCTTGAATGCAACACTTAGCCTTGAATGGAGACTTAGAATGATCAATTGCTTGAAGGAATGCTTGAATGCTTGAATGTTTGAATGCTTGAATATCGTTTCCGCCTTTTTTCCATCTCTCCAAAATGGGAGAGGAAATGTAGTTTATATACTTGCCAATTAGGGTTAAAAGACTGATTTTCCCGACCTTAGGTCGACCAGGAAACATTATTTTCCAATTTGCAAACTTAAAGACCCGAAGCCCCATAAGAGACCGGGCCCAAAATAGGGCCAGGGACTAGGGTGTTGGGCGCCATGGTCTTGGGGGACCAGGGCGCTGGGCGCCCTAGTCCTGAAGGACCAGGGTGCTGGGCGCCATGGTCCCACCTCCAGGGGCAGCAGGGTGCAAGGAGGATCAGGCCAGGGTGCTGAGAAATGCAGTTTTTGGTGTCATGAACAAGTCTCAGGGTCTCCATCGAGGTTCAGTGTTGTGTCGCCATCGTGAAGACCCAAATGCAGTCAAAATTGCAAGTGTCGCAATTTTAGGACGCTACATTTAGCCCCCACTTTAGCGGGAGTATAAGCGTATGCTCATACTTCCGGTAAAGTACAAGGAAACAACATTGAAAAAATTTCACCACGTCAAGGAGGCAAGATACACCAAGCCCCCAGTGGACTAAGGATCTTACGACTTCAATTGACAAAGTAAAAGGGAAGATCATGAGGGAGAACCATGACTGTCAGTAGTAAGGTTCCCTCACTATGAGTCATGCAAGAAAGATATCAAAAATTTTCAAGGCAAAGCTAAATTTGTCAAGAAATTTTCAAGTATCTTGAAAAGATATGAATGGGATGTATGCCCCCCTATGTTAAAGAGATCGCACATGCCTCACCGGGGGTGATTGCTTTAAGGTAGTGATACATATAAGAAATGAAAAAGGGAAAGGAGCACGTTATCACAAGGATTTAGCCCCCAAGTGTGAGATAAGCCCAAGGATAATAGACACAAAACACAAAGCACAAGGTGACTTCGCTTTCCTCGGGGTCAGTATGCTGTATGATAATTCATGTATATCATATGTATGTATGCATAATTGTTCTTCATTCCCCAATCAAGGAAGGTCACCTAGAAGAAGGGAACACATGTGTCTTTTGAGTCAACATGAGAGAGACCAAAAGAGATCTCAATGCTTTGCATCATCCTCAAGTAGACAACACTAAGGACAACAAATAGAAGAATGAGAGTAACATATAGAAGAAGTAACAAAAGAGAGGAGGAGAGAGTCTGCTATGCTAATGAACTAGTCTAGCATGTCATCTACCCCCCGATCTTGCTGATCAATATTTCGGGAAGGTAGGAAACACGCTAGAGGAGGAATATCCAACACAGCAGATGGAGCTATCACAAGATCCAAACAAGGGCTATGTTCATGTTCCAAGCCATGTTGTTCTTGTCTAGGAGCTAGGATAAGCGCTTTAGAAAATTTATTAGATAAATGGTTATCAACATCAACATATTCATATTCACTATCAGAATGAACAGGAGTAACATTTTCATCATGAATAACATTTTCATCTATATCATCATCAAGATTTATAAAAATAGGATCTTTAACTCGCACAGGATCAAGCCCATCATGCATCTTATGTTTAGGAGATTTTGGCTCAATTTTCGGCTGAGGAGAAAATGGAATAATACTAGCTGAAGGTGTTTTTGGGGATTGCAAAGTTTGAGAAGCAGCTACCTGAGCTCTAAGACGACGCTTTCGTCGGCGTTCACGTGCAGAACGATTTCATCTAGTCTTAGTAGGAAGTTGAGAAGATTGAGGAGGAGGAATGTTCTCATCCTTATCACTTGGGTGTTTAGGTTGTGGTCTCTTAGGCTGGATAATAGGAGAAGAAGAAGGTCTCTTTTCTCTATAAAAAGGAGGAGGAACTGCTCCATATAAAGGAGGAATTTTTGGTTTAGGAAGAAGACCAAGTCCATCATGACGAGGAGGGATAGGTCTACTTTTAGGAAGTTTATTAGATATAGACATAGTCACATCCATAGGGATGGGTTGGGAATCTTCTTGAGGAAAGACATTAGTTTTATCTTTCAAAGGAAGAACTTCCTTCTCAAGAACGATAGGAATGTCAAGTTTGGGTGTTCTAGGTTCACTTAGAGATAGGATCATATCTTTTTTCCACTCTTGATAAGATTTGAAAAGATGATCACTTCGCGGAGGAAGAGATTGGAATTGTTTAGGCCAAAAGTAATCAATAGGAACACTAGAAGTTCTTTCAGCTGGTTTAAAGAGACTATGATTGACAGTAACAACTTCACCATTATGGGGAAATTTCAAACACTTGTGAATAGGAGAAGCAATAGCTTTCATGGAAGATAGCCAAGGATAGCCTAGCTTCACACGAAATTGTTCGGATGATGGAATAATAGCAAAGTCCACATCAAGGGATTTGTTATGGACCTCAATAGGTAATGTAATAGAACCAATTGCAGGAGAAGAAAATGCATCAAATAATTTCACAACCACATTTGTCTTGTCATAGATTACTTGATTCAATTGCAAAGTAAAAAGAAATTCTTCAGTAATGACATTAACCATACAAGAAGGATCAATAAGCACTCCACGACAAGGTGTATTTTTGACTTTTGCAACTATATATAAAGGACCATCAGGAGCCCTGATAGTTTCACTAGAATCAAAGGTGATGGAAGGTTCTTTAGGGATTTTCTGCTGTTCCAGAAAGTTAATCACATTCGGAGTCATAGACACAAGATCATCAGGTGAGACAGAGGAATCAGTAGTATCAATCGCATTAGAGGTATGAGAAGGCAATGGATCTGTAAAAATATTAAGATTTTGGTTAGGAGGAGCTACAGATGTATTGCCTTTATCATTCACTCCAGAAACAGAGATAGTATTATTATCAATCAAATCTTGAATCTTACCTTTTAAAGCAAAACATTTTTCAGTATCATGCCCAGGATGACGATGAAATTGACAAAAAGATTTGTTATCAAAATAGGGTGAATTAATCTTTGTAGGATCTATTTGCCTTATAGGAGGGAGAGTAAGCACATTTTGTTCCAATAACTTATTCATAATACTATGCAATGATTCATTCAAAGGAGTAAACTTTCTTTCTTTCTTGAAAAACTTAGAAATAGGAAGCACACCTGATGCTGCATTCACATTGTTGTTGATGATGTTTTCATTGAATTTAATTGACTCTCTGTTCGGTTTAAACTTCCCAAATGGTTGTTGACTACTATCACCCTTATCACTCGGAGCCATAGGATTTGCTTGTTCCATTTGACTCATAGTCAGTTGATAATTGTGAAGAGTTGCGCACAACTGTTGGAAAGAAGTAAACTCAGAAAATAAGAGTTTTTCTCTAATATCTTTTTGTAAATTAGAAATAAAGATTCTTTGAATATCATTGTCAGGCACTGGAAAGGAAATTTGAGCATACAAATGCTTATATCTACCAATGATATCAGTCACTTTTTCTTTAACACCTTGTTTACAATACATTAAATCAATAAAAGTGACTTTAGGACTTATATTGTTTTGAAATTATTGAATGAAAGCATTTGCAAGTTGTTCAAAAGAAGTAATAGAATAAGAAGGCAACGAGCAATACCATTGTAGGGCTTTATCTCTTAATGTTCTAGTAAACAATTTTGCAAGCAATCTTTGGTCATAAGCAAAATCGGTACATATTGTTTGAAAGGTCTTAACATGTGTTAGAGGATCGCCCTTACCATTATAAAGCTCCAAATGCGGAATTTCAACATGTTTAGGGGGAATAGCTCAAACAATGTCAAGAGAAAGTGGGCTCACAACATCAAATGTAGGCACACTAAACTTAGATTGATTCATAGAGGCAATTTGTTGCTGCAAAGAAGAGACAGTTTGTGCAAGATTGTTAATGGTCGCTTCAGTCGAAGAGTTCATATTAGATGTGTTAGATTGTGATGGAGGTGTTATGTTATTGAAAGAAGCTAGAGAGTAAGGTGGTGGGACACTATGATAGTTAGTCATAGGAGATGATTGGACAGGAGGAACACTACAAGGAGGAATGGAATGATTAAATGAATTGCCCCCTTGCGTCATGTTCATTTGTGGTGATATAATAGGAACACTTATTGAAGGAATGAATGAAGAAGTCGGATTGAATGAAGGAAGAGGGTTGATTGAAGAAGAGGGATTGCCCCCATGACTGGTGATCATAGGAGGAATGTCTTCAGTTGAAGTAGTCATTATGTTTGATGTAAAAGTAGGTATACTAGTAATAGGAGTCGTCAAAGGAATAGAATGATTGACTTGAGTAGGAGGTTGTGTATAACCTAAGGTTTCAGCACAACTTTTCATAGGCATCACATTCGAATCCACAGTGTGTGCAATACCACGCAAAATATCAATTCCATTCTTATCGCTTTGAACCATACGTTTCAGACCCTCAATTAATGAAAGAGCTTCACTATCAGGGTATTCTTGAGACATCCATTGTCGAAAATCATCAAATTGGTTATCCAATTTCGAAAGTTGTTCTACAGAAACCTCATGGAGAGCTTGTTCATCATTAAGAGGATTGGAGGAATTACCCATTTCCTCGTTGAAAAGGCCATTCAAATTAGGTTCCATCTCCTCGGTAATTACACCTTGGAAAGACTTAATTCTAAGGCTTCGTCTAACGGGAATAGTGTAAGTAGGGCTTATTGTTGTAAAACTCATGCACTAAGGAGAGAGAGAAGATTTTGAATTTTAGAGGTAGCAAATTTCAATAAAATTAGCCAATCTCCTAGATTTAAGCTGTAAAATGCAATCAGGACAATCTCCCGAAATTTCAGAAAAAATGTCCGAGACCGTGGCGAACAGAGTGCACATGGTCCTCGCAACTTTTTTCAAAATTTTCAGGGATGAAAGTAATGATGATTTTAAAGCTAATCTGAAAAAATTGAGTGATTTTACGATTTGTGGACAGGCCAAATTAAAGTTGCAATCTCAAAATTGAACCCTACCAAGATTGTTGAAAAATGCAAAATTTGAATTTTGAAAAAGTGAGGGAAATTGAAATTTTGAATTTTATGATTTTAGAGGGAATACCAAAAGCAATGCAGGCTTTGAAATTTAAAAATTGACTCGATTTCATGCAAAATTCGAATTTGAAAGTGGAAATCAAAGATGTTGCAATAAAACACTTAATTTCAAAAGTCACAAATTGTAAAAAATTTGAATAAAGCACTGAAATTTCGAATGAATGCCAACACACTTTTCAGATTTAGGACTGTAAGAAACACAATTTTGATAAAAATTTCAATTTCAACAATTTTTGAATGATTAGAAATCTCAATCCAAGCAATCACTAGACCAACTTTGACTTTAATTTTGAAAGTGTTAGAATTGATAAAATCAGCCAAAATTCTGGATTTTAGCAGAAAAATACAGTAAGATCTAGCTCCCGAAATTTCAGAAAAAATGTCGGGGATGATGGCGCTCGGGGTGCACACGGTCCTCGCAACTTTTTTCCAAATTTTCAAAGATGAAAGATATTGTGATTTTGTTGCGAAATCCAAAGTTACAGCCGATTTGGAAGTGTTTTGATCAGTGAAATTATCAGTCAAAGGCTGAATCAAGAAGGTTTTAAAAATTAGGGTTTTGACACTTAACCACTTAATTTTCAGAATTAAAGTACAAATATGAATTGATAATTTGCAATAGAAGGGTAGATCTGAAACAAGCATTAACAATTAAACATTTCACAAGTTTAATTACTAAAAAGAAAATTTTAGGGTTTTTATGCAATCAACCTCTAAAATTTGCAAAAGATCAAAACATGGAAATATAATTAGGAGAGCAAAATTTTCAGATCTAACCATGAATAATCAGAATGAGGATGTTCACGTCGGGTTCACCAAAATGTAAAGCGGAAAAATTGAACCCTAGTCGTTCTCCCCTCCCCAACTCCGAGGAGAGAGAAGGGGGAGTCACTAGGGTTGATGGTTTTCACTTAGGGGAGACTTTACATTCAAAAGAGGGGTTGAAACCCACAAGATCCAATCCCACACAATGCAAGATTGGATTCTAAATGAGTTTCAAGGGTTAAGACATCAAGGATACCCTCTTTTGTAAAGAAATGTAGATAGAAAGATTGAACTAGGAATGCATGAAAAGTGAGAAAGATTCACTTATAAACAGAGATAGGAATATAGGATGAAGCTGTGGACCTGGAATTAGCAGTAAAATGTTGAGACGGTGCTGTTCTGCAAATTTGAGCGAAAGTTGACGGGACGATGGCGCCCGGCGTGCACACGGTCCTCCGAAAAATCCGCGAAACGAAGGTGGATCTGTTCATCTCTGCACAAGGATTCCAGATCTTCAATTACAACCGTGTACTTGCAACCTTGTTGTAAGAATGTTTGTATTCTTACATGCGAAGGTGTAATGTATGTAGCATGTAATGTGCTGTATGTGATCTCCTCTTCAATGGTTGAATCCTTGTCTTGAATGCAACACTTAGCCTTGAATGGAGACTTAGAATGATCAATTGCTTGAAGGAATGCTTGAATGCTTGAATGTTTGAATGCTTGAATATCGTTTCCGCCTTTTTTCCATCTCTCCAAAATGGGAGAGGAAATGTAGTTTATATACTTGCCAATTAGAGTTAAAAGACTGATTTTCCAGACCTTAGGCCGACCAGGAAACATTATTTTCCAATTTGCAAACTTAAAGACCCGAAGCCCCATAAGAGACCAGGCCCAAAATAGGGCCAGGGACTAGGGCGTTGGGCGCCATGGTCCTGGGGGACCAGGGTGCTGGGCGCCCTAGTCCTGAAGGACCAGGGCGCTGGGCGCCATGGTCCCACCTCCAGGGGCAACAGGGTGCAAGGAGGATTAGGCCAGGGTGCTGAGAAATGCAGTTTTTGGTGTCATGAACAAGTCTCGGGGTCTCCATCCAGGTTCAGTGTTGCGTCGCCATCGTGAAGACCCAAATGCAGTCGAAATTGCAAGTGTTGCAATTTTAGGATGCAACACATTTATACACATGAAAGTTCATCTACTCATCCTTTGCGTAGATAGACATATGCCAGGAGGGTAAAGATATGTCATTTCACACATATAGAGAATACACCCATTATGTAAATCTCATTCTACATGATATCAAAATTATAGAGTAATCACATTTCTAACATTACCCTTCTCAAGCAACTCTTAAACACAAACTTTTAATTATTTAATGATTTCAACATCCACAATAAAATTAATAACACTTGGATGCACTATTTCTATCACCATTTATCCACTCTACTAGGATCTTCATTAAATGACACATTCTTTACAATTCAAACAAGGTAATGAAGTAGCATCATTTCCAAACCTTTCATTAATTCCACTTGGCATTCATATTCATATTAAGAACCATGAACATATATCTTCACAAAACTTAAGACTTCCATCTTTAAACATAAAACAAAACTACAAAAGTATGATTTCATATGCTTTATACACATTCTACATGCAGTGCATAACACTATCTTAATCAATACTTGTTCTCTAACATGATCTGTTAAGGGACTAAATCATATGACTACTTACAACATATATGCAAAAATCATTCCACTTACTTACATACTTTACATGATATCCTAATATGCAATACAAACACTTTGAATCTTTAATGCATAATTAATCAACATTCCTTAATATTGCTATATAATATTCATTAATAAGAAATTAAATACTTCTAATTAAATCAATGCATTATTTAGTAACATTTCTATGAATCTTTATAACTAAGTAGAAATATGAGGGATAGAATTTCGATAGTCGACCAATTTCTACATATGCACGTAAATCAACAAGATCACACAAGTATGCTTAAATTTCTCCCTATATACCTATCATCTTTAGTGTACCATTTTTTTCACTTCACCACCTATTTAGAAAAATACAAATTGGCATATCATGACATTTCCAAAATATTATTGATGCAACTAAATGTTCTAATTTCTCCAAAGTGAAGTCAAGATAGACAGTCTTTTCATACATACAAGGCCTCTAGCGAAAACACTCACTATTCCTAATTAATACAAAATACATCATTAACTATGACCTTTTATTGCATATCAAAGTAGGAGAAGAAGAAGAAAGAGGAGCTATCAATTTAACTAATACATGATTATGCATGCACATCAAACATATTCTTCATTTGCACCTCTTATTCATACAAAGTCAATTAGATATGTCAAATGCAAGTACATTATTGCACTATTCATACAGTTCATATTTGAGTCGGTCTTATAAAACACACAATGAAATCTTTAATGAGAACACATCCAATTCCCTCCTATACCACTATACCATGATTCTTTTACACATCCAAGATATCTTCCAATATTCAAGTACACACTAACCTCTCCAAGGCTTACATAAGGGTTTTAGGAAATCACAACATTCATTCACAACAAGAAGACATACTCAATGATAAGTACGCTAGATATAGATATTTTAATTTTTAGAGAGGAGGAAGGAAGAAATACATTCAATTCACTATGAATATGCACTAAACATTTTCTATACAAGTTCTCAAAATTACGATTCTGAGTCCAATTACATGTATAACACAAGCACAAAATCATACTTTCAGACTTAAGATAATGCATTATCCAACCTGATAGGCTAGTCTAGAGAATACAACATCAATTAGGGAGGTACATACAATTCTCTCTATAATAAGAGTAATCGTAGACCTAAAACATCTTAGAAACAATCAAAGCACATAATCACATAATAAGAACCAACATCAAGAAGGTAAGAGAAAGGAGTGAATATACATGTTACACTCAATTAGGGTCTTTAGAAAGAATATGCAAAAGGAACAAAGCACGAGACATCTAAGATCTTCAAGATCCTATGCATCAATCACAAGCATACATCCGAAGGACAATCATACGACGTAAAGACTATACACTGCACGCCAAACTCAGGGCACAAGCTACACCAGATATCCCAGTGTTTGCAACCTCTAGCTCTGATACCAATTGTAACACCCCACCAAGAAACCCCGAAGGGATTAAACTAAAACACTTGAAAAAAGTGTAAATATATATATATTTTTTAAACTTTAATAAACTAAATGATGCATTAAGATAACATTACATTTAATTTGCACAACATAAGACTTAACTTAACTTAAACTCCTAAAGGGTTTCCCAACATGGTTTACATAATTAAACTAAACATTGCTTTACATTAATTAATCCACTTAAGATGATTTAATCATAAAGACTCAATTACACTATACAATGATTGCTTCATACAATTGCATGTGATAACATTATGATGTCTATATTTCATTCATGATAATTCTTTCCATTACATTACATCAATGATTCTAATAAAAGATATACATTTAACCATCTAATACTCATCAATACAAATCTCCTTTACATTTCAAGGTTTAAATAATATTACATTGCACATAATTGCTAAGTCTCATAAGAACACATAATATTTACATTAAATTACATCTTCCCCTGAAGGCATACATAACCAAAAGATAGAAGAATGATCCAAGAAGAACAAAAGAGGATCCACTGGTACAACAAGATGAGAAAATCCCAAAAGGCAACTGAAGCACTTGAAAAACTAATCCCTCACAAGAAGGGAAAGAACAAAACTCCATTGGAAAGTGGCACTACCACCCGACCATGTGGCCCAAAAAGGATCCACCCCTCCATGCTAGGAGATAGAAATAAGGCCCTCAAGTAAACCACTATAAAGCATCACATAGTCTAACATGTACATCAGATACACACATAATACATAAACATACATATATGACTCCCACAAGAGTGCTCCAAATAAAAATCAACACAAGACTAAGCACTAGTGAACATAAGGGAAGAGTCTCATCGCATAGGTGGTATGGGTTATCCTGACAGGCCTCCATAGGCCCCAGACCCATCCTGGGTTATCTTGGTAGCCTCTCCCAAATCCTTGACCTCCATCCATGACTCATGTGGACCCAACAAACCTTTTCGTGAAGACAAGGTAGTTGGTTTGCCATTCTAGGCCTTCCCACTGCATCCCGAGTCTGTACTTGCACTCAACCATGAGCGGGGCACACTTAATATTATTTAATGTTTGAAACCCAAATCCCAGTATATTATTAGGTTATCACTTAATTATCCAACTTCTGAGGGGTTATCTTGCCAACCACTTTGGGCCCCAACCCCCACTTAGAAGCCACTCTTGCATATGTCACTACACAACCTCGAAAAAACTTTAAGGCAAAACACAAAAGCCAAGTAATAACATGCAGAATTCAAGCACAAATGAACAAACAATAAGGTTACCTAATTCCTCTACCAAGGTGTAGCCAACAGGAGTTAATACAACACCATTTGGTCACTCCTATGACGTGACCACATGAAGGGACAAGCAAGAAAAGCCACCATAAACCACTTAACCAAATAACTTGCATTCGACCATATTCCAACACAAACACGAGGATAATGTCCCTTTTCATAAAAACACCAAAATACTCCAACGGACTAAAATAATATCCCATCAAGTTCACTTGGCTTAAAAGAAATCAAGATACGATCACCTAGAGGGAACAACAAGGAAATCAAAGTCATCATTCAACCAATTGTCTTGTCAACAAAGAAAACAACTTGAATTCAAAACATACTCAAATACATATGATAATTTTCCTTTTTCCACAAAAATGAACCAATAAGTTACCAAACCAAAAATTGGCTAAAAATAGGTGCATTGCAATTAAAATCTCTAATTAAGTCCAAACAAATTAAACAGCCATATAATTGAAAACAAAATAATAATTAATACAAAATATGGATCTTTTCCTATTAAAGCCAATTGAATTAAATTTTAGCCCAAGATTACAAATAAAACTTCATTTCGTCCAATAATCACTCAATCTTAACATCTAAATCATAATATGTAATTCCAAAATATGCAATTATGTACACACACACACACACACACACACACACACACACACACATAAAATAAGCATATTAAATTTCATTAGAAAAACATTTCCAAAAAGAAATCACTAATCATCTTTTTCTTTTCATTCAAAATTACCAATATATACATAAACCCATTATATATAAAAGACTTTATATATTTTATTTTTCTACTAAATACAAATTCTGACTGGCAAATTGGAGAAACTGAGTCTTTTCCCATTGGTAGACTGGCGTTCTTTTTTTTTTGTTTGGGATGTTGGCACCGTAATTTCTTTTTTACGTGATTGAACGTAGAGAGGAGGGTTTGTTTGGTGGGGTGTGCAGCCCCACATATGTGGGTTGCAACCCACATAAGTGGGTTGCAACCCACGTAGGTGGGTATGCAGCCCACTACGTGGCTTGCAACCCACGTAGGTGGGTCCTCCACATAGTGGATGTGTGGGATTGAGCCCACGACTCCCCCACACACTCACAACTTTGTTATTTTTAATTTAATTTCTTTTTTTAGCAAAATTTTTAAACAAAGCCAAATCTGAAAAAGAGATCTCCCAACCAATAATGAGAATTTCTCCCTTGCTCAGAATATGATATCAAAATTGAAAGCAAAACACTCAAATCATGCAAACAAGCCATTGAAATTGAGATTCTCACACCAATTTTGAAGAAATATCCAATTCATCCAAATTCCATCAAACATTTTTTTTTTCAAAATTGAAAAATCCTTATAACCCAATTTCAAAAATGGGAAAAGAAAAGAGCTACTCCAATCTCATCAAATTTAATTTTGATTTCCCAAAACCCACAAAAAGATGAATTCCATTTTTTTTTTCTAAAAATCAATCTTTTTAAACAGGAAAAACATTGAAAAAAAATGATAATACATACAATATCAAAATTCCAAAATGAACAACAAAAGATTAAGATTTCCAACCTCCAATAGCTTCCTGGATGAAAACTTGAGAAGAGCAATCCAATTTCTTCCAAATGCAAGAAATTTTTCTCCAAATGCAAAGATCTTCCCTTTTTTTTATTCTCATGAAAACCCAGCATATAAATAATTTTTCACCTAAAATATCTTTTAGGTCAAAAATCCTTTTCCCCAAAATGAAAACAAATTCAATTTTAATTAAATTTCTCACCCCAAAAAGTCAACAAGATAAATATTTCCAAAAGTCTAATTAACTTTTCCAAAGACATAAAACATAATATTAAATCCAATATAGGATATATTTAACAAATAATTTAATTAGATGGATAGATAAGACTGATTTATTTATTTAATAATATAAGGGTCCTATTTTAATTTAACCTTTATTTAATTAATATCCGACAACAAATATTAATTATTAAATACTCTAAAGTATTTAATAATTAATCACACATGAAATAATACTAAGAAGGTTTTAATAATTTCACAAAAAACATGACACATAAACTCAACTCCACAAAAAGAAGGAAATGTCCCACATACCAACGTCAGAAGGGTGGCCTAATTGGTGATTCGACAGGGTTGCAAAATGACTGACAACACTCACAATTGAGCAAGACTAGGGGTGATATTTAGGGCCTTAAGACTATCTCCTCCACTTCCATTAGATTAACTAGGTACACTCAAACCTATAGAGCCAGGTGGAGTCGGTACCTTGTACGTGCATGATACATGTACCTGCAATTCCTGCATCATTGAACCACACATACATACATACATACATACATACATACATACATACATACATACATACATACATACATACATACATACATACATATATATATATATATATATATATATATATATATATATATATATATATATATATATATATATATATATATATATATATATATATATATATATATATATATATCTTCAAACATGATAGACACACTGGTGAAGGAGAATCATGACGTTCTGTCATGACCTTCTGTGTCTCACTTAAGCGAGTGATGGAAAATCATCTCCTCGCACCCCATACCAATTCCACACACATACATGAAGACATATCAGTAGTGCAACTCATATATAAAGTAAATGTGTTAGTCCATGGTCAGTAACCCATAATTTAAAATTAATATTTCATCATCTACAAAGATATACTACATAGGCAAAATTAATATCTAATCATCCATAAGGAGATAATGCATAATCAACATTCACTAAGTCACACATCAAAGCATAATCAATCTCAACAAAATATTTGAATAAAACATCACTACAAGGTGTATCCACGAAATCACTGAATAGTCAACCATGGACAAACTAGATTAAAAAGAGTCTGATCAGGGGAAGGGTATTACAAACAACATGTCTTTTATTACTAATCCCTCCTTAGGGGAATCTGTGATCTCTCTTTCTTTCTCTCTCTCTTTGGAGATTACCCCTTCTTTAGTGCATTTTACATATATACTAATGCCATTTCTTGCATCAAATATTTATTCATGTGAATACATTATGCATTTTCTTATATTTTATCTCTCTTTAGAAGTTATGTAATTCTTCTTATTGTCCTTACACTTGGGGGGCAATGTTTTCTCTTTCTCTCTTTTTTTCCTTTCTAAGGATCCTTTTTTTCTTTTGTTGAGTGGTGTTTGTTCATGATTTGATGTCATTCCTTGTGTAAAGTTGTTGTTTACTCAAGGATTCTCTCTTATACAAGAGGTGTATGTCCTTGGCTACAACCTATTTTTGACTTGGTGATGTACACCTATCATAAACTTACCCTCTCACATTGGCTCAAAAGTGTGTCATCCTTCATCAAGAATCTCTTTCACCTAGAAATAGGGGAAGGTATGCATTCTTATTCCCTTTCCTTTCTTGTGGTATAAGATGTTATATTTGTTCAAGAAAATCCTCTTGGAGGTAAGTATCTTTTGAGAAAAGATCTCTTCTCCTCCAAGGATCTCGTTTACATATGTTGCAAGATATTTCTCTTTTTTAACTATCTTATCCTTTCTTAAAAGAGTATCCCCTCTTTAGCTTGGATTTATGACATTGTTTCCTAAAGGATATATCCTTGGTGTTGAAGGTTAGGTATCCTTGTTGCTAAGCTTCCTTAAGACATCAACACATAACTATGTTGACATCTTAAGGGGGGCACCCATATCACTCCCTTTGTACCATATTGTACCATATTTTTGTATAGCATCCTTGCATGTCTTAAATGGGTTGTTCATTCTTGAAACCAAAGCAAAAATCTTACACAAGATGCTTCACGCCCAAAACCAGATGCAACATTTGATATGTGTCTTAAATGGGGAAACACATCACCAAAAATAGAGAAAAACTCTTACATGGGATGTCCTCGAAACCAGGCATGGATCTATTTCAATCGGGGTTACACATTCTTGAAACCAAAGTAAAACTCTTAAATGAGATGTTCTCGAATTTACACGTTTTCCCCTTGCCTTTATCACACATATTTAAACACATAGTCACCCCATCACATTTGTATTTACATTACATGTCTTAAATAGGTTGAAGCACACTTGAAACCAGAGTAAACAAACTCTTATACAGGGTGATATACACTTGAAACCAGACATCAATTGCACACACACATGAGGATGAGTGGAACTAGAGGAATAGGGCTAGACTATTCCTTCTCTCCTTCTCAACATGGATCACCTAGATGTAAACATCTAGGGGTGAGGTATATATGTTCTCTCTCACCATTCTTCTCATGGATCACCTAGATAAACACATCTAGTGTGTATTCATTCTCTCTCTCTCTCTCACCATTCTTCTCATGGATCACCTAGATAAACACATCTAGTCTGTATTCATGCTCTCTCTCTCTCTCTCTCTCTCTCTCCTCATGAACTCATAGCTTTGCTATTGATAGTTCATGGATGATGCTTTATTTGCTCTTTTATGTGACAAATTGTATTCATGAGATGGTGTTTTTCAAGAATGATATTAGTTATTGAGACATTTTGATATTGAGGTTTCTTCGGCTACTTGACTCGAGGTCTCTTTTTGGTCTTTAGCTTTTGTTGTGTATATTTTGCCTTTGCATTTTTGTCTTTGTTTTCCTTTCTATTTTTGTGTTGTTTTTGTGTGCCCTTGCATATGTTTGAGTGAGTTAAGATCCTAATATTTGGGGTTTGGTTCCTCAAAATTAGTGATATCTTATGGTCCTTGTGATCTTGCTCCACATTCCTCATCTTCCTCATTCCTCTTTCTTCTACTTTACCATGAGTATTTGTATAAGCTCATACTCCTGCTAAAGTGGGGTCTAAATGTAGTGTCCTAAAATTGTACCCTTTGTAATTTTGACCATAATTGGGGCCCTCGCTTTAGTGTTCTCATCCTCACGCTTGATCTGGACCCATTTATGCTTGTACCATGTAATAAATATCATATTATCACATTCCACCTTGCATTGCACTTTAACCCTAGCCCAAATATGGGATCGGACCAAGGTGTGGTGCCTTGGTCCTCACTAAGACCATGGTGCCACAACATGGTACTCCCTATTTGGGGCCCATTTCAAACCCTTCTCCTCATCTCAAATTTGGGCAGGAGTCCCTTCCCTGTGTTGGCCTATGTTGGAAAATTAATATGTTCGACGATGGGAAAGTATATAAGGAGGTCTTCCCCTCTCATTTAGATATATAGGACATTCATATATGTGGAAAATCAAGCAATCAAGCATTAAAGCATCGAAACATTCATCATCAAGAATTTCTAGTCTGCATATTCTTCATCTATCTATTGTGGAGCAACTTTACATCATTCATTTGCAATCATGTGTGTGTGATTAGGTTTTTCTCATGTTCATGCTATTTTCATACAACATATGCAATTACATTCAAGGAGAAAAGCATCATTATCAATCATTGTAGGTCTTAGGTATACCTTTCCATCATTTATTCCAAGTATTTGAAATATTTCATTCAAGGTTGATTCCAAACTGAGGTTTGAGTTAAGCAAACCCCTATTCCCAACCTTTTTTCCCTTCTTTCTACGTCCAGGAAACAAGTATGGAACTCCACTCTTCAAAATAAGTTTCATTCACAAAGATGAATCAACCCTTTTCGGCATACGAAAAGTGTGGAGGACCATGGTGTTGCTGATGATATGATGAATCAATAAGGATCTAGTCAAATACTAAGAGAGGGGGGGGGGGTGTGAATCAGTAGATAGAAAAAAAACTAAACTTTCACCAAACTCAAACCCAACTCATAAATCAATCACTGAACTAATCGGTTTAGACACTGTACCATAAACTGCAATTGCACTATCAAGATTACTGGTTGACTAAAATACCAATATAATAGTGTAATAGATCTAAACTCACATACCATTTAACCAAAACATCAAACCACTTTACTAACATTAGTAATATCACATTTCAGATCACTTCTGGTCATCTAAATATATCTAAGTGGATTTACCAGTTAGCATATCAATCATATCAAAACATAACCACAAAATCATTCACCACTTGACACAATGATTTTTGACATGGAAACCCAAATGTGAAAATCCACGGTGGGGATGAATACCCACAAGTATTCTGAACTCTTCTAAAGTTCGCCCTGTTACGAGCCAAGCCTTGTTAGAAGCTTTACAAAAATGTCCTATTAGGAATAGATACAGTTAAGGACCACCTGGTTAATGGATTGACTACAATACCCTATTAGGAGTAACCTCGATAGAGGATTTCAAATCCAAGCTAATGGATCACCTGGTTAGAGGATTTAGATAGCACCAAGCCTATTAAAGCTTACCTAGTTAAGGGATTTAACTATTGTAATTGTTAGAGAACAACATGGTCTTATTGATCTGGTAATAGCACTACTCTAGTTGATCAGATCCTTTTAAGATCCTATTTGCCTTTAAAACATTATGCAGATACTCCTTGTGGTTCAACAACAATTAGACTACGACACCTAACCAAAATTTCCACCACTATTACAAAGCAACTCATCGACCTTATAAGGAAAACAATAGGTCGGTAACCCATCACAAAACCTAAGATCTAATAGAGATTACAAACATATCGGTTCAAACATGACCATTGGATTACATAGCAATCAATTGCACATAGTTCAAGACAACTTCAACTGCTCTTGGATCACCGCACATCAAATCCTGTAAATCATGATCACGTGGTTTCCACTTCATGCAATGCACTTGCACATTCCCAATATTAAATATTTATCTCTACATGCCAAAACCATTTTGAAACTCATCATGTGTAACATGCATACATGGCATAATCATCTTCGATCACCATTTGATCATAGATCAACATAATCGATTCACCAAGCTCCATCAGTTAGGTTTTGACATATCAACATGTTAGGGTTACAAGTTGATCACTCTACTTTAATAGTAATACCGGTTGCCTTCACCGCTTTACCAATATCGACTTCCATCACTACTCTACTACCGGTTGCATAGCAACTCCATTATCGGTTGCTATTGACATTAATGTAATCTTCATACAATGCCAACAATCTCCCCCTTTGGCATTGATGGCAATACAAATATCAATACAACTTGATTGTGATGATTGAGAGTAATGCACATACACAAGTATAGGAACCCTAGTTTACATTTTTCTATGTACTCTCCTTCAATTGTGTCTCATGTATTTAGCTGGTAACTAGCTACAGTTGTTCTCCCTATTAATCATACATTTCTTCTCTAGTTCTTCCTCCCCTTTGATAACAATGGAAAAGTGAATACCAATATCAGTTGGTAAACCATTCCATGCTTCACCAATTTGCAACTAGTTGCTCCCCTTATGGAGTAGCTCCACTCTACACCAATCCTGCTTCAAGATTTTCAATAAGCTTTGGGACCGATGTCTTCCACATCAGCTTAATTGACCTCATGTAGGGGTACAACCCCTAGCTGACCTCTAAGATACTCAAAAGTAGCTTTAGGCAAAGGTTTAGTAAAGATATCCGCTAGCCATTCCTTAGTAGATACATGACACATCTTTACTCTGCACTTTCTCTCTCAAAAAATGATATTTTAGGTCAATATGCTTGGTTCTAACATACAACATTGTGTTATTTGAAATATTTATTGTACTGGTGTTATCATAGAAAATCCTTACTGGTTTTGTAACCTTCAACTTGAAACCTTCTAGAATGTGTTTCATCCAAATTGCTTGGATACAATTCATATATGCTACAACATATTCAGCTTTAGCAGTTAACTGTGATATACAACTTTGTTTCTTGCTGCTCTAAGACACAAGCCTTCCTCCAAGAAAGAATGCACCTTTGGTTGTACTCTTCCTGTCATCAACATTTCCTACCTAGTCTGCATCTGTATAGAATTTCAAATCAAAGTTACCTGCATATGCATACCATAATCCATAATCAATTGTGCCTTTCAAATATCTAGAAAATTCTTTTGGTTTCTACCATGTGAGTTTCCTTTGGGCTCTTCAAAAATCTGGCAACTAATCCAATTGTATGAGTAATATCCAGTCTGTTGTGAACAACATAATGTAGTTTCCCTATCATAGACCTATACTCCTTTTCATCAACTGATGTAGAATCATCATCCTTAGACAGTTTACAGCCTATAACCATTGGTGTTCCAATTGGTTTATAGTCTCCCATTCCAAATGTCTTCAATACCTCTTTCACATATTTGGACTGTGTGATAAAAATGCCACTCTTCATCTATTGAATTTGCAAACCTATAAAGAATTTTATCTCTCCTACCAGAGATATCTCAAATTCATTTTTCATCTCATTTGAAAAGTCATCACACATGTCATCATTGCCTCCAAAAATGATATCATCCACAAATACCTCACTAACCAATATCTTATCTCCTTCGGTCTTGAGACATATATTGTTGTCTTCACTGGTTCTCTGAAAACCTATCTTCACCAAGTGAGAATGTAGTCTTTCATACGATGCCCTAGGTACTTGCTTTAAACCATAGAGTGCCTTGTGTAGTTTGCACACCATGTTTTTTATTTCAGTCAAAGCATAACCATCTGGTTGTTCAATGTAGACTTCCTCTTCCAATATTCCATTTAGAAATGTTGACTTCACATCCATCTGATATACTTTGAATTCTCTATATGTTGCAAATGCAAGTAGAGTCCTAACACCTTCAATCTTGCAACTAGTGCAAATGTCTCACCATAGTCTTCACCTTCTTCCCATGGATAACCTTTGCATACCAGTCTGACTTTGTTTCTATCTACTACTCCATCTTCATTCAGTTTATTCCTGAACACCCATTTAGTGCCTTGTTACATTCTTGTTCACTGGTCTAGGTACTAGGGTCCATGTATTGTTCTTCTCAATTTGGTCAAGTTCTTCTTCCGTCACCTTGATCTAGTGATCATCTCCAAAAGCTTCCTTTGTTGTTCTAGGCTCAATAGTGGAGATCATACAAGAATTCTCTCTTATTCTTCTTCTGGTTAACACACCAACATCTTTATCTCCAATAATCTGATCAAGATTATGATTGATTCTAATATACCTTGGAATAACATGATCATGGTCATCAGGTTGTTCTTCCTCACTATCTTCATCTCCTACATAATCTACATGTTCCAGTTGAACTAGTATTGCAATATTCATTTCACCAACTTCTGGCTTCACTGGTTCTGGTTCCAAAACTCGAATGTAAGGTTCATCTTCCTCCTCCTTACTGATTTCTCTTGAATCTTCAAGACACTCATCCACTTGGACATTAGCACTTTCAATTATCTTCTTTGTCTGGTTGTTGTAACATTTATAGGATTTTCTCTTGGTGGAGTAACCAAGAAATATGCCTTCATCACTCTTAGCATCAAACTTACCAACATAGTCACCTTTGTTGATAAAACATCTGCTACCAAAAATCTTAAAGTAACTGACATTAGGTGATCTACCATACCACTATTCATAGGGAGTTTTATTCTTACCTCTTTTAACCAATATATGGTTCATTATGTAGACAGTTGTGTTGACAGCTTCCCTCCAAAATGTCTTAGCTACACCTCCTTGTATTAACATAGTTCTAGCAGCTTCAAAAACTGACCGGTTGTTCCTCTCTACAATACCATTATGTTGTGGTGTCCTAAGTGCAGAAAGATACCTCTTAATTCCATTGTCTTCACAATATCTAGTGAATTCCTTTGAAGTAAATTCACCAACTTGATCAGTTCTTAAGCCCTTTATCTTCTTTCCACTTTCTTTTTCAACTAAGGCTCTGAATACCTTAAACTTGCTAAAGGCTTCTATTGTTTCCTTCAAGAATGTGACCCACATCATTCTTGAGAAATCATCAGTAAAATTCATAAAATACCGACCACCTTGAATACTTCTAGTCCTTATTGGTCCACAAAGGTCGGTATGAACCAATTCTAGCAACTGTTCTACTGAGAAATATTTGCTATTAAAATTTGAGGATTTCATCTTCTGTAGCTGACATTCTTTACACAAAGCATTCACCGGTTTGTCCAATTGAGGCAAACCTCTTATAGGTTTGGACTTACTGACTTTTACGATGTTATTAAAATTTACATGATAGAATCTCCGATGCCAAAGCCAACTATCTTCTACTTTTGCAATTAAACAATTGTTGAATTTAGAACTTAGGTGAAACAAGTTACTTTTTGTCTGCTTGCCGGTTGCAATCAGTTCACCTTTGCTTCCATTTTTGCACATCCCATTCTTGAATTCTAGTGGATAACCTATGTCATTGAGTTGAGCAACACTCAAAATATTGTGTTTTAATCCTTCAACCCAGTACACATAATCTACACTGCTCTTTCCATTCAAAGAGATGGTTCCCTTTCCTTTTATCATGAAGGATGAGTGATTTCCAAATCTCACAACACCTCCATCAAATTCCTTCAAAGTAAGAAACTTACTCTGGTCACCGGTAATGTGGTGAGAGCAACCACTGTCTATAATCCAATCATCAGAACTATCCATGCAAGAAACTAATGCCTTTTGATCTGAAGTCTCTTATTTAATGGCAACAAAGACAATGTCGTCATTTGCATCTTCATCAGATTCCTCATTTGTAATTCCTCCATCTATTGCAATGAGACAATCTCTTTTACCTTTTCCTTTGTACTTCTTGAACTTCTCACGTTTCTACTCATTATCTCCATTTGGATAGTTAGCAACAATATGTCCAATCTGGTTACATGCAAAACACTTCAAAGGTAATTTAACTCTATACTTACCGGTACCTCTGGGTAACTGCTTGGCAAACAATGCTTCAAGATCGATCAGATTGTCTTCATCATCAACTTCTCTGCTGGATCTGGAGTCATGACTATGACTAGCTTCTCTACTTTTTCTTACTAGTGGGTTAGAAATTGAAGCTCTAAATGCAGATTCATATATTTGAACACTTCTATCTAACCATTTAATTCAAATGCAATTAATTTACTGATGATGGAGTCAAGAGTTACCTTTGATTTATCGATAGACTTGAGTTCCTGAATGGCTGCAACTCAGATAGCATAGACTAGTAGAAGGGTTCTCAACACCTTGCTAGACATTGTGGTATCCTCCACTATACCACCAATAATTTTGATCTCACTAACTATCTCCTTGATCTTCTGACCATACTGTTGAATATTCTCACCTTCAACCATCTGCATGTCATCAAATTTACCTCTCAGACTCTCCTCTTTGGCAATCTTCGCGTGCTCATCATCGCTATAGATGTCTTCATGTTTCTTCCACACATCAAAATCAGTCTCCAAACCATGGACATCAACATACTCTGAATTAGACAAGGAATTGATAATGGCCTCCAATTCTTGATTATTCTCTTGCTGCTCCTTCTTTTGATCATCTGACAAAATCCCACTAGGAAAGTTATATTTAGTAACAACATGTTCCCAATATTGACTTCCTAAGCTTTTGATATAGATCTTCATCACATCACTCCAGGTTCTGTAGTTTTCCCTATTGAACTTCAGACCTTCTTTCTTCATCATGTTCTCCTAGATCTTTACCTCAAGATGTAAGGCTTAAACACTAGAGGACCTGAAATACTCTGATACCAATTGATGATATGATGAATCAATAAGGATCTGGTCAACTACAAAGAGGGGGGGGGTGAATCAGTAGATAGAAAACAAACTAAACTTTCACCAAACTCAAACCCAACTCATAGTTCAATCACTGAACTAACCGGTTTAGACACTATACCATAAACTGCAACTGCACTGTTAAGATTACTGGTTGACTAAAATACCAATATAATAGTGTAACAGATCTGAAACTCACATACCATTTAACCAAAACATCAAACCACTTTACTAACATTATTAATAGCACATTTCAGATCACTTGCGATCATCTAAACATATCTAAGTGGATTTACTAGTTATCATATCAATCATATCAAAACATAACCACAAAATCATTCACCACTTGACACAATGATTTTTGACGTGGAAACCCAAATGGGAAAAACCACGGTGGGGATGAATACCCACAAGTATTCTGAACTCTTCTGAAGCTCACCCTGTTAGGAGCCAAGCCTTGTTAGAAGCTTTACAAAAATGTCTTGTTAGGAACAGATCCAGTTAAGGATCACCTGGTTAAGGGATTGACTACAATACCCTGTTAAAGGCAATACCCTATTAGGAGTAACCTCGATAGAGGATTTCAAATCCAAGCTAATGGATCACCTGGTTAGAGGATCTAGATAGCACCAAGCCTATTAAAGCTTACCCGGTTAAGGGATTTAACAGTTGTAATTGTTAGATAACAATAGGGTCTTGTTGATCTGGTAATAGCACTACTCTGCTTGATCATATCCTTTTAAGCTCCTATCTACCTTCAAAACATTTTGCAGTACTCCTTCTGGTTTGGCAACAATCAGACTACCACACTTAACCAAAATTGCCAACACTATTAAAAAATAACTCATCGACCTTATAAGAAAAACAATAGGTCGGTAACACATCACAAAACCTAAGATCTCATAGAGATTACAAACATATTGGTTCAAACATGACCATTGGATTACATGTGAATCAGCTACACATAGTTCAAGACAACTTCAACCACTCTTGGATCACCACACATTGAATCCTGTAACTCATCACATGGTTTCCACTTCATGCAATGCACTTGCTCATTCCCAAGATAAAATAGTTATCTCGACATGCCAAAACTACTTTGAAACTCATCACGTGTGATATTTATACATGGCATAATCATCTTCGATCACCATTCGATCATAGATCAACATAACTAATTCACCAAGCTCCATCAGTTAGGGTTCCACATATCAACAGGTTAGGGTTACTGATTGATCACTCTACTTTAATAGTAATACCAATTGCCTTCACTGCTTTACCAATACCGGTTTCCATCACTGCTCTACTACCGGTTGCATAACAACTCCATTTCCGGTTTCTATTGACATCAATGATAACACTTATACTTCATTAATGCAAGCTTCATACAATGCCAATAGCTGCATCATGGTCTTGACTTTTTAGGAGCTTTTTTGAGGGTAAGATCCAATTCGGCTTATTCTATTAAGATTTAGATGCACATAAAAATCCCGCATTTGTAGCTCACTTTTTTCACATATTTTCCTTCATTTTTCAGCACTTTGCCTATTTCAGCATTTCAACTTACAAAAGAGGAAACCCAAATCAATCCAATCCATTTAGTATTTAGTCCTTATTTGATTTGTGACTGATTCTAGTGGGTTGCCTTCCCTATTTTGAAAGTAAAGGTCCAAGTGAAAATTGATTTGGTAATTTCTCCCTTCTATGTCGTAAATTGCCAAATCAAAATCCCCCCTTTTATAGTTTCAATGGAGCTTTGTACACCAGGGTATAAGGAACCAAGGTGTAAATGATATCCCATTGTATAAAAAAACACATGGAAAACAAGGAGTAAACCCCTCAATTCTGGGTGTAGCACTTAGGATCAAGGTATGTGCAATAGTCACAAGCATAGCTATCCTTGAATTTCATTTTGCTTAGGATACTTGTTGAATTCACGTACCAACACAAACACCCAAAGTACCTTTGCCCCAAAGCTTCATCGGTTCACACCACAAACAACAAATAAAGAAAAAGATCATGAACCATCATGGTTCCTTTAGTCACTTATGAACATCCTTGAGTAGCATAGCAACATGATTAGTCACCAATCGATAAAATATAAAGACAAAATATGATAGAAATCTAGCAACCATACTAATATGTGCCTTCATTTTTATTGTTTGATTTGATGATTGATGTCTAATCTCAGAGATTCAATGTCTTCGTGTAAGATCGATCTACCTGATTTTGAGTATACCCTTCCCTATTTAAGACAAGATGATGATTGATTGATAGGGTTGGTTGATTCGATTGATAAGACAACCGATCTGTTTGATTGCAGATTTTGATAAGAGAGTTTATCCGTTGTTGACTTCACATGAAGTGTTTACTGGATATCTACTCAAGTGTTTGATCTTTGTGAAAATTTTTATTGCAAGATTTTGGTTTTGATTTTCGATTTTTAGTGCTTTTTTCATGACATTTCATGCTTTTTATAACTTTTTTTAGGACCATTTTCTGATTTTAAGACTTTTTTTAGGACGTTTTCCGATTTTTTTATATTTTTTCAAGACATTTTCCCATTTTTTATGACTTCTTCAGGACTTTTTTTAGTTTTAGATTTTTTCTGGATCATTATACAATTTATTTTTATTTTTTTAGGATTATATTTGCTTTTTATGACTTTTTCAAGACTTTATATAATTTTTTAGGGTCTTTTTTAGGACATTTTCCGATTTTTAGATTTTTCAAGACATTTTTCGAATTTTGTTTGCACTTTTTCAAGATCATATGTAATTTTTGATGATTTTTTCAGGATCATATTTTATACTTTCTAATGCTTTTTTTTCAAGATCGTATTCGATTTTTATCTTTTTTTTGGACTTTATTTAATTTTTAGTGTTTTTTTAGGAGAATGCATTTTTAATGATTTTTTCAAGACTTTTTGCGATTTTTGGGGGACTTTTTTAGGATCATGCCCCTAGTTTGCAGACTCACATGATGCAATTGATAAACTATGTATACTTTACTTACATACTAGGTATTTGACATGATGACAATTGACACAACATAAATGTTTTTATTATGCAAGACAAAAGGAGAAATGAAATGAAACCTCCTAGTCAAACAAGGATGCTTGTGTTAGGTCTGACTTGGAAAGCTAATGTACTGAGAGGGGAGGGGTGAATTAGTACTTCAAAACTATTCTTCAAAAACAATTTTACTGATAAACACAAACTAAGTATTGCTGATCTCATAATAATACTGAAACATAATCATAGAAATGACATACATCAAAATATCACTCCATAACACAAAGATTTTTGGTCACGCAGAAACTCTTGGTTAGAGAGAAAAACTGCGGTGGGGATGGCACCCACAACTTGACTACTGCAGTAATCAAGATTGCTCGGTTAGAGCTACATGTTTAACTATTTCTGATAGCTTACCTTGTTAAGAGTATAAAGATCTTTAGATCTACCTTGCTAAAGGATTTTACAAACACTTCTACAAAATGTTGTACTTGGTTAAAGGCTTTACAATTTATAGACTTTATTAGAGTCTTTTACCCTGTTAAAGGTTTCTAACACAACTTAATATTTCAATCAAAATCTTTACAAAATATCTGCAACTTCACATCTGAAATGTTATAGCAGACTCTATGTGTTCAATATAAAGTTACCTTGCTCATAGCATTCCCCGGTAATCAATAAATAAAATCGGTAACCACTTCTGGATAATCTATCCCTTAAACTGTTCTTTGAAACCTTCTTGGTAACCTCTGAATATCTCTGTCAATCTTCTTTCTTCATACTTGACTATATCATTCCTTTGTATCTCCTCTTTTGATTTTCATCATAAATACTCAAATCATTCTATTTATATAGATATCTGAGATAGTGATCTGTTCATGCTTTGATCATACAAACATGTTTTATCGAATGAATAAACATAGAAATTATTTCATTGGATATTCTTCCTCAAAATCATACAAAATTTATAAATGCAATTTCCTATGTAATAACAGTTTCATCTTCTCGAATTTTGTAACATAGTTCACATGTGTGTCTAGATTCATTGAATCTGGTAACATGTTTTCACTCAGTTCAGATTAACTCAATATACCTTCTTTGTTGCTCGGTAGACATATAAACTTTACTCGGTTCACAACTCGGTGTGTATCATCTTGGTGACTTGTCTTTCTTCTGTAACTGACACCGATGGCCATGGTATTTACCGACTGGACTATTCGGTAGTATTAATCGACTAGTGTATATAGAATGACTTTGGGCATAAAACTAATGACAACTTAGTAAATAGCAACAATCTCCCCTTTTGACATTAGTTTGGTATGTTGGATAAAACTCCATTCAAAGTCATAATACAAAATCTATATACTTGCAAAATAAACTAAAATGTCAGTATATACTGTGTTCAAATACATACTCCCCTTATCAATATTCTGTACATAACTTGATGTTCCATACTCTGTATTTCATGCTCTTGATGTTCCATGCTCCCCTTGTTAATTTCAACTGTACACTCGGTATATATGATAAATTCTGTACACTCGATTATTCATGCTCAGTATATTGAGATATTCATGCTCGGTACACTCCCCCTTTTTGACAAACATCAAAACTAGTCACCATTTGGTGGGGGCAACTGATCATAAATAGATTTATACTTGGTACGAGCTTCTGTAAGAATGTTGGTCAGTACATCCTTGACACTTTCCAATATAGTATTTTGAGCTGTAATATCAGCTGACAGTGTGATCAAACCATCTAAAGTGCTTCCCTCTACTTGAGTTGAGAATTTTGTAGCTCGGTTGATCTGCTCTTGAACTGATGATAAATTGGGAATAAATAATGTTTGAAGAGTCATGATATTCATCCTTATTTTATGCTCTTCATTCTGAAGTTCTAACTGTTGAGCCATAAGTGTTTGTAGCCTTGTATAAAAATTCTGAAGAGAATCTGGCTCGGTAGTCAATTTATTTGAGAGATCGGTAATCTCTTTTTCAATGACTTCAGTCTTATTCTTGATATCTTTGATGAAGAATGAGAATGCACATAACTTCTGGAATAAATAAATAATATGCTTGAGTTGAGGGGACAACTCAACAATGAATTCAATAAGCTTTATTTTACCTATAGCAATTGCTTTCTGCACTTCTTCAATCATCTTTGCAGTTAGCTCTTTTTCTTTCAATTTGCTAAGGTATTATGATGCTTCTACTCGAGATTCATCCAATTGAGTGAGTAGTTCATCTAGTTGCACATGGATGGCAACATCTTTATTGATGGTAGCTTCAAGTATCATGTCTATCAATAATGTTTTGACCTTCTGAAGTACTCGGTTCTTCTGCTAAATAGCTATTTGTCTTTCCTGCTCTGCTTTGGCTTTACAAAGCTCACTGAATTCTATCAATGCTTGCCCTTTCAATTTTGTTAGGTCAACATTCAACAACACAATAGGCTTTGATAGATCTATCTTAAAACTGTGTCTTTTGGCTTTCTTCTCCTTTGATGTTGTCTTCTCCAGTTGAATGAGTACAATGGCTTTTGAGACTTGTCCTTCCTCGGTATGTTGCTCGGTAGAGGCAACACTTTTGTCAGTTCTTGTAGCCTCTTTTGTATCCTTTGGTGTGTCCTTGTTTAGAGTTTCAGTGGCAATTGTCTCGGTGCTTGATGGTACTTGGGAAGTTTTCTCGCCGGTGGCCTGAAAGGTAGATTCATCTTGTTTAACCTTTGGACCCTCTGTACCTTCATCTATGTCCTAAGGTTTCTCGGCTGAAACTTGTTGGGTGATCAGAGGATAGGACTTAACCTGTTCCAAAACTGATTCACTTGACACCAGTTTGGCATAGGCGTTTCCTTCTATCATCTCTTCTTCCTGTGCTTCAGTGTCTATTACATCCTCATCTATTTGAATAGTGGAAGCAAGATCTTTCTTGGTGATGTCAACTATTTCTTCTTCACCTTTTGGTTCTTCAGTCTGAATTCTAAATATTTTCGTCCATTTTTCTTTAGTTTCATTTTCAACTTCAAGATATAGTCCATTCATCATTTTTAAGGCCCTTTGTTTTAATTGAAAATTTGTCTGGTAGTTTTTCAAATGATCTCTTATGTCATCTACCAACATATCTGGAAAGAGATGTACCAAGACTCTTTCTCTTATTTGCTTCTTCGAGTCCATAGCATATTTCCATCTATTATCAATATGTGAGTACAATGCTTTTGAAAGAAAACCAGCCACTTCCAATGGAACTACTCAGAACTTGAGAAGTGTACAAATTACAATCTCTTCTATTTGCCTCTTCTCTTCATCTATTCTTGTATCATATTTTACATATCTAAACGACCCAAATCCACCATATTCCTTTAATTTTGCACAAAAATTTTCAACACTATGTACATCTTCCTTTGTGCTTTTTACTACCTGAAGTTTATTTACATCTTTTGACTCTATGCCACTTGCCTCTTTATCCAAAATTAGTCTTCTGGTCTTCTTTCTATAATTTTTTGTAACCTTAGGTGTTTCTACATTCTTTTGCTTCTTACCGAGTGATGCAACAGATGATCTAGTGTTCAATCGCTTTACTGGCGGGGTCGGTGATACTTTGGTTGTATCCTGTTTCTTTCTTTTCAAAATTTTGCCCTTTGGCAACTCGGTGCTTAGTGTAATTGCTAATTCTTGAGCTTCAAATTCTTCCTCAATCGAAAGTTGATCACTATTCCTTCTTGTTGGCTTAGTAGGAGTGGAGGTAGAACCTTCTCCAAACTTTTCAGTTAAATCCTTGATCATTCTAGTGGCTTTTCTGGTAGCCTTCGGTACTACAATGCTCATTTTTACTTTTTCTTTCACCTCTTCATAGGTTCCATATCTTTTCTTGGTAGCATGCCTTGGAAGTGCTAAAAAGACATCTATCTGCTATAGAGCAATGTCAAAATCTATCTCATAACCCATAGGCGGTAATGATTGAGTCCTGGGTTCTACTACATTGACATAACAATAGTCTGTATCCAATTCAAAATATATAGTATCCTTGTATTTTTCCACTAGCTGAGGTGGAATCCTGTACCTGCTATGCATCTTTTCCTAGAATTTGTTGAAGTAATCATCCATTATCATATTGAAATTATCACCTAGTTGATTGATGAAATCATTTATTTGATGGGTGATAGGTCGGTGTAATTCCCAAACAATGTTACCGACAGATGGAAAGAGCTTCTGAAAAATAGAAGAACATACACACTAAGAGTGACCCAAACTTTAGTGTGTTAGCAGTATTATTCTTCTTTGGTTTCCTTATTATATTGAGATTTTCAAAAAGATTCTTCAATAATACTTCACATAGATCAATTTGCATACCTTTTTTAACAATTTTATAAGCCAAATCTACAGTTGCACACGGTACACTGTTTTGTCTTGCAGATTGGAAGAAACAATAACCAATAACTCTAATAGAAAAATTAAGTTCTGCATCAGTCACATTGTTCAACTTAAGACCTCTGCTATCAGACTCAACACCTATTAATGTTATCAATTCCTTCTGAGAAATCATCTTTTGTGCTCGAACATGGTCAAATATAGGGTATCTGGTTATCATGTGAATAATATCCTTGGTGATCTTGAAAGGTTGATCCTCTAACCACATAAAATCGTCATGTACTCGGCTCAAGACAAATTTGACCCATTGGGGTTTGAAGACTCGAGGATAGGTTAGGGCTTCGGTCAATCCCTTAACTTTGATATGCTCAAACTTGCTATCTAGATTTCCATCGGTGCACAATTTTTCATACATATCTTTAATCTCAGTATGACCTAGCTCATCAACTCGACACTTGGTATAAAATCTAACATCTTCGATCAACAGAACCCTATCCGAAATAAGAGAGAATGCAGTTTTCTCATTGGGTTCGGATGCCACTTTGGCAGGTAAGGTGTATTTCAATGTAGGCTTCTTAATGCTCTCTACTATAACAGGTTTCTGTACCTTGGGAGCCATTTCAAACTTGAAATTCTACTTACGGAATAGCTTAGGGTTCCAAATAACTAGAAAATGCTTCCAACTTAGTAAATACTTCACAAATATTCACAACTTGACTTTGATCGGTTAACTGCTAAAAAATGTGGTTTAGATTATGCTAAATACCTTGAATTCGCTCTTGGAAATATTTGATCGCCTTTTGATTTTCTCTGCTCTGCACTTTAAAAACTGGTAAGTGAAGAATGACCGCGCTAAATACTTTAAATACCTCCTTTTGACCTTATTGGAATTCATGTGGTTAGGTTAAATGGGCATTAAATGCACTTGGTTCCACTATATCGACTATCTCTCTTATAAGCTGTAACCGACTAGATAGGTTTAATGCTTTTACCAACTTCACTAGTAATTCAAAAGACTAGATAATTTTTGGAACTTGCTATTGCATCTTAGCTATGCAAATTTTGGAATTAAGTGCATGATTGTATAGGAACTATTAAGATCTAATCTTTGTGAGAATGCAGTCCCTCCATACCTTTATTGATTAATTTGAAGTAGATGCACCTAACTCGGTAGGTAAGGTGCTTCCTTCATTGGTTGACACATTTTCCTTCTTTTTTCAAAATTTCTGTAGTTTGCTTCTTATCTCCTCAGTATCTTCTCTCGGTTGGTCTCTGCAGTCTTTAGCCACATGTCCAACTTTGTGACAATGAAAACATGCCATTCTAGGATTTCTCCATGATCTCCGATTGTTCATTCCAAACCTTATCATACAGTTTGCACTTATGTGTCCGTATCTTCCACAACATTCACACCATATTCTTATATTGTAATCCCATGGTACTGAAGTATATTGTTAATTGAGATCTGTTTGAGTTCGGTAGCTTCTAGTATTTTCTCAGTGTGGAGTCCATATATAGTTTTTCAGCTTAAACCAACATTTCTCGGTATTGTGTCCATATCTATTGCAATTTTTGCAAAAGCCCTTGAATTTTGCCTTCTGATAATTGTTGACAGACTTTGTTCTACATTGCTTAGATGTATGACCATACTTATTGCAATTGTAACAATAATCATCAAACGTAGTAACATTTGGTTGCTTACCTTTTCTGCTCTGGCAAACATTGGTAGTATGTCCTCATTTTCCACAATAGTTGCAAATAGGCTTCTTGTCTTTGATGTTCCCTTTCTTTCTAGCTTGCTTTGATGATTCTCCCTTCTTGGTGGTGTTGATCCCTTTCTCAATAGAGTTGTTTCCTTTGTAACCGAGTCCTGCAGTTTTGTTGGGTGGTCTCATATTTAGTTGCTCCTCCAACATTCTTGACGATTCATGGCTTTTCCTCAATGTTTCTTTTGACTTCTTTTCTGCTTCTAGTTCATCGGTCAATCTTGATAATTCAAGTTTCAATGCTTGGTTCTCATTTTCCTTCAGAGTAGCTTCATGATGTGCATACTCCAATTGATCAAACAGATTATGTTGAACTTCAGTCATCCTTGATATTTCATCATTCTTTGCAAACACCATTGCTTCTAACTGTTGTTGTTCTTCTTCTATATTTTGCTTATTATCTTCAGCTACTCTCAATGCATCAAGATTTTCAGTCATCTATGTGCTAAAATACTCATGTTCCCTTCTCATTTCTTTTAGCTATTCATTAAGTGCTTTGTTCTTTTCTTTTAGTTCTGCAATCATTTCTTCAGATTCTTCAGATATGTTGTTCTTAGATGATGTCTCAATTTGTTCCACCAACTCTTGTGAGTCCTGTAAATCATCAGACAACCTTCTTCTGACTTTCAGTGATATCTGCATTTGCCTCTGCATATCTGCAATCATTTGATTAACATGATCCAATTCTTCTTGAAGATTCACAATCCTACGAGATTGTTTATAGCCTTCCATTGATAGGATCTTTCTCTTTAGGTTGTTAGTCCCTTTACCAAGAGTAGGGCTCTGATACCAATTGTTAGGTCTGACTTGGAAAGCTAATGTACTGAGAGGGGAGGGGTGAATTAGTACTTCAAAACTTTTCTTCAAAAACAATTTTACTAATAAACACAAACTAAGTATTGCTGATCTCATAATAATACTGAAACATAATCATAGAAATGACATAAATCAAAATATCACTCCATAACACAAAGATTTTTGGTCACGTAGAAACTCTTGGTTAGAGAGAAAAACTATGGTGAGGATGGCACCCACAACTTGACTACTGCAGTAATCAAGATTGCTCGGTTAGAGCTACATGTTTAGCTATTTTTGATAGCTTACCCTGTTAAGAGTATAAAGATCTTTAGATCTACCTTGCTAAAGGATTTTACAAACAGTTCTACAAATTGTTGTACCTGGTTAAAGGCTTTACAATTTATAGACTTTATTAGAGTCTTTTACCCTGTTAAAGGTTTCTAACACAACTTAATATTTCAATCAAAATCTTTACAAAATATCTATAGCTTCACATCTGAAATGTTATAGCAGACTCTATGTGTTCAATATAAAGTTACCTTTCTCATAGAATTCCTCGGTAATCAATAAATAAACTTGGTAACCACTTCTGGATAATCTATCCCTTAAACTGTTCTTTGAAACCTTCTCGGTAACATCTGAATATCTCTGTCAATCTTCTTTCTTCATACTTGACTATATCATTCCTTTGTATCTCCTCTCTTTATTGTCATCATAAACACTCAAATCATTCTGTTTATATAGATCTCTAAGATGGTGATCTATTCATGCTTCGATCATACAAACATGTTTTATCAAATGAATAAACATAGAAATTATTTCATTGGATATTCTTCCTCAAAATCATACAAAATTTGTAAATGCAATTTCCTATGTAATAACAGTTTCATCTTCTTGAATTTTGTAACATAGTTCACATGTGTGTCTAGGTTCATTGAATCTGGTAACACGTTTTCACTCAGTTCAGATTAACTCGGTATACCTTCTTTGCTGCTCGATAGACATATAAACTTTACTCGGTTCACAGCTCGGTGTGTATCATCTGGGTGACTTGTCTTTCTTCTGTAACCGACACCGATGGCCATGGTATTTACTGACTGGACTATTCGGTAGTATTAACCAACTAGTGTATATAGAATGAATTTGGGCATAAAACTAATGTCAACTTAGTAAATAGCAACAACTTGTGTGCATTTATCATGTTATTATACACCAATAAAATTGAGATTGTAGAACATTTCAGAGGTAAGGATCCATTCCAATCTTAGCAACCTTTGGATGACTCAACTTAACACACCCAATGGTTAAGATTTGTAAATGGAGACATGAAAAACTCCTCCATTGACTCTTGAGATTTTGGTCTACAATTGCCTATGTGTGTGCAATTGGATTTATTCCAACTTATAACCATTGGCGATCCTTAGAATCCTAGGTGAGTAGCTACATGACTTATCCTAACTTCAAAATCTCTTGGATAGAGCTTCACTGCCAACAAACATCCATAGCCCTGATAAGGTTATCGCTGTAATCTCTCGAATATTGCTCCATTGCCAACATATGTCTATAGCCCCGATGGAGTTATTCATATGTTCCCGTAAACAAGCTTTTGATATTGAATAGGTAGATTAGTATTCCTTTTCTTGCTCATTATTTTGTCTTGATATTGAAACTTACATGGGTGTGACAATTACAATGATGTTGAAGTAGGATTTTAGATTTTTCACTAGTCACATTGTAAACTAGGTATCTACAATGACTTAGAGAAAATGATTAATGTGTGATAGATATAGAAATTGAAAGATTTAGGTAACAAGAAACAACAATGAGTGCTCTACTCAATTAAAAACAAATCCTAATCACAAGATGACGCTGAAGATGAGTGGTTTTGGGTTTTGAAAATTTCACAAATTAATATCTAAGAAAAGAGGTGAACATTGACTTGCTCAAGTGTAAACAAATGATCAACTCACACAAGCTCCTTTGAGAAATGATCTACCAATGAAACTAAATGGAAATGCAATGCAAACATGACCAATGTTATTGAAATAAACTATATGCAAATGCAATGCAAAAACAATTAAGCCACACAATAATTAGACAATATTTATTTAGATGCATGTTGCTGATGGGCTCAGATAGTGAATCACCCTCCATTATTGTTAGATTATACATCCCATTTCCAATTACCTTAGTTATCACAAAAGGACCCAACCAATTAGGTTCAAATTTGCCTAGTCGCTCTCGTTCTACCAAATTTATTTGATTCTCTTTCAGGACTAGGTCTCCCACATCAAAGAATATTACTTTGACCCTTCTTATTATAACTTATTTTGAGCCTATTTTGATACCCTTGTAGGTGATTTAGTGCACTCTATCATTTTTCATCAAGCATCTCTAACTCTTGCAACCTGGCTACTCTGTAATATTCGTCTAATATGACACATTTCAAGGATACTTGTAAAGATGGGAGCTTCATCTTAATAGGAATAATTTCTTCTGAGCTAAAGACCAACGAATATGGGGTAGCCCTTTTAGGAGTGCAGACACCTGTTCTGTAGGTGCAAAGAGTAGGATTCAACTGGAGATGCCAATCTCGTCAACCTCATTGACACATTTGTTAAGGATTTTTAGAATTAACTTATTTGTCGCCTCTTCTTGGCCATTGCTCTGAGGGTAGTATGGAGTTGTGAAGAGATGCTGAATATTAAATTGATCGAATAATTTAGTAACAATGAAGTCATTGATTTCAGGAATTGAAGTTAAAAAAATTAAAATTTAAAAATGATACCAGTTGAAAGACTAAAATGGGGAATTTTGCAACTCCTACAATAGTTGTACTTCAATAGAAGACCCCACATGGATCATGCATCATTAAAGAAGAGTTTTGAGGCATTTTACTTCATGTTATCCCCAATTCCAACCCATCTTTTGTGGGATTTTCAAGTTTGCTCAATCTAGCAATTGATTTTTAAAATTCAACAGTCACTTGGTCCCAATTTTAAGGATTTTGTTTTACTTTGGAGCCTAATTTGGAGAAGAATTTGGAGCCAACACATTAGTGTATTCATTCACACTTAGTTAGTCACTACAAGTCAGCTCAGTCATGAATTCACAAGGAGCCGAAGTTTCAAATTTAAATTTCTCAAGCTTCTTTTGAAGTTAGTTCTTGCTTTCTTTTCTGTATGTACAACAGAAAGACTTGCCTTGTAACTCAAACCTTTTGAGTTTTATCAATTTCTTCATGCATTGTAATCAAATTCTTCTTCAAAATCAATAACTTTTCTTGTCAAATTCATGGTATTTGTATGATTTTTTATGAAATCTACTGTGATTATTTCAGTCCTTTTGATTTCATCTCATCTATGCAATGTTTATTGGCAAGTAGTCTCAAGTTTTGATCAGGTCATAAGTTGTGTAAAATTTTTCATTTTAGTTAGTCCTACTATATGAATTATTTCATCTTTATGCAAATTGAAATAAAACACCTTCATATGAAATGTTTACGATCAACTTAGGCATAAATCAGTTGTGAATATGGTTGTTTTATTTGGCTAATTTAGTTGTAATCTATCATTCTAAAACCCAAAGAAATAAATATTGGTGCATCACCTCAAACTAGTTGTAGGTTTATGTTTTAGGATGTATCTCTATCTTTTTACAACATCAAAGTCAATAGTTTTAAAGAGGTTTAAAGGGAACCAACCCTTCATCCAGAGGCCTAATTTCATTATATGGTACCCACAACGTGAAATTAATCCCATGTGTCATAGGTTAGCTGAGTCTAGGCTTAGCTAGGGTGCAAAATCCAGTGATAACAATAAGAATACAAATGACACATTTACATCATCAAATCAATTTTCATTCAAATCTCCAAAGATGGATACACACTTTTTCAACCACTTGTAAGCATGCAAATGACATAGGTACATACACAAATTAAAATAATCATGACACATGTAAAACTATATTTAGGTATGATAGGTCCTCTCACACCTCTTATAGTTGTCATAAAAATAATCAAGACTAACAACACTTACAATTTTAAGAGAATCATCATAACTGACTAACAATAACAAATGCTCTTGAAGTCTATCATTACCCAACTTGGGAACCAACCTTCTCCATGCAAAGGTGTCTCATAAAACTTGTTCATTCTATCATAGAATCTAGCATATAATTTGTCATTATTTGGTTTGCCATTGTAATGGATTAAATCTAACCTCACGGGAAGGAAACTATGTTCCCTTAAGAGCTAGTTTCACAACATACATTCATATATCTCCAACTCATAGAATTGGTGAAGATATCTAATTATAGATAATCAAATAAATGTTTTTATTACATAAATGGGAAGAGAAGATGGTGGGGAGTCTTTGATCTAAATTTAAGTGTGTCATTTAAGGACCCAAGCGTGACATATAGACGTTTGCACGATGTGTTGTAGTCTCATATAGTCCATGAGCAGAAAAGACTCAGAAACACAAAAACCCAAATTTGTGTTTCAGTTGACCTACAAAACCCAGAAGTAATAACAAATACTATATGATAAATACAAATAGAAAGGAATATAAATTTGATAAAAAAACTTAAAAAAACCCTCCTGCATTTGAGAACTTCCAATAAACCTACACAGAAGAAGAAGAGGAAATTTTTTGGGGGTTGTTTGGAGACTTGCCTCAGTCAAGTCCTTGTTTTGTTGTTTCCACCTCCACAACAAAAAGATAGATAGACCAAAAGAAGAATAGATAAAATTATCAAATGATCAAATAGATAAGGGATGCAATAAATCCCAAGATGCTCAAAGACGCAAGAGAGATAGAAATATATTACCCAAGAGGCATGAGAAAGACAATAGATCTAAGAAGGTTGTTCTAACAAGAGAGAGAGAGAGAGAGCAAGAGAAAGTTGTGAAAGAAAAATAAATGAGAGATATTTCTTGAGAGAACCAAGAGGGACTGTCTACAGAGAGAGAACATGTATGGAAGAGAGATTTTAAATGAGAGAATAGGAAGGAAAAAGAGTGTTGTCAAGCCATTTTCAAATATTCCAAGTTGTTTATGTTGGTGCTCAGATCAATAGATTGGAAAATTATATGAGTATGCCTTGCCCAATGATCAAATATTCCAATTTATTTGGCTAGCCAATAGAGTGAATCTTTCAAGGTTGCTAACTCCCTCACTTCAGGCTCTATAGAACCTAGGTGGGTGTACCTACTCACCAACTGATCTTCTTACTTGGTGCTTTTTATAGCAGATCTGTATATTGTATTTTTTACCTCTGTTGTTTATCTCAAAGTGGCATATGTCTTTGGGATAAACTATCTTTCAATTATCTGATTTATCCCACTCTCTTGGCGATCTTCTTTAACTGATTATCTTTTCTCTAATTTGGTTCCTATTGTCTGATTTTTTACTATCCTTCCTTCTAACTTCTACTTATATCTCCTACTAATATAGAAATGAAACTAAAAAAGTACGGATAAGTGATTTTCATTGAAATTTGTATGTAATTAGACCAGTGCCTTCTTTGTTTTGAGAAATAGAGTCATTCACTTGCAAACCCTATGTACAACTCTGAAATAATTTTTTAAAATCCTCCCTTGGATGGATCTGTCAATTACCCAACCCTCAATGTTACAACTAGGTATCTTCAATTACAGTTAGTTTGATTGAATTTAACTCACATAAAGACCAATCAAAATAAAATGCAAATAACTGCCTTTTGTCTCAGATGCACTCTATATTTTTCTAACTTGCAATTATGACATAAAATATTCACAAAAGGATTTAAGATAAAAACCACTTGCTTCAAATGGTTATAATAGAGAACTGATTTGAAGATGAAAGAATCCATAGCACAATTTGAAAATAAAAGAACTGGTTCTTGTATTGCTTGAAAATATGTATTACAATAGTGATAATATCTTTACAGTATCATATATTACAAAATCTGATCTCCCCCTAAAATCTCCAATGTTTTACATATAAATATCTATATTAGGGTTACATCCCTTTGATTCATTCGTCATGTCTTTTGGTTTGGTGTCTTTCTGCTTTGTCGCTGTTGGAAACTGTTTGCCTTTTTCATTATTTTGGTGTAGGCTATATCGATAAGTAACCACCGAATTGATTTTGATCTTCGGGTTACCTATGATGAACATGTCTTGGATGATACTTATCGGGATTGTTTTAACTATCGACATACCAAAAAATTGTATGCTTGACTTCATAAGTTATCCTGATGAAGATCTTCACCTTTGGTTCTGCCTTTCGATATAAGTTATTCCGATACAAGTATTCGATTGAGAGTTCACTATCGGAGTAGTTGTTTCGATGTCATTTCATGTACTCATTTTTGGAATAGGTTGGACTATTAGTTCATAGATGATCCATTATTCTGATCTCACTAGTTATACCGATAGAGGTATTTCAACCAAAAGCACGCCATTAGAGTAACTATTCTAATGACCATCCATATGCCTATTTTCGAAATAAGTTATTCTATCAAATCATATGTGATTCATTATCCCAATCTCATTAGTTATATCGATAGGGTATCACCTTTATTTTCCTTTACCGTCATAGGTTTTACCGATATTAGTTCATCAATCATAATTGTAGAATCAAGATAGTTCCCCCGATGCCATTCTATTTATTCACCATCGGGATAGCTTTAGTAATTAGAACCCTATTGATGTGCTATTTTGACTTCGTAAGTTATTCTGATATGCTTGCATAATACTCTATTTGTATTTTCTTTCGTCGAGACAACTTGCATTATCGGGATAAATTTGGAACTTACCTCAGTCTCATATATTATCCCGACAAGACTTGCATCGACATGATGTATCTTGAAATGTGTGCGTCAGGATAGTTTACTTTGTCGGTATTGCAAAATACTATTTTTCCACCTTTGATAACTATTTTGATAGACATTCACATGCTTGGTTCAGTATAGCTATACTGAAATGGTGATATCAGGACAATTTGTTCTATCAGAATCAAATAGAATTATTATTCCACCTTTAGTAGTTATTTTGATGGGAAATCAAGACTTCATGTTCGACATTGCTATCCGGATATCCATGTTCAACACTGATTTATTGGATTGGGTTAGCTATTATGATAAGACTATCTAACATTAATTTATCAGATCAAAATAGCTATTCTGATATAGACATGGAATGTTTTCTTAGTGAGGTTATATTACTAATCTTTTTTGGATTTATGAGGAATTTTTCACATATCGTTAGGGCATAATGAAGACAATATGTGGGATTCTATGTTAGGTAAAAGAAAACGTTTGTAGCTTCAACATTTCACCACTAAGCAAACATTTAGGGCTCATGTTAGGGGTATTGTTATGAAAATTAGGGCTCCAAAAATGACTCTTTCTGGAGATGCATGCCTCATGCAAGCATAGCAAGAATCCAACTATCTTTGGTGTAAGCAGACCATGTTCCAATCACATCTCTTTTGCAAATTAGATCAAGTCTGCATTTGGTGATCCTAGGCCCCCAAAAACTGAACACTAATTTTTTCCTGGATCAAATACCTGGTTTTCATCATGCACTATCATGCTAGCCTGGTACATACTATCGTGCAATCCGATTCCATCATAAAGCTTGTCAATTGTCATCTTTTCATGTTTGCCATATATGTTATAATGTCTTTTGTTTTCATCTCCATATTCCATCATAGAATCATGGTAAAGATCTTTTGAACTATTTTATTTTCCTTTATTCATCACAAGAGACCTCAAACTTTGATAAACTATCACACCCTCATGTTTATGAAAATCTTCCTTTTGGAATTGTCCTTGATTTACATATTTTTCACTACCAGCCCCTATCTTTTGGGCATGCTGCACTTTTTCTATCCAACCATTGTTTTCACCTTTTATTCTATCTTTAGGTAAAATTATTTTAGGAGTATCATCATTAGGATTTGAAGAATAATTATTTTCCTCATCTAGTACTGCTTCACAATACACCATATTATTGGCATAAAAATTTTGGAAGTCATTTTTGGATGGAGTTACCTCTATGTGATGATCATATTGTATACTCTTGTCTAATGTACCTTCTTCGTGAAACTCCTTTCCCTCTATGGGTTTTTTATCACATGATTTCACCATAATATCACCCATGTTATTTCCACACATATCTATGTTGTCCATACTGTCTGATTTTTTTTCCTTTTCATACAACATATTTGGGAACACATAGAGGTCTTTATCAGGTGTAAAGCGGAAAATCGTGATCGAACCCTAGTTGCTCTCCCCTCTTCCAACTCCAAGGAGAGAGAAGGGAGATTCACTAGGGTTGATGGTTTTCACTTAGGGGAAAGACTTTACATTCAAAAGAGGGGTTGAAACCCACAAGATCCAATCCCACGCAATGCAAGATTGGATGCTAAATGAGTTTCAAGGGTTATGACAGCAAGGCTACCCTCTTTTGTAAAGAATGTGCATAGAAGAATTAAGCTAGGAATGCATAGAAAGTGACAAAGATTCGCTTATAAACTGAGATAGGAATACAGTATGAAGCTGCGGACCTAGAATTAGCAGTAAAATGTCGATACGGCGCTGTCCTGCAAATTTGAGCAAAAGTTGTCAGGACGATGGCGCCCGGCACCACGGTCCTCCGAAAAATCCACGAAACGAAGGGGGATCTGTTCATCTCTGCACAAGGATTCCAGATCTTCAATTTCAGCCGCGTACCTGCAACCTACACACAGAAAAGAGAAGATGATTGGGGGGTTAGGGATTAGGGGTTTGCCTTTAGGTCAAACCCCAGTTTTGGAATTAACCAAGAAATGAGCAAGTGCTGTAAATGTAAATGACTGTAAAACAAGTACTAATACCTTGTTCTAAGGATGTTTGTATCCTTATGTGCGAAGGTATAGATGTTGTATGTAGTATGTAGTAAGTGATCTCCTCTTCAATGGTTGAATCCTTGTCTTGAATGCAACACTTAGCCTTGAATGGAGACTTGAAATGATCAATTGCTTGAAGGAATGCTTGAGTATAGTTTCCACGCCTTTTCCATCATGTCGAATGAAAGAGGAAAATGTAGTTTATATACTTGTCAATTAGGGCTGATAGACTGATTTTCCCGACCTTAGGCCGACCAGGAAAGTTTATTTTCCAAATTGCAAACAAAAAGACCCGAAGTCCAAAGGAGACCGGGCCCAAAATAGGACCCAGGGACCAGGGCGCTAGGCACTCTGGTCCCACCTCCCGGGACAGCAGGGTGCAAGGAGGTTCAGGCCAGGGTGCTTGAAAAATGCAGTTTTCAGTGTCGTAATCAGGTTTCGGGGTCTCCATTCAGGTTGCGTGTTGCGTCACCATCGTGAAGACCAAAATGCAGTCGAAATTGCAAGTGTCACAATTTTAGGACGCTACATTTAGCCCCCACTTTAGCGGGAGTATGTATGCTCATACTTCCGGTAAAGTACAAGGAAACAACATTGAAAGACTTTCACCACGTCAAGGAGGAAAGACACACCAAGCCCCCAGTGGACTAAGGATCTTACGACTTCGATTAACAAAGTAAAAGGGAAGATCACGAGGGAGAACCATGACTGTCAGTAGTAAGGTTCCCTCACTATGAGTCATGGAAGAGAGATATCAAAAATTTTCAAGGCAAAGCTAAGTTCGCCAAGAAATTTTCAAGTATCTTGAAAAGATTCAAACGGGATGTATGCCCCCCTACATTAAAGCGATCGCACACGCCTCACCGGGGGTGATTGCTTTAAGGTAGTGATACATATAAGAAATGAGAAAGGAAAGGAGCACGTTATCACAAGGATTTAGCCCCCAAGTGTGAGATAAGCCCAAGGATAATAGCCACAAAACACAAAGCACAAGGTGACTTCGCTTTCCTCGGGGTCAGTATGCTATATGATAATTCATGTATATCATATGTATGTATGCATAATTGTTCTTCATTCCCCAATCAAGGAAGGTCACCTAGAAGAAGGGAACACATGTGTCTTTTGAGTCAACATGAGAGAGATCGAGAGATCTCAATGCTTTGCATCGTCCTCAAGTAGACAACACTAAGGACAATAAATAGAAGAATGAGAATAACATATAGAAGAAGTAACACAAGAGAGGAGGAGAGAATCTGCTATGCTAATGTAACTAGTCTAGCACGTCATCTACCCCCCGATCTTGCTGATCAATGTTTCGGGAAGGCAGGGAACATGCTAGAGGAGGAACATCCAACATAGCAGATGGAGCTATCACAAGATCCAAACAAGGGCTATGTTCATGTTCCGAGCCACGTTGTTCTTGTCTAGGAGCTAGGATAAGTGCTTTAGAAAATTCATTAGATAAATGGTTATCAATATCAACAAGTTCATATTCACTATCAGAAGCAAGAGAAGTAATATTTTCATCATGCATAACATTTTCATCTATATCATCATCAAGATTTATAAAAATAGGATCTTTAACTCGCACAGGATCAAGACCATCATGCATCTTATGTTTAGGAGATTTTGGAGAAAATGGAATAATGCTTGTTGAAGGTGTTTTTGGAGATTGCAAAGTTTGAGAAGCAGCTGCTTAAGCCCTAAGACGACGCTTTCGTCGGCGTTCACGTGCAAAACGATTTTGTCTAGTCTTAGTAGGAAGTGGAGAAGATTGAGGAGGAGGAATGTTCTCATCCTTATCACTTGGGTGTTTAGGTTGTGGTCTCTTAGGCTGGATAATAGGAGAAGAAGAAGGTCTCTTTTCTCTATAAAAAGGAGGAGGAACTGCTCCATATAAAGGAGGAATTTTTGGTTTAGGAAGAAGACCAAGTCCATCATGACGAGGAGGGATAGGTCTACTTTTAGGAAGTTTATTAGATATAGACATAGTCACATCCATAGGGATGGGTTGGGAATCTTCTTGAGGAAAGACATTAGTTTTATCTTTCAAAGGAAGAACTTCCTTCTCAAGAATGATAGGAATGTCAAGTTTGGGTGTTCTAGGTTCACTTAGAGATAGGATCATATCTGTTTTCCACTCTTGATAAGATTTAAAAAGATGATCACTTCGCGGAGGAAGAGATTGGAATTGTTTAGGCCAAAAGTAATCAATAGGAACGCTAGAAGTTCTTTCAGCTGGTTTAAAGAGACTATGATTGACAGTAACAACTTCACCATTATGGGGAAATTTCAGACACTTATGAATAGGAGAAGCAATAGCTTTCATGGAAGATAGCCAAGGATAGCCAAGCTTCACACGAAATTGTTCGGATGAAGGAATAATAGCAAAGTTCACATCAAGGGATTTGTTATGGACCTCAATAGGCAATGTAATAGAACCAATTGCAGGAGAAGAAAATGCATCAAATAGTTTCACAATCACATCTGTTTTGTCATATATCACTTGATTCAATTGCAAAGTAAAAAGAAATTCTTCAGTAATGACATTAACCATACAAGAAGGGTCAATAAGCACTCCACGACAAGGTGTATTCTTAACTTTTGCAACTATGTATAAAGGACCATCAGGTGCCCTAATGGTTTCACTAGAATCAAACGTGATGGAAGGTTCTTTAGGGATTTCTTGCTGCTCTACAAAGTTAATCACATTCGGAGTCATAGACACAAGACCATCAGATGAGAGAGAGGAATCATTAGCCTCAATTGCATTAGAGGTATGAGAAGGTAATGGATCAGTGAAAATCTGAAGATTTTGGTTAGGAGGAGCTACAGATGTATTGCCTTTATCATTCACTCCAGAAACAGAGATAGTATTATTATCAATCAAATCTTGAATTTTACCCTTTAAAGAAAAACATTTTTCAGTATCATGCCCAGGCTGACGATGAAATTGACAAAAAGCTTTGTTATCAAAATAAGGTGAAGTAATCTTTGCAGGATCAATTTGCCTTATAGGAGGAAGAGTAAGCACATTTTGTTCCAATAACTTATTCATAATACTATGCAATGATTCATTCAAAGGAGTATACTTTCTTTCTTTCTTGAAAAATTTAGAAATAGGAGGCACACCTGATGCTGCATTCACATTGTTGTTGATGATGTTTTCATTGAATTTGATGGAATCTCTGTTCGGTTTAAACTTCCCAAATGGTTGTTGACTGCTATCACCCTTATCACTCGGAGCCATAGGATGTGATTGTTCCATTTGACTCACAGTCAGTTGATAATTGTGAAGAGTTGCACACAACTGTTGGAAAGAAGTAAACTCAGAAAATAGAAGTTTGTCTCGAATATCTTTTTGTAAATTAGAAATAAAGATTCTTTGAATATCATTGTCAGGCACTGGAAAAGAAATTTGAGCATACAAATGCTTATATCTACCAATGAAATCAGTCACTTTTTCTTTAACACCTTGTTTACAATGCATTAAATCAATCAAAGTAACTTTAGGACTTATATTGTTTTGAAATTGTTGAATGAAAGCATTTGCAAGTTGTTCGAAAGAAGTAATAGAATAAGAAGTCAATGAGCAATACCATTGTAGGGCTTTGTCTCTTAATGTTCTAGTAAACAGTTTTGCAAGCAACCTTTGGTCATAAGCAAAGTCGGTACATATTGTTTGAAAAGTCTTAACATGTGTTAGAGGATCTCCTTTACCATTATAAAGCTCCAAATGCGGGATTTCAACATGTTTAGGAGGGATAGCTCGAACAATGTCAAGAGAAAGTGGGCTCGCAACATAAAATGTGGGCACACTAAACTTAGATTGGTTCATAGAGGCAATTTGTTGCTGTAAAGAAGAGACAGTTTGTGCAAGATTGTTAATGGTCGCTTCAGTCGAAGAGTTCATATTAGATGTGTTAGATTGAGATGGAGGTGTTATGTTATTGAAAGAAGGTAAAGAGTAAGGTGGTGGGACTCTATGATAGTCAATTATAGGGGATGATTGGACAAGAGGAACACTACAAGGAGGAATGGAATGGTTAAATGAATTGCCCCCTTGCGTCATGTTCATTTGTGAAGATGTAATAGGAACACTCATTGAAGGAGTGAATGAAGAAGTCGGATTAAATGAAGGAAGAGGGTTGATTGAAGAAGGAAGATTGCCCCCATGACTAGTGATCACAGGAGGAATGTCTTGTATAGAAGTGGTCATTATGTTTGATGTAAAGGCAGGTATGCTAGCAATAGAAGTCATCAAAGGAATAGAATGATTGACTTGAGTAGGAGGTTGTGTATAACCTAAAGATTTGGCACAACTCTTCATAGGCATCACATTCGAATCCACAATGTGTGCAATACCACGCAAAATATCAATTCCATTCTTATCACTTTGAAGCATACGTTTTAGACCCTCAATTAAAGGAAGAGCTTGACTATCGGGGTATTCTTGAGACATCCATTGTCAAAAATCATCAAATTGGTTATCCAATTTCAAAATTTGTTCTTCAGAAACCTCATGGAGAGCTTCTTCATCATTAGGAGGATTAGAGGAATTACCCATGTCCTCGTTAAAAAGGCTATTCAAATTAGGTTCCATCTCCTCGGTAATTAAACCTTGGAAAGACTTAATTCTACGGCTTCGTCTAACGGGAATAGTGTAAGTAGGGCTTGTTGTTGTAAAACTCATGCACTAGAGAAGGAGAGAAAATTTTGATTTTAGAGGTAGCAATTTTCAGTAAAATCAGCCAAGCTTCTGGATTTAAGCTGTTAAATGCAATCACGACAGTCTCCCGAAATTTCGGAAAAAATGTCCGGGACCGTGGCACTCGGAGTGCAACACGGTCCTTGCAACTTTTTTCGAAATTTGTAGGGATGAAAGGTATGATGATTTTACAGCTAATCTGAAAAAATTGAGTGATTTTACGATCTGTAGGTAGGCCAAATTAAAGTTGCAATCTCAAAATTGAACCCTACCAAGATTGTCGAAAAATGCAAAATTTGAATTTTGAAAAAGAGAGGGAAACTGAAATTTTGAATTTTATGATTTTAGAGGGAATGTCAAAAGCAATGCAGGTTTTGAAATTCGAAAATTGACTCAATTTCACGCAAAATTCAATTTTGAAAGCGGAAATCAAAGTTGTTGTAATTAAGCACTTAATTTCAAAAGTCACAAAATGCAAGAATTTGAATAAAGCACTGAAATTTTTAATGAATGTTAACACACTTTTCAGATTTAGGACAGTAAGAACACAATTTTGACACAAAATTTCAATTTCGATGATTTTTTAATGTTTAAAAGCCTTAATCCAAGCAATCACAAGACCAACTTTGACTGTAATTTTGAAGGTGTTAAAATTGATAAAATCAGCCAAAATTCTGGATTTTAGCAGGAAAATACAGTAAGATCTCGCTCCCGAAATTTCGGAAAAAATGTCGGGGATGATGGCGCTCGGAGTGCACACGGTCCTCGCAACTTTTTTCCAAATTTTCAAGGATGAAAGATATTGTGATTTTATTGCGGAATCCAAAGTTACAGCTGATTTGGAGATGTTTTGATCAGTGAAATTATCGGACAAAGGTTGAATCAAGAGGGTTTTAAAAATTAGGGTTTTGACACTTAACCACTTAATTTTCAAAATTAAAGCACAAATTTGAATTGATAATTTGTAATAGAAGGGCAGATCTGAAACAAGCATTAATAATTAAACATTTCACAAGTTTAATTACTAAAAAGAAAATTTAGGGTTTTTATGCAATCAACCTCTAAAATTTGCAAAAGATCAAACATGGAAATGTAATCAAGGAATTCAATTTTCAGATCTAACCATGAATAATCAGAAAGGATGTTCATGTCGGGTTCACCAAAATGTAAAGCGGAAAATCGCGATCGAACCCTAGTTGCTCTCCCCTCTTCCAACTCCAAGGAGAGAGAAGGGAGATTCACTAGGGTTTATGGTTTTCACTTAGGGGAAAGACTTTACATTCAAAAGAGGGGTTGAAACCCACAAGATCCAATCCCACGCAATGCAAGATTGGATGCTAAATGAGTTTCAAGGGTTATGACAACAAGGCTACCCTCTTTTGTAAAGAATGTGCATAGAAGAATTAAGCTAGGAATGCATAGAAAGTGACAAAGATTCGCTTATAAACTGAGATAGTAATGCAGTATGAAGCTGCGGACCTGGAATTAGCAGTAAAATGTCGATACGGCGCTGTCTTGCAAATTTGAGCAAAAGTTGTTGGGACGATGGCGCCCGGCACCACGGTCCTCCGAAAAATCCGCGAAACGAAGGGGGATCTGTTCGTCTCTGCACAAGGATTCCAGATCTTCAATTTCAGCCGCGTACCTGCAACCTACACACAAAAAAGCGAAGACGATTGGGGGGTTAGGGATTAGGGGTTTGCCTTTAGGTCAAACCCCAGTTTTGGAATTAACCAAGAAATGAGCAAGTGCTGTAAATGTAAATGACTGTAAAACAAGTACTAATACCTTGTTCTAAGGATGTTTGTATCCTTATGTGCGAAGGTATAGATGTTGTATGTAGTATGTAGTAAGTGATCTCCTCTTCAATGGTTGAATCCTTGTCTTGAATGCAACACTTAGCCTTGAATGGAGACTTGAAATGATCAATTGCTTGAAGGAATGCTTGAGTATAGTTTCCACGCCTTTTCCATCATGTCGAATGAAAGAGGAAAATGTAGTTTATATACTTGTCAATTAGGGCTGATAGACTGATTTTCCCGACCTTAGGCCGACCAGGAAAGTTTATTTTCCAAATTGCAAACAAAAAGACCCGAAGTCCAAAGGAGACCGGGCCCAAAATAGGACCCAGGGACCAGGGCGCTGGGCGCCATGGTCCTGGGGGACCAGGGCGCTGGGCGCTCTGGTCCCACCTCCCGGGACAGCAGGGTGCAAGGAGGTTCAGGCCAGGGTGTTTGAAAAATGCAGTTTTCAGTGTCGTAATTAGGTTTCGGGGTCTCCATTCAGGTTGCGTGTTTCGTCGCCATCGTGAAGACCGAAATGCAGTCGAAATTGCAAGTGTCACAATTTTAGGACGCTACATCAGGTACACTATGGCAATATATCATTTCATCATTGCTATCTATATCATTATAAATAATATTTACAAAAAAAAGAAAATGATCTTTATACTCATATGATTCTTCAATTTGTCGGTCATCATTCTTCAATTTGTTGGTCATCATATGTGCTCTTACTGTTATTAATATATTTATGAGAGAAATAGGATAATCACATAAAGCTTTTTCCAAATTACAACCATCCCTTGTCATGTCATCATCCAACTGATTTGAAAAAAAATTGAATTTATTTCCAGGTGTATGTACACATTCTATCCGATGTCCATGATACACCTCATTTTCCATTCTTGCATTTCTTTGATACTCTTTGTCCAAAAGATCTGAAATTTGTTTACTACTAAGCAAACATTCTCCCTCTTCTTTGTTACTGATACATGTTTTTGTTCCTATCAAAGTATCCTCATGGATTTCAGGTATGGATTCACTTTTCTCATGATTGGTACATCCCTCTTCATCAATTAAATCATTATAGTTCTCAGATTCGGATGAATCAACCATTTGTTCATTGTCAGATAAGTATGCTTCTTTACATGGAGACCATTCCTCATCATCAATGTTAGCAACAATTTCTTCAGGTTCTAACTCCCAATCGTGAATATCATCAATTTTTTCCTCATCGAATGGGCCTTCCAAAGGGATAACTGATTCTCCTACATATTCATCTTCATTCACATCTCTTGTGTTGATGTTACTCTTCTCATTCACATCATGTAGTGCCATGTTCATCTCCATAGCAACTGAACATGCTAATTGCAAATTATTAGGTCCACATTCCCTCATGAGTAATTCCATAAGTGTAGATATATTAGGTCTTATATCATCAGGTATTTGCAAATAAGTTATCATCATTCTACTAATTAGTCTTTTTATAGATTCACCTTCCTTTCTCCTTATGTTGAAGAATGCACTAATATGTACCAAAGGATCAATATAATGATTTATTTAAATCTGATTATGAGATGTAGAATATTGTGGAGAATGGACTAAGGGATTAATGACAAATATATTTTCTTCAATGACGCAATAGAATTCCTCTATGAACCACCAATCAAGTTCCTCCCATGATGAGATGCTTTGCGGGGACACTTTGCGGGGACAACAACCTAAAAATCTACTCTACAACATCTTCCACTGTCATCACGAATAGTTTCATGATCAATTCTTCTGAGAAAATCTCAAAAGTTTCAATAAACCAGTAAAATGCTTTCAAATGCTTAATCAGTGATTTATCTTCCTCTCCATGAAACCTTGAAATATACTCTTCAAGATCATAGGGAAGCTTATCTGGACACTCAGGAACATTACTGAAATCTAATGGATTGCATCTTTCAGGAATATCTCTTTCTTTTTGTGGTTGTGGTTGCCACTGTTGATGTGTATATTGTATCCCTAAACATAAGACTTCATAAGAATATGGATATTGATACATTTTGGATTGATATTATTTCTACTACTGATCTCTTCTTCATTAATTATACACAGAGTCACCACCTCTTACACATAGGACAAAATTCTTTTCTCTCTTCTGAGTTCTTTCTCACACTAGAGTCCTTTTTATGTTTGTTCTCCCCACTAGAGTCGCCAATCTATTGGTGCTCAGATCAACAAATTGGAAAATTCTATGAGTACGCCTTGCTCAATGATCAAATCTTCTAATTGATTTGGCTAACTAATAGAGTGAACCTTTCAAGGTTGCTAACTCCCTCACTTTAGGCTCTGTAGAACCTAGGCGGGTGTACCTACTCACCAACTGATCTTCTTACTCGGTGCTTTTTATAGAAGATCTGTATATTGTATTTTTTACCTCTATTGTTTATCTCAAAGTGGCATATGTCTTTGGGATAAACTATCTTTCAATTATCTGATTTCTCCTACTCTCTTGGTGATCTTCTTTAACTGATTATATTTTCTCTAATATGGTTCCTACTGTCTTATTTGTGGCTATCCTTCCTTCTAACTTCTACTTATATCTCCTACTAACATAAAAATGAAACTGAAAAAGTACGAATAAGTGATTTGAATTGAAATTTGTATGTAATTAGACTGGTGCCTTATTTATTTTGGGCAATAGCGTCATTCACTTGCAAACCCTATGTATAACTCTGATAGACAATTTTTAAATTCTCCCTTAGATGGATCTATCAATTACCCAACCCTCAATGTTACAATTAGATATCTTCAATTACAGTTAGTTTGATTGAATTTAACTCATAGAAAGACCAATCAGAATAAAATGCAAATAGTTATCTTTTGTCTCAGATGCACTCTATATCTTTCTAACTTGCAATTATGACATAAAATATTCACACAAGGATTTAAGATTACAAGCACTTGCTTCAAATGGTTATAACAGAGAACTGATATGAAGATGAAAGAATCCACAACACAATTTAAAAATAAAAGAACTGGTTCTTGTATTGCTCGAAAATATGTATTACAACAGTGATAATATCTTTACAGTATAATATATTACAAAATCTGATCTCTCTTAAAATATTCAATGTTTTACATATAAATATCCTATATTAGGGTTATGTCCCTTTGATTCATCTGACATGTCTTTTGGTTTGGCGCCTTTCTAATTTGTTGCTGTTGGAAACTATTTGTCTTTTTCGTTATTTTGGTATAGGTTATACTGACAAGTAATCACCAGCTTGATTTTGATCTTTGGGTTATCTATGCCAAACATGTCCTGGATGATACTTATCAGGATTGTTTTAACTATCGACATACCAAAAAACTGTATGCATGACTTCACAGGTTATCCTGATGAAGATCTTCACTTTTGATTCTACCTTTCGCTATAAGTTATTCCAATACAGGTATTTAGTTGAGAGTACACTATCAGTGTCTTCATGTACTCATTTTTGGAATAGGTTGGACTATCGGTTCATATATGATCCATTATTCAAATCTCACTAGTTATACCGATAGAGGTATTTCAACCAAAAGTACGCCATTAGAGTAACTATTCCGATGACCATCCATATGCCTATTTTTAGAATAAGTTATGCTATTGGATCATATGTGATTCATTATACCCATAGGATATCACCTTCATTTTCCTTTATCTCCATAGGTTTTATCGATATCAGTTCACCGATCATAATTGCATAATCAGGATAGTTCCCCTGATGCCATTCTATTTATTCACTATCAGGATAGCTTTAGTAATTGGAACCCTGTTGATGTACTATTTCGACTTCATAACTTATTCTGATATGATTGCATAATACTCTTTTTTTGATACAGGAGCATCTTCGGTTGATGAGCAATCTTGCATCAACCAAAAATATTTCCTTTCAGTTCTTTTATTGTTTAGTTCCTTGCGCAGTTTTCTATATTCTTACCAGTATGTACCGGTAGTTGCTTGTTCTTTGTGGAAGATCTTGTTTGCATTTTCCTAGTGGTTTCATATGGTTGATTCTAGATTTCTAGTTTATTTGGATTCTTCTCTGGTCAGTTATCTCTTCCAGTGGGCTGCTTCTGGGTTTCTTAGGACAGTTCTTGTACTTACAAGTTGGATTTCCTTCATTATCGGTGTGATTCTTGGCATGTAGATCCATTTTGGGTTTTGTTTGATGTTCTTTGGCATGTGGCTGACCTTCCTGCATAATTGCATCACTTGGTTTTTATTTTTTGGAAAGATTTCTTAAATCTTAGGGATGACCTAATTACATGTTTCACTTTCCTACATTGGTGAATGTAATCTTTTGAGGTCGACCTGGATATGTTCCGATGGGTATAAATATGATGTTATTTAATCATTTGTAGGGGCAGAGGAGGTAGAACTGAGAATAAGGATTGAGATTTGCATGTTGGGATCCGGTTGATTCTTAGAGCCTCGATTGGAATGTATTTGGCTTGAAGCCTGCATGTAACCGGTTAACTACCAGATGTTCTTTGATGATAATATGAAGATTTCCAGATGATTTCTCAAAGTTCTAAGGTTGTAATCTGATATGTTTATGTGAATTTGTTATGTCTCCTTACTTCTTTCATTGTGTCTCTCTTGTTGCATAAGACGGTTGACTCTTTTGAGGGTTCTTACTAGTTATGGTTGCATCATTTTGTATTTTCTTTTATCGGGATAACTTACATCATTGGGATAACTTTTTGAAATTTCCCCAGTCTCATATATTATTCTGACAAGACTTGCATCTACATGATGTATCCCGAAATGTGTGCGTTGGGATAGTTTACTTTGTTGGTATTGCAAAATAATGTTTGTTTGCCTCTGATAACTTTTTTGATAGACATCCACATGCTTGGTTCAGTATAGCTACACCAAAATGGTGATATCAGGATAATTTGTTCTATCGAAATCACATAGAATTGTTATTATGCCTTTAGTAGTTATTTAGATAGTCAATCAAGACTTGATGTTCGACATTGCTATCTCAATATCCATGTTCAACACTGATTTATTGGATTGGGTTAGCTATTCCATGATAGTTTTGATACTAATTGTAAAGTACAGATGCCAACCTAACAAGATGAGAAGGGGGGGTGAATTATACAACCTTAATCTTCCATAAAATCAACAGATTCAACCTCGGTAGCATATACTTCAGCAATGTAACCAAAAACTGCTAAACATGCAAACACATAAACATATAATCATCATAACACATTCAACACCAGATTTAACATGGAAACCCAAATAGGGAAAAAACACTATGGGATTTTGGACCCACTAAGAAATATACTCTTCTAGAGTATGCTCGGTTAAAAGAAAATCCTGTTAAAGATTACAAACACATTGCGAGATGTGACCCGGTTAAGGGATTTCCCTTAGATCTGTTAGGATCTTCACTTTGTTAGAAGTGACCTTGTCAAAGGATTTCAAACACTCATTCTGAATGTTACCTTGCTAGAGGGTTTTACAAATAAGACTGTTAAGTCCACTCGGTTAAGAGATTTTCTGTTACTTCACAAAATAACTGTAATAAGCTATATCTGCAACTTCACATCTAAAACTGCTAAAGCAGATTCTTATTTGCTCAATACTTCTTAGTCATAGGACTTATCTTGTCCTTCTGCTAGGCTCTATACTCTGTTAATCAAACAGGTCTTCAAGCTTCTGTGCTCGGTAATTACTATGTAGCATCCCTGTGCTTACATTTGCCCACATATATTGTTTATCAACAATTCCTTATTTATAAACAATTTTCTAATCGCTAAATCTTCTTGATCACATTTCCCATGATCAATCATAGCCATCAGATCTTCAAACTTGACTAGGTTCAATGCATCCTTCGATCTGAAAATGTTTTACCTCGCCTTGGAACTTGTATACATTTCTTGGAACTTATGCTAGGGTATTGCGGTTCAATATGAGCTGTAGATCTTCTTGCCGATCTTTCAATGTCATAGATTCTTAACAGACTTCATGCACGACATACCAATCATTTAATCAACTCCAGCTCATCAGCTTCCTTCATTAAATAATGCTTTTATTCATTCAATGCATTCTGTTACTGCTCGGTTGCAACTTGGTAAATAGTAAACTTTACTCGGTAGACATTCCACCTTCATTAACTGATAGCAATAACCTTAGGGTTTATCGATTAGGTTCTTTGCTCGGTGACATAGTATAGTATTAACCTTACAATTAACAACATATGTAGGATATCAAAACAATCTAAACATCGTGATCTCATCATTGTCTAACTCGGTAATAGTTGCCCATTGAATAACTTATTCCTCCCCTTATTCATCATATTCTTTCTGTGTCTTTTACCGACATCTTAATTCTCTTCAAATCAATCTTCTCAAGATATGGCAACATCATACTGAATCACAAAATCAATTTCTTTACATCAATGACAAAATAATGTTATTAAGACAGTAAATATCCTTAATCAGTTATATCCATAATCATCAACAACCTTTTCAATATCCTCATTGAAATGTCAACAATCTCTCATTGTAATTGGAATGCCAACAATATCCATGTTCAACATTGATTTATTGGATTGGGTTAGCTATTCCGATAAGACTATCTAACATTGATTTATGAGATCGAAATAGCTTTTCTGATATAGACATGAAATGTTTTCTTAGTGAGGTTATCTTACTGATCTTTTTTGGATTTATGATGATTTTTTCACATATCATTAGGGCATAATGGAGACAATATGTGGGATTCTAGCTTAGGTAAAAGAAAACTTTTGTAGCTTCAACATTTCACCAATTTAAATAAAAAAACTTGGTGATCACGTCAGGGGTATTGTTATGAAAATTTAGGGCTCCAATAATTTCCATCAACTTGGGTAGGTGACACCTATCGGAATTCCCATAACCAAGATTTGAACATTAATATGTTATGGGTCATTTCCATAGTAGATGGATGTCCACGTAGCATGCCAGTGTCCAAACAAATTACACTAAAATGATGAGTGGTAAGAGAAACATGTGGTTAATGCAAAAGTGATGCTAAAAGGTAGTTACTGAAAAGGTGTCTTGGGCATCTTGAGAGGGAAAAGGATAATGAAAGGGATAAAATTAGACTACTCAGATGCTAGGAGAATGGACACTAAAGTGGCTACAAAAGTGTAGGTGAAATCACAAAGAGGTGTGCAATTTTTGACTCTACAATCATAAAATTTGTCATAAGTTGTCAGAGGTAGGTGTTTCATAATTTGTCATTACATGAAACTTGTCACCTACCTCCACAAAATTCCATGATCCTATAAGTGGGATGCCTATCCCATGGGAGGAAAAAATAATCCATCTCACCTTCCTAGTAAGATGACAAGTCAACATGCCAACTCCCACAAGATGATAGAATAGTATATAGTGCAAACAAAATTATCTAGTAGGCTAACAAAATTAAATCAAATATTAAATAAATAAATCCAAATACCAATGTTAGGACTTGTAAAGGTTGAGACACCTTATTCCCAACACTAGAAACATTTCTCAACTTCATATCTTTCAAGGTTGAGGCTATCCATGAATTTGTTTTACAAGTCACATATTAGACATTTCCTTTCACTCAATTTCTTATAAAAGATAATGATTTTAAATAAAATTTAGATTGTCAAAAATCCTTTGATGATGTAAACCATTATTTAGCTAATCCTCCTATCTTATAACCAACACTTTAGATTATGATTTCCCTCATTTCCCTCTCTAAATTATTGCTTCATCAAATTCTCTTGCATCTTTATTGGCACAACAAGATGACGATGATAAATAACATACTAAATTTGAGAATCAATAGATTTCCCTAATATTCACAATGCAAATGTTGAGACATTATATTCTTAATTTTGAAACACACGTCATCATAAAATTTGATATGTTGGAGCTTTTTTTCTCTAAAACAAATATGTCAGGGAATCTAGCTAAATGGGTTATGTTGTTAAGATAATTTGACCTTAAGATTGTTTCACAAAAATAAAATAAATAAATAGCCCTTGATCAACCACTTCGCTGATGCTCCTTCACCATCTACTCTTTCTAATTATGATACATTCCCTAATGATCTTGTTCTTTTTATAGATGTAGATAAGACATGTGATTTTTTCTTTGATTATTGTAAATATCGAACTTACTTTGGTGTTGGTATCTTATTAGTACCTCCTTTAGGAAAGCCAATTCCCCTATCCTACAATCTTAATTTCTTATGTCCCAACAACATCACTGAGTATGAATCCCTTATAGGCTGTTTGTATGCAACCTTATCTATTAAAATTCAATACTTACATTTCTCTAGTGATTCATAATTGATCATAAGACAAGTAGTGGAAACTTATCAAGAAAATCAAAGTAATATCTCTCAATATCATGATTTAGTATTATCAATATCATGATTTAGTATTATCATTGTTAAATAACTTTTCTTCTTACACCATAGATACAATCACATAAAGAGACAATTGACATGTAGATGCAATGGCAAGTCATACTTCCCTTATATCTCTTGACGATCCATTTATTGGAATCAAGGAACATTGAGAGGGGGGGTGGGTGAATCAGTGTTTTGAAAGTTTTAACTCTGTTAAATTGCTCTTTCAACCATTTAATACATTGAACCAAAAGAAGGATGCAAGAACACAAAACAATCAACCACAACACCATAACACAAAGATTTTATACATGGAAAAATCGATCAAGGGAAAAACCATGGTGGGGATGAGACCTACAAATGAGTATACTCAAACATAAAGTTTTATAATGGAATGAACATGCATTCAGGCACACTGCCTAAAGCTCATTGCTCAAAAGGAGAGGCTCACTACCTACAAATGAGTTATATAAGATTACTGAAGTACATGAACTAAATAATAGCATCTACAAATGCCTAATTATAGTTCTAGTTAAGCACATTACACAAAATTTTCTACTCTGCCTTATAATTGTGTGTTCCACTATTCTACTATGATCCAAAGCATAAATCTCTAATCCATGCATGCACAATTATGCACAATCGATCAACAACACCTTTTGCATTTACCAAACTCACTAAAATGATCAAATACATCATTTATATATATCCACAACAAGATATTAGATCAACTCCATGTTGGGTACAAGAACACTTATCATTTTATGAAATGTGTACATATTGCCGGCTAAATCTGAAATCAAAATACCAATGCAGACTAAAAAAATTGTCCACATATTTCCATAGCCATCAGACTAAGCGCCTGAACTACAAAAATAATCACCAAAATCGATCCACATAATCTGCATAAGGATTATCCACACAAGTCGATTTCCCTACACTAATAAACTGAAAACCAATACACCAAAGCTTCTAAATCGAACACTAATCATCACCAGAGGCTAAAAATATAGAATAAGGCTATCCACACATCCATCAACCTGCAACCAAATCTACAACACAAGATGATAATTGGAAAGGATGTATCAACCAAAATGCACAACACTGTTAGACGCTCTGTTCTAGCTTGTCTAACTTGAACCAATCTTGAATCTGACTTACAGTAGGATCACATACAATAGTGTGGATGGATGCACTGACTTGGGTTGCCATGAATGAAAACACCGGATGACCTATGCAGTGTCTCTTGCTAACAATCTCCCCTTTTGGCATTGATGGCAACACTTACTGAAAAATGACTAAGTGTCAGACCAAATATGGACACACACTATAAATTTTTTTTCCAAATTACAAAACTCCCAAAACTCCCCCTAAGATGAATATAGCATTTTTCATTGCCCTACACTCCCCCTTTGACATTAATGGCAAAGGCAGGGATCCACATGCCAAAATTCATACAAAATTACTATGAACAAACTACATATATACAAGCAGACTCTCCTAACTTAGATATATTTAAATACATCAGCAAAAATGTTCTTCAATAAGACCGTATCATTGTCCCAACCTTTCTTGAGACTCTCAAAAATTGAAATCTACCCACTAAAAAGAAATGCCTACATTTCTTTTGTCTGAAGATTTGAGGGTTCATTTGTTACCATGGCATCTTGGGCTTCCTTCAAAACACTGAATAAAGTTTTCAATTTGGAACCAATTAGGCTATGAGGTTCACCGACTCTACCAACAATCCTATGCTTTTCATGCATCAGAGTTTTGATCTTCTCAAGCAAGGAAATGACTTGAACATCTTGACTGGCCACCGAAACAATCAAGGGATCAAAGGATTGGGATATACCTACCAATAGATTCTCATTCTCTTTTATTTGCTTCTCAATATCCTTAATAAACTTGGAAAGTAATATACTTGTAGACACTGCCTCCTTTTGATAAAGCATTTTGAATACTCTTCATGTAGGTGTCTAACAAGATTCTATCATTTGCAATCATATTCTTCAATGAACTGGACCTCTTGGCATCAAATTTATTTTGAACCTTAACCTCAGCTGACTTCTCAAATGATTCAAAGTGAGTACTTACTGAATTTATTAGGCTTTTCAACTGACCGGAGGGAGTATCTGATGTGTTCTTGATATATGAAGGCATGATCTTCTCCAAGACACCAGATGCAAGATTAAATAGCTCAATATCCTCAATATGAGAATTCAACATCTCCTCCCTTGCTTTGGCCTAAGAAAATGATGCTAACTGCAATTTCTGGATGGGAGAAAGAGTGGCCAGATTGATAGGCCCTTGGATCAACTGAAGATCATCTAGATCTTTCTTGTCCTTATCCAAAAATACCTTCACTACCTCTACAATGTCACTTGCTTCTGTGACTGGCTCATTCTTAACTTCCGCCACCTTCACTTCTTCTTCACTAGATGGGACTTCATTCTTCACAAATATCTTAGCAAGATTAAGAGGATTTCGAGTATCCTCAAATGTATCTGCTTTGACTAATTCCACACCACTTTTGTTCAACTCTCTTTCATCCAGAGAAAAAGGAACATTCATCTCAACCTGTTCATCTTTAGATTGCATTCCATGAGCTTTTGGAATAAATGACTCACCACCAATAAGAGCCTCTTCTTAGACAACATCAAATTGGTTCCTTAGCAAGACTGATTTCAAAATATTCTCTATTTCTCTAATTACTTTCTCAGTCTCCCTAGTTAATTAACTTATTTACTCTAGTCTTACTTCTAAACTCACTCTTTGTTTCTTTAAGAATTCTATTCACCTCTTCTATTGAAATCAAAGGACAAAGATTTAACAAGGTACGCTCTCTAAGTCTGTTATCTTCTTCCTTAGCACTCAATCCTTTGATTTCTAATACATTATATAGGCTTTTAGCAATCTTAGACATAATCTCAACAAGAGCCCTATTAAACATATTCAAGTACTTAATAGTGGCTTCTTCTAGAGTTCTTTGAAAGTCTTCATCAAATTTGTCATGACAATCAGAGAGTGGCTTGAGATTACCTTGAATAGTGAGGGCTTTTTCAACATCTTCAACAGACATACCAGATGGATCTAGCTTCATATTCTTACTGACTTTCTCCTCACCAAAGGGCTTGTCCTTAGACACTTTTGAATCTTTAGTGCCCTTTGTCTTTATTTCCTTTATTGCTTCATTAGACTCAATCTCTTCGTCATCATCTATAGAAACATATACTCTTGTTCATTTATCCTTCTTCCTCTTCCCTTCTCTATTGGATGGCTTGACTTGGGGTTTTGTTGTATTGGATGGATTTTGAGAACTAGAGGAAGGTGTAGAGCTCCTGGTTGGTCTAGATATAGTGAAGGAAGCTACTGGACTAACTGACTCAACCTTTAATGTCCTTCCTTCTTCAACTTTCTCTCTCCTCTTCCAAGCTTCCTTAACCACTTCGACAATAATGCAAATGCTCTCTACATAGTGCTCCACCTCCTTTCTCACTTTCTAGATCATCTCAGGCTTCTTGAACTACCTATGCAATTGCAAATCCTTCTTAGTGAATATGCCAAACCTCTCCTCTAAAGAATCAATAGGCTTACTCAACAAATGTTGAATATACACCTCCAATATCTGCTCATCTACCTCATACCCCATGGGTATGATCCATAATATCCTAGTTTGTACCGCTTCTAATAAGCATTGATCAATATCTACCATGAAGCATATGGTGTCCTTGTACTTCTCCACTATAGATTTAGGGATTCTTTCCCTGGATTGCATCATGCTCTGAAAGCTCTTGAAGTATTCTCAAAGTGTAGCTATTTGTGTTTTTCTATCTCCGATGCTATTGTATTGTCATAAAATTGTGACCCTAGCAATTTTTTACTACATTAGGGTCCTCACGCATGCAAGTTTGAATCCTCTAGCCTGATTAGAGACTAGAGATTGTTGAACTTGCGGAAATAATTTCTTCCTTGGCCTCTACATCACCCTGTCAGCACTCTGCCCTAGAGAAAGGGGTCAGACAAGGGTGTGGTACCCTTGTCCTCCCAAGATAGGGGTGTGGCATCCCTGTCCCTGCCCTATTTTGGGGCAGGGCCCTTCCTAGGGTTGCATTATTGATTGTTCCTCGGGTGGGAAACTCCCCTGATGTCGGCCCGTGATGAAATTCAAATCCACTATCATTTATTTAAGGGGCATTTGTCCTCTCATTTTCATAAGTTCAATAAGGTTGGATGAGTGGGAAATTCACAAGCGATCAAGCTTTCAAGAGCATTTGAACATTCTTTTCCAGTATTGAGCATTCTCAAGTCTCTCTTCAAGGCTAGGTGTTGCATTAAAGTCAAGAATTCAACCATTGAAGAGGAGATTGATTCCAACGTTCAATTCCACACAAGCATTTCTATCAACATTTCTACTACAACCTCCCTTGAGGTGATTTAAAATTCAGTCTTTCATTTACATCTACTTACAAGTACTTTCATTACTTGGTTAATCCGAAAATTGGGGTTTGACCTAAAGGAAAACCCCCAATCCCAACCCATTTTCCTCTCTTTTCTATGTGTAGGTTGTAGGTGCGCAACTGTACTTTCAGATTCGGGCTTCATTTGCAGAGACAGAACAACCCTTTTTGTTTCGCGGATTTTTCGAAGGATCGTGTACATTCCCGCCATGGTCAAGACAATTTTTTCTCAAATTCGCAGGGTGACTTTGTCTTGACATTTTACTACCAAATCTAGGTGCACAACTTCATCCCATATTCCGATCTCAAGTTATAATCAATTCTTTGTCAATTTTGCACTACATAATTCAATCAATTCCTTTCCATTTTAAACAAGAAAGAGGGGATAAACTTAGCATTCCCAACTCATTCAGAACTCCATCTACCATATTTGTGTGGAGAGAATGAATCTAGTGAATTATCCTCTCCTCTTTCTAATGTACCATGGTGAAAAGTACTTGAATGGTAATCGATAGCGAAACTCTCATCTCTCTTTGATGGAAAGGGTAGTTTCCTTCTTGATCTATCATTCACCATTTTCACACCATTATAACTATACAAAGGATCTCTAATTTGGGCTTCCACCGATATGTCACTATCCCATTATATATTATCAATACTCAGAATCTCATTCATGAAATAGAATAATAATAATAACACTAGAGTGCCATACTTGAATGTATTCTTCTTATCCTTCTTTATGCTAGTCAAATTCTTTATAAGTTGGCTCCAAAGTAGCTCACATATAACATACCCCTTATTTTCCTTCACCATTTGATATGTAGCATATATAGCAGTACCAAATACCAAGTTCTCTCAGCTAGAGTGATAAATCTTGTATCTGATAATCATAGAAGCAAACTTCACATCTGGCTCAATAATATCATTGATCGATCGTCATAGCCCTTTTGTCAAATCGGGAATCGGTTGCATCTATGACCATCTGATTCTTCACAGACTGGAGCACGGGCAAACCACCAGATGAGCTTAAACCAGTGTTAGTCTGCTCTTGTTTTTTCTGTCTTTTCACGTTCTTTAAATTTTTTCCCCTTGCAGTTTTTCTTGAACTGAACCTCTCATTTGAACCTTTTCAAAGTTCAAGGTTCAATTTCAAGTGCGGTATGTGACATAGCGGCTTTGTTAAAAAAGGTGTTAAAAGTCTTGGTGGTCATAGTTCATTGAACTTGAACCGTGAACCTTTAGAATGGTTCAAGGTTCAAGGTTCAACATGTTAAAGCAAGTCTCTCGTAAGTCATGTTTATAATGGGTAAGCTTCATGTTCGCATGTTTTGCACTAATACTATTTTTAACTTGAACCTTTGAACTTCTTTTCGAAGGGTTCAAGGTTCAAGGTTCAAACTTTGAGGATTGATGACTTTGGAGATAAAGTGGACAAGTGTCGACATATAGGGAACATTCTGGATTTAAAAGATGAACCTTGAGAAAATGAATTGTGATGTGAATCCGTACTTGGGAATAATCATTCGAAATAATCATTTCAAGTAAAGGATGTAGAGGAGAAAAGACTTGCTATTAATAAACAGTCAGAACTTGATCTTTTTGGCATGATTTGGCATGAATGAGTATGCAATTTTCAAATCATGACAGGTCATGCGGTTGATATTTTAGGCCAGTCCCTAAGATTTGTTTTATTTAAAACAAGTTACTTCCCTTTAACATTTACCCAATTTGGTAAGTAGCAGGTTAATGCAGACGACATTTCTTGCTCCTAACTCTGTGAATTCTTAGTTTTGCATAAAAGGTGAGTGCAAGTTCTTCCTCTTTTTTTGTTGGTTTTCATGAATTGAAAGTGTTATTTGATACTTCAGTCGGTTCATTCAATTCTTCCTGTTGTGCATTTTCTAATTGTAATACTAAAATGACACCAAAAGTACCTCAAGTAGACCAGAAGTCCTGGCTAGTTAGTTCCCCGCTTGACATAGGAGATAATTTTGTGCCGTTAGTAGATTTAAATGAATTCCATGAAAGAGTGTGAAATTCTTCTAGCTCCCCTTTGATGTAGAAAATTTCAGATAGTGGGTTGATAGAAGCTGCTACATTTCCTCCCGTTGTGTCATGTCCAGAAGTAGTTTTGGAATGTATGAGCAGATATGATCCTATAGAGAGGTGTGTAAGAGATGAAGAGGGTAAGGTTTTTCTTGAAATTAATCGGGAGGTTGTTTTTGCCATAATGAAAATACCAAAGAGAGAGAAATATGAGGACTGGATGGTATGCAAGTCGCAAGGGCTTTTCTTTGAGAAGAAGTCATGTTATAGGAGTGTCATTGTAAGAAATTGGTTATTAAAATTTCAAAAGGGGGGTTCAAGAGTACTAAGCCCATTAACCCAAGAGAATTTGATTCAGGAAGTAAGGGACATAGTCATTTTATTCCATAGAATGCGGGGAAATTAGATAGGCTTTTATTGGGAGGATTGGATGTATTTCTTTATTCAGGTCATTTTTGGTGACAAGAGATACATAGATTGGGTAGAGTTAATTGCAGAAAGAATGCATAAGGGTTTAAGTTGTTTTGGGAAGAAAAACTTCTATATGTCATCCTACCTCATATACTGTTTAGCTTGTACTTGTCAATGGGTAGGTCTGTATCATGAAACTTGGCAGAATGATATGAAGATATATGAATATCACCCACATTTGCAACAACATAGGGTTACTGAAAATTATTATAAGGTTCACAATATTTTCCTGGCCAAGTTAGTATTTGAATTGAAAAGAGATGTTCATAAGAGATTGACTGAGGAAGCTATGTAGTTTATAAATATATATGGCAGCTTCTATATTCAGTTCTCCAGGTTCACTTATTTGAGGGTTGGTGGCTTTGAAGGAGAACCCTACAAATTGTCGAGGTATGCTTTGACAGACAAGTATAAATTGAAGTTTGCAGGCAATTAGCTCGTATAGATAAGAAATATGGGAAAGAACACCAAACAGGGGTTTCCTTTCCCATTGAGCTCACATACTACACTTGTAGCAGTGTTTCAAATGCTTTGAATTCAGAATTAGAATTCAAAAGGTTCAATTTTCAGTTGTATTTCCCCCGCACTGAATTTGATACTAAAGGATTTGCAATGACATACTACATTTAGGGAGAATTTTTGACATGTACTTGATTTAGAAGACTTTTGGGCAGATTGTGTGGATGAGTATGAAGTCCAAAAAGAGCTCACCTGAGACTCACAATGAAGCAAATTTGGGATTATGGTCTGAAGATAAACACTACAAATATTATGGATGATGAAAATGATTTGTTTGATTCCAAATTTTTTGATGATAGGCAGCTAGGGGTAATACCAAAGATTGACTGGACAAAGGATGAGGAAGAGTAGATTAAAACTAGGACAATCTTGGTCATTCGAAGAACAGAGAAGTGGCTTAAAAAGCGAAGACCAAGCAAAAGTTCAAGGAAAGATTCAACCTCACCCACCGAGGTCTTTGTATCTAATTCTCTTGTCCCATCTTGTGCTACAGGTTTACAAAAAAAGGGAAAAGGAGGATAGAGAGAAAAGACAGTGCAAACCAAAGAGGAGACAACTTCTATTAGAGTCACCTGCTCAAGAACAAGAGGTGAAAGACATTCCTTGCCTATTGATACTGTATTAGTTGATCTTGAGATGGATGCTACTTCAATTGATCCAATCAAAGAGTGACAAGGTCTAGCGGATGAGGGTAATAATAAGCAGGAATAAGAAGCCCCAAATGAAGTTACTATTATGGTAGTTAGGGATGAAAAAGAAATTGGAACTGACCTAGATAGGTCTCAAGTTCCTTCAGGACCAGTATGGTTAGAAAACATGTTAAGCAACAAGAAGAGAAATATTGTTCTAGCCTCGATTCCAGTTGAAGATATGGTGAGTAAGTGCTTGGGAAAAACTCCTAAGGAAAAGAAGTCAAAAACCATGTCAAAGATTGATTTCGATGCAAATAGTGGGAACTAGATTGCAGAGATAATGTGTCCATTAAAAAATGAGAAGACAGAGAGCCCTATAGCTCAGGACTTTTTTGTTGAAAGGATTAAAATTGGAACTACCTCTCAAGCTACAGATGTGCTTCATCTTGAAGCTTCAATAAAGAAAATCATAACCAGGACTTGGAAAGATGAGAAGGATAAACATTAGATGAAAGAGATGTTACGAAGGATGGAAGAGTATATTGAGGCAATCAATGATTCAAATCCTCAGCCTCTATCACAACTTCCAATGTCTTTCAATCATAATTCCCCTACAAATCAGAAGACTCTAGAACAAATACAAAAATGTAGGTTGATCACATAAATTGTGATGGAGTGGCTAGAAAGAATTCAAAAGTCTAGTGTAGATTACTTTTTTAATTTAAGAAGAGTATATAATGGGGTGATACAAGTCATGAAGGAACTGGAAGTCGAGATCATCAATTAGAAAAATGAAGAAGCAAAATGGGTGCCAAAATCTGCACAGATGTGAGAAGTGCAAAATTATGGGGTAATGAAGTTTCTTGCGAAAAAAGCTGTGGCAGGTTTGGATGATAGCACTTTGTATGTATGCTAGAAGAATATTGAATGGAGAAATTCTCTGATAAAACAGGCTTATGATGACTTCATGAAACTAATAAATCAACTTGTAGAGTTAGTCACCTCCATGAGAAATGAACTCGTGTGCATTGGGATAAAATGTCTAAAAGATGATGGAAGAACCCTTGAGACAGTTGAGGTTATAATCGAATCATTCAAGGGAAAAATAAATTATGTGAAAGAATCTAAGGGTTTAGTTCCGGATGACCTGAGTGTGATTGCTAAAATTGAATCACTCCTATTTTTATGCATCAGACATCTGGATAGTCACTCCAACAAAGTTGTGCAGGTTCAGAAGGAAAAATAAGTCTGGAAGCAACAAATGGCACATGTGGGATTACCTCGTAACAAAATCATTCAGCACTTTGCCACTATACATGTGGATTGGAAGAAAGAAGCAGTTACCAGAACTGCATAGTAATATTTTCTGCTGATGATAGATCCTTTTACTTGTTGGTTGCAAAAAATAATTTTATTTTGATGCTAGTTTCACTGACTTTGTGGGGTGGAAGTTATTGGCTTTCCGTGTTTCCCGTTTTAACCATTGGCCAGGTTGTGGCTATATATTTATGTTTTTGAGACTCTAGAAAGGTTCGAAAACTGTGATTTTTTGACAATAGATAATATTTGTGTTTTTCTTTAAGGAATTGTTGGAAACTGGAATGATTGATCAATCAATATAAGTTATGGTGTTATCTTTAAATCTAGGTGTTTAAGGAATAGCAATATTTCCTGAGAAGTTTTCTATAAACATGATATCATATTATGCTAAGTCATTTCTATGTTTTCTTCAATTCATGGTTACCATTAGTTGTTAGTAGACTCATTGCGTATTGATTCACATTGATCCCACTTGCCCTATGAGGCACGAGAGAGTATCGATCAGCCATCAATATTGTTGAGCTTCTGCTATGCTTTGAATTTATACAGTGAGCATGTTTGTGGATTGGAGTCTGTGAACTCGCATTAAATTCTTTTAGAAGATTTTCTTTGCTTTTAGTTTGGAGGCATTCATTTGTGTTGATGGATGAATGCTAAAGCCTTTCAGTGCTTTCTGGTAAAAAGTGTTAGCATTTCATTTATATAATAAATTCATTGCAAATCATACGAGGAGCTTCCCCCTAATGCAGAGGTTGAGTTTTAATCAATTCATCCAACTGTTGGTAGTTTGTTTCTTTTCATAAAGGGCGAACCAGAGTTATATTTTTGCTTAAGGAAGATAATTATTAAGATTTCAGAAAAGAGACAAATTTGTTTACCAACAACCAATTACAATTTAGATTACATCCTTAGTGATTTTGAACGACTGGTTTAACTACATGAATTTATCATGAATTCGACTTAGAACAGACCGGACCTACTCATTTTTGTCAAACTCTTGAAACCTAAGGACCTACGTAAAGTTCTTTTCCTTCAAAGCATTGAATTAGGGCTTGATCTTGAAATCCTCTCCTAATATATGATTGGTGTATAGATTCAACAATTGGGAACCTCCCAATTCTTAAATATTTGCATGTATGTATGCACTAATCTGCTCGACATGAAGAGAACTGTATAGAATAGATGAAAATGCACCTAGAGGATCATCTTCTACTAATTTGAAAGGGTTCTTTTTTAATTTGGGTTGAGATCTCTTAATAATATCAACTACCAAAGGTGTATCCATTTCAGAGATATCAAATTTACAAACTTCACAGAGAAATACCTTACTTCGCCTGATTAGGGTTTTCACGCCGAATTGCCTTCACACTTCAATCACTCAGAAATATTCTCATAGAGCTCGCTTCTACTCTCTCTTACAGAATGTAAAGTGACAAATGAAAGGTAAAGGTTGTCTTTTATTGTTTGCACTTTTAACTTTTTGATCTAATAAATGCACTTTCCCCAACCCTTCTTGACACCCTATTACCATAGACTATTCACAAAATTTCTCCTATGGATCTCTAATTTTGTTCAAATACTTTTGGAAATCCTTCCAGATGATCTACAATACATCAATGTAGCTACTGGAAATCTGTCGCATTCCGGCACAAGATACTGGCAGGGGAGGAAAAGATTTTCTTGAAAAATCCTCCTAGGCCAGAGGTCTTAAACTAATTCCTGGAGGTATTTCCAACACCAGATTTACGTGCGGATCCATTTTCTGCATTGTCATCACTCTTTTTCACCCATGTCTTCTTCATCTAATTGTTGATCTCATCCATAGTTAATTTTCCTTTTCCCTCATCATATTCCTACACACTTTTGTTCTTGTCTGTCAGACCCTTCCTGTCCATATTCTTGCTTCTACAAAATTTTGCAATGTGTTTGGATTTATTGCAATTATAGCACACAACATTTCTCTATCTAGGCCTGTAATTTACTTGATTTCCTCTTGATCTACATTGATTAGCAATGTGACCAAACTTACCACAAGTATAACATCTAGCATTCCTTTTATTGAAAGAGCTATTTGTCATACTTCTGCATTCACTTGATTTATGACCATACTTGTTGCAGTTGAAACACTGACTAGAGAAATATGGACCATTTTGATTCATCCTATTTATGCATTGACTAGATTTATAACCAAAATTTATTTCGAACAAAATAGTTACCATTCAACTTTTGAGCATGAGGTTGTCTTACCAGAGACCTTTTAGCTTTGTTCTTTTGATGTTCTGACTTAGGATTACTTTCACTAGATCTGGAGCTTTCTCCTTTCTCATATCCAAGACCTCTCTTGTCATCTTCATTATTCTAACTTTGTAGTACCACACCAAGTTTAGCTAAGCTAATTTTGAACTTATCCGTGTACTCGTTTGTAGTAGCAAGTTCATCGCTAAGAATGATAATCCGCCTTTCAAACTCTTCTTCATTATTTTTGGATTGTTGCAATTCAAGCTTCAGCTGATCATTTTCACAATTGATTCTGCAACATTCATTAGATATTTCTTTCAAGGATTGATTAAGGTTCTCTTCATTCTTATTTCTTCCCTTAATCGCCTTTCTCAACCTCATTATTATAGATTCCACCTCATTTTTCTGGACTGCATTATCTCTAGCAAGCTTTTCACATTCTTCTATTTTCTCCTTCAAAGCTTGATTCAACGGACCATCATCTATGCTTTGGCTTTTTTCTGCTTTAGCTGATCAAAAAGTTCCTTTCTCTTTTCCCTGGTCTTATTTAGTTGCTTCCTCAATGACCGAATGAAATTCTCAGTATCCTTAAGATTCACTTTCAATCCTGAGAATTCATCTTTGGATTGATCAAGATCATCAAGTGCAACAAGAATTTGATGTTGAAGACCATCAAAATCCATTGAACCACCTTCTCAGATCCTCTTCAAGTTGTTAGACTTCTTCCAAGGAACTAGGCTCTGATACCAATTGTTGGAATCAAGGAACATTGAGAAGGGGGTGAATCAATATTCTATAGATTTTAACTTTATTAAATTTCTCTTTCAACCATTTAATACGTTGAACAAAAAGAAGGATGTAAGAACAAAGAACAATCATCCACAATACCATAACAAAAAGATTTTATACATGGAAAACCTAGTCAAGGGAAAAACCGCAATGGGGATGAGACTCACAAATGAGTATACTCAAACATAAAGTTTTATAATGGAATGCATATGCATTCAGGCACACTTCCTAGAGCTCGCTGCTCAAAAGGAGAGGCTCACTACCTACAAATGATTTACATAAGATTACTGAAGTACATGAACTAAATAATAGCATCTACAAATTCTTGATTATAGTTTTAGTTGAGCACATTACACAAACTTTTCATACTCTGCCTTATATTGCCCTATTCCACTATTTTTCTATGATCCGGATCATAAATCTCTAATCCGCGCACGTGAAAGTGTGCACAATCAATCACTAACAAATTTCACATTTACCACACTCACTAAAATGATCAAATACATCACTTATATATATATATATATTAGATCAACCACATGTCAGCTACAAGAACACATCATTTTATGAAACATGTTCATATTATCGGCTGAATCCATAATCAAAATACCAATCCAAACCAAAAAAATCATCCACATTTTGCCATAGCCATCGAACTAAACACCTGGACCACAAAAATCCACATAAGGATTATCCACACAAGTCGGTTGCCCTACATTGATAAACTAAAAACTAATACATCAGAGCTTCTTATTCGAACACTAATCATCACTAGAGGCTTAAACTCTAGAAAAAGGTTGTACAAACATCCATCAAGCTACAACCAGATTCACAACACAAGATGATAACTAGAAAGGATGTAGATAAACCAAAATGCACAATACTATCGGATGCTTTGTTCTAGCTTGCCAGACTTGAAACAATCTTGAATCTAACTTTAGGTATAATCACATACAATAGTATGGATGGGTGCACCGACTTGGGTTGCCATCAATGACAATATTGGATGACCTGTGCAATGTCTCTTGCCAACACCATCTATGGATTTCTAATTTACCATTCATAATCTTACTTCAACTACTATTGCTAATATTTCTTATTGTCAAAACATGTATTTTGATGAGTGGTACTCCCATATAATTTGATACTTACATGATGGTACCTATCCAAATACCACAACTAAAAATGCTCAATCTCATATATGAAAACTTGCTACATGTTGCATCATTCTATTTAACATTCTCTATAAAAGAGGTTATAATGGTCTTCTCTATCAATGCCTTAACAAATTAGAGATCTTTATTGCCCTTGAGGAAGTCCATTCAAGTGCTTGTGAGGGGAATTTTGGTGATAGATATTTGGTTCAAAAATTACTTCATATAGATTATCATTGGTAATTTATGGTAAAAACTTCCTTTATCTTTGTCAAAAAGTGACCTCAATATCAATAACACATCAATTTGATCTATGCTCTTACCTAGGAAATTTGAGTCCAAGTAGCTCCTTGGCCATTTTTTACATGGGGTTTAGATGGTATTTGTAAAATATCCCCTACTTCTTAAGGCCATATATTCATCATCATAGTTATAGATTAATTTACGAAATAGGTTGAAGCTATTGTTGGAATCCAAGAACACTGAGAGAGGTGGGGGGGGGGTGAATCAGTATTTTCCCGATATGATTATGTTTAACCTTATTAGCAAAAATTAGTAACTATTATGCATAAAACTAAATAACAAGTAATAATAATGCAACCACAAAGATCAACACCATAACACAAATATTTATACGTGGAAAACTTCAAAGAGGAAAAACCATAGTGGGATTTGTGACCCACATTATCTATCCACTGACCAGTTGAATAAATATTACATAAAAGGGGGCTTGAACATGTAGGAAGACACACTTCCTAGAGCGCACTTCTCGTCACAAATGAGCCTCACTAACTACAGGTAAAATACCGAGTTACAAAAAAAAACTGAACTCTGAATGTGCATCTGATATGCTGGATAAGTTTTGGTTTAAGCACAGACTGTACCAGTTAACACTACCACCTTCCTTTACTGGTATCAATTCGCTTCCCAATCTTCTTGACAAACAACCAAGACTGACTATAGATCATAACATTCACGTATTGTTGATCAGGATCTCACTCATATAATCTCTCATTACCTATATCCCAAAATGACCTAATAGACTAACTTATATACCCATACATACATGAATGCCTTACGTCATCTTACAATCATATTACAAAAAATAAATACATGTCGGCCCAAATAAAATATAAACATTAATCTTCATGACCATTTCCGCTTTAACCTTTGTCGGATCAATCTCCTATGTCAGCCTCCAAATACTAGTACCCAGTTTGTCGGTTTTCCTTGCTCTTCAATATGTCGGTTGTCAATCCTTGAATACCGGTGAATACCAAATAAGTATCCAACCCAAAATGATATGTGTTGTCATCAATGACAACACCATGATCACAGATGAGTTTCAATTGCCAACAATCTCCCCCTTTGGCATTGATGGCAATACTCATGTGAAAAATGAATCATTGGGTTGTTGTTCTGGTTCCTATCCAAAATCTTCCCAAAAACTAATCTCAGAAAGCTGCTCCCCCTGAACTATACATTACTTCTTATGTACAATCCTCCCCAAAAGATATTTTTCACATCCAACCTCTCCCCCTTTGACAAAAATGCCAAAGTCAGGGCAAATAATAAGAAATGAATGAATCAATCAAAATTTGTGTTTGCCAGATCCAGATGTACTTGAATATATCGAGGTAAGCACTCCTCAAAAATCACAAGTGTCCCAGCTGGTTTTAAATGTTCCCAAAATTGATGCAAACCCATTAAGAATGTAGGCATGCAATTCTTCTTCTTTTAATGTGTCTGGTGTGGGCTTACTCATTTGTTCCATGCATTCCCTTTTATGAAGCAATAAAGTGTTAAGTTGGGAACTGACCAAACCTCTCAATTCTCTAGGCCACCAGATTAACCTATCCTTATCCTTCTCCAAAGCTGAAATTTCTAATTCAAAAAGAAAAATTTGACCATCAATAGTGCTGGTCAATGACTGAGTACCATCAAAGTTATTTACAACTTGTTCAATCCTGTTCTTAGACGCCTTTATTTTAACATCCAGGTTTGCTATTATTTTTGTAGTGTTAGTGCAAGATCGGTATATGTTGTTGCATTCATGAAGGGCTTCATTAATCCTTTTCAATCCTTCTGTCAACTTGACCTTATTAGATGTGATCATGTTATCACAAGTAAATTTCCTTGCTACATTATACCTTTCTACCAACTGTTGGTTCGACACTTTTTTGTAGAGTTTTGACCTCCTTAGCAATGTGCTCTGTCAAACCCTTTAGCTTGCTAGAAGGGCTAGCTACTTGACTGATTTGGCATTCCGGTACAAGATGCTATAAGATTGGAATCGATTTCTCTATTACTTTTTTTTCCTCTGTTCCTCCCTTCATTAGCTTTTGTGTTACAACCAACATCAACTTTGAACTGCTCAATTGCTCTATATTATTCTTCCCAAAATGACTGAAGTCCACTTGATCAGATGTGTCAAGTGCCAACAATGAGGAACCAACAACCGATGATTGTGCTAGTACCCTAACTTCAATATTTTCTACTACTTTCTCCTTCTCTTCCTTCTCTTTTTTTTGTTCCTGTTCCTTCTCATGTTCCTTCTCCTTGGCACCGGTGGCTTCGCCACTTGGTACAATTATTTCTTCTGCTGATCCTATATCATGAATCTCAATTGTATCTACATCAATAACTAGAGGAGAATTATCCTCAATATTTTTTGTCAGTTTATTTTCCTCTACATATTGTACATTTGTGATAGCTGAAGTAATATCCATAGTTATTTTCTTATCCAATACCGGTGGGTCTATACCTAATATGCCTTTTCCCTTAGCATCAATCGGGATGTCTGGAATGTCAAACTTAGGAGGAACTTCTGGTGATGTAAAGAAATCTGGATTATCAATAAATAATTTTACTCATGCCTCATGGGTCTCTTTGACTATATCATTTACTCTTCCCACCATTAGAATAACTTGTTTGTGCCTACTCCAAAAAGTTATTTTATTTGCAAATTCAAGGCACTTCTTCATTTCCTCTTCAGTGATTGCACCACAAACAATTAATAGTTTATGAATCTTTATATGCCTATCTTCCTCAAGTGCATATAGTCTTCTAGCATCTAATTTATTATACAACTCTTCCAGTATTTTCTTTTTTTATCTCTATTGAGGCCTTCTTATGTATATCTAAGTACAACAAAACTGCTTCCTCAGTTTCCTTTTTCTCTTTATCATCCATATGTACATAATAGTGTTGTATATTACTCAAAATTCCATCCTTAGTGATTTGATCTACCAATTCTTCTACAGAGAAAGGAGAGATAACTTTTATACGCTTACCGGATTCAAGTGCTGAGTCTAAATCTGATTTCTTCTTCTTACCGGATGTGGGAGTGGGAGCTGCCTCTCTGACCAATTTCCTTTTCTTTGTAGGCTTCCTTCCCTTCACATGTTGCTTTCTGGTTACCAGAGGTGTTTATATTTGCTTGTTGTTTCTTCCCTTCCTCAACCTTCTTCTGTTGGAATCTGAGATAGACCTTAGGGATTTTGGGAGTCTCTTCTTCAATCTTTGAGTCTGATACAACTAGAGCAATGAAAGTTCCAGGTTGCTTCCTCTTTAGTACTCCTTTCCCTGATGATGATATGGAAGATTTTCCTATCTTCTCCTCAATATCACTAGTGAGCTTCTCAACAATATTTCCAACTCTCTTAATCTGACTCTCTCTCTTCTTCCGATTAAATCCTATTTGAACTTCCAATTCCTTTTGCTTCGTAGTGCCAAAAGCCATTTTTGTTTCATCTACATGGCATCTATAAGCATCTTTGCATATATCTCCAAGATGTGTGCATCTACTTCATATCCCATCTCAGTTATCGAAACCTTCCTAGGTTGAACAACTTCCATTAGAGTATCATCCTTCTTAACCATAAAACATATTTCAGTGGAGTACTTGTCAACAATGTGTTTTGGTGCCCTATCTCTTTGCTTTGTCACCTTCTGAAAAGCCTTAAAGTATCCCCACAAGGTGAATTCTCTACTTTGTCCCAAATCATTTATAGCATCCCAGATCTGCTTACCTACAGGTATATCAAAGGCCCATTTCCTTTTGTCAGATCTCGAGACTTCATTCAGAAAAAATCATTAAGAATACAATGAGATTGCCATACCATAATATACCCTTCTTTCCCCCTTTTATCTTCCCAAGGTTGACAACCAATTCCTCATGCATCCATTCACATAAATCATAATTTTCATCTCCTTTCACCATTTGATATACACAATTAATACAAGTGCTAGAAACTAAATTTAATCGGTTAGACTGTGTTACCTTTAACCAATTATCATGCTTGCAAATTGCACACCCAAGTCCTTGATGATACTAATTAGCACTAGTTAATTTATTGATCTCAATGTTGGATATCTTCTTCTTCTCTGGTTTCATTCTAGTCTGAGGCAAACAGGTTATTTCCCAGTGATGAACTTGAAAAAAACTGAGAGGGATGGGGGGGGTTAACCAGTGACACCAAAAATAAAACTACTTCAAACACTACCCGGTAGATGAACTTAACAAATCTTTTAAACACAATGCATGCAATCCAAAATGATATAACAACATCCACAAAAAGTAAAACATCCATCATAACACACGTGTTTGTACGTGGAAAACCCAAATGGATAAAAACCACTGTGAGACGGAACTCACAAGTTAACTATCTGCAGTAATAGATAACTGACTGGTTAAGGTCTACAAAGTACTCTGCTAGGAGAAAATCTTGTTAGAGATCCCAAAGCTTGATTAGAAGCTTATACCCTGTTAGGAGTAACCTCGGTACCAGATTTCTGAATCCAAACTAATGGATCACCCTATTAAAGGATTTATACATTGAAGCTTGTTAAAGATTACCCAGTTAGGGGATTTGATTTTGTTGTAATTGTTAGAAAACAACAAGAATGGTTTGATCTATTTTGAGTAGCACAATACTTGCTTAATCAGACCCTTCTAAATATATTCAACACTGCTCTTCTGTATACTATGCAACTTAACTATTTTTCCTTTTGTACATAACATAACACTTTCACTATATCAAATAATTCATTACGATGTCAATATTCAAACCTTATGATTTCATGTCGGCCTTAAGAAATCATAACACAATTTTCTAGGTGCAGTGTATATGGACAAGTGATCATAACTCATCACAAAAATTACTGCCAAACAGTCGATGCAAGTAACTCATCACGAAATGTGGTCTCATCACAAAATTACCAAATACCGGTTGGAACAATCAAATACCGGTTTGAGTAAAACATATGAACCGTTGTCCTTGAATCTCCACTTGATCTCCATCTTGATCTTTATCTTGATGCCGACTTAGTATAGCCACATATTGTCTCTTATGCACATACCGGTTGGCACAAAGTACCGGTTAGAGATAAACCACTAAGTATAACCTCTAATATACCGGTTGACAGAGTAAACAATTTGAAGTTACATCGATAGTCAATATAATCATATGTGTGTGAGAGAGTGTTTCATCAATGACAACAAATGATGAATACATTACAATCATCATCAAGCCAACATCCGAATGGCCTCCTTAGTTATCCTATATGTGTGGTCCAACCATATGAATTCCCCATGAACTCTGTTGAGCACATACCGGATCATCTCCTCGTCGAACTCGGGCAGTTCCAATATGTCAGTAAATCCTTTGTTCTTCAGATGAAAAAATTCTGATTTGATTAATCTGTTTAGGTCCAACATCTTGGATGTAAACAAGAGTTTGAATTTTGAAGAGCCTAACTCCTCCAAGGTACAATGAATGTATGACTTGACATCCTCAACATACAAGAGTCTGTCGGGAACCCTAGAAAATGCTCCAACAGAATCATCAACCTTCACAATCTGATGAAATTTTTTGAAAACTGGGTGAGCAAAATCCTTAACATCAATGACAGAAGGGGTAGCAATATCTGTTGGGGTAGAGCAGATGCAGATGCCATTGAAAGTGCGAAAAGATAGCTTAGAAACCCCAAAATACCTTAAAAAGTCCGCCGGTGAAAAACTCTTGAAAATTCACTCTGAATGCACCTGAATTCGCTTAGAAATGCTTAGGATCACTTTGAATCACCTTTAACTCGCTCTGACTCACTCTGAATGCTTGGTGATGAAAAATGAGTCACTTTTTCCTTTTAACCTACAAAACCCTAATTTCTCATTGAAATAAATGCTTGTTGACATATCATACCTGATCCAAGATCCATCATATATGTGCCGGTAAACCTTTAGACTGACTTCTCCAATGTTTGAAACAAGTTTTCAGACCATAACAGGGGGTCATGCAAGATTTATCATCAATTTGCTTCCCACTAAGGCTAATGCCTTAGTTACCGGATGCATTTCTTGTTGTCGATGCAGGAATACCTTGATCTGTTAGTTGATCCTTAGACTTTCTAATCCACTTCTTCTCATATTCCTTCTGGATATCATCAAATTTTTTCTTTCCCTTCTCATTGGATTTGTCATTTCCTCCCAATAGGTTCTTGCTTTTGCAAAATTTAGCAATCTGTCCTACTTTGTTGCATGCATAACAAGTGACATTGTCCTTTTGAATTGCCTTGTTGTAACCTTGATCATTTCTTGATCTACATTGATTAGTCATATGTCCAAACTTTCCACATGCATGACATTTTACATTCATTCTACAATATGTTGTCCTATGACCATACTTTTTGCAATTGAAACTCTGACCGATCGATGAATTGTTGTTCTGAGTGACTCTATTTCTACATTAAATTTCCATATGAACAAACTTATAGCAAACAAAGTATCTACCATTAAATTTACATGCATTAGGTTGTCTCACTGGTGACCTCTGATTCTAGTTGATTGGTGGATTCTCCTAATTGTTCTTCTGACAGGATATATCATCCTGATTTGTAGTACCGAAGCATTCTCCATGCTCAAATCCAAGACCTCTAGTGTCTCCATTGTCCCTTTGATTCTTCAATAATTCATCAACCTTTGCAAAATTGGCCTTGAACTTGTCTTTGTACTCATTTGCAACATCCAGATCACTTCTTAGGATTGTCATCATTCTTTCAAACTCTTGCTCATTGTTATGAGATTATACTAATTTAGTTCTCAATATATCATTCTCATGTACCAACCTAATGCATTCTTCATATCTGTCTTTCAAAGATTTGGTAAGATTTTCTTCATTATTCTTTCGGTCTTCAATTTGCTTGGACATCCTCATGGTTAGGGCTTGCATTTCATTCTTCATGACATTATTTTCCTGACTCAACTTATGGCATAGTTCCTTAAGAGCATTCTTTTCTTCATCATCCTGATTTTGTAATTGATCACAAAGTTCTTTTCTTTTGGCTTGAGTAGATGGCAACTTCTCTTGCAGAGTAAGGATGAATTCTTTTGCAGATTTCATCTCATCTTTTGTAGAATTCAGCTCATCTTGCAGCTTCATGTTCTTATATGTTTCAACATCAAATTCTTCAAGTGCTACTTCAGGTTCTTTCCTCAAACTCATCTCTATGGATTCCGGATTCAAGATCTTCCTCAAGCTATTAGACTTATTCGGAGGCACTAAGCTCTGATACCAATTGTTGGAATCCAAGAACACTGAGAGGGGGGGTGAATTAGTTTTTTCCTGGTATGATTAATTTTAACCTTATTAGCATAACAACTTAGTAATTGGTATGCATAAAAGCAAATAACATGTAATAATAATGTAACCACAAAGATCAACACCATAACATAGAGATTTATACATGGAAAACCTCAAAGAGGAAAAACCACGGTGGTATTTGTGACCCACAATATCTATCCACTAGCTAGTTGAATTAATATTACATAAAAGGAGACCTGCACATGCAGGAAGGCACACTACCTAGAGCACACTACTTATCAAAAAGGAGCCTCACTAACTACAAGTAAAATACTGAATTACAATAAAAAACTGAACTCTGAATGTGCATCTGATATGCTGGTTGAGTTTTGTTTTAACCACAAACTGTACCGGTTAACACTACCACCTTCCTTTACCAGTATCAATTCACTTCCCAATATTCTTGACAAACAACCAAGACCGACTATAGATCATAGCATTCGTATACTATCAATTAAGATCTCGCTCATACAATCTTGCATTACCTATATCCCAAAATGACCTAATAGACTGACTTATATACCCTTACATACATGAATTCCTTATGTCGACTTACAATCATATTACAAAAGATAAATACATGTCAGCCCCAAAAAAACTATAAACATTAATCTTCATGACTGTTTCCGCTTTAACCTTTGCCGGATCAATCTCCTATGTCGGCCTCCAAATACCGGTACCTATTTTGTTGGTTTTCCTTGCTCTTCAATATGTCGGTTGTCAATCCTTGTATATCGGTGAATACGAGATAAGTATCCAACCCAAAATGATGTGTGTTGCTATCAATGACAACACCATGATCCTAAATGAGTGTCAATTGCCAATAGCTATTCCACTTCAATCTACGTCTACTAAAGGAATTTGGCAATTCCTTCTTGAGAACATTATTTCTTGATCCAATGTACCTTCCACTTTGATTTTTGATAATATTAAATCGTTTAAGAAAAATATGTGAAGAAGTTCCTCAATAAATTTTACATTCAACATCGCTTCTCAACACCATATGATTCAATCAAATGGTCAAGTTGAAGCATACTCAATTGTCCTATTCTTTATGGGTCTATCAAACAAGTATTAATATAGTTATGGATACTACCCCTTTTAACCTTGTTTACAGTGCCAATGTGATTATGCCTTTATAATTAGATATTTCTTCTTTCTCAGTTTCTCTAAAGGGCACCCATGATGATAATTCTTATAGAGAACAACATCTTGAACAACTTGAAATGCTTAATGAACAACATATAAATTCTCTCGAACATCTTCAAGTTATAATGACCATACAACGAACCTATAATGAATAAGTTTTTGAAAATTTCTTTAGGGTTGGTGACTTGGTGCTCTATGTGAATCAATGAAATAAATGCTCCTCTAGGTGAAAAAGGGAAGTTTATCCCAAACTAGTTATGACCATACATCATCACTAAATTTTATGGATCTAGTGCCTACAAATCAATAGGAATGGATGGTATGCCTCTCAAGGAACACATTAATGCTATGCACTTACGTAGATATTATGTTTAATTTCCTCTTTCTTTATTGAATGGTATGTGTTAGCCCCATTTTTAAACTTGAAAAAAATTTAAACAGTCATGCCAAACCCCTCATATTGATAAGCTCATGGTCAAAAGAAGTTATAAATGAGGGATTTCATGTCGAAAAAATACAATGTATCGGCCTTCTCGCCTACTTGCAAAAGTAATCTAAATTATTGATCAGTGTTATAAAAGCAAGAAAAAATTTCGATGAGACATCGTTTGTAGAAGCTATCGACAAGTTTTGGCACTTCATTAAAATACCGATAAGAGTTACAAAAGGTCATCGTAATTTCATCCAAGTTGACAAAAAACTGACAAGGTGATGCAAATCGGTGTTTTGTCCAAGAAACACAAGTCACCAAAAGGGGAACACTATGTTGCATTTTATATCTTCATTGGCAATTGTAACAACATGCTCAAAGTTGGCAACCTTGTATAATAGACTAGTAAAGGGAGGTTAGGGTGTTATTCTTATCGACACTTTCATATAATCAACAAATTGTGCAAAGAGATGAAAAGTTCGATATCAATTTGTTGAGAGAGAACAAAACAACGACATGGAGGATTAGAAAACTCTCATCAGTAAGTTGGTACACTTTGTAAAGTATTGGACAACCCTGATGAATGAATGTGGTGATTTGGTGAGATGGCTTATTTCTAAAATCACCAACATGGTTATGATAGGCAACTTGGCCAAGTTCGTAAAGAAGTCAATATGTTTAAGAGAAAATGTGTTAGTTATTATAACTACCAATATTTTTCTTTAAAGAAGGTAGCACCATTTGCAATATATACACGAAATAGTTATTGATAGGCAGCAACTTTGGAATAGGGAAAGGCTTTATCGGCAAGTTAGTGTACCTTACCAAAACCCTAAAATAGAGGCAAATTAGATGTACATCGGTATTTTGTACAACTTAACAAAGTTGTTGACCTATGTTATGGATGAGATTTGGATTGCCGATAGTTAAAAGAAGGTCATTATTATAACTACCTAAGGCACAAACAAATTTTTTGTGATTGTAGGGATATGTATAAAATGGAGCTGTTGAAGATGCTTTAGAAAATTCAAAGCAAGTGCAATTTGCAGGTGTAAAGCCATATTCCATAGCTTTAGCCAATAGTCTCCATGATTCAAAATAGGTCTGATGGTATGATGAAAGAATAAGAATCTGGTCAATGACTGAGAGGGGGGGTGAATTAGTAGATAGAAAAACTAATACTAACTTCACCAATCTCAAAATCAATCTCTCAAAGTAAACATAGAACTATCAATGCAATATCACTGTCAAGATAAAAATTCTCAAGATAAATCAGTTGACTTTTATAATAAACTAATAGTAAACAACTTCAAACTCATAAACATCCAAATGCTTTTACTGACATAAGTAAAACTTCATTTCACAATGCTTCCGGTTATCATGATTTATCATAGTAGATTAAGTAGTTAAGCAAATCAACCATAAGAACGTAACCACAAAAACATTCACCACTTGACACAATTTTTTTGACATGGAAACCCAAATGGGAAAAACCATGGTGAGATGAGACTCACAAGATAACTATCTGAACTCTTCTAAAGTTTACCCTATTAGGAGCCTAGCTTGTTAAAGCTTTACAAAAGTCCTGTTAAGAACATATCCTGTTAGGGACCACCCAATTAAGGGATTGACTATAATGCCTTGTTAGAAGAAATATCCTATGAGGAGTAACCTCGGTAGAGGATTTGAAATCCAAGCTAATGGAACACTCGGTTAGAGGATTTGAATAGCACCAAGCTTGTTAGAGCTTACCCGGTTAGGGGATTTCAATTTGTTGTAATTGTTAGAAAACAACAGGACTTTGCTTATCTGTTTGAATAGCACTACACTTGCTTGTTCAGATCCTTTTCATGATCCTATCTGCCTTTACTCAAATTGTAGATACATCATCGGGTTCGACAACCACACACTCAACTAAAATTTTTCCAACTCTAAAACTAAACAACTCATCGACCTTATAAACAAATCAATTAGGTCAGTAACACAACAAAAACCTAATTCTCTCATAGAGATTACAAACAAGTCGGTTCAAGTGTGGCCATTGGATTACATATTAATCTCTACACATCAATCAAGAAAACCTCAACCACTCCTTGATCACCACTTCATCGAACTCAATAACTCATCACACGCTTTACATTTCATGAAATATACTTGCTCATTCCCTAGATAAAAACTGTTTCATCAACGCGCCAAAATAACTTTGAAACTCTCTTCATATAATAATCATATGTGTCATAATCATTACCGCTCATCATCAGATCATAAAGCAATATAACCAATTCACCAAACTTAATTGGTTAGGGTTTATCAAATCAATAGGTAGGGTTTACCAGTTCAACTCTCCAATACATAGCAAGACTGGTTCACTCCACAAATTCTTCCTATCGGTTATAAAACATCATTACAACAATATCAATAATATCATTACCGGTTAATTGACATCAATGACAACATAACATATCATTAATGCAATCTTCATGCAAATGCCAACAATCTCCCCCTTTGGCATTGATGGAAATACAAATATCAATACCATTGATTGTTGTGATTGTGAATAGGAATTCTGGTTTACATTACCAAGTATTCACCTTGTCTTTAGCTTGTCTTCCTTCTCTTTGTCAATCATACAAACCACAAAGTTCTTCTCCTCCTTTGACAATAATGCCAAATTGAAAGTAAAAGATGCCATGCCAAATTTTACTATTCAGCATCAACATCCTGCAACTTGATGCCCCCCTTGTGAATAACTCCACTTCTACACCAATCCTATTGTAAAATTTTGCAAGTAGCTCCGGGACTAATGTAATCTACATCATGCTCAACTAACCTCATGAAGGGGTACAACCCCTAGCTGACTTCTAAGATACTCAAAAGTAGTCTTAGGAAGAGGTTTAGTAAAGATATCTACAAGCTGCTCCTTGGTAGAAACATGCTCCAAGATCACATCTTTACTCTGCACTTTTTCCCTTAAGATATGATACTTCAATTCAATATGCTTGGTTTGTGTGTGCAAAATAGGGTTCTTGGAAATATTTATGGCACTTGTACTATCACACAAGATCTTTACAGGTTCTAAAATATTCATCTTTAAACCTTCCAAAATGTGCCTCATCTAGATAGCCTGGGTACAATTCATGTGAGCAGCAACATAATAAGCTTCGGTAGTAGATTGTGATGTACAACTCTGCTTCTTACTACTCCATGAAACAAGTCTTCCTCCAAGAAAAAAATGCTCCATTGGTTTTGTTTTTCCTGTCATCCACATTTCTTGCCCAATCTATAGCTATGTACACCTTCAAGTCAAAGTTTCCTCCATGTGGATACCATAATGCATAGTCAACAGTACCTTTCAAATATCTAAAAATCCTCTTGGTTGCTATCAAATGTGTTTCCTTAGGATTCTTATGGAATCTAGCAACTAGGCCAACTGCATGAGCTATATCCAGTCTGATGTGAACAACATAGTGCAATTTTCCAAGCATTGACCTGTATTCCTTCTCATCAACAGATGTGGATTCATCTTCCTTAGACAATTTACAACCTGTAACCATTGGTGTTCAAACTGGTTTACAATCACTCATACAAAATGTCTTCAAGAACTCTTTCACATACTTAGACTGTGTGAAGAAAATACCATTCTTCATTTGTTGTATTTGCAAGCCTATGAAATTTTTTATTTCACCCACTAGAGACATTTCAAACTCATTTTTCATTACATCTACAAAATCATTGCTCATGTCATCATTACCTCCAAATATGATAATCTACAAATACTTTGCTGACCAATATTTTATCTCCTTCAAATTTGAGATATATGTTTCTATCTCCATTGGTTCTCATAAAACCTATCTTCATCAGATGTGTATGAAGCCTTTCATACAATGCTCTCGGTGCCTGCTTTAATCCATATAAAGCCTTATAAAATTTGCATACCATGTCTTTCTCATCAGTCAAAGCATTACCATCTGGCTACTCAATGTATACTTCTTTTTCCAGTATCCCATTCAAAAATGTTGACTTAACATCCATCTGGTATACCTTGAATTTTTTATGTGCTGATAATGCAAGTAAAGTTTTCACACCTTCCAATCTTGCCACTGGTACAAAAGTCTCACCATAATCTTCTCCTTCCTCTTGTGCATAACCTTTAGAAACCAACCTATCTTTTTTGCAAAACACAACACCATCTCCATTCAACTTTTTCCTGAATACCCACTTAGTACCTATTGTAGCGTCGTAAATTGTACGCACTCGCTAGGGTGGTACAATTTCGGACCTAGTTTAGCACCCGCCTTAGTGCATTTTTCATTCTGCATTGCATTTCTCCTTAAGCACTTAATTAATCAAATTAATTAGGTCTAAGGCCCTATTTCATCATTTTCTACATCATAAAGTTGGGCCCTTTCACTAAAGCGTGCCCTTCGCATTTTATTCTTCCAATACACCACTTAATCAAAAACCCTAATTAAGTCCTATTTTGAACTTGGGGGCTTGGTTTCGGGGTCTAAACATCTCGAAATCACCTATAACTTCGGGATTCTCTCTAAAATCATCATATCCGACGGCCCTGAAAATTTGGTGAAAAGTTGTCAGGACCATGGCGCCCGTGCAACATGGACCCAGACATTTTTCCCAAAATTTTGGGAGCACGATCCAATCATAAAATAAAGCTTAACCCCAAGAAATTGGCGGGATATTCAATCTCTAGGTCGGCCAAAATACGAATTTACGACCTAGGGTTTCATACATAAGAGCTCTCTTTTCTCATTTGAAGGGATCGGATTTTTGTTTTTAGGAACTTCATATGCAGCGAAAGAGCAGATCTTTGAGGACTTCAACAACACTCAACATCATTTTATCAAGCATCTATCAAATTCATTCATCCACTTAGGGCTTGGAAGACATTGAAGAACAATAAGAGATTACCGACTGAAGATTGGCTTGTACTCCTCCCTCGAGGGTTGGGTATGATTTCGTATTGTTTTCATGTCTTTGCATAAGCTTTGATACATCATTTATTCATGCTTTAGATCACATTGCATCTTGATTTAGAGCATTTACATTATCATTTACAAGCAATTAGGGTTTACTTTCTAGGTTGCTCTAGTTTGCTTTCTTGCATTTTGGACCTTGCACACACACTAGGTTTGCACACACAATACATTTTACAAAACAACTTGGCTATTCGTGGAGGTGGAAATCACCGAAGCGGGGGTTTGACTAAGGCAAAACCCTATATAGCCGCCCCTCCCCCTTTTCAGATATTATTGCAGGTTTCGGGATTCGGACGACGCCGCGGGACACAGATTCGGAGAGAGAAGGCTGAGGCAGAACCCTGTGTGAAATTGCAACTCAGAAGACCAGGACAGGGGCGCTGGGCGCCCTGGTCCCTGGGACAGAGGCGCTGGGCGCCCTGGTCCTCCGGACAGACAGCTTTCCGATGACTTTCCGACAGTGTTTCAGGGTGCAAAACAGTGGTTTTTGGTGCAGTTTTCAGGACAGTGGCGCCCGCGCCCCCGTCCCGAACATTTTCAGTTTGATTTCGACTCCGGGTACATATCTGCATTCTTATTTTATCCTTACACTTACAGCTGTTCATTGTTTAATCTCAATTCTGCAATCTTGTTATTAGTTCATACTTGCATTTTGAGATTAGGGTTTGAACTTGCATTACTTGATCTTACAATTTCAACAAGGGAATAGAAATCCTAATAGATATCCCGTGGCTCTCTCTTTCACCAAAAGAAGTAGCCAATTGTGCGATATCTCTAGGCTCTTTCGTATTCCGTAATGTGTGTCAAAAGGTAGGATTAGGGCATGATTAACCTAGTCTCGCTTTTTTCCCCTACACATTTTGGTGAACCCGACATGAACCTATCATTGCTTCCTCTTGCATTGCATTTGTTAGATCTAGATCTAGATTTAGTGTGTTTTCATTTCATTTCATTAAAAGAAAAAAGAAAAAAAAAGAGAGAAAACTTGTGTTTCTTTGCATTGTGTGTTTAAATTTTATGTAATCTTTTCAAAATGTTAGATTTTTATTTGCAAAATGTTCATGCATTTGATGATTATTATGAGTATAGGCAAGATGAATTAGATGAAGCTTTAGATGAGTTTTTAAACCCTAAGGATGCTAAACCTTCATTTTACCAAAAACTCATAAACCTTGTTACTATGCCATTTAGGTGTGATGAGAAAGATAAGTCGAATGATTCCTCTCAAGGATACATTCCTATCCACTCTTCCCCTGAATCTAGTAACATGGTTGTTTTCAATAATCCCCTCTATGAGGAGATGTCTCCTTTTGAATCAAAAGACAAACCTTTTAATCGATATGATCATGCTTTGTTGGATGATGCTCTTGATGACTTTGTGGCTTTGTCGAAACCTTTAAACAAAAACAAGACCTCTAAATTGGTTAACATGATAAATTTGAATGAATATAACAAACCTCTCTTTGAAGTCCAAGGTGCTTATCCTTCTCCCACCTTTCAAATTCCTAAGACTCCTCTCCTTACTGTCCAAGGGAGGTATGATCATGATTCCTTTTGTACTCCGAATAAACCAATCATCACCGTACAAGGAAGAAAACCTATAAGTCCTTACAATTATGCTAAACAAATAACTAGAGAGAGTTATCATGCGGTTGCCCATACCTATCATACCAGAAATAATAGGCAACCTAATCCTCCTCCTGTTATTCCAGTCTCTCTTCCTAATCCTCAACCAATTCTCCCTCAAGCTCCCCGTATTTCGCAAGTTATGGGTAAGGAATATGATCTCATAGAACAACTCAAAGCTACCCCTGCTAAGATATCCCTTTGGGATTTGATTCAAACTTCTTCCGCTTATCATGGAATGTTACAAGATGCCTTGAAAGATTTGAATGTTCCTCCACCGAATACATCTAGTAATATAGCATCTTTTGTTAACTCCGTGATGAATCCTAAACCTCAAATTGTGTTTACGCAAGATGAGTTGCCTACTGGTGAAGTCCAACAACAATATGATCCCTTGATGATTGTGGTTGTCATGAAAGACACTGCTATAAGACGAACACTAGTAGATAATGGCTCTGGCCTTAATGTGTGTAGCATCAATCTATTGCATAAGATGAATGTGGATACTTCTCTTATGGAGCCTGACTCTCGTTCCATTCGTGGCTTTGATAATGTGGCTAAGACTTCATTGGGTATCATTACCTTACCTCTCACAGTGGGACCTGTTATTTTGCCTACTCCTATCCATGTTATGCCGGGAAATTTAACATACAACTTGTTATTAGGGAGGCCTTGGATTCACAGCATGCAAGTTGTCCCCTCTACATTGCATAGACAAGTTAAATTCATTTATAACAATAAGACATATACCTTGATGGGTGATACTAATTTTCAAGCTTGTCTACAAACATCTAATTCCAAAGGAGATTCTTCTAAGCCATCCTCGTCTAGTGATGACTCTTTAAACAAGAAACCTATCGATGAGTCTTCGCTTTCCGATGATCAAAATCCTTTGGATGAATTCGGATCTCCTGAAGAAAATCCTTCTCGACTTGAAACTACACATAAAAAGGATTTTGATCCTGAGAAGGTTCTCGCAGAAGATGATTGGGGATCTCTTGATTTTAATCCTACCTTTGTGGGTGAATATAAGATTCCTTCTAGAGAACTTAAAGTTGAAAAGAAGGAAGAAGCTGAAAATCACAAAGTTGAAAAGAAAGAAGAAGCTAAAAGTCAATCAACCTTACCTAAAGCTATGAGTAATAATTTTGTGGCCGCTTCTCAAACTTCTTCTCCTCACATCTATAATTATGAAGAGTTTGATTCTTTGTCTTATGAAAAACCACCTTCTCTTCCTGAAATGGCTGATCGTTATGGTCGTGGTTTTCGCATTTTCGCTAAGCATGGGTATCATGGAAAAGGTTGTGGTGCTAATGAACAAGGGATAAGAGTTCCTCTAGAGACTAATTTTCAACATTATGCCTTTGGACTTGGCTTTAATCCCTGCAGACGTACTAAACCTGCTAAAAGACCATGCATTAGTGTTAATGCTATTTCTACATCTGCTATTTCTACATCTCTATCAATACAACACCCTGAGTATATTGATGAGGCTTCCTCAGGTGATTGTGCTCTAGATATCTTCCCTACCGACGATGCTTTAGCTGAGTTCTTGGGAGCCTATGACACTCTTCCTCGTTATCATCACAATAGGGGACTCCCTTATTGTTTGAACACTGAAGCCTATTTTGGAAAGGAGATTGATAACGATAAGATTGTGAAAGAATTCCCTCAGTTAAAGGATACTCCTCAACAAAGTAATCTTCTCATAAGTGACACCACTGATGTTAAGATGGATCCTTGCAATAAAGAGAAAGTCATTAAAATTGGGAATTGTTTGGATGAAGAGGAATAGAAACAATATGAAGAGCTATTGCATGAATTCCCTGAGATCTTTGCTTGGGCATATTCTGACATGCCTGGTATAGATCCTAAGATCGTTACTCATAATATTGTCTTAGTTCCTGATGCTAAGCCCGTGAAACAAAAGATTCGAAAAATGAATCCTAAGGTGGCTCTGCTTGTTAAAGCTGAGATTGAAAAATTATTGGAGGCTGGATTTATCCGCCCTATTGACTATTCCCCATGGATTTCAAACATTTTCGCTGTGGCTAAACCAGATAACAAAATAAGAATGTGTACCGACTTTCGAGATCTAAATAAGGCTTCTTTAAAAGATGATTTCCCTCTTCCAAACATTGACATGATAGTTGATTCTACGGCAGGACATGCCCTCTTATCTTTCATGGATGGTTTTTCAGGCTACAATCAAATTTTCATTAACCCTCAAGATCAATTCAAAACCGCTTTTACCACTCCTTGGGGTACGTTTTGTTGGATAATGATGCCTTTTGGACTTAAAAATGCCAGTGCAACTTATCAACGAGCGATGACCCTTATCTTTCATGATTATATGCATAAGATTTTAGAGGATTATGTTGATGATATTCTGGCCAAATCTTTTCTTCGCATGGATCATGTTAAAATCCTTCGACAAATTTTTGAAAGAATTCGTAAATATCACATGCGCTTGAATCCCCGAAAATATGTTTTTGGTGTGGATAGTGGAAAACTATTAGGATTTATAGTTTCGCATCATGGGATTGAGGTGGATACTAAGAAAATAGATGCTATTGTTAACATGCCACCTCCTCGAAATGTATCTCAACTTAAAAGCTTACAAGGAAAGATTCAAGCTATTCGTAGGTTTGTGTCTCAACTTGCGGATCGTACCTTTCCTTTTACTCAACTTCTTAAAAAGGATATCACTTTTCAGTGGAATGAGGATTGTTAGCAAGCATTTGAAGATTTAAAAGTGTATTTGGCTAGTCCTCCTATTCTTCAACCTGCTGAACCTTCTAAACCCTTTATCCTGTATACAGCTGCTTCTTCTCATGCTCTCGCAGCATTGTTAGCACAACATGATAAAGATGGTAAGGAGTGTCCGGTGTATTACATAAGTCATACTTTACTCGATTATGAGACCTGATATTCTGCGATAGAAAGACAATGCTTGGCTATGGTGTTTGCGACTCAGAAATTGAGACATTATCTTTTAAATTCAGAAGTCCATGTCATGGTTAAGTTTGATCCGTTGAAGCATCTTTTCTCTAAAACTGATTTATCAGGACGTCTCGCTAAGTGGGTTATGATGTTAACTGAATTTGACCTTAAATTTGTTTCACAAAGAGCAATTAAAGGACAAGCGTTGACCGATCACTTAGTTGAGGCCCCTTCACCTTTTTCATTCCCTAACCCTGAATCCTTTCCTGACGACTTCATTCTTTCTATAGAGAAAGATGAAACTTGGGAGTTATACTTTGATGGCTCTAAGTGTCGTACGGGATCGGGGGCAGGTGTTGTTCTGATTTCTCCTACAAAGAAGTCTATTCCTTTATCATATCGTCTAAATTTCCTGTGTACCAATAACATTGTTGAGTATGAGGCTCTTATAGCAGGAATAAAAGCAGCCTTAGCTCTTAATATAAAACACATACATATCTATGGAGATTCGCAATTGATTATAAGACAAGTAACAGGAATATATCAAGCAAAATAGGACAAATTATCACAATATAAAGACCTAGCTATCTCTTTATTACAAAATTTCGATCCTTATACCATGGAACCTGTTCCTCGAAAAGATAATCGACATGCGGATGCGATGGCATGTGTGGCTTCGTTAGTATCTTTAGAGGACCCTATGGTCGATCTTAACTTCGTTATTCACAATCTTATTTCTCCAGCTATTGAAGATGATTCTAGCTTGGTAACATATTGTGACTTTGTAGACTCAGATGAATCGTTCTCGCATATTGTAAGATATTTGACCGATGGTACCTTCCTTGATTCTGCTAATAGGAACACTAGGGCTAGAATCCGCAAGTTGTCTGCTAGATATATCATCCTTTCTAATGTCCTTTATCGAAGGGGTTATGATGGTCTTCTCCTTCGTTGTCTTAACAAGTCGGAAATCCCTATTGCCCTTGAAGAGGCACATTCGGGTGCCTGTGGGGGGCACTTTGGGGGCAAATCCCTGGTTCATAGGCTGCTTCGTATGGGATACTATTGGCAAAATATGCAGAAGGATTCCTTTTCATTTGTTAAAAAATGTCATCAATGTCAACAACACAATAACCTGATTCATGCTCCTGCCCAAGAACTCCGCTCTCAAGTAGCTTCTTGGCCCTTCTCCGCATGGGGTTTGGATCTTATTGGAAAAATCTCTCCTCCTTCATCTCAAGGACACACCTTCATTATAACTGCAACGGATTACTTTACGAAGTGGGTAGAAGCTATTCCTCTTCGCTCTACTACTACTAAAGTGATTTGTCAATTTCTTCTAGAAAACATTATTTCTCGATTTGGGATACCTTCCACTATTATCTTAGATAATGGAACTTCGTTTAAGAACAAGGACGTGAAGAAATTCCTCGAGAAGTATCATATCAAACATCGATTTTCTACACCGTATTATCCTTAGTCAAATGGTCAAGACGAATCATCCAATAAGATAATTGAGCAAATTCTTCGTAAAACCGTAAATAAGCATGGTAAGGATTGGAGTAACCAGCTAATCTACGCTCTTTGGGCCTACCGAACGAGTGTACGAATTGCTACGGGAACTACTCCTTATAATCTTGTTTATGGTGCTGACGCTATTATGCCCTTAGAGTTAGAAATTCCATCACTTAGGGTTTCTCTTAAAGGTATAATAGATGATGACTCTTATAGAGAACAACGACTTCAACAGCTTGAGATGCTTGATGAACAGCGTATAAACGCTCTTGAGCATATCCAAGCGTATCACAAAACTCTACAGCGAAGCTATAATGATAAGGTTATTCAACGTTCCTTCTCAGTAGGTGATTTAGTCCTTTATGAGAATCAGCGCAATGTGAATGCCTTGCCGACCGAAAAGGGAAAATTTAGTCCTAATTGGCTTGGACCATATATCGTTATTGAGGATTATGGATCAGGTGCTTACAAAATAGCGGATGTAGACGGTACGCCTCTTAAAGAACCTATCAATGCTATGCACTTGCATAGATATTATGCTTAAATTCTTCATTTCTTATCTATCTTCAACATTGGATAATATGTTAGTGTTTCTTAATTAAAGCAAAATAGAATTAAATGTTATATTGTTTAATCTATATTGCTTCGTTCCTGACAAGCGTGCCTTCTTACTTTATTGTTTGTCTTGAATTCATTTATGTAAATTGTGAAAGATTTACATTTCCATTATGCTAGCATATTATACAGTGTCTTTATGTGTGGTAAGTAGAATCGTATCATGTTGTGTTTAAGTTCAAAATTAAATCACATTAGTTATATGATTCTTAGACTTAATGCATATTTCTTCCTTATCATCAATGTTGTACTTGATTAAATATTTTAATTAAGTCACACATGTATCAATTTAATCATGGAGCATTGAGAAATCAATCACATAGAAATTAAATTCTGAACATACATGTACATTTACCAAATATATTAGATTTAATCAAAAAAAAACATACATTGTTTTAAGCATTAGAGATAACACATTTGAGACAAAAAAGAAGCATGTATATATACATATATATATGTGTGAATCGTATACAAACATAGGTCACTGTATATCCAAAATGTGACCTCTCCTACATCATACAATCATCTCCTATCCCTAGGGCTAGTGGCTGGAGAGTGTCGACTGGATGCTCCCTCCTGATCTGGCCGCGGAGGTGGACCCATGGGTGTGTAGCGCGATACAGATCGTGAGTGACTCCGAGAGGAACTCCTACGATCCCTATCCATAAGGATCGCACGATAGGTGGTAGCTTCGGTCTGAGCTGCTACTAGGTCCCGCCGCACCTGCTGGAGGTCCTCTGATAGGACTCTCTCTCTCTGCCGCGCCTGCTGGAGGTCCTCTGATAGGACTCTCTCTCTCTCCCTCCATATATCTACCTGTACTCAGAATGGGAAAAACAAATTCTCATGCCGACCTGCGTTCCCCTGAGGCCTATAGGCAATCTGTGGGGAACTGGGGATTTGTGCTATCATGGAAATGTCTGTCATTGCCTGCTGAATCAAGGAACGCCATTCCTGCACATTAGCTGTGGTAGTAGAACAGATCTTTGTTAGTACCATTCTTTATCACCAAAGCATTAATCAATCAATATAAACCTACTATACCTGGATCTCCCTCGCGCCAGTAGGGATCATGATATGGTAGTATCTGTGACTGAGAACCACTAGGCTCCCCTCGCTCATATACTCTATCCACGATGGGTGTAGGCTGGATGGTACTGGTGATAGGTCTCCGTATCGCCTCCTGTTCCCCCTGTTGGAGAATAGGAGGTGGATCTAGAGCTATGGTATCATCTCCTGAATGATGGGGAGCTGCATCCGACTCCTCCTCATCATCTCTATCCTCCTCCTCATCGTCCTTGTCCTCATCCGCGTCATCACCTGCATCCTCCTCGTCCTCCTCTTTATCTGCATCCTCGTCCTCCTCCTCCTCATCACTGGGCTGATCCCCTGTAGGTGGATCAGGATCTTCCGCCTCCTCATGATCCTCTCCCTCCTCTGACTCCTCTGACCTGGATCCCTCGTCCTCGTCTCGGTCTCCATGTCTCCATGGGCCTGGATAGCCTGTCGGATGATCTGGTGGAAAGATAGGACCTGGATATGATCTCATGAACCATGAAACATATCTGCGCTGTGCTCCAGGCTCTGCAGAATAGTCAGTGACTACATCCTGATCTGATCCCTCTAAGACTGTCGTCTCAATATCATCTACCGTCGGTCTCGCTACTGCTCTAGGTCTGGGAAGGACCCGTGAGTGTCGAGTATAGATGGGCACATCGGCTGGAACACACTGCTCTAGTCCGAACTGCCTCCGTACTCGATCAAAGTAGAAAGGGACTATGATGTGTGCATATCGTCCTCACAGTAGGCGGTTCCTCTGTAGACATGCTAACTGTCTCTCCATCCCATCCCATCTGTGCATCAGTAGGTAAGGTCTCCACACTATCACCTCGGATGTCAGTCTATCAATAATCACTCTCCAATATAACAAATCTCCAAATCTCCACTCGCTGGTCAGTGGATAAGCGAACACCCTAGGTCGCTCGCTCGCTATACTCAGTGGAAAGCCGACGGGCCTGGTGCATGTGACGTGCTCTAAGATCCACACCTGCAGAAGTGTGCATGTCATCAAACTACAACCCTATCCGAATACATACTCCTCCAGGTCATGATAGAGATGCGCAAGCATACTCCGACCCTAGGCATACACTCTCCTGTGTCTCTCCATCGCTCTGATACACCATGTGAGGCCCCCATGCATGTGTGTCCCTCGCCCATTAGGGCAGACAGCTAGTGCTATGATGGCTATCGTGAGGCATCTCAGAAGTGGTATCTCCCCTGTAGGATGTAAGAGCCAGCTGACCATGATACGGCCTCTCGTCTCGCTCGGCATGACTCTCCCTATGCAATACATCTGCTCCCTCTGATGATCCTCCGCTACCCGATCAGTCGTGTATGTGACTGTCGCTCCTCTGATAGGAAGACGCAGTATACGGTACACATCCTCGAGTGTGACCGTCAGCTCTCCTACCGGAAGGTGAAAGGTAGAGGTGTCAGGATCCCATCTCTCCATCAATGCCATCAGCATCGCAGGATGAAATCGAATGGCCGGCATAAGAATCACGTACCACAATCCTACTATCGATAGGGTGTCTCTCTCTGACTGAGTCAGCCGTGGAATCTGATCTCGCAAAGTGCGAAGAATTTGTCCCGCTGTATGCTCTCTCATGTACGGGAGACCCTACAAAATGAAAACATGACCATAATCAGTACTCAATCATCGAAATCGCAAATGCAAACTGTCGTACATTGTATGCTCACCTTGTAACCCCTCGCCAGGCCCTGATTGGGGACCATGGCACCTTGTCAGGGACCATGGCACCCTGAGGGGACCATGGCGCCCTGTCAGGGACCATGGCACCCTGCAGGGACCATGGCGCCCCTGTCAGGGACCATGGCGCCTTGGGGGGACCAGGGCACCCCTCAGGGACCATGGCGCCCTAGGTGGGCCTCGGTCAGCATTCAAGGTCCACATTCGATCACGGAAAAGTCAAACATGCGAAAAATCAAAAGTCAAACGTTCAGTCAACTCACCTCGTCCAGTGGCTCGTCGTCGATCACGACCTGGCGCAGGATCTCGATCCTCGTGGGACGCTCCGGTCGTCGTGAAGGCATGGTGATGGCTAGGTGGGCTCCGTTGCACTGAATAGTATCCTGAAATCGACAAAGTGACGAATACAAGTGTCACTTTCGAGGTATATACTCTCGTTTGTTTATTCTTACTTCTTGAAACCCTAATTTTTCATCTATCATTCATTTTATCATAACTTGAGTTTGGGAGATACGATTTTTGAGCCGTTTGTTGCATTGGAATCATACTTTCCTTCTCCTACTCTCGAGATGTTCCAAAAAGTGCTCTGATGAAGCCTATTTAGTGAACACTCCTCATCAACACTCTCTTACACAATTTGTCGCAAGTAAACATGCTACCCTGTTTCACCTCCCTAAATAAGCAAGTCAAAACAGGGGGGGGCATATAGCTACTCATAGATTTCATCACTTTCCCTAGTAAGCATTAGGTGATTTTGTGATCTAACGTTTGTTTTGTAGGGTGCGGTTCCTAACTGTGTACTGCAGATACCGCTGGGGGCTTCGTCCAACGACTTATGGATATATCCTTTTTCAAATAATGTTTATTTTTCTGTACTTTAGCTTGCATATGCACGTAGTACTCATATGACCGCTAAAGTGGGCGCTAAATGTAGCGTCGTAAATTGTACGCACTTGCTAGGGTGGTACAATTTCGCACCTAGTTTAGCACCCGCCTTAGTGCATTTTGCATTCTGCATTGCATTTCTCCTTAAGCACTTAATTAATCAAATTAATTAGGTCTAAGGCCCTATTTCATCATTTTCTACATCATAAAGTTGGGCCCTTTCACTAAAGCGTGCCCTTCGCATTTTATTCTTCCAATACACCACTTAATCAAAAACCCTAATTAAGTCCTATTTCGAACTTGGGGGGCTTGGTTTCGGGGTCTAAACATCTCGAAATCACCTGTAACTTCGGGATTCTCTCTAAAATCATCATATCTGACGGCCCTGAAAATTTGGTGAAAAGTTGTCGGGACCATGGCGCCCGTGCAACATGGTCCCGAACATTTTTCCCGAAATTTTGGGAGCACGATCCAATCATAAAATAAAGCTTAACCCCAAGAAATTGGCAGGATATTCAATCTCTAGGTCGGCCAAAATACGAATTTATGACCTAGGGTTTCATACATAAGAGCTCTCTTTTCTCATTTGAAGGGATCGGATTTTTGTTTTCAGGAACTTCATATGCAGCGAAAGAGCAGATCTTTGAGGACTTCAACAACACTCAACGTCATTTTATCAAGCATCTATCAAATTCATTCATCCACTTAGGGCTTGGAAGACATTGAAGAACAATAAGAGATTACCGACTGAAGATTGGCTTGTACTCCTCCCTCGAGGGTTGGGTATGATTTCGTATTGTTTTCATGTCTTTGCATAAGCTTTGATACATCATTTATTCATGCTTTAGATCACATTGCATCTTGATTTAGAGCATTTACATTATCATTTACAAGCAATTAGGGTTTACTTTCTAGGTTGCTCTAGTTTGCTTTCTTGCATTTTGGACCTTGCACACACACTAGGTCTGCACACACAATACATTTTACAAAACAACTTGGCTATTCGTGGAGGTGGAAATCACCGAAGCGGGGGTTTGACTAAGGCAAAACCCTATATAGCTGCCCCTCCCCCTTTTCAGATATTATTGCAGGTTTCGGGATTCGGACGACGCCGTGGGACACAGATCCGGAGAGAGAAGGCTGAGGCAGAACCCTGTGTGAAATTGCAGCTCAGAAGACCAGGACAGGGGCGCTGGGCACCCTGGTCCTGCCAGGACAGGGGCGCTGGGCGCCCTGGTCCCTGGGACAGAGGCACTGGGCGCCCTGGTCCTCTAGACAGACAGCTTTCCGACGACTTTCCGACAGTGTTTCAGGGTGCAAAACAGTGGTTTTTGGTGCAGTTTTCAGGACAATGGCACTCGCGCCCCCGTCCCGAACATTTTCAGTCCGATTTCGACTCCGGGTACATATCTGCATTCTTATTTTATCCTTACACTTACAGCTATTCATTGTTTAATCTCAATTCTGCAATCTTGTTATTAGTTCATACTTGCATTTTGAGATTAGGGTTTGAACTTGCATTACTTGATCTTACAATTTCAACAAGGGAATATAAATCCTAATAGATATCCCATGGCTCTCTCTTTCACCAAAAGAAGTAGCCAATTGTGCGATATCTCTAGGCTCTTTTGTATTCCGTAATGTGTGTCAAAAGGTAGGATTAGGGCATGATTAACCTAGTCTCGCTTTTTTCCCCTACACACCTATCACATTTTTATTTACCGGTTTAGGGTACTAGGGTCCATGTGTTGTTCTTCTCAATTTGATCTAGTTCCTCCTCCATACCTTTAACCCAATGATCATCACCAAATGCTTCCTTAGCAGTTCTTGGTTCAATAGTGGAGATCATGCAAGAATTCTCTCTAATTCTTCTTTTGGTTAGTACTCCAACATCCTTATCTCCAATAATCTGCTCAGGTTTGTGATTGAGTCTCACATATCTCAGAATAAAATGATCATTATCTTCAGGTTCATCTTCTTCATTATAATCATCTTCTTTTGAATTTATCTGTTCTGGTTGAACTGGTACATCAGTATTTGCTTTACCAATTCCAAGTTTCATAGTTTCTGGTTCCAAAAATAAAATGCAAGGATCTTCATCCTTTTTCTCCAAACTTGTTTCCTTTGAGACTTTAGGATATTCATCCACTCAAATATAAACACTCTCAATAATTCTCTGTGTCCGGTTGTTAAAATACTTGTAGGCCTTACTCTTGGTGGAATAACCAAGAAATATACCTTAATCACTTATAGCCTCAAATTTGCTAACATAATCACCTCCCTTAATAAAACATTTGCTTCCAAATATCTTGAAATAACTAACATTAGGCGAGCTTCCATACTAGTATTCATAAGGAGTCTTGTCCTTACCTCTCTTTACCAGAATCTGGTTGATAGTGTAGATAGTTGTGCTGACAACTTCCCTCCAAAACATTTTCGCTACACCTCCTTCTATCAACATCATCCTAGCAGCTTCAACAACTGACCGATTATTTCTCTCTGTGTTGTGGTGTTCTCGGTGCATAAAGATATCATTTGATATCATTTTCTTCACAATATCTAGTGAATTCCTCAGAAGTAAATTCACCGCCTTGATTAGTCCTCAAATATTTTATCTTCTTACTGCTCTCCTTCTCAGTTAAGGCCCTGAATGCCTTGAACTTACAAAAAGATTCAATCTTATCCTTCAAGAATGTGACCCACATCATCCTTGAGCAATCATCAGTGAAGATCATATAATATCCGTCACCTTGAATACTTTTTGTCCTTATTTGTCCACAGAGGTCTGTATGAACCAAATCTAACAGATGTTCTGCTGAAAAATATTTTCTCTTGAAAGTTGAGGATGTCATATTTCCCAACTAACATTCATTACATAGAGCATTAATCGGTTTGTCCAACTGAGGCAAACCTCTCACTGTCTTGGACTTACTCACTTTAACAATGTTATCAAAGTTTATATGACAAAATCTCCTATGCAAAAGCCAACTATCATCTATCTTTGTAATTAAACAGTTGTTGACTTTAGGATTAAGGTGAAACAAGTTACCGTTAGTTTTATTTCCGGTTGCAATCAGTTCACCTTTGCTCCCATAGATTTTGCACATACTATTCTTAAACTCCAATGGGTATCCTCTACCATTGAGTTGTGCCACACTCAAAAGATTGTTCTTTAAACCTTCATCCTAGTAGACATATCTACATTGCTCTTCCAATTAAAATAAATAGTTCCCTTACCTTTAACCATGCAGGGTGAGTCATTACCAAATATTATAACTCTGCCATCAAATTCCTTAAAAGAAAGAAATTTGCTTCGATCACCGGTCATGTAATGTGAACAACCACTATCAATGATCCAATCATTAGAGTTATCCATTCAAGATACTAACACCTTCTGATCAGATATCTCCTCTTTAATGGTTACAAACACAATGTCTTCATTAGCATCACCATCAAATTCCTCATCAATGATACCACCATCAACACCAATAAGACAATCTCTTTTTCCTTTACCCTTATACTTCTTGAATTTCTCTCGTTTGTGCTCATTATCACCATTAGGACAATTAACAGCCATGTGTCCAATCTTGTTGCATGCAAAACATTTCAAAGGTAATTTACCTATATATTTACCAATACCTCTCGGCAACCGCTTGGCCAACAATGCTTCAAGCTCACCTAAACTATCTTTATCATCACCTTCTCTATTGGATCTAGATTCATAATTGTGACTGACATCTCTACTTTTCCTCATAGATGGGTTAGAAACAAAAGTACTAAATGCAGACTTAGATTTCTATACACTATCATCATAAACAAACCACCATCTTCGAGAATCATCAGTACATGGGGAGAAGCATGTTAGGAAAACATAGTGCCGAAACGTCTTCCTAACGTCAATTCAATAGGGGAATAAAGCAGGTATGCCTTTAAAAATTCTTTGCAACACATTAAGATGATACAGAAAGATGATTCACATATCCAAACACACAGAGAAATGAAACCAAGATTTACGTGGGAAAACCCTTACAGGAAAAAACCCACCACCCAATTGCAAGACTACTTTATTTACAGTAAACAGAATACAATAAAGATACAGTCTGCAACCGCAGGTACTTGTTCTCAGATTCTCATAGTTTGGAACTTTGCTAGAACATCATGTAGAACCCTCAAGACTACAGGCATGCAAGACTACAACAACATAGCCTCTCTACATCCCTCTATAGTCACTCCATTCTACTCTGACCAACCACCGTTTAGCCTCTCTTCGGCTCAACCTCTGCAACTTCGTCTCTGGCTACACACCTATCTCTCTGGCTTTTTCACTCACTCAGCCACTTCACGATTACATTTCTGGTGACATATATCAGCCATCGAGCATAACCATTCTAGATTCCAACGACCTAACCAACCATCCACCTGCATTTTAGTTTCCATTGGCCACTCTGATTACATCTGTCAGATGCGGTTTAGACAACCATCAGTTGCTCCAACTGCTAGGACGTCTAACCGTCTACATCAGTCTACATTCACAACTTGTCCATTTTCCCATATGCACCAAGAAGTCAGGTTGGTTCGTATTCATATACATCGGCAGTCTCATCCTTAGTGTCCGAGTGTTCACCTTTTGGGATCTCGGTTCGATCTCACATCCACAGTCGGCCATCGGTATAGCTTTCAACCGATAGAGTCGATCACCCGATGATACCTGATCGCCAAAGCTGACTCCATCGGGTCATCGACACAACCTTCCTGCTGTCTCCCCGATCCCCAATACAATAGTAGACGACTCCACTAATGCGCTCCAAAACAGATCGACTCCATCAGCTCTTCGGGATAACCTCCAACAGGTAGACCCGATCTCCTGATAACCAACTGCGGACCTCGTCGACTCATTGGGACACGCCCCAAACTGCTATCCCAGTAAGCGAAGCACTCTGAGACAGAATAGAGCAGACTCATTGGGACATCGACATGACATTCAGAATGTCAACCCGATAGTTGATATGCAACCCGAATGCCAAAAGGTGACTTCATCGGGCTTCAGCCTAACTCCAGATCACTAAGAGAACTTCATTGGATCATCGGCACATCACTCCACAAGTCATTCTAATCTCTGATGACTCTATCAGGCCATTGGTGAGACTACTTCCAAACTATCCCGATCTCCAATATCCTAAGATGCTTCCATCAGGCCTCGGTGAGACTGTTCCTGAGCTATCCCGATATCTGACATCAAACTAAACATCGAAGGTGATCTCATCGGCCCATCGGAACCATCACTTAGCAGTTACTTCGATCCCCGATCAGTAGTAGATGACTTCATCGGACTTTGGCATAGCACCAAATAAGTAATCTCAATAGCCAATGCTACCCGATCACCAAAGGAGACTTCATTGGGTATCGACACAACTTCAAACTAGAACCTCCGATAGCCGATGACAAGCCTGACCACCTAAGGTGACTTCATCGGGTTTTGGCATAACATCCAGAAGACTCTTCCGATAACCGATAGCACTCTGATGACCCAAGGTGGATCCACCGAGTATCGGTATAACTCCAAACCGGTCCACTCGATAGCCGATATCAACCTAAATCGATAACATAGCTCTATTGGGTCATCGACACAACTCTCATGAAGTCTTCCCGAAAGTCGAAGTTACTCTGATGATCGAAGTCGACTTCATTGGGTCATCGAGATAACTTCAAACTTGCTATTCCGATACCCGATAGAGAAGAATACATCGACAAGAGTCATGCCGATAGAAGAGGATGCATCGGCAAGATTCATGCCGATAGAGCTCACAAATTCCTTCATACTATTTCATTGGCAAGACTTAACCCGATCAGTATGGACTATTGTCAAGTGAATTAGAGGCACATATTCCCAACAATCTCCCACTTGCTGAGTAATCCACTGGACCTGTCTACCATGCCGAACATTTACAGATCTCACTGAGAACCATGGACTTCTAAAGTCCATCAATGCTGATATACCATTCAATCACAAACCACCAGGAAATACAGTTTGCTTTGTGTACCACTGAGACACACGCAGAGAAGTATCATCTCATCCATAGATGCTCCCACCTTCTACCATGCCACTACCACCAGACACAAAAAACTCACATTCCCAAGGCTACTCAAATGTGCCAACATTAGTCACAATCATAGCTAGAATAGCACCCATAGCAAGTGCTAATACATCCAACTATACATACCATCATGGTATACAAAGATGAATTTCAAAACATCCACATATACAACTTGTTACTTACAGTCTCATTCTTCAAGTGCACAATCACGTGCACACCAAGAAACTCCCACTGCATAGGTAATGTCAGAATTGAAAAAGATCCTTCTTTCAACATTACATAGAAGTAAATAAACCTTTGTACCAAAAGTATTCACAATACTAATTGTATACAAAGAACTTGCAAGCAAGTCTTCACAGTACCCTGTATCATACCCTTTCTTCACTTCTAAATGCTAACTGTGTTATCACAGATGAATGCCTCTTAGTTGGACCTCTTAAAACATTCCAACACATACATCTCTAGTCATAAGAGAAAGACAACACTATTTATTGTTTCCATGTATCCATGAGCACCTATAACTGATCAACACATACCAACCTCCAAATGCAAAACCACATTATCATGAAGTACCAAACAAATGATCAGTGTACTCAAAACACAAAAACATAACCAAGATCATTGTCAAAATTCCAACTACAGAATCAGGAACTTAAACACATGACAACCATGATCTAAAACATCTCTTCCAAAGAGATTACATGCTCTGTATGAACATAACCATATAATGTCACAACTCTAAATGCTTCTCAAGAGTATATCCTGACATAGAAACATCCTAACTAAGGATTACAACATCTCTACCAAAGAACCCTTATGAATCTTCAAGATGTTAACTTCTCCAATCATATGAAGAACATTCACCAATACATGATGAATCTGCATCACTACCAAAGACCCACGATACCCAGTCTTCATAGCATTGTGATTAAACCAGACATTGACAGATGTCTGACTCACCAAAGCAGCTCAGAAGGCATCTCCATCCTCATTCTAAGAGGACCTAGAATCACAAGAACCCTTACTTTTCTTCTTCTCTTTGCAATCCTTCCGGATGTGACCAGTCTTCCCACAATTCCAGCACTTCACTTTGGACTTCTTTCTAGGAGCCTTGGATCTTTCCTCCGACTTGGATTTTGACTTCTTGTTCTCTTTATTGCCTTTAACAGTGAGAGCATCCTTGACCATCTCAGAAGATTTTCTTCATGTTTCTTCTGACAGTAAAGAAGAAACCACACTTTCCATTGTGAACGTGGTTGTTGTACTCCCAATGGCCATTACCAGATGATCCCATGTATCAGGCAGAGAAAATAACATAAGCATGCACCGATCCTCGTCATCTATCTTGAATCCTATAGAGGTTAGCTGAGCAACGATCATGTTGAAAACATTCAAATGATCTGCAACAGATGTACCCTCGTCCATCTTCAAGGAATATAACTTCTTCCTCAAGAACAACTTGTTTAACAGAGACTTTCCCTGATAAATGTCTCCAAACTTCTTCCATAGAAGATTAGCAGTCTTCTTCTCATGGACATTCAACAGAACAGAGTCTGCCAAATAGAGTCTGATTAACCCTCTAGCTTTTCTATCTACAAGATCCCAGTCTTCTTACCTCATGCCTGAAGGCTTAGAGGTTGCAATCACAGCACCCCAGAGATCCTTATCAACCAGCAAGTCTTCCATCTTGAGTTTCCATAACTCAAAACTTGCACCATTGAATGTATCGATCTCCACTTGCCTAGAAGAGTTCACCATCTCAATTTGCAAACAAAATACTGTGCCAGACTCCCACTGAAAATAGAATTGACACAAAACAGCCCTACCTGACAAGGATAACACAACTAAATGGCTCTGATACCACTTGTTAGGAAAACACAGTGTGGAAACGTCTTCCTAACGTCAATTCAACAGCGGAATAAAGCAGGTATGCCTTTAAAAATTCTTTGCAACACATTAAGATGACACAGAAAGATGATTCACATATCCAAACACACAGAGAAATGACACCAAGATTTACGTGGGAAAACCCTTATGGGAAAAAACCCACCACCCAATTGCAAGACTACTTTATTTACAGTAAACAGATTACAATAAAGATACAGTCTGCAACTGCAGGTATTCATTCTCAGATTCTCATAGTTCAGAATCTTGCTAGAACATCATATAGAACCCTCAAGACTATAGGCATGCAAGACTACAACAACATAGCCTCTCTGCATCCCTCCGTAGTCACTCCATTCTGCTCTGACCAACCACCGTTCAGCCTCTCTTTGGCTCAGCCTCTGCAACTTCCTCTCTAGCTACACACCCATCTCTCTGGCTTTTTCACTCACTCAGCCACTTCACGATTACATTTCTGGTGACATATATTAGCCATCGAGCATAACCATTCTAGAGTCCAATGGCCTAACCAACCATCCGCCTACGTTTCGGTTTCCACTAGTCACTATGATTACATCTGTCTGATGCGGTTCAGACAACCGTCAGTCGCTCCAACCACTAGGAAGTCTAACCATCTACGTCGGTCTGCATTCACAACTTGTCCATTTTCCCACATGCACCAAGAAGTCAGGTCGGTTCGTATTCATATACACCAGCAGTCTCATCCTTAGTGTTTGAGTGTTCATCTTTTGGGATCTCGGTTCGATCTCACATCTAGTCGGCCATCGGTATAGCTTTCAACCGATAGAGCCGATCGCCTGATGAAACCCGATCGCCAAAGGAGACTCCATCGGGTCATCGATACAACCTTCCTGCTATCTCCTCGATCCCCGATACAATAGTAGACAGCTCCACTAATGCGCTCCAAAATAGATCAACTCAATCAGCTCTTCGGGATAACCTCCAATAGGTAGACACGATCTCCCGATAACCAAGAGTGGACCTCGTTGAGTCATCGATACATGCCCAAAAATTCTATTCCGATAAGCGAAGCACTCCAAGACAAAACAAAGCAGACTCATCGGGACATCGACATGACATTTAGACTGTCAACCGGATAGCTGATATGCAACCCGAATGCCAAAAGGCGACTTCATCGGGTATCGGCCTAACTCCAGATCACTAAGAGAAATTCATCGGATCATCAACACACCACTCCACAAGTCATTCTGATCTCCGATGTCTCTATCAGGCCATCGGTGAGATTGCTTCCAAACTATCCCAATCTCTAATATCCTAAGATGCTTCCATCGGGCCTTGGTGAGACTGTTCCCGAGCTATCCTGATATCTGACATCAAACTGAACATCGAAGGCGATCTCATCGGCCCATCAGAACCATCACTTAGCAGTTACTCTGATCCCCGATCAGTAGTAGACAACTTCATTAGACTTCGGCATAGTGTCGAACAAGTAATCCCGATAGCCGATGCTACCTGATCGCCGAAGGCGACTTCATCGAGTATCGGCAAAGCTTCAAACTGGAACCTCTGATAGCCGATGACAAGCCCAACCACCTAAGTTGACTTCATCGGGTTTCGACATAACATCTAGAAGGCTCTTCTGATAACCGATAGCACTCTGATGACCCAAGGTGGATCCACTGAGTATCGGTATAACTCCAAACCGGTCCACTCGATAGCTGATATCAACCCGAACCACATAACACAGCTCCATCGGTTCATCGGCACAACTCTCATGAAGTCTTCCCGAAAGCCTAAGTTACTTCGATGACCGAAGTCGACTTCGTCGGGTCATCGAGATAACTTCAAACCTGCTATTCTGATACCCGATAGAGAAGAATACATCGACAAGAGTCATGTCAATAGAAGAGGATGCATCGGCAAGAGTCATGCCGATAGAGCTCACAAAATCCTTCATACTGTTTCATCGGCAAGACTTAACCCGATCAATATGGACTATTGTCAAGTGAATTAGAGGCACATATTCCCAACAAAGCATCCAGGTCAGTGAATGGGGATGTTGTCTTATCATCCACTATAGGCCAATAACGTGGTATGAACACCACACATTGCGTCATATGAACCATGCAAGTGGGAACAACTGCTAACAAGGAAACTATGGTATGAACACCACATAAGCCAATCCAACCATGCATAAGAGACCCTCCAACAACTAGAAACTGCAAGGTGAGAGGAATTGAACTCGGGAGTGCCCTATCAATAGGGCTCGTGACAACCGTTGTGCTGCAAGGTCAACACTTAAAGCACATTATCTTAAATAGTTAGAATTTATATATATTTAATGTACATTATGACAAGCTTTAGGTTGTCTTGAATTATTTTTGTAGTTTCTTTTTCATAGATTAATAAATTATGTCCATACAATTCAATATTTCATGTGCCATGTTAACTAGATAATGTTAGTATTTAGTTAGATAAATCTTAGCAAGATTATAGTGACATTTAACCTAACATGTGTGCATTACATCATCACTTTTTGCATTTAGTTAAGCACTTATGATAAGTTGTTTAATTAAATCACATTTCACACATGTATCATTTTAATCACTGGGGCATTTATTAAGCAATCTCATTAGGTCATTTAATCAATCACAATCATATTGAATTGGACATATATGTTCATCATTATTTTTTACTTAGATCATTGTTGCATTTAGTCAAAGCAATATAACACATTATTTTCCATTAAATCACATATGACATCTATTAGAGTTATCTTTTATTAGCTAATAATTATTTATTTAATTATTAGTCTATTATACTCTATGCTTAAACTAAACTTAGGAATCTTATAATTCTTTAGGCTTTTCACCTTTAGGGTTTTGAGTATCCTTTTATAAGGATTCCCTCTTGGTAGTTTTATAACAATTATAATTATTGAATTGAATTCTTGTTGCACAATCAATATGACTGCTCTTTTTTGGATCTCTAAATTCTGGCCTCCATAGCTTTTTTGCTTCTCTCCTTCTATGAGAGGTTTGCATGCAAGTGATCTTTGGGAGCTGTAGAGTTGAATTTTCCTCAACTCCAATATGGTATCAGAGCTGTAGATTTGCATGCCCCTATTCTCTTCATAATAGATTTTTCCGCCTTGTTCTTTAGATCTGTGTATTCGAGGGTTTGTGCAGTTGCTTTTTTCCATTTCTGGGGGTAGCTGATTTTTTAGTACATTTTGGTGCCAAAAGGACCTCATGGTTGGATTCAAGAGGCCATTTCCATGAATTTTGATATAAAATTCGATATATTTTAGTTTCAAATGTTCTGGAGGCAAAAAAAAAAAGGCCTCAGGCACGCAAATTGATTTTTTTTTTTTTGGCATTTTGAGTATCCTTTTATAAGGATTCCCTCTTTGTATTTTTATAACAACTGTAATTATTGAATTGCATTCTTGTTGCACAATCAATATGACTGCTCTTTTCTGGATCTCTGAATTCTGGCCTCCATAGCTTTTTTGCTTCTCCTTCTATGAGAGGTTTGCATGCAAGTGATCTTTGGGAGCTGTAGAGTTGATTTTTCCTCAACTCCAATATGGTATCAGAGCTCCAGATCTGCATGCCCCTATTCTCTTCATGATAGATTTTCCCGCCTTGTTCTTTAGATCTGTGTATTCAAAGGTTTGTGCAGTTGCTTTTTTCCATTTCTGGGGGTAGCTGATTTTTTAGTACATTTTGGTGCCAAAAGGACCTCATGGTTGGATTCAAGAGGCCATTTCCATGAATTTTGATATAAAATTCGATATATTTTAGTTTCAGGTGTTCTGGAGGCAAAAAAATTTAGGCCTCAGGCACGCAAATTGATTTTTTTTTTTGGTGCAGTTTAACAACTTTCCCTAGCTGACGAGGTCAACACGGACCACTGATGGTCAGTTAACTATCGAGGCTACGTTGGCGATTACCGTCGGTCTCCTAGGCGGTCACTGCCCAACGGTCTTTACACTATTGCCCTCCCCGCTTCGATTCCCATTGGTGATCACAGACGCCACCACCCCCACGATCTACCTACTGCCAACATCCTCCACCTGGCCGCCACCCTGGGCCAGCCCGCTGCCACTTGGACCTGCCCACCTGCCGCCCTTTCCATTCGCACGACCACAGTTTGCAATCGGCGGTCTTTAAACCACCGACTGGTTGGCCCCGCTGCCTCTATTGCCCGTGCTTCACCTTCTCTACTGCCTAGCCGCCAACCAGACACCACCTCCCTACCACCAGTAGGGTTTTTTTTTTCTTGAAGGGTTTTTTGGCAAGCTTTTGGTTTTTTGGCAATAACTTGGGCAAACGGAGTCATTTTTTGAAAAACCTTATATCATTGGAAAGCTATTTTTGAGTTCTATCCAAATATGGAGGTTTGAAATTTTTTGTTTTATTTTTTATGGTGTTTTTTTCTATCAAAGATAGAGGTTCATTTTTGCACTCTGAGAAACATAACTTGAGCATCCGAACTCCATTTTTCAAAAACTTTATATTGTTGGAAAGCTTGTTCTATGTTCTATCCATTCATATCATTTTTATTTCCAGATTCTTCTCTAGGTATATTTTATTTAGTTTTCTTTTCTTTTCATCACTTTGGTGAATATCTTGGATGTTTCAGGTCCTGGGATCTCTTTCTTTGAGTAGGATGTCTCGTCTTTGGTTGTTCTTTCTATTTATAGTCTTCTATCTCTTTTGATCATTGTAGTATTTTATTTATACTTGAGATCTTGCACATCTTGTGCCTTATTATACATGCACTACTTATAAAGTGCCATGGGGGGTTGATGTTTGCCTTGTTTGTCATCTACCTTTGTCACGTGAGTGTTCCTTCCATGACATTAGCCTCATGATGTGTGTTAAGTGAGTGTTCCTTCCACGACACTATGTACTTTCTCTGCACCTTCGATGTTCCTAGTTCTTCGTCATGCAATTCTTGTTGGTCATTCCTTTTAGTGTACCTATTCCTCTCCCTTTTCAACATTATGGGGAGGTTTGTTCCGTTGTTCTAATGCTTCCTTGGTTAGATTGATCAGCTCTTTAGGCTTTGGTGTTTAATGCCATCTGCATCTTCAAGTTCAATTGTTTGCCTTTGTTTGCCATTTGATTCGAGTAGTGTCATTTGAGGGCACTCATACAGATTACAGTCTTCTCTACTTGGTCATGTTCTATTTCAGTGGAGGTTCTTCAGATCAGCAGTTACTCTTCGACAATGTTTGCATCTATTTCATGCTTTAGTGGTGTTCTTCGTGCTCTTTTTTTTTGTTCCTATCTTCTAAAACACTCTTGTTTGGAAGCTTCTTAGTCCTTCAATTGAGTTTTCATCTCTTCTTGGAGAGGATTTTTGTTCCCATAGGCTTTTCTCCTTTTTCTCCACTTTACAGAGATTTTATTGTACTTAAGTACCTCATCAAGCCTAGTTACAGGGACCCATTGTTGCTTTCCTGTGTTTTTTTACATGCTTTTTCAGTCCTTAGTTATTTTTAGCTACTCCCTAAGTTCATCTTAAGGGGGGTGTTAGAGTTATCTTTTATTAGCTAATAATTATTTATTTAATTATTAGTCTATTATACTCTATGCTTAAGCTAAACTTAGGAATCTTATAATTCTTTAGGGTTTTCACTTTTAGTGTTTCGAGTATCCTTTTATAAGGATTATCTCTTTGTATTTTCATAACAACTATACTTATTGAATTGCATTCTTGTTGCATAATCAATATGACTCCTCTTTTCTGGATCGCTTAATTTTGGCCTCCATAGCTTTTTTGCTTCTCTACTTCTGTGACATGTTTGCATGCAAGTGATCTTTGGGAGCTGTAGAGTTAATTTTTCCTCAACTCCAATAATCTATGTAAATCATTCCACAAATATGAATAACATCATCATCATCATCATCATCATCATCATCATCATCATCACACACACACACACACACACACACACACACACACACACACACACACACACACACATATACACACATATATATACATATACATATATACATATACACATAGATATGTACATACACACACACACATATATATACATATGTATATGTATATGTATATATGTACATATACATTTATATATACATATATATGTATATATATGTGTGTTTATATACATATATATGTGTATATAGTAATATGTCTCACAACCTAAGGACGATGGCTAGCTAAACCCTCAAGTCCTAGTGGTGGTGATCGTGAGATAGATGTATGTCTGTGTAAAGTTACAAAATGTATATAACTCCTAGAGTGACTTCATGTCTCTAATCCTCAAACAAGACCTCTAATCTCTATTGCCTCTACCATAACCCTCATATTCTCATGTTGCAACTAGTCTCTCTCAGCCCGCATTCGATCTACCTTAGCCTATAAAAAATTCACACAAGAGAAATCTGCCATCCTCTCCTCATACATTACTCTTAGTCGTGTCACTAGCTCAAATATGTATGCGCATCTCCCTACACTATGTGGAGGCCTCCAAGTAGCTCGTACTAGTTGATGGGTGTCTATGGAAGAGACAATCTTTGATATGACATGACCCACAAAGTCATGCCATCCTTGTGTTCCAACTACAAGAGAAGTATAAAAGTATGGAATTAGGAATCTCATCATGTATATGAAAAATTGAAATAAAATTACAGCATATAAATCAAATACATATACATAAAATCTTACTTGAATCTCCATCTCGCCAATTGAGATCAACTACAATGGTAGGAGTCTTTGACACTATAGCTTTTTCTATATTTGGGGAAATTGTAGCATCAAATCTACTCGACTCCCCATGCTCATAACTAATTTGTTCTTGAACTAAAGATGGTGGTGATCCTAATATAGGTGCTTGAGACTTAGGTATCTCTAACCATGTATCATCATATTTGTCCTCTATATCCTCTATTCTCCTCACCCTATCCTTTACAATTGGTGGGTCCTGATCTTGGTCTTGATCCCAATCTCAATCCTTATCCTCATCATCACCATCTCCATCATCATCCTTCTCAGCATCCTTTGAGTCATGTCTATGACAAGCCCATAGTTTAGGATCACCAATGGGATAATCTTCAAGAAACACAGGAGCAAGACGAGCAGTGCACCACCATCTAGTTGCAATATCATACAATTGTGATCCCTGCAATTTTAACCACATTTGGGGTCCTCAACTTGGCGATGACATCTCCTTCCCTAATCGGGAACTATTTCTACATTTCCAACCCTTCACTCTCTCTCTCCTTCATGTCATGTATCTTCTCTAGACCCTGTCCGGACCCCAAAATAGGGTAGCAGAGTGGCATGGCGCCCTTTTCCCCCTAGGACATGGGCATGGCAGCCCTGTCCCCACCTCTTAGGGTGACCCTATGTCAAGTCTGCCCGATCTCATATGCACAATTTGTCTTCGGGGTTTGCAATTACTCCTTGTCAGCCTTCGGTGGTTGAAAATTAATCCTTGAGGCATGTATAAAAAGGAATTCAATACCCTCATTCATGGACAAATGGATAACTAAAAGACATATAAAGAGCATACATAGAAGATACAAGATTTCACAGTCATCATTAAGCATTCAAACATTCAAGTCTTCTTCACTCATCCATTGGAGCAACATTACAACATTCATTTGCAAGCATGTGTGTGTGTGTTAGGGTTTTGTCATGTTACATGCCATTTCATACAACATTTGTGGTTACATTCAAGAAGCAAATCAATCACCATCAACAAGTTACAGATCTACAAGGTATACATCTCCATTGTTTACATTCAAGCATTTGCAATTACTTTCTTTCAAGGTTGATTCCTCAATCGGGATTTGACTGAGGAAAACCCCTATCCACAACCCCCCTTTCTTCTCTTTTCTATGTGTAGGTTACAAGTGCGCAGCTATAATTGCAGGTTTGGGTTTCATTCGCAGAGACGTAAAAACCCTTTTCATTTTGTGGATTTTGTGGCGGACCATGTACATTCCTACCCTAGTCCTGAATAATTTTCTCCAAATTTGTAGAGCATATGTGCGTCAGTTTAATTAGCTCATATCCGAATTTACTGCATGATCCCAAATTGGTAGCTCCTCATTTCACTCGTTTCCTCTATCTTTTCTGCATAGTCAACAAGTCAACTTTCTCATTTACAAATAAGGGTAAATCACACTTCAATCCTTGCAATCCATTTGGAATTCACATCCTTGTTTCCCTTGGATTTGGATCTAGTGGATTCAAGCCCCTCTTTTGAATGTAAAGTTCCTCCTTAGTGAAAATCATCCTAGTGGCTTCCTTTCTCTCTCCTAGGTGGGGAGTCACTAGGATCCAATTTTCTACTTTACACTAGTGTATCCTTGGGATGCACCTACATCATTCTCGATAGAGACTATAAAATAATCTCACTCCTCATCATTTGAATCACCGAGGACAACATCTAATGTAGTTGATCGAGGCTCATCTCCTGGTCTCACTGCACTATGAAATGACTGCACATATGTTGGTACTAGGCGAGGAGTTTGTTGTATTTGTCCAAGTTGTCATGTCGCTCGGTCATAGTAGAATAGCATAACAATGTATTCATGTCAACCAACAAGGAGTTGATACTGTTGCATCATTGCCATTTGTCGTGTGATGTCTTCCCATGATCCCGTACTCCTATATGGCCTCCATAGGATATCTTTTAGGCTCTAATATTTCAAATACAACTCTTCAGTACAACAAATCACCTCTTTGCCATGGTATGTTTAGTGGATAGGCATGCACTCATGATCTCACCCAATCAACCTCAATTGGGTATCCTAGGTATCCCACTAGCCTTGTACATGTAATATGCTCGAATGCCCACACCTAGAGTAGTGTGTGGGTCATCAAGCTATGCACCTCATAGTGAACATACCGACCAAGATCATAATAGAGGTGTGCTAACATACTTCAAGGCCCCATGCACAGACAATCTTTCTCTCCTCCATTTCTTAGATAGTATGTACAAGGCCTCCATGTAGATGATTTCCTCACCCATTAGGTGCTATGACAAGAGCGACTATAGCAATCAATATCTTCTATAGGATAGGAATGTCTGCAATACTTTCTAGAAACCAGTGTAAATAGATGTGGCCTCTTGTGTCTCTTGGTATGACCTTCCCTATGCAATACATCTGGTCCTCATCATTTATGCTAGGTATATATGGTCCTACTAGTCTCACAGTTTCACCTCACACTAGAAGACACAAAATTCGATATATATCCTCTAATGTGTTTGTCATCTCCCCTATCGGAAGATGGAAAGTGGAGGTGTCAGTGTCCCATAACTCCATCAATACCATCAACATCACATTATGAAATCTCATCCTTAGCATGGTGTAGACCCATCGTAGCCCAATATCTTGTAGATGGGATGCATCCTCTTGTGATATGGGTTGTACATGACCACATAATAGGTTATATATGCCATTGCTTGAGTGTTCTCGCATCACTGGATGGGCTTGCACAACATCAAAGAGATTTAATTAGTAATTTTCATCACATTAAGAAATTCCTATTAATCTCACCAAGTTTCATGTAAAATTCCCAAGACACATGTTTGCACTCTGGCACTCAAATAAGGGCCAAAATGGAACTATGGTTATCAAATTTGGACAATAGTCAATATGACCTACCTCATGGGTTTGGATGCCCCCCTTGATGTGTTGTCTCAACATATCAAGTCTAGCTGGATGATATGCTCACTTGTGTGGCATCCTTGCTCTCACGCTAGTGTGGAACTCTCTACAATAATGACAAAATTGAATGACACAAATGAATAATAAAACTAGTATAGATATCTTGAATACATCTATCTAAAGAAATTTCAATAGATATCAACTGAAACTATTTTATTTACCTTAAAATTATTTTATTCATTTTAAATTATATTGTACAACATAGAAAAATATTTAAATTATCTTGTATCTACATTATTTATTTTTTCCTATTTAAATAATATTGTATTTACATCTTTTATTTATTTTAAATTATTTTTATATGGTGTTTATTTAAAAAATATTAGTTTAAAATTAATATTAATATTTTGACATGTGAATGGTTGTCAAAATTAAGCTAAAAGATAAAAAGTTAAAATTAACAAACTTAAACCATTTCACTCCACCCTTGTATAATGTCTAATGACATTAGAAATTAAAAGAGATTTCACTATTCAAGGTCAAATAGTGAAATTCTCTCTAAAATTATAATTTAGCACAGATTAATATTTTCATCATAACTTGAGCTAGATATCTTTGATTTGCATGTCGTTTATTGCATTGGAATTTTGATTTCATTGTTGTTCATACCAATTTCTCTTTTAACATGTTGTCATTTTGTTAAATGACCCTATTAGAGGAATTTTCATCACCCCTTTTCACAATTTGACGCGGTACACATGATACCCTATTTCTACCCACATAAGAAGCAAACAAAAATAGGGGGCATATATCTACCCTCAAATTTTATCACTCTTAGTAATAATTCTAAGTGATTTTGATTTTGCAAACAAAGTGGCTTTACAAGATATGATTCCTAATGTTGTATTGTAGGTATTGCTACATTGGCAACTTCATTGAACATCCTTATGACTATCATTTTTCATAAATGTTTACTTTTTTGTAGTTTATCTTGCATATTTACATAGTATCACATGACCACTAAAGTCTAGGCTAAATGTAGTGTCTTAAATTCTACTCCTTAATTGTGAACCAAATTTCACTCTCTATTTAGCACTCCCCTTGACAATTTTAGGACCATTTCTTGCCTTGAATTTAATCCCCTACTCAAGGATATGCATCTTATCTAATTTAAAAACTTAATTATCTTATTCTGCATTTAATCATCTTCAAAACCAAAAATTAGGGCTACATCTAATACCACGAGCCTAAAATCTCCCATCCCACTTTTGGAGATCCTATTTTGGCTAGGATTATGCCAAATCGCATGCTAGTCCCACCCAAACCTTTTAGAATATCAGATATTTTATGTCAAATTTTTAATAAAATATTAACCTTGTGGCTCATATAAAAGCTAGTTCTTTCCTCATTTCGATGTACAATCTTTATGACAAGGAAACTCTACCGAATTTCATCACACAAGTCTACATATTTGAAGAATAATTAGTAAACTAAAATCTTCATCAAATCTTTATTAATCATATATTCACCATTATTGCAAAGATGATGGAAGCTTCAAGGAATGTTAGAGGATCATAAGGAATTACTAATTGATGATTATATTGTACCCCTCCTCAAGGGTTTGGTATAATTTCATGTTATCTCACATTTCTAAGTTTTAGCTCTAGATTTAATTAATTTATCACTCTAATACACTTGAGTAGGCTCTTGTTTATGTTTATGTTTATGTTTATGCATATTATTGCTCATCATACTCTTAGACACACTTAAGATTTAGAGCACACACTTTTATTTATCCATGGTGGTGGAAACACCAAAATAGGAGTTTGACTAAGTCAAGATTCCCATTTTTTCTCTCTGTGTTTGTGCATGTCAATATTCATAATTTTATGATGGCCTGCAAGTACAAGAAGACTTAGTAAACAAAGATGGAGACAATTGTCCTAAATGATTTTATATGAAATAAATGGTAATACATGTCTTGATGTTTCAATCTAGTTTTTATGGAGAATTTTTTTGACAACTAATAAAAATGTAGCAGATGTGGCTAAAATGTTGATTTCTCAAATCCTTATGTTTAAAAATGTTACAATTTTTACAAAAAATTAACTTGCCATTTAAAATAGTAAAGAATACAAAATTAAATATTTATATAGGTGAAAATGAAAGTTGAGATAGAATTTAAAAGAGTTTTAGAATTGAAAAAACACTACGGTATAGAGGAGATTGCAAGCATTCTAGAAGAATACAAAAATGATAGTGATTGCTCTAGTAATGCATTGTTAGGTCTAACAAAAACTTTGGAAGTCAAAATCTCTACATTTTTAAGGATCTAGATGAGGGTTAATAGGAGTTTAGAAAGCATCATCATGTTAAATGATAATACTATTTCGTGCAATGAAACTTCTTGGTGTTCAATTTCAATTAAATGAAAGTCAATATCCTCAAGCCTTTTGAATGTTGTGAGATCAAATTTGAAATATTACTCTCCAAAATTGATTTGCAATAAAAATAAGAAAGAACACTCTAATGTAGTTACTCTCTTGCAAAGCATCAACAATTTGACAATATGATATAATTACTCACCTACAAAGCTTCAATTGAAACCTCTATTCTCAAAGAACAAGAATCAACTAAAGACTACAACAAAGGTCTAATACCATAAGGGATTTAATAAAATTCTAAATAAAAAATCTAGATTTATCATATACTTCAAAAGATTAACAAAACTCGTAGATTTTGATCCAAAATTTAATGTTGTAACTATGTATTATGATCTATATTAATACTTTTACAATTTTTACTTTTATGTATTTCTATAATTGTAATATTCACAAACTATTGTTTTTAGATTCTCCTGCATTTATCTTTGTTCTCTTTTATTATTATTCTTTTATGATTTTAAATGGTATTTTTAATTTTGTTTACATAATTCTTATCCTTTTTATTCTACTAATTCAATATAAAGAAAACAAATACAAAACATACTACTAATTACCAATTACAAAATAATTTAAATTTTTCATCCAAAAAAACAAATTCATACACTAGGCAAGTTGAGGATGATCATTCAATATGGATAACATATATAATTTGTTATGGCAACAACACATAAACCTCATTTTCTTTTAAAAGGGCATTATGCTGGTTTTGGATAAATACAAACAACATTCCCTAAGCATATAATTTCCCATTGTTGAATGGAAGATCTAAGGGGTAAGTTGAATTCTTTAGCCACAAGCAAGCTTTTTAATTGTCTTTTCTCTAGAAATGGTCCATATAAACTTGATTTGGGCCATATTTGAGGAGCCCACATATCTTAGTGTTGTACCTGCTAACCAAACAACAACATCATCTGGCAAGCATATCATGTCATGAATTGCAAGGATGGCAAATATAAGTTAAAATATGGCATTGAAAAGGTAGGAGGACATAACTATAATAAAAAAAATAGTGGATTATATATATAGAGAGGAAGTTTCTAATGCCAACACCTTGTTGACCATAGATGGCTAGATGAAAATTAACAATCATATCTTGTGAGTGGGGTCTAGGGCTTCATCATATCTTTGTAAATATTTCAAACATTTTATGATGGTGTCATAAAGCAAGGAGACATGTCTTCAAAGCCACATATTGAGAATGTGTAAGCCACAAGATTAGTATTGGACGCTTCTAGATGGCGTGCTTTCCCAACGGATTATAATAAGACCAAAAATATTCAATCAACTCGCACGATTATTTGGAACGTTTTATTATTTAATGAACATTATTAAAATAGACTTTTTAAATCGCTATGCCAGTTTTCCGTGTGCAGTCTTTTAAAAGAAATGGGCATTTTTTAGTTTATTTTATATAAGGATTTTCTTTCGATGTCTTTAAAAACAACGACCTTTTAAAATTTATTTTGTATATTTTTAAAAAATAATTATTTATTTAATGTAATCATTTTTTTTAGATTATAAATGTTTGATAAGTTTTATAAGTGTTTTTGGATTATATAACATGGTTCATATCATAATAATAATTTTTGTATCAACATTTCAGATCATTATCTTTATATTACATGATCCATAGAATGATAACACAAAAACATAGAGTTAGAAAAGATAGTGATATGAAATGTTGATGTTGATGTAAAAATTATTAATAGTTAAAATCTGGAAATATCATTACATTAATATCATAGACTATAGGTTTTTGTGTTGCATGAATAATATTTTTCTGGTTAAAAAATAAAGATTGGTAGTGTCCACTTTCAAATAGTTAAGGATTGAAGCATGAGCTTGACCTAATCTCTTATTTATTGCATCTTTTCAAGTTTGAATGTTGGTTGATGATTCAATCAAGGAACATACTATCATCTTCACCAATTGTGGTAAACCAATTGAACAAAAAATCTTTGATATCATTGTGAAGTTTTGAAATCAATTGCTCTTGAATTTTTATGGGACTAATTTTTTATTATATTCTCCCTAAAAAATATATTAAAAGATTCACTCTATAAAATTTAAGTTTATTTAAATTTGTGAATTTCAGTATTGATATTTTAATCTTGAGTGTTTTCGGATTAGATTGTGTATGAGTTTTTTGCATCAACATCATCAAGATGACAAATAGCAAATAGAGAGCATGCAGAAGTGAGAAGATAGATGAAGCATGATCCAAAAACGTTGATGAAAAATTCAAACACACAATCAAATACATAAATCGTCAATTTAAATTATCATAGCCTACATAAATCGTCAATTTAAATTATCATAGCCTCTAGAAATGTCAATAATTCAAGGTCTCTTTCCAACTCTTTTTTTAAATCATTATTGCAATATGAATTCCAAACACATAATTTGTAAGTTTTTCTTTTTAAGTCATTTATTGCAATAAAGGTTTCAAACACATACATTTTGTAAGTTGTCATTTAACCATTTATGACAATGATCTCACAAGCTTAAAAAATAATTAAGTTGACCAAACCTAATATAAATATGTTTGTATGTGCTACCTAGTGAAACAACATTCATGAATTATATTATATTGAACCCTACCAAACTTGACCATGTAGCCCACACATGCCATACCCTCCTCTTGACCATGGAAACTGATGAATTATATATTACGATGTGATGTATGCATGTGCACAATCTGTTTTATTTATAATCATTTTCTTCGTCCCACAGTGAACTGAATGCATGATGTTTCAATAAGACAAATGGTTAAATAAGCTTCATGTCACTCTCTGTATGTACAGAAAAGAAAAGGTTAGGGTTTTCAGGTACTGTCTGTATTTCCAAAAGACAAATGACAGCACACAAATCCAGACGGCGAGGAAACAAAGAAAGGTCATGCTTTCATAGAATCCAAGAAGTACATCCGACATTTTGCACACAAATTTAGCTAAAAAATTCACATTATTGAAAAGATTGAGAGCACAGTACACTTCAAAGAATAATTTGCTACAAATTTTGAAAGCACGGTCCTATTTAAATAATAATTTGCTGAGATTTTTAATTATTTTGTAGCTGACATGCAATTTGAATTCTCAGTTTGTTTTTTTGTTTTAAATTCTGTGATCTGGAATTTGCATGTGAAAGGATTATGTCATTCAATCAAACATGTAAATGGCTACGAATTCTGTGAAATATGTAACAATGACTAACAGTTAAATTGAAAAACAAAATGATAGGGTTGATGAGAGATTTAACATCAAAAAGTTCATTTCTTACTTGTCAGCGCTGTTCCGGATCGGCTACGTCGAATCTTCTATTTAAATATTGGAATTAGCGAAGGGATTCGAACTCGACACCTTTTCTTTTCAGAGCCTGCCAATAGGAATTGACGGGCCCCCTTGCAGACTTTGCTTTTAAATTTTGGAAGAAGCAGGGGGATTCGAACTCGACACCTTTTTCTTCGGTTCCCTGCAACAGGAATTGAGGGCCCACCTTCGCAGAAGTTTTCAAGAGAAATTTAATTGATAAGAAGAGCCGTTTTCAATGAATTGGACATCTTTATGATGTATATAAATATGTTCTTTAAAGAATAATTTGGTTATTGACTTTATCTTGTCGGCTTAAAAGATATTGATAGGCAATAAAAATGATTTAATTAATAAATCAAGAAGAAATATATATTTATTATTAATAATTAACTAATGATATAGGTGCAAAGATTGATTTAGGATAATTTAATAATCTCTGTATTTAGTGGTAACGGTATTATTATATATTTGAGGATTAATATGTCTAGATTAATTTATGGTATACATCTAAGGATTAATGTAATAATATGGAATTAAAGGTTAATGCAATATGGATTTTAATGTTAATATAATATGGACTTAAATGTTAAGATTTGACGATAAATAAGAAAATAAATATATTTAATTTGAAGATTGAAAATTATTTGTTGTTATTATCTTTTTGTCAATAAAATATTTTGAATCTTATATTTAGTTTATTGGCACCTCATTTTGAGTATGTCCATTTTTTTTGGCACCCCCTTTTAAGTATGTCTATTTTTGTTTGAGTCATGACCCCCTTCTGTATTGGGGCCTTATCTAGCCCATCATTTATAATCAACTTGAGAAATTTTTCTAATGGTTTTCTCTCAATCAAAGTTTGCCTAAGTTTTGTTATTCATCACCCCCATGTATCTACTAATGTTGACTATTATCATAAGATCACCTTTTATTTGTACTATATTATAGTACATGATTTGTAAATTTGTAACCCCGAGAAAAGGGCTGGGCTTCCACCTCATTGTTTGTTCCTACCTTGAAGTTGCAAAGACAAGACTTATGTTCACAAGAGTTAAAAAATACGTTACATATTTTAGATCTTTACTGTGCCATCTTTGGTTCTCAGTAAGCTCACAAAAAGATTGAATTTATGTTGTCTCAAGTTGGGCCTACTCCTAATTGGATTCCAAAGAAGTGGAGACAAATTCACCATGGAGAGATTACTAGGTATCTTGGTATTCCCTTTGGGGTAGGGGTCTCTCTTTTTGACATGTGGGTTTGGTTTCTTATCAGACTTAATAATAAACTTTTTAACGGGGGCAATAGATTTTTATCTTTGACTGGAAGAATTCAAGTCTCATGTTTATTATTCTTCTTGTTGATGCTCTCCAAGAACAAGTATGAGGACGTAACTAAATTTTAATCACACGATTTCTTTGTCAAAATAGGATGTTAATAATGGTTTTATTGTTGCTTCTTGGTCTCAGTGTATCCAACCGAGGCATAAGGGTGGGTTGGGAATCATTGATCCCAAAACTCAAGGTTCATGTCTTGCTGCTAAATGCATTAAATTAGAGCTGCTAAAGGGGAAAAACCATGGAAAATTCTTGTTCGTAATAGAATTTTGCAAGCTGCAACAAATAGAAAATGACAATTTGTCAATTGGTCTAATAAAGTTATTATGGCTCTTTTCTTCAAAATCAAGGCCTCCTTTGCCCTACAATCCATTTGGAAGGCTTGGCAACATGTTTGTCAATTTCTTCAGTGGAATGACCTCTCCTTGTAGCATGGTTTCAACTTTGCATCATCATCTATTTGGTGGAACAAACTTGTTAATTACCATAACCAGTTGCAATCTATTTGCTTTCCTAAACATGCCACTTATTTGTATAAGAAAGGTGTTTGGCATTTTAAGGATATTTGGAACTTTAAAACCCTTGAATGGGCTTCGCGGCTGAGTATCAAGATTCAATATGCATTGAATGAAAAATATAGAGCATTTCTTATATTTGTGCAATCATTAGTTTTAGCTGAGTTGTCTATTAAAATTTGTACTTCAGAAAATTGCAATTTCTTCAAAGACTGGAAGTGGTTTGCCTCATCTCATTTCAATCATCCCCCACTTAAGTCAATCTATCTAAATTCCTTACCTCATTAGGAAATTATTCCTCATCTTAATCAGAAATGGAAGTGCAAATTTAGTGCTAAAAGATGGACTAAAATGAGTGCACAAATATGGAAATTTAAAGCTGATGCAAAGACTCAAATGTTGTCCTGGAAAGTATCACATTTTAAGTTGCCCGTGATAGACTAAATTGTATTACAATTCAGCCAGTTAATTGCCCTTTTGCAGGTGTATTGAAAATATTAAGCATATATTTTGGGATTTTCACTTCATTAAAAAGAAATGGAATATTGTCTTTAATTATTTTTTTGCTATTTTTCGTCATAAATGGAATTGGAAAGAAGCTCTATTTGGTTTTGGTTTGCATGATGATATCATAGTTGGTTCTATTCGACAAGTTATTTTGAGACATATTTGGAAAGTTGGGTGTACTACAATGTTTTCAAGCAATTCTTTTTAGGAAATTGGTATTCTAATGCTTTACTTTAACATAGTTTTTCAAGTTGCCTTTTTGTTGTCACAACTTCTAGATTTATCCAAAAAGAATGCTTCAACCATGGCACAACTTCAAAAAATTCAAGATCAAGTGATTCAACTTCAGAATAGTTGCAATATGAACCTATGCAAAGTGTTTTGTCGTGTTTCCGCTTTGTAATGCCTTTTGGCTTATTGTAATTGTTTGTAATTTGTAAGTGTTTTGTCATGTCTCTTCAAACAATGTCATTTGCTAGCTCGTTGTATTTTTATTTTTTTTCATTTATAGGTTCTATCTGCTACTTGTGTGATTTAGTTTAATGTTTCTCTCTTTCAGCTACAACTCTTGTAGTTGCTATTCTTTGTAATTCTACTTTGATTAAATATAAAAAAAAAGACTAATGTTCACGTAACTAATGATACTCCATGTATTTGAAGGTCTTGGATTGCCTTTGATAGTGCCATCAAATTGAATTTTGACCATTCCTTAGAAGGTTTCTTCCACTTGATACCTACCCATTAATTTAAAGGAGTTAACTATCCCTTGAATAAGAATTTTTTTCTTCTCTTTATTTATACTTTAAATTTATTTTAAATTTCAACATTAAATAAATTTAAATTATACAAATAAAAAAATCATTTATCAAAACACAAAAACATTTTATTATGAAATATTTTAAATTTTTAAACATATTTTAAAAATTAAATATAGTTTTCTTATTTTATCATTGATTTTGAATTTGAACTTTGAAATACATTTATGATGTACAATGTAAACACTGATCTCAAAATTAATGAGAAAATTTGTATTTCAAAGTGAATGGTTTGAACTTTCCTTAATTTACTCTTTTATTTTCTAATGAATTAGGATGTTTTAAATATGAAAAACATCAATCATTTCTCTTTTATAATTTTTTTTATCTTAATTTTTTTTCTGTATTTTCGTATATCTTGAAATGTTCATGTTTTTCTTTCGATTTCTTAAGATGTTTCTAAAAATAATATTTACTTATGTGCTCTAATATTTTCACTTGATGATAAATTTGATACATAGTTGCTTCTATACTTCATATTTTGGTGACTCTTTGTTGTACACCTACAATCTAATCAAGTTTTAAATTAATTGTATCACTTATCTAATGATAGGTTGATCCACAAAGAACATAAAGGTTATATAAGCTCCTGACACTCAATTAGAATTCTTTGTCTTCTTCACATGATTTAGATAAAGTAAATTTGTGATACAAGCACTTTAGAAATACAGTTGAAGAGGGAAATAATTTATTAAACCAAGTCCTTTGGCTAGTTGAGCCATTAATTTTAATCTTTGGGGGTGTTATAATTGAAATTAATATGTCTTTTACATTATGTTGTTTTTGGAAGTGATTAAACTGCACTTGAATGTTCTATGGTCCAATCACTTCGTGAAACATTTGAAGGAAAACAACTTTTTCAAGAGAAGGCACTCTCAAAGAAAACAAATTTGAGCAAATTTGAAATTACAATTTTGAAGGTTGTTAACAATAAAGTTCTTAGTTAAATTTATGATTTTAATGTAATAAAATAAATTCAATTATTTTTCTTGTTTTAGGTGTGTTATCATAATGGATGATGTTTTTTAATTGATGCTAATTAGTTCATTATTTTTATGATGGCATTTTTAAGATGTTCATTTTTATATTCAAATTTTTCATAATGGTTGTTTATTTAACAAAAGTAGATTTTCTTATTGGAAGATTTGATTTATGTTCTACAATACTATGTTTGCAACCATAATATTAGGTGCACAAGTTATTACCTCATTTATCCTAGAGTCAAGGTTTGAGGGATATTAATTCCACCAAATTCACCCAACATTATAATATCAATGAGAGCACAAATTATCGCCTCTTTCTACTTAGAACCAAGATTTGAGGGGTGTCAATTCTACTAAATTCACCTATTTTTGCAACTATGGCATCAAGTGCACAAATTATTCGTCTCCTTTGAATTAGAGCAAAGGTCTTAAGGGTATCCATACTACCAAGTTTGTCCTCTTTTCAATTGTAGACTGAGTGCATGAAACATTATTTCTTTTAGTTTATAACCAAGGTCTACTAGATTCACCCAATTTTGTAATCATGGCAATAGGTGCATGGATTATTACCTCTTGCAACTTAGACCCAAGGTTTGAGGGGGTTTTGTTCCATGTTGAATTCACCCATTTTTTATCACCATGACATTAACTCCATAAATTTATCACTCATTTAGCTTAAAGCCAAGCTCTAAAGGGTATACATCCACCAATTTCATTCAATTTAACAATTGTAGCATTGGTTGTACAAATTATCACTTATTTCTACTAGTGTCAAGGTTAGAGTATGTATGCAAAATTCATCCATCTTTACAACTATGACATCATGTGCATGAATTATCACCTCCTTTGGCCTAAAGCCAAGGTCTAAGAGGTATACATTCACTCATAACACAATCATTATTCCATTTCTTATGGATGACAATCCATTGCAATTACCAAGATTTGATCCTTCATAAGATCTTTCGAATCTAATTATGCTTCTTGTTTGATTCTCTTTGTACAAAATTTTAAAACTTTGAAGTAAAAAATATATGAAATGAATAGAAATAGTAGAGTACACACCCACACAATCACAAGCACAAAACTCTATTTTAAGAGCAGAAATTTCTTCTTTATACCACCCTGTAGCTGATCATTCTCATAATAATTACTGTGTTCTTTAGTGAAATTAATGTGAAAAAGAATGAAATTTTTTACAGATGTGTAGAAGTTATATCATTTTTTTCTTTTCCGAAACCTGTATTATTGCACGTTCCGATATAACTTTGGTCAATTTTTCATGCAAAACATAGATCTATATAGCGAACTAGCTTTCTGGCACACTTCAAAAAAAAAAATGTCTAAAATGTAAAATTTCAAGGTCCCACCGGGATTCGAACCCAGGTCGCTGGATTCAAAGTCCAGAGTGCTAACCACTACACCATGGAACCTTGAACTTGTCCTTTAAATTTAAATGTATAAAGCAGAACAAGCCTCTAAATCTTCATGTAGAAGAGTCCCCTAAATCTTTTCCAATTTATCTCTTGATGAAGACAAAACGCAGCAACCATTTTTGATACAAGATTAAATTACATTCAATGAAGGATTTCTTTTTCTTAAAATCTAATATTGACGTGAACAACAATCAATTACTTGGGCAAAGACTGAGTTGAGTAGAATTGCATTCAGAGAGTAGACAGCTAGAAAACAGAAAGAGAATTACTTAGTGGTAATTTGCAGCATTTAAGATTCAAACAGTTTGTTTAGGACAAGAGCTTCAAAGTAAATCATGTTTATACATTTCTTCACCCCCAAGTAACCAAAGTGATTCTGAGGTTAGACTCTTTGAGATTCAGAGTGGATTTATGTTGAATTATTGTTAGATAATTAGTACCATTAGCACTGGAATTGTATGATGTAATGAATAATTTTGTTGGAAGAGGTTCATAAGCTTGGTCAAGGTCTAGTCTTCTTCCAGTTTATGTGGTATTAGAGGATCGGTTACACCAATGTTATCAGTCATGTTAAAAAGTTTACCAAATGCACTTCAGTTTATAAAAAGACTCCTCGATTTTTGTTGTCTTAAAAGAATGCTCAAGCTCTATTTTTTGAGCTTAACTTTGTGGTCATCTTAATATAAGAAACATCTAACTTGAGGGAGATTTTATAATAATTATAAATACAATTCAACCAATTAAAAAACTAACATTATGTCTCTGGTCTGGCCATTGCAGGATGCTTTGTCCTCCTCTATCCAGCATATATAGAGAAATCCATTCAGGAGGAGACTTATTGATCAATCAAGCCATATATATGGAAGCAAATTATGTTGTTGGTTACAAGGCCGAGAGATAGGCACTGTTTGAGACAAGTTTACATTATAGGAGTTGGGTTGAATTTAGAATAATCTAAGATAGAAGTAGAATAATATTATTCAGCACAGTGAATAGCATAAACATCACAGACAAAATGAAGTCTCAATCTCATGGGTATTCTTCCTTTTCAGTGTGCAGGTAGCTTTTATCTTATTTTAGTTCAAGAATGGCATCAACTTCTTTTAGCCATGGAGGAACCATTGTGGAAATGAACGAGTGGATGTTGACAAGGATGAAACTATACCATCTCCAAAGGAAGTAATTGCTGTTGCAGAGAATCAGAAATTAGGGGAGCCTGAGTATTTACTCCCTCCATCATGAGAGGTGAGACATCTATCTATGCAAATACAACCATGACTTTAGATGATAGCACTTCAACTTCCATTATAGCTCTCAGCTTGCTACTTGGCTCAAAATTTTCTTCATCACTTAGTTTATTTTCTTCTATAGAACTCTCAATGTGGATTACACTTGATGCTTTGTCAAATTTGCGACTTTTTAAGCTAGCTGAGCAGGAAACCTATTCATATGCATGCTATAGACATAAAAAAAACACTAATGGCCACCACTCACTATAAAACAACTTTATGATCAGCACAAAATATTCTCGTGTAAGAACATAAAACAGCAGTGAATTGGTAAATATATTTCAAAGAACAGTTTTGCTAACAAGACACAACATCCTTGACCATCTAAGAAAATAGCTGTACAACAACATTGACAATTTTTCTTCTGCTCAGCCATTTGTCTCTATTCTTTCCCTAGTTCTGCAATTCTTCACAAATTTGGTGTTGCACCCATCATGTTGTATAAGCTCCATCATATAGAAATTGTGCCTCGGGTAAGCAGAGTATCAATTGAAATAAAACAACATAAGCATTGACATACCATCAAGATTTAGAATTTTGCCAGCATTAGTGATCGTACATTTGTTCAGCAAGTCTCTTACTAATTAATAATTTTGGCCACTTTGCATAATTTTGTTCTAATGGAATACATACTGTTTTACAATCTTCCATATTAAACCTTTGGATCAGTTTCTTTGGATACTTAATTTGAGTAATCCATACTTTAATTCCTAAACAATAATACATTTTGTCAAGATGTTTCATTTCAAATGCTTATGATAAATTTATTTTAATTTCATTAATCAAATCTATAACGCTTCCTGTTATAATTAAGTCATCCACATACAATGACATCAAAACAACATTTACAGATGCATCATTCTTTATGTACAAATTTGGATCATTTTTATTCTTGATACACCCTTGTTGAAAAAAGAATTTATCAATTTTCTCATACAATGACCTTGGTTCCTGTATGAAACCATACAATGCTTTCTTTAACCTGTATACCAAATGTTCTTTTCCCTTGCAGCCAAACTAGTAAAAAATGTAGAATTTTGAACCTGACCTATCCTCTCTGAACCAACTGATTAGCAATTAATAACAACAAAAAGAAGAAAACACCAATATCTTTATTGAAGCTTAATTAAAAAATTACATAGAGGTTGTATATATAAAGAATTTGCAGTCTAGAAGAATAAATAATAACTGCAGTTCTAAATATAGTCCTAGCTTTGCATGGAAAGCTACTAAGGCTCTCAAAAAAAAAGCAAACTACTCCCTAAATTAAGAATACAATAAGTGCATGCACAACATGCTTTATTTACTAAAAACAAACTCATGCAAAAAGAAAAACTAAAAATGGTCCTAAGGATTCATGCATGCTGGAGTACATGCTTTATTTGCATGAATAAAAAAAAAAATATTAACTAAAAATAGCTTATGCATGGTGATGAATGGATAGCTTCATGTCCAAACTGGAGTTGCATGGAGTTGCATGCTAGAGCAGCATCACTTATCAACATACTCCCCCTTGATGTTGAGAGGGCTGACGATCTTATCTCATAGTGCTATAAACTGAGCTTTCACAACCGCTTTGGTGAATATATCTGCTAGCTGATCCTGGGTGTTGATGTGCTTCAATTCGACATCCTTCTTTTGCACCAAATCTCGTATGAAGTGATATTTCAAATCAAAATGCTTAGTTCTGCTGTGATGAACCGGATTCTTAGCTAACTTGATGGCACTCACATTGTCACAATAAATTACTGTAGGCTGAATTTGTTTTTCTCCAATTTCTTCCAAAACTTTTCTGAGCCAAAGGGCTTGTGTACCTGTTGAGGTAATTGCAACATACTCTGCTTCTGTAGATGAGAGGGCAACAATACTTTGCTTTTTCGAGCTCCAGGTAATCAAACCAGAACCAAAAGAAAAATAATTTCCAGATGTAGATTTACGGTCATCCATACTACCTCCCCAATCTGAATCACTAAAGCCTACAAGATTGAACTTTTCAAAAGAGTAGTAATGAATACCAAAACTTGATTTCCCTTTCACATACCTCAAAATCCTCTTGGCTGCCTTCATATGTATTTCAGATGGATTTGTCATATACCTTGAAACAAGTGAAACTGAATAGGCAATATCAGGCCTCGTGTGGATTAGAAACATCAAGCTCCTCACAATACTTCTGTAAGTTGTCTCATCAACTAAATCAGCACCATCATCTCTACATAACAAATCTCCATGAGCACTTGGAGTGGAGGCAGGGTTACAATCAGTCATATTAAATTTCTTCAGCATATCCTGTGCATACTTTGTTTGACAAATGAAAATCTCATCCTTACTTTGATAAACCTCCATTCCTAGAAAATATTTCATTAGACCAAGATCTTTCATCTCAAATTCTTTCATCATAGCAGCTTTGAATTCATCTTTCATCTTAGAACTACTACCCATATACAAAAGATCATCAACATACAAACTTATGATGAGAATATCAGTACCTTCTTGTTTGTAGTATAGGGTAGGATCACTCTTACTTCTCTGGAAGCCATTCTCCTGAAAGTATCCATCAATCCTGGCATACCACGCTCTTGGTGCTTGCTTGAGGCCATACAAAGCCTTCTTCAACTTGTAGACATAATTATCTTTTCCTTCCACTTTAAAACCTTGTGGCTGCTCCACGTATACTTCCTCTTCTAAGTACCCATTCAAGAAGGCACTTTTCACGTCCATATGATGTATGCTCCACTTCTTCTGAGCTACTAATGAAATCAGCATTCGTATGGTTTCTTGTCTTGCTACTGGTGCAAATGTCTCTTCATAATCAATTCCATACTTTTGTGTGAAGCCTTTAGCAACTAATCTCGCTTTGTGTCTTTCAACACTCCCATCACTGTTAAATTTGGTCTTGTAGACCCATTTGGTGTCAATCCTTTTTTTGTCATGTGGAAGTTCTGTTAACTCCCAAGTGTCATTCCTATGAATGGAATCCATCTCTTCTTCCATGGCTTTCACCCAAACTTCATTAGTACATGCATCTTCAAAACATGATGGTTCAAAATCAGCCATGGCTAATAAAGCAAAATTCACTGTCTCACCTATTGGGTTTTCTTCATGTACTTGATTTCCACTCTTCTGGTAGATATCACTCAATCTCCTTACTTTCCTTGTAGAACTTGGAGAAGAAGCTGGACTTGAACTTGGTACTAAAGTACTTGATGAAGGATTGCTTGGTGGAGTTAAACCACTGGATATAGAAACATTAGATGGCTGCTCATGATCAATATCAGCAATTATATCATCATTCAAAATAGATTTTGGCTTCTCAACATGGCCTTTTTTATGACTATAAACTCCCCCTTCATCAAAAATCACATCTCTTGAGACAATAAGCTTGTTAGTGAGGGGATTATACAATCTATAAGCCTTGCTTTTCTCACTATACCCAATAAAAATACATGACTCACTCTTTGCATCTAACTTCTGTCTATTCTGATCCGGTACATGCAAATAAGCCAAACAACCAAAAACTTTGAAATGATTAACATTAGGCCTTTTACCATACCAAGCTTCATAAGGATTCATCTTTTCTAGTGTACTGGTGGGGCTACGGTTGAGGATGTACACCGCTGTAGCAACTCCATCTCCCCAATAAGAATTGCTCAATCCCTTGGTTTGTAACATGCACCTTGCCATTTCAACCACAGTATGATTCTTCCTTTCAGCTACTCCATTTTGTTGAGGTGTGTATGCAGTAGTAAGCTGCCTCTTGATGCCATTAAAATCACAATAACTTTGGAAAGCCTTTGAGCAAAAATCTCCTCCACGATCAGTCCTTAAACATTTGATCTTGCACCCTTTCTCATTTTCTACAAGGGCTTTAAACTTCTTGAATGTATCCAAGGCTTCATCTTTGGCCTTCAAAAAATATACCCAACAATTTCGTGAGTAATCATCAATAAAAGTGATGAAATATGATGACTTACCCAAACTCTTAGTCTGCATAGGACCACATATATCTGAATGAACAAGCTGAAGTGGGTGATGAGCCCTCCATGCATTGCCCTTTGGAAACTTTTCTCTTGCATGCTTTCCTTTAGCACAACCTTCACAAACCTCCTTGTGTTCCTCAACCTTGGGCAAACCAGAAACTAATGCATGTGAGGTTAGAAACTTCAAACTATGAAAATTTAAATGCCCATACCTGAGATGCCATAACCAACTTGAATCCTCATAAGCCATATTTGCCAAACTGTTGTTATGTTCACCAAACCTCAAGGGGAACATCCTATTTCTTGTCATAGGAACAACAGTGATCACCCTATTATCCTTATTCTTATCATAGATAGTACAAGTCTTATTCTCAAAGACTACTTTATAATTTTTCTCACATAGCTGCCCAACACTTAACAAATTGTGCTTCAATTGTGGAGTATAATAAATATCATGAATACTCTTTATACCTTCTTTTGTTTGGACCTACATAGCTCCTTTGGCAGCAACGTCTAATGATTTATCATCACCAAGCTGCATCTTGGATTTGAAACTTCCATCCTTTGTTGAGAACAACTTCTCATTCCCTGTCATATGGTTAGAGCATCCAGAATCTAGGTACCAAACATCTTTACTAGTATTTTCACCTTTGGCATAAGATAAAAATAAGTGATCAGGAGGATTGTCACTACTTTCTTGAGCATAGTTAGCACTTTTACCTTCTTTCAATCTGCATTCTCTTTCAAAGTGGCCATACCTATTACAATGGTAACATTGAACATTTCTCTTATCAAATCTGCCTCTACCTCTTCCTCTGAAACCACCACTTCCTCTTGAGCCACCTCTTCCTCTGCCTCTTGAAGAATTTTGGCTTTGTCCTTTACCTTGGCCTTGATTGATTTTGGCACTACTGCTGCTTGTATCTTCATCTTTTGTGATTAGCAATTTAGAGGAAAACGCTTTCTCTACACCTTCAAAAGAATCTTTCAATCTTTCTTCATCAGACATCAGGGATCCAACCAGTTGATCAAACTGTAGTTTTGTCAAATCCTTGCTTTCTTCTATGATTATTGCTACATGATTCCATCTGGGTGTCAAAGATCTCAGCACTTTTTTTATCAAAACTTCATTGCTTACAATTTCTCCAAGTGTAGCCATTTTATTGACCACATCTTTGACTCTGACACAATAATCACTTATACTTTCAGCTTCTTGCATCTTCAAATTCTCGAACTCTCGCTTCAATGTCTGAAGCTTGACCACTTTAACTTGATCACTACCCTGGTAAGCTTCTTGTAGAGTCTTCCAGGCATCTTTGGCAGTTGTTGCTCCTGATATTCTTGGAAATAAGCTCTTATCAAGAGCTATCTGAATGTGAAACAAAGCTTGAGCATTCTTTTTCCTTGCTTCCTTTCTTGTTGTTCTTTCATTGGTTGTAAGGGCATTCCAATCAGTTGGCTCTTCATAACCTAATTCAATAATCTCCCACAAATCTTTTCCAATCAAAAAGGTCAGCATATTAATGCACCAATAATCATAATCATTCCCATCAAATTCTGGAACGAGCATATGGTTAGAATTCGACATGATTAACTTTGGCGAAATTCCAACAATAAAACTTTAACCCAAAACAATTTTACTTGCTCTGATACCACTTGTAGAATTTTGAACTTGACCTATCCTCTCTGAACCAACTGATTAGCAAACAATAACAACAAAAAGAAGAAAACACCAATATCTTTATTGAAGCTTAATTAAAAAATTACATAGAGGTTGTATATATAAAGAATTTGCAGTCTAGAAGAATAAATAATAACTGCAGTTCTAAATATATTCCTAGCTTTGCATGGAAAGCTACTAAGGCTCTCACAAAAAAAAAAAACTACTCCCTAAATTAAGAATACAATAAGTGCATGCACAACATGCTTTATTTACTAAAAACAAACTCATGCAAAAAGCAAAACTAAAAATAGTCCTAAGGATTCATGCATGCTGGAGTACATGCTTTATTTGCATGAATAAACAAAAAAAACTATTAACTAAAAATAGCTTATGCATGGTGATGAATGGATAGCTTCATGTCCAAACTAGAGTTGCATGGAGCTGCATGCTAGAGCAACATCACTTATCAACAAAAAAGACATAATAATTACTCACCATTCCAATTCAAAGTAATAGTTATTAGATAACTACTTGAGACTTGTTCACCAATACTAGTTAATTTATCCCTTAAATTTTCACTCTAAATAAATAATTACTAATACTAATACTTTCATTTGCATCCAGTAGATGTAATGATATCTCGGCTAAGTTCTTTACAGACATGCACAAGAGAATCTTACCAATCTTGAACAACAGCTTGAGACATATTAGGTTTAGCCTCATTACCATTGACAATGTTCCAAACATTTTACCCTTCCATTAGAATCTATATTGTGAACTCCCAACTAACATAATTAGAACCATCTAACTTATTTGATTACGTTAGATAAGAATCCATGAGATTTGCCATTAGAAAATCAGAAAGAAAATAAACTTTTTAAATTTACACTTTGATGGCAAAAGCCTAACCCGAAAATAGAATGTCGATCACCCAAGACTTGCAGATTTGCAATTTCTGAGCACAATTCGGCTCAAACATGACAACTTTAAAACACTCCAAGCTGATATGGCTCCCATCTCTATTTGAGACTTCTTCAAAATCCCTTTTACTTGCTTCTGCAGCGTCCTTTTCTGTTGTTAGCAGCAGCAAACAAAACAAACACCAGACTCATGTTTGATGTGGCAGCTTATGACCGAGCCTTCTCAACACTTGTGGCTGCTCAAAAACTCTCAAATGGACACATGTCACATACCCATTGCCTCCTTTCAAAATCTCGTCGACAACACACCACTCGCAGCATTCAAAGTTAGCTATGATACCAAAACAGACGTAAAACAACAGGAAAAAACAGAGAATGGAACAGGAATAAACACAGAGAATAGAAGAACTTGGTGGTATCTCTTATTATTATTATTATTTTATTTTATTTTTTTGATAAAAGTGGATGAGATCACTAAAATTTTATTAATTATATATATTTTTTACATGGTGTCTGGTTTAAAGAGCACTGAGGGGAAAGAACCAGTAAGAAAACCCCTCAGTTTAGCTCAAAAACATAAGCCTACCTACCCAATACAATAACCCATAAGCAACCCAATAAACCTTGATTACATTCTCAAATACATTAGATATAAAGGAAGCTTTTACAGAAAGCTTGTACTAGTACTTCTGTAGAGAGGATATAATCCAAAAAATGCAGCCAAGTTCAGTGACATCCCCAACCATTAATCCACTTATGCACCACATGAGTCCAGATATCTGCAGAGAACAAAAAACACAATGAAGAGGGAACCAAGGAGAAGTAGGCCTGACAGCATGAAAATGGTTAGCATACATAAACCTATCCATATAAGAAGTAGCAGAAGATGGAGACAACCCTCAGGAAACATGGTGAAACCAATCCATATAATGATCCATAGGAGTAACCAAACGAGTAACAACATGACAAGGAGCCATTTACCCCACCCAAAACACTGCATTTTCCAATTTCTCAGAAGAATCCACCACCCACCAAATTTGCCCAAGAGATTCCACATCCTGTGAAGCATTGCATAATCCAGAAAAATAAACAGACAAATATGTGTCATACCTAAACAGTTAGCCAAGATATATAACAGAGCAGGGGTTATCACTGTATGATTATCAAATCATCATAAAAAGAATACCCAGCCAGATAACACCTCTGAATGATGAAAAGAACGCTTCACAACAAACCCAATCAATGAAACGAATGACTCACCAACACTATATCCGCAAAACATAATGATTCATGAGCAGAACGTGAAACCCAAAAGTCATGACACAAACACCCACCAATGCCTACAAGATTAGCATAGAATGCAGAGCACGGAATTAGGCTAAACCACAACATGTAATGATTACCATAGCAAGCAATATAAACCGAAAACAAGGCAACCAACTGTCATGATGGAAGAGCTAGTAACTTCCAAATCTGCACTTGTCAAACCAATGTCAGCTAATCTCAGAAACTACCACCCTTCATCCTTAAAAATGGCTCCACTACTAGGAATGACTATAACTAAGGTGCTATCATAAGGGAAGACAACACCCTTCTTATAGCCATACAAAGAAGTAAAACCCTCATAAGGCAAGGAAAATTTCCAACGCTAATTCTCCCAATAAATGACAATAACAATGGTATCATTCCAAAGATAAACACCCTCATTATTGGCACTTACGAAAGAACATCCTCATCAAGAAGGAATTTTAAGATAAAATTTTCATACATGAGATAGGAAAGTCCAAGGGTGTTAATTCTATGTGGTCTACACCATCACTAACAACCTTATTTGCAAGAAAATCTGCAAACACATTAATTTCTCTAGAGCAGTGAGAAATTGAGAAAGTGGAGAAGCCATTTAGTTGAAGAAGAATGTGCTCCAGAAGGTACTGCAAATGCCAAGAGACACATTTTTTGGCAGCAACCACCTGACAGACAAGCATCGAATCTCCTTCAATAACAATATCTTTAATATTTAGAGAATGAGCCAGATCTAGACCAAAGGAAAGAGCCTGAAATTCAGCCATGTTATTAGTGCCATACCCAATGCATTTGCCAACTACCTTGACAATTTTTGAAGAATGGTCAAAAATAATAACCCCAATCCCAGACTTCCCCGGATTGCCCTTAGAGGCCCCATCAAACTGAAGTTTGAAAGAAGGAAAAGGGGGAGAACTCCACTTAGCCATCTTTCGCTTAAGATGTGAAGACAAAGCATCCGAAGTAGCCCCATGAGAAGGAAATAAATGCAGAGAGGGCCATCTCCATGTAACCCAGTTGTCCCAATGAGAAAAGGTTGTTAGATGCCCTAAATTTTTGTGAATGAAAGAAAGCACTACTTCACTAATAGAGGCTTGGATCTTACTTATGACGCCTATCACAGATGTAGACTTATGATTAAAAATTCTTGAATTCCTTTCAAGCCACAGATTCTAGATCACCAGAGATGGAGCAACTATCCATAAAGATGAATAGAACGAAGCGGGAAACAACAAGGGCCATAATTGAAATTGTGAGAGAAGATTTGAACAAAGATAAGAAGACCACCCTAACATACCAAACAACCAATACCAACACTCAGAGGCAAAGGAACAAAGCAAGAAGAGATGATCCACCGATTCCATGCAATAGCCACAAAAAACACAAGGAAACACTGCCGTAATCCCAAGCCTATCCAACCACATTCTAGTGAGGATTCTATCTTGAACTGCTAGCCAGGCAAAAGCCCCTACTTTCGGAAGACAAGCAGAGTGCCAGAATAACTTAGTAGGCCAGCAGACAAGTACAGGGGTCTGGATCAAAGAATTGTACCCCTCTTTTACCGAATAGGAGCCTGCCGCATTTTTAATCCAAACCAAAGAATCTTCTTTAAATTGAAAAACTACAGATCTCTTACGAAGTTGTTCAATAAAAGCTAAAACGATATTAATGTTAATAGCTAGGGGAGGGATATCCTCCCATTTGACCACTTCACATGGCCCTGAATTGTCAACGATGAAATAGTCTACAACAAAAGGTCCCCAAAGAGTTGAAAGGATATCTAACAAAGGGGACCAATCACGGATAGATGAGAGAGCAGGATACCCATTCCAAACTTCATCCCAAAAGTGGGCCTTTCTCCCATTATGAACAACCCAGGATAAATGAGGCAAGATCACATCTCTACAAGAAGTTAGAAAATTCCAGAACGCAGAACCCTTCGGAAGGGAAGTTGCTGTAAAAATCCTTTCTCTGGGTGATCCCCTTAAATATTTAGCAAGCACAACAGAGGCCCATTTACACCAAGGAGTTGTGTATAATTTCCAGATCAACTTAGCCCCCAATGCCTTATTTTGAATAGCCAAATCACGAATACCTGCCCCCCCCAGCTCCTTGGGACAACAAACTTTATCCCACACTAGAAGGGGAATTTTATTCTTTCCTCCTAAATTATCATTCCAAAGGAAGGCTCTGAGGGAAACCTTTATATGCTTAACAACTTGAGAAGGAGCTTGTAGGATAGACATGAGATATGTAGGTATAGCACTCAAGACTGATTTGATTAGAAGAATTTTGCCTACAATTGTTAGCCATTTGTGATTCCAGGAGGAAATTCTAGAGGAGATAGAATGAACAATTTTATCCCAAAAAGAGTTCTTATCTACCCCCAAAAAGAAGGGAATACCTATATACATACAGGGGAAAGACCCAACTTGAAAATTCCAAAAGCGGGTAAGGTTGTCCCTAACTAAAGTGGGGACATTGACAAAGAAGATTTTGGACTTTTCCTTATTAACCTTTTGGCCAGAAAAGGTTGTATAGTCAGAGATAATTTTCTCAATAGCTCGGGCTTCTCTCATAGTGGCCTTCCCAAACAAAAGCGTGTCATCAGCAAAGAAGCAATGAGATTGTGAGGAAGGAAGGCCATCCATTTTGATACCTGACCAAACACCTGAGGCCGTCGCATTAGAAATAGCCCTACTTAACACTTCCGCCAGAATGACAAACAAAGAAGGGGATAAGGGATCTCCTTGCCTAATACCTCGGGAGGAGGCAAAAAAACCCGAGGGAGACCCATTAATTAATACTGAGAAGCGGGCGGAGGATATACATGAATAGATCCACTTAACCCAACACCTTGAAAACACAAACCGACTCAAGACAGCAAACAAGGACTGCCAATTGACCCGATCATATGCTTTAAGCATGTCTAATTTGAGGATCATTGCTGACATCTTTTGCTGAGAAATAGAATGCAGGATTTCGTGAGCTACAATGGCACCTTCAGGGGTTTCCTAGCCATACACAAAACCACCTTGCTCTAACAAAATAATCCGAGGAAGGAGCCTAGATAATCTAACCGAAATTGCCTTAGTAAAAAATTTTAAATTTTTTTTATAGAGTGGTACACAAGGCAATTGGACGAAAGTCTGAAAAAGATGTAGGATTAGCTACCTTAGGAATGATAGCAATAAGAGTAGTATTAATTTCTCTTAGAATCACCCTATTCCTTTTAGACTCCTCCAAGGCTAACAACACATCTTTCCCTACAAAGTCCCAACATTTCTGGAAGAATAATGTTGTAAAACCATCCAGTCTCGGTGCCTTTTCCGGGTGCATGGAAAAGACTACCTCTTTCAATTCAGCCAAGGAAAATGGAGCCATCAGCATCTTATTATCTTCTTGAGAGACAAGGGGAGGTATCGAATTTACAAAACCCTCATCAACCACCATTGGCTCTACTGAAAGAAGAGATTTAAAAAACCTAACAGCTTCAGAAGCTATTTCATTTTCATCTAGCAGAGTATTCCCATTAGAATCAATAATACAAGAGATTCGACTACGAAGTCTCTTGAGCTTAGAGGAGGAATGAAAGAATTTGGTATTTCGATCACCTTCAGAGAGCCAGAGATCCCTGGATTTTTGTCTCCAATAAGATTCTTCCCTAGCTAGAATCTCACTCAACTGAGCGTTCAATGATTTAAGGTTGTTGTACATTGCAGCAGACATACCAGAAGCAACAAGTATTTTATTAAGTTGCTCAATCTCCTCCTAAATCCTGGCCTTTTCCCCAAAAACATTCTTATTATTATTAAAGTGTACACAACGATACATATTTATAACTACAAAGAAACTCAACAATGTTTGTTATAAACTTGTGAAACATTTTGACAGCAAACTGGTGAAGATTGATAGGTAACCGAAGATGATGCACAACACACCCACATAATTATAATAAAATTTCAAACTAAATCAATGATTTTAAAAAATACATAAATCCTATCAATTTTATTTATTCTTTATCCTCAAAACATATCTTAATTTTCATAAACATAATCTTTCTTTCAAAAGTATAACAAAATATCTCTAAAAAGCTCTCACGTCCCTCTAAAATTGAAACCCGAAATTTTAAGAACAAAAACAAAAACAAAAACAAAAGAGATTCAAACTTACCATGAGTTAGGGAAGACACTTCATGTCCCAAAAAAATATAAAAATTTGATATTCTTCTTAATGTAAGAATAATAAAATGAAGTAAAATCCTAAAACAAAAAGTGCCCAAAGAAACCAAAACTAAACAATTACTTGAAAAGCTCTAATTAGAAGCAGAGAATTCTTTAAAAGTTCCTCTACAAGCAGAAATTTTTCTTTATACCACCCTGTACCTGATCATTCTCATGATTAGCCCTGTGGGAGGCACTCCCATCGGAATTGTCTCACGTCGGTAAACAGTTGTCTTGAAACAATTTTTTGAACGTTGTTTGCCGATCCCTGTTAGTTGTTTCCGACAAATGTCCCGCTGCCTCTAGCCTGCAATCAAATTGTGAGTATTAAAGTCTGCGAAAGTGTTGTCTCCATCTCAGCAACTGCTTGTTGGTTAACTGAATGCACATCTATCTATGAGCAAAGTGCTGGTTCAACTCCAAATGACAAAGCTACCTTTGCCTTCGCTGATGGGTCAATGGGTTATGAATTACTGGCATCATCTTGAACTACTTACTCAGATGCTTCATTTTCTGGAACTGATAGCTTAGATGCTATATGAGATGCTGGTGAGGATGTTGTCTCTAACGTTGGTTAATCAACGGATTATTCGATGGGTGAAGCTACTCGCGTTGCTGCTAAAGAAGCTGGTGGCGTTCTCTCTACTGATGGTGGTGAATCAATGGATGCTACTGCTAGCTTTACTGTTGCCTCCCCTCTCTTTTACGTAGACTTTGCTTCTTCCGCAGGCTGTACTGCTGCCTCTATTTTTGTTGTTTGCTCTTCCAATCCTATTTTCTCGGCCGCTTCTTACTCTGCTCCCTCCACCTTAGCTACTTGATCAACTGAAGCTATTAGCACTCGATCCTTTTCTTCCACCAGAACGATCCTTTTCTTCCACCAAAACGAAACTGCGGAATTTTTGGGCCCTTTATAAGTTGTGGGAATTTCATAAGATGCAATGTGTAGATTCAATCCATATGACAAGGAGTGTATGTACACCGTCCCTTACAATATTCTTAACAGGATTTTATTAACTTTAGGTAATTCTATTACAATATAAGTAGATTATTAGCTACCTAGGTTCATAATAGGGCTCTTTTTACCTTAAATTTAGCTCTACATGTATAATTAATTTTATTAAGAAATTGTTTTCTTGAATATGAAAAGTTATAAGCTTTTCTAATGAGAAGCATACATTTCGTTGAAAATTAGCAACATTCTTAAATCTTAATTAAAATGATCTCTACAGTTATTATTAACTATTTATAGTTGCACCAATGTCATATTGGTCCAAAGAGAGTTCATAATTGTAGAGCCATGTTTCCAAAATAATTTGAACTCTTTTGGATTATAGTATTGTATAGAGTTCACTATAAGATTCCCAACCTTAAAAATAGATGAAAATAAACTTTACATCACAAAGATATGGTTAATTTCAGGATTGATTTACTAATACATAAAAACAAATTCAAATATTTAAAACAATTAAAATTTTAAAAAATTGCTAGACTACACCACTACAGACCAAATATCCCCTTTTCTCACTACTTTTCAAATTGTGATTTGGTAGGAATTTGATGATTTTGATTTCATTTGAAGAGTAAACATAAAAATTGGTTTAGTGGCATTCAACCATGTCAATCATCTTCATAAAACATGGAAATTATGTTGCATTTTGGTATCTAAATGTCAAATCAAACTATTTACAAACAAATAAGAAATATTTTATTTAACCTTAAAAATCTGTCAACACAAACCTCAAATAACTATAGATGCACATTATATAGAATCATGTCATGTAAGCCTCAATATATAGCTCATTAACCACACAAATTAACCGAATAACCTCTGGCTTCAAACTAGCAATTTTAATTGTATAGGGTATATGTTATTAGTACTTGAGCTAGGCCTTACATTCAATAAGACTTTGACACCTTAAGATTTTAAATATTTTCAAAAGAAATCGAGGACATGTTTTTCATGAATCTAACAATTGCTCCATGATTCTACACCTTCACTCAACACTTTTATAGGTTTTAAACAAGACCTTCACTCATTCATTTCCCCTAGCTTGCATTATAATTAAGAACACTGGTAGCACTTTTGAACACCTACACTATTTGTTGGAGTATTGTCATTAATGTCAAAGGAAAGATCTAAGGACATCATGTTGCCACTTAAGGAGGGCCAATGGAGAAGTTTTATACTCGAGCAACATTAAATAAAAAATAGGAAATCAAATTAATTTATTATTTTGGGCTAACCCCTTCTACTTTGGCACCCAATTTAGAGTTTTAAAAAGTGCCTAACATAAATGAATTCACATTTATCGTGTGGGCTATCCCTTGATATTTGTGTGCTCCTCCTTGTAATTGACAAGTAGTGCAACTAAAACACGACAAGCATGGACTTTAAACCAAATTAATACTTGACAAGTAAGAGAACCATGTGATAGGAAATGGATTAGAATCAATGTATTATGATTCTATTTTGTTATTTATCTTTCATAAATTGCATTTGGTCATGTAGTTTCACATGTTCATAGTTTTTGGTTTTCTCTTTTATATTTCATAGTTACAAGAATTTAAATGATGCATTGGATTTTCCAATTTTAGTTATTGAAAGTTCAATACATGATCAGGAATTTTCATGATCCATAGTTCCTACTTGTCAATGCATGCTCTCAAAAATTTTGACAATTAATTTACAATGGTCACAATTCACACATTTATATTTGAAGGTTATCTATAATGTAATATTTTGGGAATTGGACGTTTTTTCTTAGATGAATTAAAATTTTTTAAAGTTAAAGCATTTCGAATAGGCAACTTGGACACACAAATTAAAAATGTGTCATAATTCTGAAATATTACTAAACTATTATTTTCATACTAGAATCACAATTTTACATATCAAAATTGCATACCCCCAATTCCTTGTCACCCTCCAACCAATAGAAGATCTAACCATAAAGACATCTTATAATAACCAAATAAAACTTGTGCATTTTTTAAATTAGACAAATCAAAATCTAAAATATACTATTTAAATCCAACAATAAATTAAGCAAACCATTCCAGCTCAATACAAAACAAACAAACAGACACATAGATAGAGATTTACATGGTTGCTAAAGTGAATCTCACTAATTTAAATTGAATATTGGAGTTCAGTTATTGCCCATTGTATTTAACATTTTTTACATAAAACATTGACTTTTGGGGGTATATGGCTTGTGTTGGCAAGAACATAAATTATTTTAATCTAACTTTGTGAGTAGATGGCTTGTGCTAACAAAAACATAAATTAATTTAATCCAACAAAATTCTCACTGCTTCAGACTTACCATTACCCTCCACTTCACATAAGAGGGAAATCTCTCCACAAATCTTCTTTTGGTCTTGGATAGGGGGATGTTGTTGGACAGTGTGTTTGAAATGATTTTAAGATTTTGAACGCATGATAAGTTTAATATCAAATTTTTTTGACTTATTCTATGAACTATTATGAGGATCATATTTTTTTTCTAATTCTTAATTCATTCTTATATTATATTTTTAGATTTTCATTTAGTAATATTAGTAAATAAAAAAAAAAAAATTTAAATTATATAAATTACTATCGGCTTACCCATTACACAGATGCAAGTGCTAGTAATTATTGTTTTCCTAAATGAAAATTGTTATAGGTGATGTATATGAGTTGTATTTTTGTGTAACGGTTGTTCTGAAAATTTACTTTTGCATCTGGAATAATCTCTAAACCTCTATCATGGGACGTTACAATTTAACTTGTCAATTTTTCATGCAAAACATAGATCAATATATTAGCGAATTGGCTTTTTTGGCACACTTATTAAAAAAAAAAAACTGGAATAATCTCTAAACCTCTATCATGGGACGTTACAATTTAACTTGTCAATTTTTCATGCAAAACATAGATCAATATATTAGTGAATTGGCTTTTTTGGCACACTTATTAAAAAAAAAAAACTGTCGAAATGGAAAATTTCAAGGTCCCACCGGGAGTCGAACCCAGGTCGTTGGATTCAAAGTCCAGAGTGCTAACCACTACACCATGGAACCTTGAACTTGCTTTTTAAATTTAAATTTCTGCTCCAGCATAAGAGTTTAAATCTCAAGGGAGAAGAGTACCTTAAATCTTTCCCAATTTCTCTCTTGAAGAAGACATAACACAGCAACCGTTTTTGATACAAGATTCAATTACATTGAATAAAAGGAATTTTTTCCAATATTGACTTGAACAACAATCAATTACTTGGGTAAGACTAAGTTTTGAGTAGAATTACACTGAGAGGGTAGACAGCTAGAAACAACAAAGAGAATTACTTAGTGATAATCTGCGAACTATCAAAATAATGTTTATTGAAGGTGCCATCTTTCAAGTGTATGAAGGATTGTGAATCATTTGAAGGGAAACTATATGATCTTTCACTCTTTAGATTCGAAAGACGGAAGGAGGTGCATGGTTCAAAAAAAATCACTGTGATCTATCAACTTCTATCTATATCAATGAATTTGCAAACATTTGGCGATGGGTATCTAAGTGGTGAACAAAACTTCTTTTTTTTTGTTGGGAATGTGAAAGCCAACATTTACATGATTATTTATCTTTTCTCAAATCTTCATTTTTTAGCTGAATACAATTGTATAAATGGTTGTGTGCGGTTCATGTATGAAGTAGTATTGGATAATGATTAATTAATGAAGAGATTTCCCCGCTTTTCCGTTGATGTATCCAGTTATGGTGAACCGTGTAATTCTTTGTGTTGTGTGTTATTTGTGTCTATTTTACTTTCGTTGTTTTATATTTTCTCTGCTCGTTTATAATTAACAACTAGTATCAGAGCTTGGTGAAGTTATTGAGCACAAATGGAAGAAGAAGATAAAGCCGATTTAGTCATCGAAGAATTTCTTCGCAATTTAGGCTCGACAGAGTAATGGTGTGCAAGTGAAAGTTGAAACGAAACACTATGTACATTGGTGGGATGGTTGGAAAAATGATGAGGATTCGGCTGAAGAAGAGAACGTTGAAGCAATTGAAGATGAACTTAAGGAAGATGAGACATATGATGCCGAAAACTACCAAAAGAACAAAAATTTGAGGCTGAAGGAAGAGAATCTGTTTCTCATGGATTTACTATTTTTATGAAAGATTCTTTGACAAGAGTTTTGGAGCTTGAGACTATGTAAGTCTAAGGGAAAAAGAACCGAAAGAAAGCTTAAATAGAGCAAGAGTAAATATTAGTAGCCTTAAAGATATATCAAATGAAAGAGATCTTGAACTTGAGAACTTGTAATAGCTCTGGAAAATAATCATAACAGTTCAAAGGCTAAATTGTTTGCTTTTCAAGAAGATTTGCAGAATACCCTCTTGAGAGAAACTGAACTTCAAGACAAACTAAAGAATGTTGAGGAACAATTGACAATGTCTCAAAAGAATTATCGGCTAAGTGTACAGAGGTGGAGCAGAAGTTGAAGTCCCTCGAAGAAGGCTTCTCAAAACATGCAGCACGTGTATCTGAAAAGGCGGTGGAACAGAGCTCCTACGCTGCTCTGGAGGCCAGATTTGCTTATACAAGCAGCAATCACTATGGTATTGCCCGTGCTAGGGTTGCGATTGAGGATAAAGGCGTTTCCGTTGATACTAAAAGAGGAGTCATTACTGTTGCGGATTCTGAAATGTATGGAGGTGCGGACGAGCAGCTTGATAAAGTTCTTAAGACTGATCGGTTTAGGCCTAATAAAGGATTTGCGGGTGATACACAGGTACTGACATTTGCTGATATGGAAGGTGGTGAAACATTCAATCCATCATTCCTTGGAACTACGGATGAGATTGTAAAAGATCGCATTCGTGAAAGAGAAGTAGGTGATTTGCGAGACCCACAAGGGAGACAAAGAGTCACGGTACAGTTGAAGAGCCTGCTTTTGAATTGAATTAATATAAGGGAGTGGCCCCAAGCTCACTATATATAAAGATTAGGAAAAAAAAAAAAAAAATTTGCTTTTCTAGATAAATGATTGAGAGAAATTAAGATATGTGGAATCAAATTAATCTTAGTGAGTTAATTTATATTTTTAAATTTTTTTAATGAATTAAAAATAGATTATAGTTTTATTTCTGATAATGTTATCACAATGGATGACGTTATTTTATAATTGGTATTAACTAGTTCATTGTTTTTTATGATGTCATCTTTAAGATATCCATTTTATATATAATTTTTTCATAAGGATTGTTTATTTAATGAAAGGAGAATTTTTTTTATTGGAGGATTTGAAATGTTCTACAATGTTATTTTTGTAGTCATGGCATTAGGTGCACAAATTATCACCTACTTTCTAAAGCTTAGAGTCAAGGTTTGAGGGGTATTCATTCCACCAAGTTCACCAAATTTTGTAAACATGTCAATGAGTGCACAAATTATCACATGATTTTACGTAGAGCTGAGATTTGAGGAGCATCATTTCCTCTAAATTTGCCCATTTTTCCAACTTTGACATCTAGTGCACAAGTTATTGCCTCCTTCAACTTAGAGCCAAGGCCTAAAGGGTATCCATTCTACCAAATTTGGTCTCTTTCAATTTGTGGAATGAGTGCATGAAATATCATTTCCTTTAGTTAAGACCCAAGGTCTAAGGGATTTCCGGATACTGAATTCACCCATTTTTGTAATCACTTATTTAGCTTAAAGCCAAGGTCTAAAAGGTATCCATTCCACCAAATTCATCCATTTTAACAATTGTAGCATGGGTTGCACAAATTATTACCTCCTTTGGCTTAGATATAAGGTCTAAGAGGTCAAATTTGCCTATTTTAACAACGTGCGACATCAAGTGCATGAATTATCACCTCCTTTGGCCTAGTAATGGGTTCTTTGTGAGTCATTCAATTTCACTAATAGACAAGGAATAGTCAACAATTCATAACATTCATTTAATATTCTTATAGATTCCTTGTCAAATTTATGGTGGTCATGGGTTTAGAAAAACAAAGTAGGTGACAATGACATAACAAACTTCATAATAATTCATACTAGAAAAGTTTGATTTTAATTAAATAGTTCACTCTTTTTATAATTAAAAAAGTGTTATATTGTTTGGATTCTACATAAAAAGAAGCCTAATAAAGAATACAATAAAAGTAGTGCATATACAATTTGGACAAAACAATAACAAAATAAATAGAAGGTCAAGACTTTTCACCTAGGAAGTCATTTTGGTTAAAACATATATATGGAAAAGTAAAATTTTCATATTATAAAAACTCAATAATTCTCTAATATAATAATGACTTTATATTACTTTATCCTTAAGCATGTGCACATATTAATAATCACATGAAAAGTGTTTTTTACAATAAATTTTTTTATATTGAACAATTTTTTGATTGAATTATGCAAAAGATAAATATGAGTGCTTTAAAACATGGATGAAATATCATTCATGGGTCTTCCTCTGCTGCTCATGGGGGTTTTGGGGTTTTCTCCAGCTACGGATGTACCTCCCCTGTCTCTAGCTACAACTATCTTTTGGTTTACCACTGTGATGCTCGAGACTCTTGAAAATTTAGTGTGTGAAGAAGTTCCCCCCGCTATTGTTGTGGGTGTTGGGGTCCCTCCTCCAAAGCCTTTTTCTACTACTAGTGGACAAAGATTTTCTTGTGTTGCCAGATCTACTCCTGCCCTTCCTCCCAAGCTAAAATCTCATCCTCTTGCTTGTGCCAAGATCTCCACTGTTGTGTTTTATGGCCAAGATGTGGAAAATGTGGACTTCTATTAACATCACAGGTTGGTGTGTAGAGTCGTTAGTCTTTGGCCTTTTCTCCTGAATCTTCATCAATGGGTAATGGATGCTTGGAAGCCCTTAGTTTTAGGTAACATTGATCTTTTCCCTTGTGCTAAGGGTTTTTTATTGCTTCTTTTGTTTTTATTGTTGATTGTGATTTGATTTTGACCAAGTTGTGGGCTTGGGGTATACACTCTCCATTGGCCAAATCATGGACAACCTCCTTTAACCCTCTTACTAAAACACTCAGTGTGCATCCAGTGTGGGTTCATCTTCCCAATCTTCCCCTTCTTTTTTGGGAAGATTCTGGTTTTGAAGCCATTGGCAACTCTATCGGTCACTTCTTGAAGGTAGATAATACCACTTTCTTAATGAGTCTTTCTACTTTTGCATGTATTCTGATTGATATTGACATCTCCATGCCTCTTCCTAGGGATTTAATTCTCATTGTTGGGGATAGGCCATGGACTCAGTCATTGGATAATGATGATCTCCCCTTTCAATGTCAATATTGCTTCTCTACCAATCACTTAGCTACGAATTGTTCCTCTTGAGGTGTAAAGGGATTGCCACTTGATGGAAGAGCACTAATGGTGATGAATTGACTATTTTAATTTCATTAATCAAATCTATAATGCTTCCTGTTATGATTAAGTCATCCACATACAATGATATAAAAACAACATTCACAAATGCATCATTCTTTATGTACAAATTTGAAACATTTTTATTCTTGATATACCCTTGTTGAAAAAAAGAATTTATCAATTTTCTCATACAATGACCTTGGTTCCTGTATGAGACCATACAATGCTTTCTTTAACCTGTATACCAAATGTTCTTTTCCCTTACAGCCAAACTAGTAACGAAGACAAAATAATTACTCACCATTCCTTTTCCCTTGCAGCCAAACTAATAACGAAAACATAATAATTACTCACCATTCCAATTCAAAGTAATAGTTATTAGATAACTACTTGAGACTTGTTCACCAATACTAGTTAATTTATCCCTTAAATTTTCACTCTAAATAAATAATTACTAATACTTTCATTTGCATCGAGTAGATGTAATGATATCTCGTATGTGAGGGATGACTAAGTTCTTTACACACATGCACAATTTGGATTCTCTTTTCTTCCAATCTTGAACAACTGCTTGAGACATATTAGGTTTAGCCTCATTACCATTGACAATGTTCCAAACATTGTACCCTTCCATTAGAATCTATATTTTGAACTCCCAACTAACATAATTAGAACCATCTAGCTTATTTGATTACGTTAGATAAGAATCCATGAGATTTGCCATTAGAAAATCAGAAAGAAAATAAACTTTTTAAATTTACACTTTGATGGCAAAAGCCTGACCCGAAAATAGAATGTCGGTCACCCAAGACTTGCAGATTTGCAATTTCTGAGCACAATTCGGCTCAAACATGACAACTTTAAAACACTCCAAGCTGATATGGCTCCCATCTCTATTTGAGACTTCTTCAAAATCCCTTTTACTTGCTTCTGCAGCGTCCTTTTCTGTTGTTAGCAGCAGCAAACAAAACAAACACCAGACTCATGTTTGATGTGGCAGCTTATGACCGAGCCTTCTCAACACTTGTGGCTGCTCAAAAACTCTCAAATGGACACATACTCATTGCCTCCTTTGAAAATCTCGTCCACAACATACCACTCGCAGCATTCAAAGCTAGCTATGATACCAAAACAGACGTAAAACAACAGGAAAAAACAGAGAATGGAACAGGAATAAACACAGAGAATAGAAGAACTTGGTGGTATTTCTTATTATTATTCAAGTGTACACAACGATGCTTATTTATAACTACAAAGAAACTCAACAATGTTTGTTATAAACTTGGGAAACATTTTGACAGCAAACTGGTGAAGATTGATAGGTAACAGAAGATGATGGACAACACACCCACATAATTATAATAAAATTTCAAACTAAATCAATGATTTAAAAAAATACATAAATCCTATCAATTTTATTTATTCTTTATCCTCAAAACATAATCTTTCTTTCAAAAGTATAACAAAATATCTCTAAAAAGCTCTCACGTCCCTCTAAAATTGACACCCGAAATTTTAAGAAAAAAAACAAAAACAAAAACAAAAGAGATTCAAACTTACCATGAGTTAGGCAAGACACTTCACGTCCCAAAAAAATATAAAAAATTGATATTCTTCTTAATATAAGAATAATAAAATGAAGTAAAATCTTAAAACAAAAAGTGCCCTGAGAAACCAAAACTAAACAATTACTTGAAAAGCTCTAATTAGAAGCAGAGAATTCTTTAAAAGTTCCTCTACAAGCAGAAATTTTTCTTTATACCACCCTGTACCTGATCATTCTCATAATAATTATTGTTTTCCTGAATGAAATTACTGTGAAAACAATGAAAATTGTTATAGGTGATGTATAGGAGTTGTATTATTGTGTAACGGCTGTTCTGAAAATTTGCTTTTGCATCTGGAATAATCTCTAAACCTCTATCATGGCACGTTACAATTTTACTTGTCAATTTTTCATGCAAGTCGAAATGGAAAATTTCAAGGTCCCACCGGGAGTCGAACCCCGGTCGCTGGATTCAAAGTCCAGAGTGCTAATCACTACACCATGGAACCTTGAACTTGCGCTTTAGATTTTTATTTCTGCTCCAGGATAAGAGTTTAAATCTTAAGGGAGAAGAGTCCCTTAAATCTTTCCCAATTTCTCTCTTGAAGAAGACATAACACAGCAACCGTTTTTGATACAAGATTCAATTACATTGAATAAAAGGAATTTTTTCCAATATTGACTTGAACAACAATCAATTACTTGGGTACGACTAAGTTGAGTAGAATTACACTGAGAGGGTAGACAGCTAGAAAACACAAAGAGAATTACTTAGTGATAATTTGTAGCATTTAAGATTCAAGCAGTTTGTTTAGGACAAGAGCTTCATAAAGTAAATCATGTTCGTACATTTCTTCACACTCAAGTGATCATAGAAAATTACTGAAACTAAACTTAGAGCCAGAATTGATTCTGAGGTTAGAATCTTTGAGATTCACAGTGAGTTTATGTTGAATACTTGTTAGATAATCATTAGTATTGGAATAATTTTGTTGGGAGAGGTTTAGAAGCTTGGTCAGAAGGTCTAGTCTTCTTCTAATCATCTGATATGCCAATGTCACTCGTGACGGAGGGCTACCCAATTCCTACAGCCTAAAAAAATTTCATGCTCAACTTTGCCATCATCTTGATATAAGAAACATCAAGCTTAAAGAAATTTTATGATGATTATAAATGCAATCCAGAAATGCAGTTCAACCAATTCAAAAGTTAACAACAGTATGTCTCTGGTCTGGCCATTACAGGATGCTTTGTCGTCCTCTATTAATCATCCATAGAGAAATCAATTCAGAAGTAGACTTATTGACCAATCAGACCATATATATGGAAGAAAATTATCTTGTTGGTTACAAGGCCGAGAGATGGGCACCGTTTGAGGACAAGTTTAAAATATACCTGAGTTGGGGTGAATTTAGAATAATCCAAGCTACCTTCAGCTTATGATTTATTGGCTGAGCGCATCATGCATGGTGAATACTGCGAACTATCAAAATAATGTTTATTGAAGGTGCCATCTTTCAAGTGTATGAAGGATTGTGAATCATTTGAAGGGAACCTATATGATCTTTCACTCTTTAGATTCGAAAGACGGAAGGAGGTGCATGGTTCAAAAAAATCACTATGATCTATCAACCCCTATCTATATCAATGAATTTGTATACATTTGGTGATGGGTATCTAAGTGGTGAACAAAATTATTCTTTTTGTTAGGAATGTGAAAGCCAACAGTCATGTGATTATTTATCTTTTCTCAAATCTTCGTTTCTTAGTTGAATACAATTGTATAAATGGTTGTGTGCGGTCTATGTATGAAGTAGTATTGGATAATGATTAATGAAGAGATTTTCCTGCTTTTCCGTGGATGTATCCAGTTATGGTGAACCATGTAATTCTTTGTGTTGTGTGTTATTTGTGTCTATTTTACTTTCGTTGTTTTATGTTTTCTCTACTCGTTTATAATTAACAATTGGTATCAGAGCTTGGTGAAGTTATCGAGCACAAATGAAAGAAGATGATGAAGCCGATTTCATCATCGAAGAATTTCTTCGCAATTTAGGCTCGACAGAGAGTAATGGTGTGCAAGTGAAAGTTGAAACGAAACACCATGTACATTAGTAGGATGGCTGGAAAAATGATGAGAATTCGACTGAAGAAGAGAAGTTGAGGCAAGTGAAGATGAACTTAAGAAAGATGAAACATATGATGCCAAAAACTATCAAAAGAACAAAAATTTGAGACTGAAGGAGGAGAATCTGTTTCTCATGGATTTACTATTTTTATAGAAGATTCTTTGACAAGAGTTTTGGAGCTCGAGACTATGTAAGTCTAAGGAAAAAAGAACCGAAAGAAAGTTTAAATAGAGCAAGAGTAAATATTAGTAGCCTTAAAGATATATCAAATGAAAGAGATCTTGAACTTGAGAACTTGTAATAGCTCTGGAAAATAATCATAACAGTTCAAAGGCTAAATTGTTTGCGTTTCAAGAAGATTTGCAGAATGCCCTCTTTAGAGAAACTGAACTTCAAGAAAAACTAAAGAATGTTGAGGAACAATTGACAATGTCTCAAAAGAATTATCGGCTAAGTGTACAGAGGTGGAGCAGAAGTTGAAGTCCCTCGAAGAAGGCTTCTCAAAACATGCAGCACGTGTATCTGAAAAGGCGGTGGAACAGAGCTCCTACGCTGCTCTGGAGGCCAGATTTGCTTATACAAGCAGCAATCACTATGGTATTGCCCGTGCTAGGGTTGCGATTGAGGATAAAGGCGTTTCCGCTGATACTAAAAGAGGAGTCATTACTGTTGCGGATTCTGAAATGTATGGAGGTGCGGATGAGCAGCTTGATAAAGTTCTTAAGACTGATCGGTTTAGGCCTAATAAAGGATTTGCGGGTGATACACAGGTACTGACATTTGCTGATATGGAAGGTGGTGATACATTCAATCCATCATTCCTTGGAACTACGGATGAGATTGTAAAAGATCGCATTCTTGAAAGAGAAGTAGGTGATTTGCGAGACCCACAAGGGTGACAAAGAGTCACGGTACAGTTGAAGAGCCTGCTTTTGATTTGGGATGGTTTAGCACTCACAAACTATTGAATAATGACCTCCAGCCGAAGAAGCCAAGCACAGCAGTTGCCATGGTGTTTGCCGAGGCTCAGAAATCCCCGACAAAACTATGTCGTTTCATACTGTACCGGTCTCTTGTTTGCACGTCGGGTGTTGAAGCAGTTGATGATGGATGATGAATATGTTGGGCAATACGAAGAAGTTGCCTGGGAAGAACAGCTCAAGAGAGAGCAATCCACAAGAAGGGATGCCAAAATGGACAAGGGAAATGCCCGTGAGGTTCTAGGTTGGAGCATGGCAGCATGGCAGCATGATCGTGTGGAGATCATTGCAAATGATCAGGGTAACAGGACTACCCCGTCCTATGTAGTGTTCATTGATACAGAGCGGCCAATCGGTGAGGCTGCGAAGAATCAGGTGGCCATGAATCCCAACAATACTGTGTCCGATGCCTCCTATTTGAAGCTCTTGTCCTGTTTGAGTCTTAAAGCTGCAAATTACTACTAATAATTCTCTCTACTCGCTCAATGTAATTCTACTCAACTTAGTCTTTACCCAAGTAAATGATTGTTGTTCAAGTTAATATTAGATTTTTTTTTTAAATTATCCTTTTATTTAGTGTAATTTAGTCTTGTATCAAAAATAGTTGCAGTGTATTTGTCTTCATCAGGAGAGAAAATGGGAAAGATTTAGGGGGTCTTCTACCTGGAGATTTAAACCCTTCATCTGCTACAGAGAATTAAAATTAAAACCCACGTTCAAGGTTCCATGGTGTAGTGGTTAGCACTCTGGACTTTGAATCCAGCGACCTGGGTTCGAATCCCGGTGGGACCTTGGAATTCTGCATTTTTACAATTGCTTTTTTGGTATGGTTTTAGTAAAACATTTTCTAACTATAACAATTTTCATTCTTTTCACAATTATTTCACTTAAGAAAACAATAATTATTATCAGAATGATCAGCTACAGTGTGGTATAAAGAAGAAATTTGTGGAGCTTTTAATAGAATTCTCTGCTTGCAGATTTCTTCAGGCACTTTTGTTTTAGGGTTTTAGTTCTTTTTTTTTCTATTACATTAGGAAGAATATCAAATTTATTTATTTATTTTGTTTTTTAAGGGGAGGGGAGTGTTTGTAATCTCATACAAGCCTTTCAAACTTGTCCACACAGTGATAGCTCGTATCTGAGGGATGACTAAGTCCTTTACAGACATGCACAAGAGAATCTTAAATTTGGCTCAAAAGCTCTCAACACTCATCGCCTCCTTTGAAAATCTCTCCCACAACACACCACTCGCACCATTCAAAGTTAGCTATGATATTAAAACAGATATAAAACAACAGGGAAAAACAGAGAATGGAACAGGAACAAGCACAGAGAATAGAAGAACTTGCTGCCATTTCTTATTATTCGAAGTGTAAACAACATTACATATTTATAACTACAAAGAGACTCAACATTGTTTCTTATAAATTTGCTAAAACATAGATCAATATATTAGCAAACTAGCTTTTTCGCACACTTTAAAAAGAAAAGGTTCACTGAAACCATACTGAAAAAAAAAAAATCCAAAGTTGAAAATATCAAGGTCCCACCGGGATTCGAACCCAGGTCGCTGGATTCAAAGTCCAGAGTGCTAACCACTACACCATGGAACCTTGAACTTGTGCTGTAAAATTGAATGTCTGCACCTCAACAAGGATTGAAATCTCCCAATTTCTCTCTTGATGAAGACAAAACACAACTACCATTTTTGATACAAGACTAATTACATTAAATAAAAAGGATATTATTTTAAAAATCCAATATTGACTTCAACATCAATCAATTACTTGGGTAAAGACTTGAGTAAAGTAGAATTACATAGAGAGTAGACAGCTAGAAAACACAGAGAATTACTTGGTTGTAATATGCAGCATTTCAGATTCAAACAGTTTCTTTAGGACAAGAACTTCATGAAGTATACATTTTTTTACACCCAAGTGATCATAGAAAATGACTGAAAGTGAACATAGAGCCAAAATTGATTCCGAGGTTAGAATCTTTGAGATTCACGGTGGGTTTTTTCTTGAATATTTGTTAGATAATGAGTCGATCATTAGCACTTGGGATTGTATGACGTAAGGAATAATTTTGTTGGAAGAGGCTCAAAAGATTGGTCATAAGTCTCTTTCAGTTCATGTGGTATCAGAGGGTCTGTTATGCCAATGTCATCGATCAAGTGAAAAAATTTATTGAATGCACTGCAGTTTATAAAAGGACTACTTAATTCCTCATGTGGTATCAAAGGGTCTCTTATGCCAATGTCATCGATGAAAGGATAGAGGGACAGCCTATCCCAGAAATTGATTGGAATAGGAAAGGGGACGATAGCATTCAGGCCACAACCTTTAATGTGATCAGAAGAACAGAAAAATGGTTGAAAGATTGTCGCTTCAGACAAAAGCCTAGATACCTGCACTTAAGGATAAGAAAGTTGGTCGAACTCGTGCGACTTCCCAAACATCTCTTCCTTCTTCTAATGTTGTTGTTGATATTGCAGGTGAAAGGAAACAGAGGACGAAGAAGGCCAAAATTGCAAGTCTAGGAGAGTCTTCTGTGGGATCCACCTCTGCCCATGTTACCAGATCACATAGTAGGAAAAGTAACCAGAAAACCCTGGCAAGTTCACTGGTAGAGGACCTAGATTCTAGGAAGAAACTCAAGAAGCAATGGATACTTAGATGCAGGACCAGCCCATCACAGATGTTGCAGATAAAGGAAAGGAAATCTTGCAACCTAAAGATTCTGGGAATACCATGGTTGTTATCACCATTAACCAACAATCACCATTATCAAAGGAAACATCCATCACTCCTAAGTGGCTGAGTGCCTCACTTACTAAAAAGAGGAATGTAATTCCTATTTCAATCCCAATGGAGGATATAGTTAGCAAATGTATGGGAAGGACTTCAAAGTCCAAAAGACTCAAAACAGAAACCATGATCGATGTGGATGAGCAAACGGGACACTGGGTTGCAGAAGTGGCTAGACCCCCGACAGATAAGAAGGTCGAGAATGTCACTGAGAAAGATTTTATCATTGAAAAGATTGATCTAGGGGAAACTTCCCGGGCTGCTGATGTTAAACATTTGGAGTCTTCAACCAAAAGGATTCTCACAAGGACTTGGAAAGATGAAAAAGACAAGAATGAGATGAAGTAGATTATAATACAGATGGCTCAATATATCATTGCTATCCAGAATCCAAATCCGCAGCCTCTTTCCCAAGTTTCTTTATTACTTGATTAGGTTCAAAGGAGCCGAATGATTACAAATGTCTTTAGCAAATGGCTTGAATCAATCGCACAACAGGGAACTAGTTATATTTTTGATTTGGTCAAAGTGTTTGAGAATGTAGAGTCTATTGGGAAAGAGTTAGAAACATAAATAGTTGCTTGGGAGAAAGAGAAAAGTAAATGGTTGGCTGTGTTAAGGCAGATGAGAGATACACAAAGATATGGAGTGATGAACTTCCTCGCTGAGAAGTCGGTGCACGACCTTGATGATAATGTACTCTTCATTTGCAAAGAAAATATTGAGTGGAGAAACTCAATCATTCAGCAAGGACATGAGGAATTCCTCAAACTTCTCAAAGAATTGAAGGAATTGATTGACACTATGCGAAAAGACATGAAATATATAGACCTTCAACTTCTAAAAGAGGATAAGCAAACGCTTGAGGATTCATCAAAGATGACTCAAGTTTTCAAAGATTGAATACAACAGATTCAGGAAGCAAAGTCCTTGACAATTGAAGATTTCTCAAAGGTTGCAAAAATTGAATCTATGTTGGTTGTTTGCTTCAATCATCTGGAAATGCATAAGGGTAAGGTCCTACAGGTAAGCAGAAAGAAAGAGGTATGGAAGCAATGAATCCTACATATAGGCCTCCCACATTACCAACTCATTCTAAACTTCTCTTCAGCTCACCTAGAATGGCGGAACATTCGAAGGACTCCCACATCACAAGACAAACAAGTTGAAGCCACGTCATCTGCTAAGTCTAATCGTGCCTCTGTTGCTCGCGGCTAATGCCGCTTTTCTAGTTTAGTTATTTCTTTCCATTTTAAGAAACTAAACTTCTTTAACTTTGGGATAGAGTTAATCATTTAACTCTAGTTTTATTTGTAATAGACTATCATAGCCTAGCGGCTATTTATATGGTGCTAAAAGTCTTTTTAAAGGTCCAAAAAATTTTGATTGAAAGAAACAGACATAATTTTCTTTGGATTTTCAATATAGATATTTCTGGTACTTGAATGAAATGACATTTTGATACAATCTTCAAATTTGCGTGTTTGAAAGATTAGCAATCTCTGTTGGGATATATGCTTAAGTGCGGAATATGCTATTTCATTACCAATTCTTTCTTAGTCCATGAATTCATTGATTCTCTTTGTTTAAATGGTATTTCATTGCTGTTTAAATGACTCTGATCCCCCTTGTCCTGTGAGGCATGACCGAGAATCGATCAGCATTTACACTACTTTGAGTATTTTGGGTGGAATAAAATTTTATATTGAATGGATATGTGCAAAGGTAAATTCTGTAAGCTTTACACTTCTTAATAAATATTTTGTAGCGTTCTTTTGTGTTGACAAATGAATGTGAAAGCCTTTCTCGCTTTCTGGTGAAAAGTGTGTTTGTTTTTTGAGTAATCTGCAAATAAATTTATTGAACATCTTACGAGGAGCTGCACTCTCATGGAGAGGGTAAACCTAAAATTGGTTCACCCAACTATTGGTGCATTTGCTTTTTCATGAAGGGTATGCACGAGTCATGATTTTAAAAACATATAAAAATCAAAGAAAAGGCAAATCTGTTAACCAACAATTGCTTATTTTAATCAAATACATGAATATATTCACTCTATCCTATAGAGGATCATATTAACAAGTCATATTATTATTATTATTAGTTATTTGAACATTACTTCATTACTTTGTATTCATTGAAAAAGATTTTATTGTAAGTATCACGACTACCACATTACTTTATATACTTTATCACAACCAATTATATTCAAAATGAAAATGTATTGGATGTTTCTCTCAAGAGTAAACTTAGAGATAAGGGTTACCATTAGTGATCTTTATTTTGTTTTTGATTAATTAAGAAAGCAACAAGAACAAGGGTGTTGACCCTTAATACAATAGCCCGTAGGCAGTAAGAGAAAAACTAACGATGGGAGCAAGCCCTAAAACAACAAGGTCAAACAGGTGAATAGGAAAAAAGCCTGTCAAACTATTAACAACCCACACCCAACTCAAGGAGGGGTAGAGACACATGAGCCTTGACAAGGAGGAGTTAGTGTGAGGAGGGAGGAATTCCCCTTCTGCTTATAAAAAACCATAGTCTACGTAATACAGTCATTAGGACCATCAAGAGATAGATCAAGCAAGAAGGACACTATAGGGTTACAATCAATAGTGGCAGTAGAGTGTTGTTGTAGAACTGCAACAAGCTGTTGTAGAGGAACAACATCAAGAGCAGAATCAGTAGGAGTAGAATGGAGTTGCAAATCCTTAGGGAAAGAAGGATCTAGAACAATGGCATTAACAGCAGCATCAACGATAAGAAGCAGATCATCCCGGGAGGAGAACTCATCATCTTGCGAGGAGCCAACCAAATCAGAATCAGAATCATAGATAGTCAGGTGATCAGGTGTAGCATCCTTTCACCAAGTAGCAACACCTGTGTGACATGAAATAGAGCAATCTGAAGCTAAATGACCTATGGAGAAGCATTTCTGACAGCAAAAGGGGAGGCCCTCAAAATCCAACATGCATTTTTAATATTAAATTCCAAAATCCAATAATCTTTATTTGTTGTTATGAACATAATGTGCATTTTTAATGTTAGAGTATCATTCAAATGAGAATAGTGAGTATTGTTGTTAACATAACTTGCATTTTTAATCTTAAAAGTATCAGTCAAATGAGAATAGTGATGATTATTGTTAGCATAACTTGCATTTTCTATCTTAGAGTATCATTAAAATGAGAATAATAACAATATTCTCAACAATTTGAAGAAACTGATTTCAGAGATAACAATAAATTTCAAACTTACCCTTTCCATATCACCAATACCTACTTTGGCCCTTTCTAATATCAATCCTTAACTTGTGTATGGTTAGAGGCTATACCATTTTGATGAAAAAATGTGTATGATTATTCCTTGTAATATGGAATGGACAATTCAATGATGGACACCTCTTTTAAAGCTTTATGATTGGAAGAAGGATTTGCTAGCAATCTCATTTGTCTCCAAAAATAAAGATTTGGGGAGAAGGATTATTGTATCATGATAAAGTAAAAATATTTGGAATAACATTTTATACCAGCAACTTGGGGTTGGTTGGTTTTGTCAGGTTTAGTTATATTTTGTCTTTCGTAGTCTCGTAGTTGTTCCTCTTGGTTGTTCTTTCGAGTCTAGTTATACTTCTTGTTTGATTCTCTTTGTACAAGGTTTTAAGCCCTTTCAAAACCTTTCTTACATACTCAAAAACATATGAAATAAATAGAAATCGTAGATTATTAATGTCGCACAACACACCCACATAATTATCATATATCATGATCACACACATAAAACTTTAAACCAAATCAATGATTTAAAAAAATACAAAAATCCTATCAATTCTATTTAATTATTATCCTCAAAACACATCCCATTTTTCATAAACATAATCTTTCTTTTAAAATTATAACAAAATATCTCTAAAACACCCTCACGTCCCTCCAAAAATTGACACCTGAAATTATAAATTTGATATTCTTAATGTAATAATAATAAAATAAACTAATATCCTAAAACAAAAAGTGCTCGGAGAACCTTGAAACCAAAACTAAATAATTACCTGAAAAGCTGTAATCTAGAAGCAGAGAATTCTCTTAAAAGCTCCTCTACAAGCAGAAATTTCTTCTTTATACCACCCTGTAGCTGATCATTCTCATAATAATTGTTGTTTTCCTAAGTTAAATTTACTGTGAAAAGAACGAAAATTGTTATAGATGAAGTGTAAGAGTTATATAATTTTTTTCTTTTGCATCCACAATGAGCTTGAAACCTCTATTATGTCACGTTCCAATTTACCTTTGGTTAATTTTTTATGCAAAATATAGATCAATATATTAGCGAACTAGCTTTTTGGCACACTTTAAACAGAAAATGTTTAATAAAACCATACCAAAAAAATCAGAAGGGTTTAAAACCATACCAAAAAAAAAAATCTAATATTTACTTGAACAAGAATCAATTATTCAGGTAAAGACTAAGTTGAGTAGAATTACAGTGAGAGAGTAGAGAGCTAGAAAACACAAAGCTCAAAGAGAATTGCTTAGTAGTAATTTGCACTAACACTAACACTAACACTCCCCCTCAGGAAATAATAGAATTTCAATGGACTCTTAGCATATCTCTACATAGTAGAACTAGAAACTTTATCTTATTCAATGGTTTACTAAATACATGAAGCTGTCTTATCATTGGTGTTACAATATTGCAGTTCTATCTTACAATATCTTTAAGAATCAGCCCTAACCAAACAGGTTTAGAGGTAGCACTGCACAATACTCTCTACTTAGCTTTAGTAGATGTAAATATGAAATAGTTGGTTGCTTGTCTAGAACTGCTCCACGAAACAATGCCTGAAAGAAGTTGTTGATTTACCATCATATGGATCACCTGCGCAATCAAAATTTGAATAATTTATCAACTCAACATTCAAATGGTTAATGTCTTCAATGATAAAATATATGAAATGACTCTCTTTGTTGCTTGCTAATGAGTTACAATCTTTTAATATCATATTAAACCTTTGGATCAATTTATTTGCATATTTAATTTGAGTAATCAAAGTCTCACCATCTTGTCTCCATACTTTTGATTTCATCAATCAAATATATAACACTTCCTGTTAATATGATCACATACAATGAAATCAAAACCTGTATACCAAATGTTCTTTTCCCTTGCAGTAAAACTAGTAACAACTCACCATTCCAATTCAGTAAAACTAGTAACAACTCACCATTCCAATTCAATGTAATAATTACTAGATCACTACTTGAGACTTGTTCACCGATATTAGCTAATTTATCCTTTAATTCGTTAACTCTGGATAAATAATCACTAATACTTTCATTTGCTTCCTTGAGAGCAATTTTCTCTTAAAAAACAAAATTCCATTTGTGTTTGTAATCTCATACAAACCTTTCAAAGTTGTCCACATAGTGATATCTCGTATCTCAGGAATGCACAAGAAAATCTTAAATTTGGATTCCCTTTTCTTTCAATCTTGAACAGCAACTTGAGGCATACTAAGATTAGCCTTACTACCATTGAGGCATCTTGAACTTCCAATTAATATAATTAGAACCATCTTCATTGTTTGTTTACGTTAGATAAAAATCCATAAGATTTGCCATTAATAAACCGAAAAATATATATTAATTAAACATTTAAATTTACAATTGATGGAAAAAACCTCACCCAAAAATGGATTGTCGGTCAAAGAAGGCTTGCAGATTTGCAATTTCTGAGCACAATTCGGCTCAAACATGACAACTTCAAGGCTTGAAAACACTCCAAACTGATATGGCTCCCATCTCCATTTGAGACTTCTTCAAACAAAAGCAACATATCCCCTTTACTTGCTTCTGCAGCGTAAAGGTTCACTTTAAACCATACTGAAAAAGAAAACTGCCAAAGTTGAAATTTCAAGGTCCCACCGGGATTCGAACCCAGGTCGCTGGATTCAAAGTCCAGAGTGCTAACCACTACACCATGGAACCTTGAACGTGTGCTGTAAAATTGAATATCTCCAGCAGGATAAAGATTGAAATCTCCCAATTTTTCTCTTGATGAAGACAAAACACAACAACCATTTTTTATACAAGACTAAATTACATTAAATAAAAAGGATATTATTTTAAAAATCCAATATTGACTTCAACATCAATCAATTACTTGGGTAAAGACTTGAGTAGAGTAGAATTACATCGAGAGAGTAGACAGCTAGAAAACACACAGAGAATTACTTGGTTGTAATAGGCAGCATTGAAGATTCAAACAGTTTCTTTAGGACAAGAACTTCATGAAGTAAATCATATTTATACATTTCTTCACACTCAAGTGATCAAAGAAAATGACTGAAAGTGAACATAGAGCCAAAATTGATTCCGAGGTTAGAATCTTTGAGATTCACGGTGGGTTTTTTCTTGAATATTTGTTAGATAATTAGTCGATCATTAGCACTTGGGATTGTATGACGTAGGGAATAATTTTGCTGGAAGAGCTTCAAAAGATTGGTCGTCTCTTTCAGTTCATGTGGTATCAGAGGGTCTGTTATGTCAATGTCACCGATCAAGTGCATTGCAGTTTATAAAAGGACTACCTAATTCCTCCAGCCTTAAAAAGAATTCAAGTTCTATATTTTTTTTAACTTAACTTTGTTCCATCTAACTTAGAGGAGATTTTATGATAATTATAAATGCAATCCAGAAACTCAGTTCAACAAATTCAAAAATTAACAACAGTATGTCTCTGGTCTGGCCATTACAGGATGCTTTGTCGTCCTCGATGAGGCATCTATAGACAAATTAATTGAGAAGTAGAGTATAGGAGTTGGGGTGAATTTAGAATAATCTATGATTTATTGGCTGAGCGCATCATAGCCTAAGTTGTCATGGTGAATACTGCGAACTGTCAAAATATATGAAGGATTGTGAATGACTTCAAGGAGTACACCTATATGATCTAACTCGTTAGATTTAAAGGATGGAGGGGATTGGTTCTATAAAATCACAGTGATCCATCAACTCCTATCTATATTAGTAGGTTGGTATACATTTGGTGAACAAACCAACTTCTTCTTCTCTCTATGTGAATTTGATGTTGGTCAGCAATCAGAGGTGGATGGCTTACTTGGAAAATATCTGAGAGTTGCAGCTAAGAATGGTACTCTAAGACAAACTTTGGTTTGATCCTCTTTGTAACTAATGGTTATTAGGAGATGAATTTTGTTTGCATCGAATCATTATATGGTTAAGACTGATATAGCATCAAGTGCACGAATTATCGATCTTTCCAATTTAAAGAGTCTTTTTTCTATCTTGAATTCAACCATTTTTATAATCATGATATCAACTATATAAATTATCACTTATTTTAAAATCTAAAGAGTGTCCATTCTACCAAATTCATCCAATTTAACAATTGTAGCATGGGCTGTACAAATTATCGCTTCATTTGACTTAGAGTCAAGGTCTAAGAATATTTATTTTTCCAAATTCACCCATTTTTACAACTATGACATCAGGTTCATAAATTGTCACTTCCATTAGCCTAAATCCAAGGTCTAAGAGGTATACATTCAACAAAATTAACTCATAATACAATCATAGCCTCATCTCTTATGTGTGACAATCCTTTCCATTTAACAAGATTGGATCCTTAATAGGCTCTTTGTAGTCATTCAATGTTACTAATAGATCAAGCTCGATTGACATTTCATAACATTTCTTTATATATTTTTATATATCTCTTGTCAAAACTATTCTAGTGTTGCATTTAGTGATATGAAGCAGGTGACATTGACAATACAATCTTCATAAAGCTTCATACTATAAAAATTTGGTTTTAATTAAATAATTCATTCTTTTTATAGTAAAACATGTATTAAATTGTTTACATTTTAGATAAAAAGAAGCCTCATAAAATTATATAATAAAAGCAGTGCATATATATTCTACACAAAACAATAACAAAGCAAATAGAAAGTCAGGACTTCTGGGAAGTTATTTTAGTTAAAACATATATTGCAAATTTAAATTTTCATATTATAAAAACTAAACCATTATCCAATATAATAATGACTTTATCTTACTTTACCCTTAAGCATGTGCACATATTAATAATCACATGAAAAGTATTTTTTACGCTTATTTTATATTGACAATTTTTTTATTATTATTATTTTAAATTTTTACACATTGCACAAACCATGCAAAAGATGAAAATGAGTGTTTTAAACATGGATGAAATTAGGAAAAACTAAACCAACAACAACAACAACAAAAAAGTACACAACACTTCTCTAACATGAGTAAAATATATGTAGTTCCTATCAGTTTTTTCTCTTTTTTTGGACTCACTTTGGCCCTTTGTCTAAATACATGTTTCTATGCAAAAGTTGACAAAATAATCTAAACCCACCTTCACACACTCCAACAATTCAAACTTGATTTATAAATTTACCGTTTCTCTTCCTTGGGTGGAATTTGCTATGCAGATTTTACCCTCAAATTCTTAGTTTAAAATTTTAATATAAGCTCCCAAGTCAACCCCTTTCTTTGTCAACCTTTGAAAAAAATCAATTTGTAAATTAGGGTGTTGCATCAAAGAACATACCCTAATTCATTGTGATCATAAAAGTATATTAATTTTAGAGATTAAAACAAAATCATATACTTGTCTTTTTGTGTAATACGTATTGTTAGATGCATCATCACTTCTAGAATACAATTCAATTTTAATGTTCTTCTATTATCACAATAAGTTTATATACAAGTGCAATGTGCTACATATAATGCAAACATTTGATATAGAAAAATCAACATATATTCAAAAAAATAAGCTTAATATATATTATAACAACGTGAATATTTTGACTCTATCCTATAGAGGATCATATATTAACCAGTCATATTATAATTAGTTGTGTGAACATTACTTCGTTGCTTTGTATTAATTGAAAGAGATTTTATAATTGTAAGTATCAAGACTAACACATTACTTATCTACATCATATAATTTTATCATGACCAATTATATTCAAAATGAACATGTATTGGATGGAGTAAACTTAGAGATAAGTGCTACCATCAATGATCTTTATTTTGTTGTTATTATCATAATGTGCATTTTTAATCTTAGAATATTGTTCAAATGAAAATAATGAGTATTGTTGTTAATATAACTTGCGCTTTTAATCTTAAACTATTCAAATGAGAGTAGTGATGATTATTGTCAACATAACTTGCATTTTTAGTATCATTGAAATGACAATAATGACAATATTCTCAACAATTCAAAGAAATTGATTTGGGAGATAACAATAAATTTCAAACTTCCCCTTTTCATATCATCAATATCTATTGTGGCCCTTTCTAATATCAATTGTTAATAATTGTGTATGGTTAGAGGTTTTACCATTTAGATGAAAAATTGTGTATGATTGTTCCTTGTAACATACGTAATCGACAATTCAATGATGGACACCACTTTTAAAGTTTTGGAATTGGAAGAAAGATGTCGTCAACGATCTCATTTATCTCAAGAAAATAAGATATGGGGAGAAGGATTCTTGCATTATGATAAAGCAAAAATATTTGAAACCAACTTTTGAAACCACCCTAATGTGGAGTTGGTTGGTTTTCATAATCTCACACAATAAAAATTCAAACCAAATCAATGATTAAAAAACAAAAGAAATTCAAAATTACCATAAATTAGACAAAAAAAGACCTCCTCAGAAAACAAAAAAAGATAATTAAATTTGATATTCTTCCTAATGTAATAATAATAAAATGAACTAAAACCCTAAAACAAAAGTGCCTCAAGGAATCTGCAAGCAGAGAATTCTCTTAAAAGCTCCACAAAAGTGAAATAATTGTGAAAAGAATGAAAATTGTTATAGCTAGAAAATGTTTACTAAAACCATACCAAAAAAGCAACTGTAAAAATGGAAAATTCCAAGGTCCCACCGGGATTCGAACCCAGGTCGCTGGATTCAAAGTCCAGAGTGCTAACCACTACACCATGGAACCTTGAACGTGGATTTTAATTTTAATTCTGTCTAGTGTGTCAAGAGTTTAAATCTCCAGGTAGAAGACGCCTTCAAATCTTTCCCAATTTCTCTCCTGATGAAGACAAATACACTGCAACTGTTTTTGATACAAGACTAAATTACACTAAATAAAAGGATAATTTAAAAAATAAAAATGTAATATTGACTTGAACAACAATCATTTACTTGGGTAAAGACTAAGTTGAGTAGAATTACATTGAGCGAGTAGAGAGAATTATTAGTAGTAATTTGCAGCTTTAAGATTCAAACAGGACAAGAGCTTCATAAAGTAAATTATGTTTATATTTTTTTTACATCTAAGTGATCATAGGAAATTACTGAAACTGAATATAGAGTTCGAGTTTCTTTTTTGGCTTAATTGTCATCAGTCACATTAATTAGATTCCTGCATTCTGAAAAAAAACTCAAATTCTATTTCTTGAACTTAACTTAGCCATCATCTTGATATAAGAAACATCTAATTTAAGGGAGATTAATGATAATAATAAATGCAATCCAGAAATACATTATTTCTCTGGTCTGGCCATTATAGGATGCTTTGTCCTCCTCTATTGAGTCTATACAGCATATATAGACGAAAATATTACAGTATAAATTAAATACAAATTAATAATGAAGAAAGTAAAATAAAAGAATAGAATAATAAAGACAGATTTACGTTGTAAAATTTGGATAATATATCAAAAAATAATTACAAATCTTCATAACTATTACTACTACGATTACAATAACTTTGTGTTGAAGATAAGAAGAAACAGTAAAGAAGAGAAGAAGTCACAGAAACATGCAAATCCTTGAAGCGACCAGGATCTAGGATGGTGGAAGCATAGAATGGTGTTTTGTGCTCTCTGAAGAGTAAGGAGGAAGAGTACAGTTAAACATCTAGAGATATGCTCTTGAACTAAGGGTATTTTTCCTATATTTTCCCTTCTGTTTAAATGTTTTACGTTGATGATATGTTGTTGTAATTCTCTTGGGCATTTTGATCCTGCACTACCTGTTAGTGTCCGATGCTTAGCTTGGGGGCTCTTTTGTTATATTTAAAGCGTAATACCTGTGTAAAATATCAATATGCTAGTAATATGCTGCTAGATTGGTTTTGTATGAACAAAAATGTTAATATCTCATCGGGGTTTACTTTTATTTAGATTAATTTTTTATTAGTTTATTTTATTAGGTTTTTCTGTTTGGGCAGTTTTGTATAACAGTTTACAACTGTTTTTGCCTCTTTTTATATCCGATTGTCATTTCGCAGCTTTCTAGGGAATCAAAATAGGAGACAAAAATTGATTCAGGTGAAATCAATTTATTTATTTTCACAAGAATTTGATATCTTGTTATATTTGGTAAAGTTTGGCAAGAGATTTTGAGCAATCTTATAAATTTGCAAACTGTGCAAATTCTATATACATTTATTTTCAATTTACAATGCAGACTATTGTTTCATTGATTGCGGAAATATTAACAGGAAAAGATACTTGGTTGGAATGGCATAGAAAAGTGGAAAATACATTAATTAAAATTAATGATTTATGGTATAAAATATGTGATGTTAAAGAAAAAGAAATTTGGAATTATAAAAATTCAAAAGCCTTGGCTTTGATAAGAGCTTCAGTTAATGGAGATGTATATCGTCATATACAAGGATGTAAATTTGTTTGGGAAGCCCTTGACAAGTTACAAAATTTATTTGATTCACTCAGAATTAGAATTTATTCAGTTACAATTAAAATTGTTCAATCTTGAATTAAAAAATGGTGATATTATGAGTTTGGCTTCTAAAATTAGAGCCATAAAACAAGATGTTAATGCTGCTGGTGGGAAAGTTGATATTTATCTCACTGCTTTTATTAAGGCACTCCTTCCAACACATTCTACTTATCTAGAGTCCCTTCAAGCAAGTAACCAATTGAAAACCATTACTTTTGATTTATTGGTTGAAAAGTTGGTTGAACGTGAAAAAGATTTTGGAAGAAAAATAGATAATACTAATGAAAATGTTTGTTTTGCTCACCAAGAAAACCCTCTAAATAAGAGCTCTTCAAGAGGAGGTTATAATGATAGAGGCAAAGGTAGAGGTCAATGGAGGAAAAATGATAGGCAACATTTATATTGTAAAAGATGTGGTAGAAAAGGAAGTCATGAAGCACATGAATGCAAGTTGTCTTGAGATAAGATAGAAAGTTTTAAAGAAAATGCTTTTAAGCAAAAAGATAAAACAAAAGTTTATAATGATGATAAATATTTAGATGATAAAATTCCAGGAGCAGTCCAATTTGCTTGTGATAGTGATGGTGATCAATATGTGCTTTGTGTTTCTGACTTTGCATCTAATTCCTCATGGTATGATTCTTGGATCTTAGAGACTCGAGCCACACGACATATGACATTCCGATGTGATTACTTTGAGGAATTTCATGAAAGTGCATGTGGTCCAATTTATTTAGCTGATAAATCAAGTCTCAAACCTATTGGAAAAGGAACTATTCGATTTAAGTTGCCTAATCTTCTAGACTTTGTGCTTCATTATGTATTGTTTATTTTTAAATTGCAACGTAATTTGTTGTCACTAATATTGATTTGACGACAAGACTACTATATTATGTTAAAAGATGGGCAAGTTGTTGTTAGAAAACAATCAAATAATCAAGTTGTATTCACTCGATGTGAGGATGGGAGATTATTAAAACTAAATGGCACTTCTTCTTTTTCTAAAATTTTTGCATATCTTACTAAAGAAGGAAGTCTATCTCCTGTTCTTTTATGGCATGCAAGACTTGGGCATATTGGTTATGATAACATTCATATCCTACAAAAGAATGGTGTTGATGGCTTACCTGTTTTGCCTAAAACAATTGAAAAATGTGAAGCATGTATTCTTACCAAGCAACATAGAAATTCTTTTCCTCACTCCACTTGGAGAGCACAAAGAAAATTGCAATGTATTCATTCTGATTTATGTGGGCCTTTACCAGTAAATTTTGTGGGAGGATCTAAGTATTTCATGTTGTTTATTGATGATTACAGTCGCATGACTTGGATTTATTTCTTGCAGAAAAAATCAGAAGCTTTTGAAATTTTTAAAAGGTTTCGTGTTATGATTGAAAAACAAACTCAATCTCAAATTGGTACTCTTCGAACAGAAAATGGTGGAGAATTTACTTCTCTAGTTTTTGAGGATTATCTACGTCAAAATGGGATCCAACATCATCTTACTGTTCCAGGTACTCCTCAACAAAATGGTGTTGTTGAACGAATGAATAGAACTATCATGAATATGGTTCGTGCAATGTTAGATTTTAAAGGAATCAAATTACATTTTTGGGTTGAAGCAGCAAGAACTGCAGTTTATCTTCGTAATAGATCTCCATCATCTGCATTACACCAATCTATTCCATATGAAGTGTGGTTTGGATATCCTCCTTCTGTTCGACATCTTCGCATTTTTTGTTCCACTTGCTATGCTTTAATTTCCAAGGACAAAAGAAGTAAGTTGCAGCATCACAGTATTAAGTGTATTTTTCTTGGTTATTCAGATTCTTCCAAGGCATATAGGTTGCATGATGAAGTCAACAAAACTTTCTTTATTACATGTGACATTGTATTTGTTGAAACCTCCAACATTGCTGAAAATGATGAATGTAAATTCAAACAGCTTGATACAATTACAAATTTTTCTCCTTGGATAGAAAACTCTTGTGAGATTCCACATATAGAATCTATATCTCCAAGAAATCTAATTCATGTTGCTCCATCAATCAATGACCAAGAAAAAACCCATCATGATGAGCTTGAACTCTCTGAACCATTAACCACTAATACAATATCTAGTAATGAAATGGTCACATCTTTTGTGCAACCAAAGTCTTCTCATAAGTGGGCAAAACAAGTCCAACAAACATTGAAAGATTTATGACCTGATGAAATAGGTAAAACAGGTTCAAGAAGCTCTTACAAAGCAAGGATCCAAGCTCAAACCAATAGTGCGGATAACTTGGAGACCATTGGTGAACTCAATCTCATAATTGACTCTGAACCATCATCCTATAATGAAGCTAAAAATATTACAGTATGGAGGAAAGCTATGCAAGATGAGTATGATGCTCTTTTGAAAAATGGCACATGGGAGTTGGTTGATCCTCCACTTGGTTGTAAACCTATTGGCTACAAGTAGATTTTCAGAAATAAATATAAAGCAGATGGTACACTTGACAAACACAAAGCCCGACTTGTTGCCAAAGGTTATGCTCAAAAGAAGGGCATGGATTATGATGAAACCTTTGCACCTACAGCAAAATGGACCACCATTCGTGCTTTGTTGGCCCTTGCAGCTCAATATGGGTGGAAAATTCACCAAATGGATGTTAAAACAACATTCTTAAATGGTGATCTCAAAGAATCAGTTTATATGACTCAACCAGATGGGTATGCAGTCAATGGGAAAGAACATCAGGTATGCAATCTTGTCAAATCATTATATGGTTTGAAACAAGCTCCTCGAGCCTGGTATGAAAAACATACCGAGTATCTCTTAAAGTTGAATTTCCAGCATTTTGAATTTGATGATGCCACACTTTTTGTTAAAAAACTTGATAACATTATTGTCTATCTTGTTGTTTATGTGGATGATTTATTTATCACTGGTCCCAATGAGAATAATATTCACAATGTGAAAGAACAACTGAAGCAAGTTTTTGATATGATTGATTTGGGCCATCTTCATTACCATTTGGGTATTGAGGTAACTCAAACACCTCATTTTATTTTTATCACCCAACATAAATATATTGGTGAACTTTTGCATAAGTTTGGCATGGCTGATTGTAAGCCCCTTAGTACTCCTATGGAGAAAAATCTTAAGCTCTCTTCAGATGACCCTTCAGCATTGGTTGATGCAACCATCTACAGGAAACTTGTTGGTAGATTGATTTATGCTTCAACTACCCGTCTGGATATTTCTTTTGTTGTTGGAGTTATTTCAAGGTTTATGCAACAACCTAGAGAAACTCATTGGTTAGCTGCCAAACGCATTCTTTACTGTTTGCAAGGTACTCAACACTATGGGCTCAAATACTCCAAGACAAACCAATTTTCTTTGGTTGGCTATTCTGATTCTGATTATGCAGGTGATTCCACAGATGAAAAATCTACATCCGGATATTTAATGTATCTTGGATCTGTTGTCATCTCTTGGAGATCTAAAAAGCAATTTGTTCCAGCCACCTCTTCTTCCAAAGATGAATATATGGCTGCCTTTGAAGCAACTCAGGAAATCTAATGGCTTCGAAGAATTCTTGAAGACTTGCAGACACCACAGATTTCATCAACTTCACTCTTCATTGACAATCAATCTGTTATCAAAATGGCTAAAAATCTAGTATTTCATGATCGCACCAAGCACATCAATTCAAAGATTCATTTGATTTGGCATAATGTGAAAGATGGCAGCATATACTTTAAATATTGCCCCACTGCAAATCAACCAGCAGATATTCTTACCAAGGCTTTGGGCAGAGAAAAGTTTGAGAAGTTCAGAGAAATACTTGGTTTAACCCCTTCAGATTAAGGGGGGATGTTAATATCTCATCGGGGGTTTATTTTTATTTAAATTAATTTTTCATTAGTTTATTTTATTAGGTTTTTTTGTTCTAGCAGTTTTGTATAACAGTTTACAACTGTTTTTGCCTCCTCTTTATATTTGCTTGTTTATTTTATTTTGTTGAACATGGTTTTTACGAGAATACAAATTATATTCAGATTGTCATTCTTTCCATTTTTTTCTATCTGCTAACAGAGATTCCAGATTATTATTTTATGCCTGGGCTATCAAAAAATTGTGTGCTTTTCTATTTGGAATTAATAGAAGGGGAGTGGCTCCAAGCATATAATTCAGGTCGTGGTTATTCTCTATACAAAATGATATCCGATTAAAAACACAAATTTACATAAAACAATTATATTTCAGCCAATTTTTTACATTTTTACAGTATTGAGAAGGCAAATTAAGAGGAACAAACCAGTAGAAATCACATAAAATCTGTCCTGATTTGCAAATTTTGTGTTTTTCATCAAACATTGTTTTGTATGGAGAATAGACGGCTCCTATAATTCATATATGAAAAAATAGATTAGAAAAATAAAAAATCTTCATGTTTTTAGATAAATGACTGAGAATAAGTAAGATATATATAATCAACTTAATCTTAGTGAGTTAATTTATATGATTTTGAGAAATTCAATGCAATAAAATAAATGATTATATTTTTACTCTCGATGATGTTATCTTTTAATCATATTAATTAGTTTGTTATTTTTATGATGTTATCTTTAATAGATTCATTTGATTGTTTATTTAATGAAAGTAATTTTTTTATTGGATGATTTGATTTATCTTATAATATTATTTTTGCAACCATGGCATTAGGTGCACAAATTGTCACTTCCTTTAGCTTATAGTCAAGGTTTGAGAGGTACTCATTCCACCAAATTCACCCAACTTTGTAATGATGTTAAAAAGTGCATATATTGTCACCTCCTTTAGCTTAGAGTCAAGGTTCCAGGGGTATTCATTCCACCAAATTCGCCCAATTTTGCAACCATCTCAATGGGTGCACAAATTATCACCTCTTTCTACTTAGGGCCAAGATTTGAGGGGCACCAATTTTACTACAGTGCATGAAATATTATCTCCTTTGGCTTAGACCTAAAGTCTAAGGGGTTTTCATTCTACTATATTCACCTGTTTTTGTAATCTTGGCATCAAATGCATGAATTATCACATCCTCCAACTTAGGGACAAGGCTAGAGGGATTTTTGTTCCATCTTGAATTCACCCCTTTTAATAACCATGACATCAATTATATAAATTATCACTCATTTATCTTAAAGCTAATGTCTAAAGGGTATCCATTCTACCAAAACCTTCCAATTTAACAATTGTAGCTTGGGTTGTGCAAATTATCACTTTCTTCAACTTAGAGTCAAGGCTTAAGAGTATGTATTTTTCAAATTCGCCAATTTTTACAACTATGACATTGTGTGCATGAATTATTACCTCCCTTGACTTAGAAACAAGGTTTATGAGGTATACATTCAATCAAATTCACTCATACCACAATCATAGCCTCATCTCTCATAGGTGCCAATCCTTTGTATTTAGCAAGATTTGATCTCTAATAGGCTATTTGTGATTCATTCAATTTCACTAAAAGACCAAGGGCTAGTTGGCATTTCACAATATTTCTTTAAATATTTTTAACCTCCCTTGTCAAAATTATGTAGTGTTGGATTTAGTAAAAGGAAGTCCTTTTGGTTAACAAATATATAGTGCATTGTAAAATCTTCATATTATAAAAACTCAACCATTCTCCAATATAAAGATGAATTTATCTTACTTTACCCTTAAAAATGTGTAAATATAAATAAGCATATGACATAGGCGACTTGACTTATGAGGAAGCAAGAAAAGATGAGAGTTGGGTAAAAGCAATGGAAGAAGAACTAAATTAGATTCAAAAGAACAAAACTTGGGAGCCAGTACCTAGACCAGTGGACAAGAATGTAATAGGAACTAAGTGGGTATTCATGAATAAGTTGAATGAGCAAGGATAGGTGACAACCTGGAATAAAGAAAGGCTAGTATGTAAAGGATATTCTCAAGTGGAAGGTATAAACTTTGAAGAATTTTTTCTCCAGTAGCAAGAATGGAAGTTATTCGAATGTAGAAGATCCAGATATAGTATGCAGATTGGAGAAGGTGTTGTATGGACTCAAATAGGCACCCAAAGCCTAGTATGCAAAATTGGATAGGTATTTGCTTCAACAGAATTTTAGGAAAGGTACATTAGACAGTTATCTTTATTTCAAGATTGATGGAGATAAGTTGTTAATTGTCATAGTTTATGTTGATGACATTATAATTGGAGGAGATGATAGTTTATGTAAATAATTTGCTAAGAAGATGCATAATGAATTTGAAATGTCAATGATTGGTGAGTTGTCTTTCTTTCTTGGGTTTCAAGGCGTTCAATCAAAAGATGAAATTTTTATTTCTCAGAGTAAGTATATGAAAGAAATATTAAAGAAGTTCAGTTTTGATGATTGTAAACTGGTTACAACTCCTTTAACCATTGGATGCAAGTTGAGTAAAGATGATGCATCTCCGAAAGTTGAACAGAAGAAGTATAGATCTATGATTGGTGGATTGTTGTATTTGACTGCATCCAGACTAGATATCATTTAAGTTGTTTGTCTAGTAGCTAGATTTCAAGCAAATTTGAAGGTAACACACGAGCAAGATGTAAAGAGAATTTTCAGATACTTGAAAGGTATTGTGGATTATGGACTTTGGTACAAAAAAGGTGGAGATTTGATGTTGAAAGCCTATACTGATATAGATTGGGTTGGAAGTGTTGATGACCGGAAGAGTACTAGTGGTGGTGCATTATTTTTAGGGGACAAATTAGTCTCCTGGTTCAATACGAAACAAGATTTAGTTTCCCTATCTACTGTTGAAGAAGAGTATATTGCAGCGACATCTTATTGTAATTAGGTAATGTGGATGAGACAAACTCTTAAGGATATCAAGGTAACATATGATGAAGCAACTCCTATTATGTGTGATAATACTAGTGCAATAAATATTTCAAAGAATCTAGCTATGCATTCAAGAACAAAGCATATTTCAATCAGATATCATTATTTAAGGGAGAAAGTTGTTGAGAAGGAAGTTCAATTGGAATACATTTCTATGAAAGAGCAGGTTACAGTTATTTTCACTAAGGCATTGGCAAAGGATAATTTTGAGTTTCTTTGGGAGAAGCTTGGGGTTATTACCCCTCTTTCTTCTATCTAGGTGCAATATGGGGATGCATCTTTCCAAGGGGAGCTTTCATGCCTGTTTCTTTTCCTGGATTGATGTTGTGACTACTCTTAGGGAGAGGAGTGGTGTGTCTAGTGTTGTTATGACCTTTTTCCTAGATGGAAAAGGGGGAGAGATTGAGTAATTTTTGGAAAAGAGGAGAGATTGAGTAGGTGTGATAAGTTGGGAGAGCTTAAGATCGACAACTCGATAGTGCAGAAATATGACATGTAGATTTTTGGAGAGATATTAAGCAGTATTACTCTTATTTAAAGTTCAAGTGTCATCAAGTCTTGCCATCAATGACAAAGGGGGAGATTGTTGGAAGTATGCATTGATGTGTTGTTGTGGTTTTTATTGATGTCAAACTTGTTGTTTCGGATTGTTCTGGAATGTCTATGTTTCAGAACATCTATGGTGTAGAGTTATCTTGTTATGTTGTTGATGTTGCAGTTGTCTTATTGGTTGTTCTAGAAGTGCTTGGGTCCAGGATTTGTTGCTAGTGTTCAGCTTAGTTGTTATCCTCATTGGATATAGTTTTGGTATCATGGATATGATGGTTTTTTTGGTCTGGAATCATCTTTGTGTTCTTCAAGTATTGTGACATTGTTCATTCTTGGTTGTGAGATTCTATGTTTGACCTATCCTTAGGTCTAGATATGAAATTTGGAAGCATGTTTGATATGTTATGGGTCTCACCATAGCATGTGGAGATCCAAATTTTAGTTATTTGCATTGGAGAGTATGTTCTTGACCGTTAAATTCCTCATATGGATGTGTAGCATGTGGATATGTTGATGGTTATGTTCTGTTGATTATAGATCGGTGAATTGATCTTTGGAAGACGTGTTTTGGTTCCCTCTTTCTCCTAGAGTGGATCAATGTGTGTATTTTTGGATCGAAAAGTGTATCTTGATTCAAGCCAACTTCATTTAAGATTTGATGATCTATCTTGTATATAAGGATGAATGTGATTAAGGATGATGATGATGAAGATGATGAGGTGTGGAGTGTAGATGTATTATGCAAAGATAATCAGTAAGGTTCAGTGAAAAGTGGAGAAGAAGAGTTGTGTTCAAATGATATGCAAGTTGTGTTGAGACTGTGACAAAGATTTGAGACAGAGTGTTGGCAGTTGAGATCAGAGTTATGTGTGTTGATGTTGGTCGCTTGATGCAGAGTTCAAGGACAACTTCATGATCGGGAGGGACTTCTTTTCCTATCATTTTTGTATCTTTCCCTGACTGTAATTAGCTTCAAGTTTTGCAAGTCCTCTTTTTGTATCTTTCCCCATGAGTAGTTAGCCTTGGTGTGCAAGTCCAAATCAGTTATCTCTTTTCTTTATAATACATAGTTCCAATATATTTTTGTGGGTAGGTTCTTGCTGTGGTTTTTCCCTATTTGGATTTTCCACGTATAAATCTTGGTGTTCATGTGTTGGATGTGTGTTGAAGTTTAATTGTTTATGTGCTGCAAATAATATTTGTTTCAGACTAATTCAACCCCCCTCTCAATCTTGCCTTGGGTTCAACAGATTTTTTGTATTTGTTTCCTTATCTTATTCATCTTCCACTTCTTGTTGTGCTTTTTCCTTTTGAAGTTGTACATCTTTTTTCATTCTTCTAATCATTTTTACCTCTATATTCCTATGTTTTTGAGCTCTGATCCTATGTTTTTGCTTCCAACAAACTCTTAATAGATTTTGAGTTTCCAGAAAACTTGTCATTTGAGGCTACTTGGGTTTCTAATCAACCACATCAATCTCATCACAATCCTTGCTTCATTTCCTAGTCATTCATATAGTCCTTACTAATTAAATCACAACATCTTTCTTTATCACATAAAGTATTGTAAAAAATCAACCTATTTCTTCCTAAATCATAAATTTGTTGTTTGTCCTCTTAATCTTACATCAAATTTGACATGACTAGGTGGTCTTTTGCTTAGAATATATCATCTTTGCCTATAGGAGACCATTTTAGTATTCTTGAGTAGGATTAACTTGGCTTGGAGTTAATCATCTCCTTGGTAGTCACATCCTACTTAGGACATCAACTTGTGGCTATCTATCATAATCCAACTTGACTTTGTCATCACTCAGTTTTAATATTAGGATCCCAAAGTAAACTCTTAACTTCTCTTCATTTTCTCATCTTTATTTGAACGAAGTCGTCATCTTTCTCTCACTCTTGTCATCTTTCCATATCATTTTTTAGGTTGAAACCCCCTTTGTATGGTCCAAGCTAGAGCCCAAAAGCTTAGATAGAGAGAGAATTCAAAGACTTAAAGAAATGGAGCAAAACCAAGATCCCAACAAATTTTCTAATTAGGAACCCCTTAGAAATTGTGTGTCTATATATTAGGATAAGCCATCACAAGCAAAAATTAGGGGAGTCTTGGAATATCATGTCTTTAATGGGATTCTCACAACAATGCTAAATTTAAATCCAAATCGTTACTTCTTAGCACTTGCCCAACAACGTGCCAAATTGTGTCAAGAACTTTGTTGTGTCCCAAGTTAAAGATGCCAAAAACACCAGTGATGTTAGTGCTAACGACAAGGATTTGGTTCCATTCCCATACCTGAGTCACCATCATCCCTTTTGCAGCCCATAAGGTCAATTGTCACTACCCAAACACATACCCAACAAGCCCAAGGTCGACACAATACCAACAATGTTCATCAATATGGGTGCTCAAGCAAATAATCAACAAAAAAATATCGATCAAAACAATGGTTCAAACAATAGTTACGCTTACAATGTCAGTCAAAACAATGGTTCAAATAATGGTTATGCTTATAACATCGGTCACAACCATTATCAAAATTCCAACCAACATTGCCAACAATACCACAACTACCAAAACAACTTTCAAATCTTGAATCAACAATATACATACCAACAACAACATCCAAACTTTGTTCGTCCTCTACTACCATCTTTTAACCAAAAAAACATAGGGCTGAATCAAGGGAAGACATTACAACTTATTGAGGCTTTAACACAACAAATCTAGGGCCTACAACAACTTGCCAACATATGCCCCTACCAAGAGGTACATGCTTGAGGATATTTGGACCCTTATCCCTTTGATATGACTATACCAATTACACTCCCCCCCCCCCCCAATTTTGAGATACCTAAGTTTGATATATACAAGGGTAAAGGTGATCCTAAGGACCACATTAGAGAGTTCTACACAAATTCTAGAGGTAGCTTATAATCATGAAACTTATCTAATGTGCTTCTTTCCATATAGCTTAGGTGTACGAGACATGGAGTGGTTTTCATGACTACCACCTAGGATTAGAACCTTGAATGAGATAGCAAAGAGATTCATTACACACTTTTATTACAAAATTGAGCATGAGACATCCATGGCAACTCTATGCAATACCAAACAAAAAAATGGAGAGTCTTTCTCCTCTTTCTTACAAAGATGGAGGAACCTAACAAGAAGATGTCCTTGTCACATCCCTCAAAAATAAATGGTTGATATGCTCATACAAAACTTAAATTGAGAGATAGGTTTTGAACTTCATGCACAATGCTTGAGTTCATTTGAGGTGGTCATAAAAAAGGGTTATCCATGTTGAAAGACTTATTCTTGAACAAGAGTCTATTAAGATTTATGAGGAAAATAAGGACACTCGTAGCTCAAGCAACAATGAGAAACCTTGCCTTTGGTCCAAAAACAATAATATTGTTAACGATGTGGTTGTAGATGTATACACAGTTAAGACTACACAATCTGTATTAATTCTCCTAGGATCTATAATTTTAAATAATCAAGTCAATGCTTAACATAAAATGTTAAGTCCTCCTAATTGAACACATAGAAAGTATACACCTTTGGGAGAACCTATGGAATCATCCTTGCAAAAACTTGTTGTCAACAAACTTATCAAAATTCCTGAGGCTAGAGCATTCGAACCTAAAGTTACATCTGCATGGTGGAAAAATTCAAATTTTTGTAAGTATCATTGAAATAAGGGACACAAGATTAGTGATTGCCATAGACTTAAAAATGTCATCCAAGAACTCATATACCAAGGCAAAATTGAAGTTGAAGGCCACTCATCTAATGATGAACATGTGGTGTTTAATAATCTGTTTCTCAATCATGATAAAGGAAAATACCCTAAGAAGACTAATGATAATAATGCCAATTATGCTAATGTCTCTTATGAGTACACCAGAAATCACATTATCGAAGTAGACAAAAAAGATGAAGTTCGTTCAATAGGTCTTATAGATAAGAAGGTCAACACAGGTGAATGACACTCGAACAAGATATGAAAGAAGGCCAACAAAAGGAAATTATTTACAAAGAATATACGACCAATTGGTAATAAATCGCACTTGCGAACAACAATGAGGGTGTTTGGCCAATTACATGGGTAAATAAAACATCAGAAACTAGTAAATGACCACTAATATGAATTATCTAACTATGTATTGCGACTCAAAAAATTGTCCCATGGCCAAAAGAATACAACCTCCAATAAAATCACCATAAACCAGTAAGGGATGTGACAGTGAAAGCCTAACCTATTAGAAACTAGCAGTTGCAGGTGAAGTGCCTGCAACAGGAGGCCGATAGGTCTGATTTTTAAGGCAGTATGTTTGGAGGAACATGAATGAGTCATAACAGTAAAAGGCCTGAATAAACCAAATGAGTGCATTTATAAACCAAGGTTCCCCAATAAATGAGAGTGACTATAGAAGTAAAAAAAAAGGAGACATGAGGTGATCTATGTTGTAGAGTTATAAATATTAACAGTTGTGATATTAAGTAGTATATTGTATTGTATAACTGAATAAGAAATTTTTATTAAAGTCAAAGAGTTAATTGTACAGTAAGACAATTTTTGTGTACATATCTCAACCAATGGTTGTTCCCAAATTTGAAAATTTTCCACCCACCATCCCCCATGCTGGTGTATGTAGCATGATGTACTTGAAGAATATGTCATGAATATAGTTTTACATTTTTTTGTGTAGGCTATAATATTCCCAACCAATTTTTTTTGTTGGACCCAGAGTATTGTTGTTATCCACCCTCCATCCCCCATGCTGGTAAGAGCAGCATGTTATATAGCCTTTTGTTGAATTCCATGTGATGTATATGATGAAAGACCTGCATCATTGTTTCATTTATATATGTTAGATTCGGATAACATATAACTTTGCTGAAGTTAAAAACTTTGAAAATGTTGAAAATTGGAAAGTTAGTAGTTTTTAGTAATATAATACCTGATGGATGTGTAATTACAGAATTGGAATCTCCTGTATGATTCATGAACTTTATGAAAATAAAAATTAACTTTGGTTTAAGATGTGAAAGGAAGTTAAATTTTTCAAGTGGTTATGATATTGTTATCTACCTAAGAGTATTTTTGTAATCTGTTTACCTGTTGTTCTTCATCAAAAGTTGATTTGTTCAGTGAAGAGAACCTGAAAGTGGGAACGGGTGTTAAAGAGAGAATGCAGTTAATGTTGAATTAAATCATAGGTACAAATTCAAAACCTTGAGAAAGCATAATACGTGTAAAAGTTAACATGTGGGCGGATAGTTGAACATCCTAAACAAAGTAAGGAGCCTGGAAGCAGACTTTGGAAATTCAATATATTAAACAAGTATGCAAGGTTTACATACCTTTAAACCAATGAGCTAGCTGCATTTGATGGTATTCTTCACTGAAAGCTTAGTTATCGAATGAAAATAACTTGAAGGTGTAAAGGAATGTTAATGGGAAAAGATAGGTAATGATAAATAGTACAATACTTATGAATTGTAAAGAGAGGCACAATGAGCAAATACCATCACAAATCATTATATGCGTACAAGTCAACAGGTACCTTGCAGACTGAAAGTGGTCAAATGTAGAAACAGTCAAAGAACATAAACAAAGCAAGGAACGTGGAAGTACAGTGGAGCAAATCTGAAGACTATTACATACCTTGAAATTCTTGAGATTGCAAAGTGAAAATGCTGAGGTCCACAAACAGTTAAAGAACATAAACAAAGTGAGAACCTTGTATTAGTACATCATTATTGAAAATTAAATGTTTTTTACTGAAATTTAAATTATTCAATCAAAACAACTTGAAAGTGTAAAGGATTGTTAATTTTGACAAGATAGGTGATGGTAAATAGTATAATACTTACTAATTCTAAAGAGAGGCAGAGTGAGGAAACATGATCACAAATAAATGTGTAAAAGTGAATAGGTCCATTGCACACTGGAAGTGGTGAAAACTACGAACAGTTAAAGAACATAAACAAAGGAATAAACCTGAAAGTAGAGGACAAAAAATTTGAAGAGTGCTACATACCTTCAAATTAGCGAACTTGGTGTACTGGATGTTGTTCTTTTTGAAAGCTAACCTTCACAAAGTATGATACCTATGAAATGGAAGAGGTGCATTTAAAGAAGATAAACAAAGGGAGAATCTTGTATTAGTACATCATTAGTTAATATTAAATGTATTGAACAAGTGTCAAAAAATAGTAATTGTTATATTCATATGATGTTGTTGTTTAGTTGAAGGTGTAAAGGAATGTTAATGAGAAAAGGTAGGCAATGGTAAATAGTATAGTACTTACCAGTTGTAAATAGTGTTGCAGTAAGTAAATAGCATCACAAACCATTATATGTGCAAAAGTGAATAGGTGAGTTGCAAACTGAAAGTGTATTGGAAGCTGTGATAAATAAGAATGTATGAGAAATATTTTTTGGTAAATAGGAGGGGAAAAATTTGTTGAAAGTTACCAAATTGTTGAATAGGAAGTAGGTGTTAGGTGCATACCTTTTTTTTCCAGACTTGGGCCATGTAAAAGGGCTCTTCACTTCCACAGACATTAATTGTGTTGTCCATTCTGAAAAGTATAAATATTGTTTTGTGTTGGTACATTGAATACAAGATATACAATACATGATAATATAATGAAGATGTGATTTGCATACCTAATTGTGTTTGTCCTGTAGGTATGCTTGTTCTGTGTTGTGCGAAAGCTTCAGCAAGTGGGCTTCCTCTGCCTTTCGAAGTACTGTTGATGTTGCACCTTTCAATCAGGAGTACCTTTGGTAGGTGAAGCCTGGGTGTATACATAGGTGTTCAATTGCTTTTACTCTTGAAAGTGTTGTGAATGTTAGGCCTTGTTTCTCTGTTTCACCGATGTCAACTGTGGTAAAGTCTAATGTCAACCCCTGTGATTTGTGAATAGTAATGCCCCATGCCATTGCTAGTGGAATTTGTGTTCGGTTTCCTCTAGTAATTGGTGGAATTGGGACATGTTTTGCATTATGTGGATCCCATGAAGGCCCAGTGTAATGTTCGAAAAGAACAACAACATATTTTGGCAAATCAGGTGGTTTGGAAACTGCATCATAGACAATTTGTTTGATTTGACCTAAAGCACCATTTACAAGGCCAACTTCTATCCATAAATTTGCAATAAGCATAACTTCCTGGTCTATAGAAAGAAGAATTTCAAATGCTAGTTGTTCTTCTTGGTGTGCCCACTTATCTCTTTGATGTGCAATGATTGTTGTTGCACGTGCAATGGGCAAGTGTAATTGTGTTAACATTTTTATGTTGTGTGCACTTGAAGCTGCATTTGTTGTAAACAAATGCTTCTATTGGCTAAAGTGATTATTCTCAGCAAGTGTCAAAGCATGGGTTGACCGCAACTGGAGGGATTCCCAGTCTATCTGCAATGGTGTTGAGTTGCGGATATTAAGCAATATTTCACGGAATCTTATGTGTGAAGAACTTGTTCCTTGTTGATGAAATGGAATATCCAAGGTGACAATAGTATTGAATGTGTGCCATAGAGCCAGTGCCATTGAGTGAGATGCATATAATGGCCTATCCATAACTGGAGGAAGTTGTGCAAGATCACCAACCAAAATGACTGAGATACCTGCAAATGATTCATGTTGTCTGCAGGGAAAAACTTCTTGCAATCTTTTATCAATCTTAATGAGTAATTGAGGGCCAACAAAGCTCATTTCATCTATTAATGTAATGTAAGTGTTTGCATTGCTCTTGAAACATTAATAGGGAATGGCTTGTTAAGGGTTTGTATTCTTGAATGGGTATACGGAGGGTAGCATGGATTGCGGTTGCTTGGATATTATATGCGGACACGCCTGTTGGTGTTAGTACAAGCAAAGGGTATTGTGCATGTTCTATATTTGAATTTAAGTGTCTGCATATGCAGTCAATAAGAAATGATTTTCTAGTACCTATTGTGCCTTGAATGATTAATCGTAATGGTGAAGAATGTAGGTTTTGTTCAGTATGAGTTTTAATAATATCAAGTGCAATCATTTGGTTTCGTGCAAGCTCATAGTTAGTAGGTGCATTTAAATGCGGGTTGGCAAAATTGTGGGGTGCTTGGCTTTTCTCTGTTAAAATAAAGTTAGATGCTTTTGAATGCAGTGGTTCATCAGGTATAGAAGCAGTCCAATCAAATTGTAGATCAAAATCAGTTTTGCCAAGCATTTGAAGAGCAGCAATGTCAAAGTTGTTTGATGCTCCCATTTGTGACAAAAAATCCCATTCGTACAGATCTTCATGAGTTGATTGACGAATATCTTCTAGTTGTAGTTCTTCATCATTTTCTGTGGTAATGTGTTCTTCAAAACCATTTACATGCCACTGGATGTAATCTGTATTTTGAAGAGCTTTCCAATTTATGATAATTTCTTCAGCTGAGCTCCCTATATGCAGAGGAATAATTCGAAATGGTTTGTAAAGAAGCAATTCACTCCAACAAAAACTTTCAAAACTATTGTCTTGTTCTAAAGGTAAAGATTTGTGTTGTGGGTAGACATTTACAATTGCGGGAAGCTTTCTTTTCATCCATTTACATGATTTACGGTGCTCAGAGTATGTATATAGCTGGGCTGAATGAAGCAGTGTCAGATTTGTTAATTTTGATGGTCGTTTCATGTAGTTTGAGATATAAGATATTGAGGTTTGAGATTCTTCATCACAATTAGCTATGTGTTGGAAGATTCTTTTACCAACATTCAGTGTTACAAATTGGCATGTGCAAGATATCAATGGGAGTTTAAGCAGCATGTGACAAGTTTCTTGTGCGCTAATGTCCCTATCAGCAACAATTCCCATCAGCAGCCTTTGGTATGCTAAGAGGATTGTATCATCTGAATTTGTTGATTCAACTATACGTTTCAAGATATTAATATAACTTTCTGACTTTTGTTCAGTTTTGGATGCATACTTCAAAATATATTGTAGAACTATTTTTTTGGAGTAGACAGGCTGAAAGTCAACATTAGCCCTCCATATGGCAAGCATTATTGGGTTGTGTACATTTAGGCGGTTATCATTCCTTGCTGGTTTGTATGATGGGTTATTGTTGTGGTCTAATATTAGTGAGGATTCAAGTTGTTCAGGCCACAGAGCTTTGTATCGACATTGAAGGATTGAGTTTTTTTTCCTCAGGCAGGTATACTCCGAACACTTTGTATGGCATTGAACAACGTTGAGTAGCTCAGTGTAATTAGTGCAAGGATCTGATTTGGATATGATCTTTGTATCTGCAAGACATGGATCTAAAAATGCAGGCATATATTCCCTGTTCAAGCGAGCTTCTTCAGGACATGGATTCCATGTTGTGATGTATTGGTCAAACAAGTGTTTAACTGATTGGATACTTGCATGATCTGACTAGTCAAGGGTATCAACATTTGGTGCTTCTGGCAACCAAAGAAAGCCATGTATGTGTGTAGATCCTCGGTGTTGCCATTCATATCTGTACCAGTGGTCAATAGTTTTCAGTTCTTTGACATTGACTTCATCACGAAAGATTTGAAATCTTAAGTGCAAGTATAAAGTTGTAATGTGGGGATTATTGACTAAATTTTTAGTAAATTGTCTTCTGTTGTTGGGTGTAGTAGCTGACTTTGATTTTGGCAATAACTTATGCAAGTCTGGCCATTTTGTATCAGCTAAACTTAAGGTGAAGAACAGTCTAGGTGCACCTAACTGTTCTATCATTGATGTAAGGTCACACCGGGACTTGCTCCAAAATACTCATGTACCACGCAATGAGGTTGCATATCGCATGATATTATTTGTTAATTCACTTGATAGTGTGTTTTGCAAGTATTCCTTTAGACCATAAAGATTAGGTGGAAGACTATCTTGTAGATTAGTCTTAATGAAGATAGAAGCTAATTGTTGGGATCGATGTCTCATCATAAGATTGTAGATATAATATCTAAAGTGAACATGTTGCTCAAATCTTTGATCATAGTATTTGATCAAGTGCAAAGCATATTCATGTAAATGCACTTGCTTTGTTCTTTGTTGTAGTGGTAAAGCTATTCCAGAAGGGAAACGTGTTGGGAATACCATGGAAAGGAGGCCCTCAGTATTGTACTCATTGATAGGTGATGTACTAATTTGTGGCCAAGGAATAACGTTGTTGTTGTTGTTATCTAGATGGAGGATGTTTTTTATTGCATCAAGTTCTGGTATTGACGATGGTAGTTGTGGGATAAATGATTAACTATTCTCCCCGATTTGTTCTTCATTATTAATATTCAGTAGAGTAGAAGTATCTTCAACAACATCTTCTTGCAGGGGATGCACTGAATGTAGTAGTTGTGTAATGTCAATGGTTTGCTCTGGCAATAGACGCACTGCATCTGGATCAATAACTACATCCTTGTAGTATTGATCATGTTTCATTTTGTAAGCCAATGCATTCATGATGTGAAATCTATTCACGTAACAGTCATAAGTTAATCCTTGCAAATTGGTTCTACAGACAATTAGAATTTCTAATTGGTTAATATGGCGAGGCAATGTTATTGCAATTTCAGAAATATCTTGTGGGAAGTTTATTGTATGGCCAAAATATTTGTATTGCCCTCCCCTTGCATGTGTTGCTTGTAAAACAGGGGCAATTCTTGATATGATCATTTCTTCTACTTGAGAGAGAGACTTTAAAATAGAAGGTTGCTCACCTGGGTCCATATTGTTTGATAATGAGAAGCGGTGCAGGCCTTTTTCACCATAACATCTCATGCACATAACTACATGATTGACTTTTTTAGTAGTCATGCCCACATACATTTCTTTGCAAACAGAACATGGCTCTGTGACCTCCAACATATCAATCTTTTTGCGGAAATTAGACAACGTATTTTGAAACGAAGCAGTCTTCATAGCAAGTTCAGGAGTAGTAGAAAATGTTTGATTGAGATTAATTTGCTCAACATCATTGTTTTATGTTTCTAATAACTTTCGTGAGTTATTGGAAGGTCTATGTAGTGCATGACGCCTTAGTTGTCGTTTCTTAGAGATATCGGCTCTGTTCTTTGCATAATAAGTTCTATTGGTCTCGCTTCTCTTCAATTTGATAGCATCAATTTCTTAAGGGCAAGGTTGGATAGATATCTAATATTTGAAAGAGAGCAGAGGTATGTTAGAACTTTCATAATTGAAGGTAGTTAACTTTGAAGTATGTATCAAGAATGTATGAGAATTGAAAATTGCTTCATCTATGGTTATGTGATTTCAGAGGATTTGTTCTGTGTGTAAACTGCTTTTGTTGTGTTTATTTGTATCTCTAGTGATCTGTTTTGTTGTTTTGTTGCTCTCGTTCACTCAAGTTATATGTACACCTTTTTATATACTTGTAAATTACTTTACTTGAAATGTATGGGTTATGGAAAGTCATAAATTGACTTTGTAGTGTTGGACTGAGTAGACATGTTGTTGTTACCAAGTTGGTTTTTCAAAAGCTAGCATTGTAATATAGGTATGCATAGATATAGTATTTTTTTATATATACACATGTATATATACATATGAATTAAATATTCAAAGTGTTGCATACAAACATATGCATATATATAACTACACATGTATATATCAAAAAAACTAACACTATGAATAACAATGGTATATATATATATATATATATATATATCAGTGTATATATGTATAATTGTTTGTTGTTCTTACTTGTTTCGTGTTTTTAAAAGCATGATTCTAATATAGGTATGCACAACTATAGTAAATTCTGATACATACAGATGTATACACACATATACACATGTACATATACATATCATTTAAAAATTCAAAGTTTGTATATGAGCATATGCACATATATAACTACACATGTGTATATCAAAAAGACTATTATGAATACTTATATATAGTTATGTATGTATATAAGTATTGTTGTATATCTGTGGAATTCTATAAGTATGAATAATTGTGGTGTTGTATTATTATGCAGATAGATATTAGACCAAGAAAACAACGATATACGTGCATATATGTGTAATTTTTTTGCAAACAACATACTATCAACATATTTAAAAGTAATGAGTATGACTGGAAATAACTTATGTCAAGAGGTAAAACTTTGAAAGAGATAATCGGTAGATGTAAGAAATGTCCATATAGATATTTATAGAAGCAGCCTTGTCTTTGTAAAATGTAATTGTTTGTATATGTAAAAGTATTAAATATGTAAATTAGCTAATACTATAATTGTATTGTAAACTGCAAAGTTTAATAATCAGAAAAGATGTGTTATAATTCTAAGTCTGTGTACTTAGGCAGCCAATTTCTGCAAGTAGTGCATGGCACTTAGCTTTGAAGTCAACAGGAGCAACTTTATTGACTGTCACTTTCATTTTTTTCTCTGAATTATATGTCTCAGTAGAAACCAGCAGTGTGAATGAATAGTAACGTGACAGTAGTGACTTAATCACTAAGGAAGTTGTCTCTGTTATTGTTGCATCATTTTCTAGTGCATAAAGTTGTTTTGCAGTTTTGTGTAGCAAGTGAATGCTACCCTCATCAAATGCAGTGGCCCATAGAGTACTTGTGGCATCTTGTAACTTTAGTGGCAAGAGGTAACTATAATTGCAATCTTGCATAGTGATTTGGCATCTAGAGAAGAACCAGGAATCATCAACTTGATGTGTACATTTTTTCTTACAAGGCCTTCCATTGACTATTAGTGGACAGGTTGTGTAATAGAAATTTTGGTCATTTATGTTCACAAAGCGTAGAACAGCTAGCAAAGTTGTCTGAATTGTTTCTGGTTTGACGCTCATCCGCTCACGGATTGAAGAAATTGTCATTCTTGTATATTTTCCATCTATGTGGATAGTTTCTACAACAAAGGGTATAGCAAGCAAAGGGTCCCTTCCTCTTAATGTTAGAAGCTCTGCTTCTGGGAAAGCTAGGTTGATGTGTAATGTCGTTGCAGCTATTATGTTTATAAGCTTACCATTGAAATAGCCAACACGAGCATTGTGCAAAGCAAGGATAACCACACTATCATTGGTCAACATATTTTTCAATTCTAGGCCCTTTTGTTCTGCCATTGGAGCCCATAAGTTAATGTCAATTGTTGAACCAGATAGATTATTAATTTTCACAACACGTTTTTGTGTTTGACTGCCATCTTTCCTATGTATAGGAATTATATCTCCAACATATAGAACAAGACCAATTATGTCAACCAACATGTTATTTGTTAGATGAAACAATTCAGTAATGGGCGTGAAAGGAGGAGCTTGTTGATCTACTTGTTCTTTGTTGATGCAGCATTTCAGTATGGATGCATCAGACAAGATGATTTCTAAATGACTGTTTAGTTTGTTGTACCTTGCATTTGCCTCCTTAACAAATCCCTTTGAAATAATACAATGTGAACCTATGTCCACACGGTTAGAGTATAACTTAGCTATCTCATCAAAACATGTAATTCTAATTTCAGAACCCTCGCAATCAACAATGTCAAAGCTAAACACATGGCCATTTTTGGTGGTTGTGCTATATGCCTTAATAGGGAGTTTATGAGTAACTCTCCCTTTGATTGTCCATTTGTTTTGGTATGGATTCAAAGTTTTGATAGGGCTTATGTTTTCAGAAGTTGTTGTTTGTGGGGATGGAAATTCAGCTGCAAACTGAAGAGATCATTTAGATGTTGATGGTCTATCCTCAGACAAAAATTTTGGTTCTTGTTCTTTGAACAGGTATACTGGTTTACCAAAGAATGGGCAATCAATTTGTTTCACTTCTAGACTAAGTATTACAATAGTCTTGTGAAAACAAAAGACTTTTTTTTAAATTACTGTTAATTATACAAAAATGAATTTAAAAAAAGATGAAACATATTGTATTTAATAACCATAGTTGATTTCCTACCTTGTGTTCCATATGTATCAGCATGTATAACTTGATAACTGGACTATTGAATCTATCAGAATAGCATATTTAGAAGGCAAGATTTCCAACTGCATATATGTGCCATCAGATAACACTAATTTATGTTTGTCAGTATCATCTATTGTGTTTTGCATTTTCTGAAATGATAGAACTTGTAGCAATGCTAAAGGAAGGTCATCCCCAGCATTGATAGATTGAATTGCAAAAGGGGTAGGGACATACTCTTGGTTTTTTGCCTACAAAAAATAATATGAATGTAGAGGATTTAATTTTAACGGCAAGCAACTCATATATTTTCTTACTTGTTAATGTAAAGCTTGTGTTAGTAAACTATGTAATCAAGCTATGTTGTCTATAGAGTATGCATCTACTTTTACACTATGCTATGGAAAAAAGATGCATGTGGTAATGAAAAGGGAGGTATGGAAAAGAGTGATGAACTGTCCAAAAAAAGAGCATAAAATCTTTCTATATTGAAAAGCTTTGATAATTTAGCTTACCAAATTATCAATAGTGCAGTGCTCTATCGATTCAGAGGTAGCTGCTAAAGATGCCATTGTGCATATAGACCTTTTAAGAATTAAAAGTAAATTATAAGCATGATGAATTGTAGTTCTTATATCTGAATACAATCACAACATGATGTAAGCTTATCAAAGGTATATATGCACAAGCAGAGCAAAATTAACTGAGCATAGAGTAACATTGTTACAGTTTATTTTTTGTTTCAAATGGTAATGAATTGATCATAATGTGATTGAAACATGCATTGAAAATGATAATTGGTCATATGCTAATAAGCTTAAAAAACATTAAATATGACATCATGATTTACATATTTGAGAGCATATTAACAAAATATGAGTTCATCTCATCAAAGATCTTTGAAAATATGGGATGCTTCTGTCTGTTTCGAATATTAACCAAAATGTGAATGTAACTTTTCAAAGATTGAATAATTACAACCATATAGGATCAACCCAAGCAACCCATCCAAGCTCGTTATCAGACCATTTAAATACTTTGTCTCCCAATGTGAAAATAATTGTTGCATCAATTAATTGTTCAGTACTTGGTATTGGTAAAGGTGCTAATTCAATACTATGTATGGTTGTTACAGCACTACAAGATGTAGAGAGGTTGATTGTTGTTTGCTTTGGTGATTTATGTTGGTAGTGATCAATTATCTTTGTGAGGTTGCTCTTTAACTTGTTGCTTTCTTGCAACATGCTTTCAATTACATTGTTCATGTTCTTTGTTGCTTTCAATCTTCTATCCATTGTTGAAATTTGATTGTGTTAGTGTGGTTGTTTTCTGTTTGAATGACAGAGTGGAAATGCATTACTAAAAAAAGTGAATATGCAAGAATAATAAAGCAAATATTTAAGTAGATCACATTTTTTTTTGTGAACCATAATGAATTTACTATTAACTAACTATAAAAACTTGTAATAATTAGGCCAATACTTTAAATTTTGTAAATTGACTAATGAGTCTTACAAAGCTTTCAGTCTACAAGAGAGGTGCTTAGTTGCATTTATTTTAGAGTATGTGTATATATATATATATATGCATCTGTGTATATTAGGTATACATGTCTATATCAGTGTATATACATGTATACATATACATCCAATATATATACATATATATCTATATGTATACATCGATACATATTTAAGTATGGGCATGAATGCTTTCACTCTGCAAGGTAAGTATTCAATTTTACAGTTGTCACAAAATCACAGTTATAGACATCAATTTCAATATATTAATGTTCTAAATATGGAACATTTTTTAGTGGATATTTATCTTCAAGATTAAAAGCCTTCATGTGCACAAAGTCAGTTATGTGATTTGTGTTACTCTAACCAAATATTTTGTGGAGCAATGTTATGGTTAATGTTTGCAAACCGATGTTGTCTTTAATGATTCCATCCCCAAGGTTGTACACGAATGTTGACATTCTTTATGGTTGCTTGCAACCCTTAATTCTAATGTGTTTTGTTGTTGTCAGCAATATTTCGCTCTGCAATTTTCGGTCTGAAAATTTTCACATAAGGTTGTTAACTTTTGTTCTCATTGTGACTATTTTACTAGGGTTCTTTGTGACTTTGACAGCATGAATGGTTCAAATTTGCAAGGTAAGGGTTCATTTTATTTAAATGTGTTTTTGTTTTGTAATGGTAAAGCATTTTTGAGGTTGGTCTGTGAGTTTCAAGTCGTGGATGGTTTGAATTTGCAAGGTAAATTCTAGTTATATTTATATTCTTTTTCATTTTCTAATGCATTTTTTGTAAATCTGCTCTACAAATTTCTGGAAATAACTTTCATTTTATTTAATTTTGGTTTCTGTTATGACTATTTTACTAGGCTTCATTATGAGCTTGATAGGGTTAATGGTTTGAAGTTGCAAGGTAAGGTTCTATTTTATTTAAATATCTGTGTTTTTTTGTAATGCATTTTGCTTATAGTCTGTTTAGTTTCTCCTTCCGTGTGCTTGCAGGGTTGCTGCTTTGTTTCTATTGCTTAACTGTTTGTGAGCATCGATACTTCCAGTTTGCAAGCAATTTTCATTTTGTAATGCATTTTTCCCTTTCGTTTTATTTAAATTTTGTTTCGTTTTGTAATGTAGTTTTTTTTATATTCTGCTTATTTTTCTCGTTGCATGTGCTTGTAGGGTTGGAGGTTTGTTTATGTTGTTTAACTGTTTGTGGTCGTGGCTACTTCAAGTTTAATTGTTGTAGGCAATATTTTGCTCTGCAAATTTTCTTTGTGAGCTTCACACCATGAATGGTTTGAATTTGCAAGGTAAGCTTTAGTTTTATTTAAATTCTTTTTTGTTTTGTAATGCATTTTTTTTATAGTCTGCTTATTTTCTCCTTTCGTTTGCTTGCAAGGTTGTCACTTTGTTTAACTCTTTGTGTAGCTAAGTACTTCCCCTTTGCGAGGTATTTTCCATCCTGGTTGTTTAATTGTTTGTGGATGTCACTACTTTTAGTCTACAAGACAAATGTTCATCTTAAACTTTCTTGCATTTATTATGGTTTTTTTTATAGTGTATTTTTTTTTTTGCATCCAGCACTCGCAGGGCTCTTAGTTTGTTATGGGCACTTGAAACTCTAAAATGTAATTTATTTTGTTGTTGTTGTAAGTATTTTTTTACTGTTGTGTGCACATGAAGGCTTTTATTCAATAAGATAAATTGATATATATATGCACATCATGTATATATATATGAACATGTATATATATAATTACATTTGTATAGACATATATATATTTATATATATATATATTTATATATATATATATATAGAAGTATTGGCACTGTAAAAATTCCTTTATGCTTGCAGGCTTGCTACTTTGTTTATGTTATTTAACTATTTGTAGATGTGACTACTTTCAGACTACAACATAAAGTACCATGTGTACATATACATACGCACATGTCTATATGTACATACATACATACATATATGTGTGTGTGTGTGTGTGTGTGTGTGCGTGTGTGTGTGTGCGTGTGTGTGTGTGTGTGTGTGTGTGTATTTATATACATGTATAAATGCCTATACATACACGTATGTATATATATGTACATATGTGTATGCACATATACATATATCAGCACTTGAAAGTGTTCTTAAAATATATATATATATATATATATATATATATATATATATATATATATATATATATATATATATACTTTGTTTATGTTTTTTAACTGTTTGTGGACGTGACTACTTTCAGACTACAGCTCAGTCTTGTTCGACAAATCTTACACACTTTACAATGGTGTTATTAAAAGAGAGATTTAAAAAAATTCTATATACACATATATAGACATATGTATATATGTACATATGGGTATGTACATATACATATATCAGTATTGCAAAGTATTCTAAGGAAAACAATTATACAAATAGTTTGTTTATGTTATTTAACTGTTTGTGGATGTCACTACTTTGAGACTAGAATGCAAACTTGTATCAATAAATCCTACACACTTTAGAGCATAGTTATTAAAACAGAGATTTAATAAAATCCTATATACATATACATACACACATGTGTATATATACATACATACATAAATATATGCGTACATATGTGTATTTATATACATGTATACATGCGCATACCGACAGATATATATATATATATATATATATATATATATATATATATATATATATATATATATATATATATATAGATATATATATATATATATCAGTACTATAATGCATTCTAAGAAAAATAATTATATATATATGTATATCATCTGTATATAGATGTACATGTATATATATATATATATGTACATGTGTGTGTGTGTGTGTATATATACATGTGTGTGTGTATATGTATATATATATATATACATATATACACACACATGTATATATATATTTATATATATATACATGTGTGTGTATATATGTATATATATATATATACATATACACACACACATGTATATATATATATATATATATAATGGTACTCTAAGAATTTGTTAATCTTTGCACACATAAAGAACGTCGACATTCATGCACAGCCTTGGGAATGAAGTCATTAAAGACAACGTTGTTTCAGAAATAGAGCACACACATGGAGATGACCACAAGGAAGCCATAATATATGTGTGCATGTGTATATATATATATAGATGTATACATGCATGTATATATATATATATAGATGTATACATGCATGTATATATATATATATATAGATGTATACATGTGTGTATATATATATATATATATATACATGTTTATATATTCATATACATATATCATAACTGCATATATATTCAGGCTGAGCAAAAGTTATAATTCTTAAATAACATAACCAAAGTCACAACCATGCAAGTACAATACGTAAAAGAACAAAACACCGTATAAAATAAAGGACTGCAAATTTTGAAAACTTGAAATTCAATACTGAACGTTTGGTGAAAATTTTCAAAGCAAAATATTCTTGAGAACAGCAAAAGAAATTACATTTTAGGGTTGTAACCAGCAAACTAAAAGTCTTTTAACTTAAACCAGAATTTAATCGACAACAGAATAGTCAAAACCTAAATACCTGTCAAAGTGAAGAGAGACGTTGTAGAGTGAAAGTAATCACATCCACAAACACTTAAACAACATAACCAAAGTAACAATCCTGCAAGTACACCATATAAAATAAAGGACTGCAAATTTTGAAAACTTGAAATTCAATACTGAACGTTTGGTGAAAATTTTCAAAGCAAAATATTCTTGAGAACAGCAAAAGAAATTACATTTTAGGGTTGCAACCAGCAAACTAAAAGTCTTTTAACTTAAACCATAATTTAATTGACAACAGAATAGTCAAAACCTAAATACTTGTCAAAGTGAAGAGAGACGTTGCGGAGTGAAAGTAATCACATCCACAAACACTTAAATAACATAACCAAAGTAAAAATCCTGCAAGTACACCATGGCCAAAAATAAAGACGCTATCAAATGATGCATTACAAATTTTCAAAACTTAAAAAAAAAATAAACAAGTACCTGGCAACATAAAACCATTAACGCCAACGACCTCACAAACAAGCCCAATAAAACAGTCTGCATTGATGCACATCAGCAAGGGCGAAAACATTAAAACAAAGTAATAAACTTAAATCAGTAAATATCGAAAAGATTAAAACAAAGAAATAAACTTAAATCAATAAATATCTGCAAACAGCAAAACCGAACTAAAACCCTTTTAACCTAAAACAAAATGCACAAAGTACCAACCTTGCAACTACACCAAACCCGGAAATAAGCAAAGTATACAAAAATGCATTACAAAAACAAAAAGAATTTAACTAAAATAAGAACTTACCTTGCAAATTAAAACCATTCACTCAGAGCAACAACACAACCTAATTCAACAACTATATCCAAAGCAATGCGAAATTGCCTAGCAAACTAGAAGTAGTCACGGCCACAAACAGTTAAATAACGTAGACAAAGTAACAACCCTGCAAGCAGACGGAAGGAGAAAATAAGCACACTATTAAAAAAAAGCATTACAAAACCCCAAAAAATTTAAATAAAATCCAAGCTTACCTTTTAACCTACAACAAAATGCACAAAGTAGAAACCTTGCAACTACACCAAACCGGGAAATAAGCAGGGTATACAAAAATGCATTACAAAACCAAAACCAATCTAACTAAAACCACAACTTACCTTGCAAATTCAAACCATTCACTCAGAGCGACAACAAAACCTAAGTCAACAACTATATCCAAAGCAATGTGAAATTGCCTACCAAATTGGAATTAGTCATGGCCACAGACAGTTAAATAACATAGACAAAGTAATTTACAGACCGAAATATTGCCGACAACAACAAAATAATTTATATTTTAGGGTTCCAAGCAAGCATAAAGAATCTAAATAAAATAGGAACTTACCTTGCAAATTCAATAGTCACGCCCACAAATAGTTAAACAACATAAACAAACAAACAACCCTGCAAGGACATCAAAGCATTCAAGGCATGAAGCCTATACAACGAGAACAAAACCTAACTGCATGACTATATACAAACCCATGCGAAAATTTGCAAAGGGAAATATTTCTTACAACAATAAAACAAATTAAATCTTACGATTGCAAGTGGCAAAACTTACCTTGCAAATTCAAAGCATGCATGTCGTGAAACTCACAAAGCAGCCTCGAAAATGGCTTCCAAAGTGGAAGTAGCCACGCCCACAAATAGTTAAAGTACATAAACAAATCTAGAATCCTACAAGCACAGAGGAGCAAATTGCTTGCAAACTGGAAGTAGCAACGCCCACAAACTGTTAAGCAATAGAAACAAAGTAGCAACCCTGCAAGCACACGAAAGGAGGAAATAAACAGACTAAAAACAAAATGCACTAGAAAAGCAAAACATATTTAAATAAAAAGGAACCTTACCTTGCAACTTCAAACCATTAATGTTGTCAACCTCACAAGGAAGTTCAGTAAAATAGTCACACCGAGAACCAAACCTAACCAGCAAAACAGTCACAATGAGAACAAAGCATGCACGCTGTGAAACTCACAAAGTAGCCTCGAAAATGGCTTCCAAAGTGGAATTAGCCACGCCAATCCAGAATCCTGTAAGCACACAGGAGCAAATTGCTTGCAAACTGGAAGTAGTGACGCCCACAAACAATTAAGCAACAAAAACAAAGTAGCAACCCTGCAAGCACACGGAAGGAGAAAATAAACAGACTATAAACAAAATGCAATAGAAAAGCCAAACATATTTAAATAAAACGGAACCTTACCTTGCAACTTCAAACCATTAACATTGTCAAGCTCACAAGGAAGTCCAGTAAAATAGCCACACCGAGAACCAAACCTAACCACCAAAATAGTCACAAAGAGAACAAAACCCAACAATCTATGCGAACATTTCCAGAGCGAAAATTGCAGAGCGAAATATTGCTGACAACAACGAAACAAACTAGATTTTAGGGTTGCAAGCACCCATAAAGAATGTCGACATTCGTGCACAGCCTTGAGGACAAAATCATTAAAGACAACGTCATTAATTGGGAAACAGAGCGCACGCACAGAAACGACGGCAAGGCACGAGCACGTCAGCAATCGGGGGGAGAACAACAGCGGCAAGACATTCCGGTGGCCGCTAGAATGTCTTGCAATTTTCCGGTGGCTTTCCCCCACTAAAATCATATTAGCTTAAATATAACACTCGAGCACAACCAACCACAAAATGAAATGATGTCAACCCTTTGTTGGCAAAATAAGAAATTTGGTATAAATTTCAAAACACCAAAGGAGGATGTTGGTCCCAATTGCAAGTGAAAACATATTGATCATACTTGGAAAAGCCGGATTGAGCCAATATGTAGAAATTGCTAGTAGGAGCTTGATATTTTCTCGATAAGTGCCAAATATATTGTCAAAAAATTGCTCAGAGAGGGAAATTTCTACCCCCAAAAATAATGAATTCAGCTAGAGGCAATTTTTTTCACTTTTACGTGTCCATACAGATTGTATGATATGGTTGGATATGGATCGTACAATACACCTATGTACACCAAAAACGTCTACTGCCTCCCCCCCCCCAAAAAAAAGGGTCAAAATTTGACAATTTGGAGGTGTTCTTATGGTTTTCAAGCCTTCAAGATGCAATGGTGAGGTTAGGTTGGACCCAAAATGCACCAGATGATAAGCTACTTGATGATCAACTACTTCATGGAGTTGACAACTAGCCCTTCTTGAAAACCTTTGAAACTTTGGCAATAAATGTCATATTTGAGTAAAACAAAGTCAAAATTGACTTTCTCTAATGCTCTAGACTTAATGGTGAACTCAAATTCCCTCCAACGCTAGCCATGGTCAACCTACAATGACAATATTTATTTTAGCAATAGCTCAATTCTCCAATATAGGAAGGGGTTTAACATTCCATAACTCTGATACCATGTTGGAATGATCAAGAAACCATAATGAAGTTGTAAACACTTCAAAGAATCAACCAAGAAAAACGTCTTCCACAAGAAAATTTTCAAACATGAGCTTGCATGAACATGAGATTTGAAATACTCAATGAGATATGAAAATGATTGAATTGATATGATACAATGTACAAATGAGCCTTGCTTATATAGGCAAGGTGATGAGATAGGTTGATAACTACCCTTGATACAAATATTAGGTGCATGATGCATAATGATTAATGCCGAAAGAAAATATTAAATAATGTGACATGGTCTATCTTCTAGAATGCCACCTAGGACAGCTAACAAGATCTTATGAACATTATTAAATTATAAGCTACATAAAGAAACTTTATGACAACTAACTTAAATGCATGCTAGGTTCTAAGTAAACTTAACATGTGAATAGGTTCTAACTATGAGGTAGTTGGGATATAATCTCATTCACACCAACAATTGATATCACTTTTTCTCTCACACTTGAATATTTGCATAAAATTTTTAGTGGATGAAACCTCATTAGAGTAGAAGGATTATGGATAAAAACCCATGAGAATTGAGTGATTAAAGGATGAAAACCATTTTGTCACAAAGAGAAACCTCATCTAGAGTTTTCATTTGCGCTAAAGAAAGTTGGAGGATTTAGCAATTTTTTAATGTTAAATTGCAGGATTGTCCATCTTCCACCTTATGGAGTTTTTAAGCATATTAAATATTGTTGCATGTTGTTTCATGTTAGTGTAGGAATTATGTTTAATATATTTTAGGTGCTAGGATCAACTTTTCTAATCTAGGCCCTGTTGGTATGATCTTGGGAGTATTGCAGGTGTAGTTCTTTATTTTGAATTAAATGTAGTTCTTTATTTTGAATTAAATGTGTATTTGTGATAATTGTGAGATTTGTATTGTTTATTAGAAATATTATTGTTGAAGCTTTTTGTTTTCATCTTTAGAATATAAAATATGTTAACATTTTATTTACATCTACAAATCTAATAAAAATATTTTGTGGTGTTTCCATTGATTTTTGGCTTCATTCGATTCTTGAGAATTTTTGTGGGTTCGATCATATTTGCTCTAGATTTGATATTTTGGTTGATGCAAATTTTGTGGCTATTATAATAGTCCAAATTTTGTTAAAAATAGTTTAATATTCAATAAATTCAGCCACATAATTTTCTAGGAAATTTGAGACAATTTGGTGTTAATACAATTATTAAACTATCTTGCGAGTTTGGGTGAAATTATGTTATTTTTTGGTGAAATTGATCAAATGTAATTTTAGATCTACAATTAAATATAATTTCTTAGTTTGGTATATTACAAAGGATTGAAATTGAGTGGTAAATCATCCCTCTTAAGGTATGTGGAGTTTTATATACTATGAAAGATTGGGGATTGTGCATACCAATAAACATTGAATGGGGGGAAAGTACTATCAATGATACATGATACCATTTGGAATAGGAGTTTAATTCTTAAAATTAGATATGAAGTACAAAGGAAATTATTAGGTGATAGAATTTCAAAGGAATATTGAAATTAAAGGATGGGTGAAAGTTCAACTATTAAAAAGTGAATGAAGGAAATGATGAGGTTTGTGAGTTAATCATGAAAAGAAACAAGTACCTAGGTAGAGGGAAGGTTGCAAGTTTGAATGCAAAAGACTTAGTGAAAAAATATTAAAGTGGGAGTCAAGAGTTGATAGAAGTCTAAATGAAGTACTTAGGGAAGCTATGGCTCAAAGTTCTAATCCAAAAGCTTGACAAATTTTGACTGACACGAGACCAAGAGACCAAGGTTAGGGATGAAAAATGAAGGGTACTTTGGGAAAGGGAACTATAATAGGTTGATGAGATGAGAGAAAGACATGACGGTACAGTGAAGTCTAAAAGTTTGGTGCAAAATAAAAGACTTAAGTATATAGATAGGAACTTTGGGGATCAAAGTTTGATAATGCCATGGAAACACTAACTAGGGAAGCACGGGTTTGAAAGGATTGTGCTACAAAAGATCTAAGAAAAATAATTAGGACTTTAAAGTTTGATGGAGAAAAAGAGATGATACAAATGTTAAGGGATTGTTGAAACTTTGGTGTCGAAGGACTTGGCAAATTATTATAGGAAAATGATCAATTTTTCAAAGCTTGAATAAATGGAATGTGGGTAAGGGGGGGCAATATTATTAAAAAACATACTTAGACAAGATTTATAAGGTTGTAGACTAGATTCTCAAGATCTAGTGGAAAGGTATATTGAAAGGATGAAGTGTAACAACCCACTAGGGAGAGCGGGGAAGTAGAAGGTGGATGTAATGATATATTAAGATGGACAACCCCAAAAAAATTAAACTTTGACAGCTCACATAACTTAAGGAAATAACTCAAATACACCCCACACTTAGAATAATTTAGACCTTTTATAGAATTTGACATATAGTGAACACATAGGGAGCTATACAAGGTAGACTTAGGCACATTTTTGACAAAGGTAAAACCATTTATATTATCTTGGGTTGGTTATAAAGGTAAGTTTATTTAAAGTCACTATAATACATGTGCAAACATAGGCATATTTATTTTTTAGACATGCATGATTGAGTACTAACATCACAATGATGAAAATATTGTAGAATGATAATTTTAAAGGTCACATTATAAGAATACACTAGTGAATTTTGTTTGAGGGCCATTTAAAAGGGTAAAAATATGAATAAATGTTGCTCCTAGATTAAATTGTGTACAGACATTTGAAATCCAAAAAAATTACGTATAATTAAATCTAGAATAAACATTTATCTGTAGTATGAATTGTGGAAATCTTTTATCATTAAGTGTAAAAATGTGAAGTTGGCATACTATGATTTACATTTGCCATGTTTGTTTCTTCATTGGTTCATAATTTTTATTACCTTTCACATGTCTTATCATATTAAATATTTATTATGATAATATTTTCATTGCACCATTTACCTTGTTAATAAACATCACCAATGTTTGAAACCCATTGGTATTGAGGAGCACATTTCGGGTCCTAGTATAAACAAAGGGAAATACTTTTTACTACTTTGGTAGTAGGTAAGCCTTGAGACTATTAAATATGATACAAAGTCACATTAAGCAAATGTGCAAGATGCCTAGCTAATAAATCAATGTGTAGATGCAAGATATGAATGTTCATGTGTTGCAAGTATTTTGTATGCAAGTTGGTAGGTAACGTTTGTTGGATGAAAATTTTGTAAACTGGGGAAGTTCACAAAATTGTGGTTTCAACCATAGTGTGTAAGATTATATCTCTCCTAATTATAAGGGAGGGCTCCCCCTTTGACTTACTACTCTCTCTACTTGAAACACAAATTTATCTATGAATCTTATTCTAAATTTGGCTGGTACATCATCTTATTCTCTCTTTATAATAGATGTTATTGTTTCCTCTTTTTTCAGAAAATAATTTACAATCTAGAGTAGTAATGATTAATACAACTTCAAAGTTACTATGAAATAACTTAGAGCATGTGAATTAAAGATACAAATAAAAGAAGCAAAGTTTCTGTGAAGGCGCAACGTCCTATGTTGCTTCTTCGAGACAAGAAAATATCATCCAAGCACAAAGTATTGCAAATCACTATAATCCTATCAACCTTTTGCAAATAACTTGTGTAACCCATGGTATATACTAAGATAACAAAGCAAATCACAAAGTCATTATCTTGATATCTTATTACAATTTTGATAATATTTTCACAAAATAAGGAAAAGGAGCTCAAAGTCTTCAAATCGTTATTTCTTGTATTGATTACTAATTCTATTTAACAAAAGCTAAAATGTAACACAAAGTTTACAAATCAACACTTATTCTACTCTTTAATACTATTTCAACACAAATCTTTTATTTGATCAAAACATGATTTTATCACAAGAATGACGTAAGAACACTCTCGCCATAAACCACAATGAATCCAACACAAAGTTTGAATGCCAAAGGTGTCTTATTTGATCAAGTTTGCAAAACAACATTATGAACTCAAAGTTTCGCTTTTCTCTTCACTTCGGTAAATTTTTGTTGCATAAGATTAAAGATATAAATTACAATGAGAAACCTCATATACATAGGTGAGGTGCAATGAGCTAATCTAGGAAAACTATGACTAAATCAAAGAAGAGTCCTATTTGACTTAGAACTCATGCACGTTCTAGATGCAAAATTTGGAATACAAAATGGCACTCGAAGTGTCAAAGTCTTATTGCAAAAATGCACCTATAGCTCTAGAAAATATGAAAAATACTAAGTGTCACCAGACACTCCATTATGATCTTGCTTCGGGAACTCTTTAAATTTTTGTAGAACTATCTTGATTTGTTCTTCATTGGGTCTCTTGGTATGGCTTGTGATAACTTTGACCCAAGTGATGGAATATTTGAGGCTCATGGAGCATTTCTTGTGCTTCTTCAGAAGAGAAGCCAAATCAACCAGATTGATTTGAATTTCTATCAACTTATCAATTGAAGATAATGAGAAAACTTCTTTGTCCACATCTTCCCCAATAAGCAAGTTGGACTCTTTGACAATAACATCTTCATGAAGAGGCTTTTGATTTTCATCAAGGAATGTACAAGGAAGTGTTGATATCTTTTCAATGATGTCCTTTCCTTTGTCATTACATTCCCTTTGGGCTTTTCTCATTTCTTTGACAAGCATTTCCAGGGTATTAATTTGATGTTATAATACTTCCCTTAGTTCAATATACATATCCCTTGAAGGAAGTACTCCATTACCAACTAGAACATCTAATTTAAAATCTTCTAAATTCAACCATGAGTTGAAGTTCTTCTCTTGTGTCTCTAATTCATTCAAGAATAGATCCAATTTTTTATCTATCTCAGACTTTACACCCTCTGAATTATTGATTAGGGTAACTACAAAATATAAGAGATGTTTACCTCGGCTCAATATCTAGTCCATCCACTCACCAACTGATCTTCCTCGTGAATTGACTTGTTCATTCTATTTCATAATTTGTTCATCAACTAGTGAGGTGACTGGTTCAAATATTTCTGATGACTTTGTTATCTTGATCAAGACATTGGTGAGTTGATCCACCTATTTCTCCAATCTATCCTTCTTGATCTTCTCCCCATTGTACCTTGTCACAAGATTATCAAAATATGCTTGTGAATCTTCCACTGTTCCTTCATGTGTCTTCTTTCCTAGATCAATCTTGTTGATAACATAATTTGTGGGTTGAACCTTGTCTAAATGTGTATCCGGGAGAGGAATTGTCATTTCTACATACTTGTTCTTTGACTTATCTACCTTTACCCTAGATAAAGTCTTGGCCTTCTTTGTACCCTTGGGTTTGAAAGGAACCAACTAACTAAAGTCGAAGTCATCTGGGGAGATGTCTTGCTTTTTCCTCTTAGGGGTATTGGAGGCTATCCAGGGTAGCAAAGGTGTATCATCTTCTACTTGAGTGGCAAATACTTGGGATGTGAGTTCTTGATTTTGTATACTTGTGGTCACAATAGGAGGAGTAGAAGTCACAATGGAAAGTGGATTTTCAATAGTTAAAACCTTAGGGGGAAGTCAATTTCAGACATAAACTTATCAAAATCATTTAGTACAGAAGAGGATACTTTAGACAAGTCAGGAAGAAACACATTTTCAATGTTGTCATGTGGGGTGTTAAGAGTTGACTCACTAGTTGTTGTTGAAAGAATGGTGTGGATTACTACACTAGGAGTCTCAGATGCATATGAAATGGTAGAACCAAAAGGAACAAGGTTAGAGAATAACATTGAAGGAGGAATTGTACTTGTAGCATAATGTGAGGAAGGAGGAGTGATTTCTTATGTCGCTTTAGACCAAGAAGTACTGGTAATTTTTGGTAATCTCTCCTCATCATATTCTTCCTCCTATTTTTTCTTCTAACTCTTCTTCTCCTTCTTTCTCAATCTCTTCCTTGAGTAACTCTTCTTCAACTTTATCTTGTGTTTGAGAACCTTGGGCTGAAGATTCCCCTTGACTCTTATCTTTACCTTTTCCAATTGTGAATTTGAACTTAGGAGCCTTTGGAGTTGTTAGATCTTGTCTATTCTTAGTTCTCATCTTAGAAGTTTTCCCAATCAGCCCTGCAATTTCATCCTTAGATCTAGTTTGGAAAGGTTTTATTTGAATCCCTTTCTAATTTAGCCAGACATTGGTATTGGAAATCTAATGCTTTGAAACCTAGTCCTTTTTGAAGTATTTTCCTTTTGGGACAATTGAATTAGAGGCAAAGGTGAATCTACAACCCTATTACTTACATACATAGAATCTAAGATAACTCCATCATGTTCAAGATCCTCAAGGATATTAACAAAGTTCAAGTTCTCAATTTGCTTTATAGTAAGGTGGCATTAGTCAAGCCTTCTGATATCCTCCTCTGTTTTGCAATCAATCCACACATCTTCTACCCGGTGAACATGAGTGTAATTTGTTTTAAGTTTGTTCTTCATGCCTTTGTAACCAAAGTGCTTCCTAGCCTTGAAGAACATCATTGTCACTCTTCTCATCTCTTCTTCCATGCACTACCACCATTTGACGAGCTAGATCCATGAGTACAATTTTTTCTGATGGGTACCTAGGAAGCATGAAAGGTTCTCCATCAAAGCATCCTATTATAAGATATGTGAAGGTGGGAAATCGCAGGAATATGCACCCATATTTATTTACCACATTCCAAACTTCATCTGATACTCTCTTCTTTTGAAGATCTTTATCAAACATGCACATATAGTGATAGAAGAAAGCATCATTAACCCTTCTAAAATGATGCAAATTGTTCTTGAGAGTCAATTTTGTATAATATTGATAAATAGGGACTTGACTCTTGTCTCTTGTGGTAGACAACCCTAGATAATGCCCCATTGAGGTTGCTACATATACTAGGTATGAAGTCATATAGAGCTTGTAGGAACTTTAGTTAACTGTTCACACAAAGCATCAGTTATCTGTCGGCCCCAATAGATCTTCTTATTTTACTAGATGATATGAATGTATTGATACATACACTTATGATATGTATTTGAAACATGAATTCCTTTTACTCTGATGGGAAGAGTAATAAAATCATTAACCTCATCAATGAAGTCATTGCAATGAATAGTATCAGGCCATCTGCAATAGTGGGCCTTGGGGTTTTCAACCAGTTCTCATTGATGTTCCTTCTGCATTTATCTGAGTTGTTGTCATAGTATGTTAATGTTGACTGCATATCAATATTGGCATATTGATCTATATGTGGACACTTGAAAATAGTGTCAAAGAAATCCTCATCCAATTTGATGAGAGTCTTTTTCCCCTCTGCATCCTTGACGAACCTGCTCACTGGATCATATCAATTAGCTAATGCTAACACAAATTCAAGATTTCAAGCTGACATGGGGAAAGATGCAATGAAATGAATGTCATTGTTGACAGTTGCCTCCATTTTATAGTATTATGGCAGCTCTTTGACTCTTTTCAAGAAATCTTCAAGATCTACATGCCCTATCTCTATGTCTCTAATATTATCAATATTAGTTAACACAAATGAAGGTGGGAAGATTGGATGAGGGTCTTGTCTCTTAAACTTCATTCCTTTCTTGCTTGGTGATGGCTTCATCATTTAAGTGTGATTGAAACTGTAATATTTGAAAAAGATCATCACCATATTTAAGCTCATTAAGATTCCAAAAGTCCCAATTGATATAACAAAATGCCTTATTGAGTACAAAATTGGATTTGTAACTCTAATTTGTAAGTGTGTGTATTTGGTGTAAATTGGGCTTATAAGTCCAATTTACACCAAAAATTGGCAAAAAAGATAACAAAGTGCATATTAGACTTATAAGTCTGATTTACACTTAAGAGGATTAAAAATATAAAGTGGTGTAAATCGGACTTGAAAGTCCGATTTGCACCTGGGAAGATCAAACAATGACAAATGGTGTAAATCCGAATTTCAAACCCAATTTACACCATTGCAACAAAGGAAAGATAAAACTATATTTGGTGTATGGTGGGGTTATACCCTGACATGCACCAAGTGAAAGTAACCATGGTGTATGGCAGGGTTATACTCTTGACATGCACCAAAAGGAAATACTCGGTAAAACTGCATAATATGAAAATGGTGTAGATCGAGGATATGGCCTTGACATACACCGTGAGCTAGGGCTTCAGTGTATGCTAGGGTCATACACCCGCCATGCATCGAAAGCTAGACTTCACAAAAAATAATACCATGGAAACAATGTAGGGTAGGGATATGACCCCGCCATGGATCGAAAGGAAAGACTTCGGTGTATGTCAGGGTCATCACCCCGACATATATTGAAAGGTAAAGCTTTACTAAAATAAATATGTTAGGTTTGTTACCATGACATCCACCATGTCTTAAGCATGGTGTATGCCGAGATGTCAAGCCTGACATCCACTGCAAAACATGGACTTCATAAAGGTATAGATATGGTGTGTGTGCAGGGGTAACACCCACCATACACCAACAGAAAATATCACGGGTATGTCAGGTACTACCCCCCAAACCCACACACACACACACACCATAATCGAGATCTTCAAAATAAATCAAGGAAAATCGATAAGAAAAATACCCGAAAGGGCTCAATTTGTTGAGTAACCGAAAAACTGCAAAGCCCTTGATCAAAAATGCAAATAAGGGCAAAAATAAAGGATAAAAAGGGATTTATAAAGGAAGAAATCAATACAAACTCAAACTCACCATAAAATTAAATGCAAGTTTGTGCAACATAAATGGTGTATTTCAGACCCATGAGTCTGATTTGCACCATTAACTCAAAATGGTGTAATTCAGATTTATGGGTCCGAAATACACCATGCGTAACCAATTAAGTGTAATGTTGGGTTTTAACTTTGACTTCACACTTAAGAAACTAAAAGATGGTGTAAAATTGGACTTTAAGTCTGATTTTGCACCAAAAGACCAAAAACTTATTTCAATTTAACTAATAAAATAAGAATTTTAAAATGGATTGAAGGTATTTGAAGACTAACGAGGCGGCCCAAATGCCTCGAAAAACAAACCCTTAGAGAAATGAGAATGAATTCGAAAAGAAATTCGTAAAAAATTGTAGGGAGTTATCTTGTTTTCACTTGAAACGAAAGCAAGGATAACAATGTTCATATTATTGGAAAGGGATGACTTGAGAAAGTGGGAAAAGATATTTGAATTACTTGCAATTGTTTTTGGTTTTGATTGTGTGTACACACGGTCAAAACTAGAAACAACTACAAGTAAATTAAGGATTGTGTAATGTATACACATAAAATTGGCTATGAGTAATTAAATAAATATTTTATATTTATTTAATGATTATTCTTCTATTAAATAATTAATTTAAAAAGATTAATTTATTTAATTCATTTAGTATTTAATATTCTTCTATTAATTAATTAAGTTGAAACATTTAATTAATTCATTCATTACCCCCTTTCTTCTAAGCCAAATAATTAAATATTTAATATTTAATTATCATCCCTTATCATATTTGTACACTATTCACTATCCTATAGTTCCATTATTAAATAATTTCATAATTATTTAATTACCACTTTCCAACTCACCCTTCATCTCCACCTTTGCCAACTCATCCATCATGTGGCTAATTTAAATCAATAAAATCAAATAAAAATAAATCATTTATGAGTCACTTATCTCCAACTCCCATATTCATGAAAAGTAATGTGTACGTGCACATAATCTTTGAAACCTCCCTATTTTTTCTCCAAGACTCCTATATTCTTGGAGGAGGCTTTGTCCACCTAATCCTAGTTCATCTCCACTTGTCCCTCCATCCCTAAATATTCTCCAACCAATCCTAGATTCTCTTAGTCTTCCCCTTAGTCAAGGTGAGATGAGTGACACTTGTCTTCTCCTTCCCCCTTTCTCTCAACCTTCGGCCTCTTTCTCATAGCCATCCAAAAAGAAATATTTAATCATGACCGTTGATCTCTGCCAACTAAGCCTATGCACTCAAAAATATATAAATAGAGGAGTTCTAGTGCATTTTGAGCCCAATGTCCAATAGACTAAGTTAACTAGGAGTCTTAATCTTTGCATCTGTGAGTTCATTTGTCTAAGCATTTTAGATTTTTTGGTCAAATTAGCATAAATCATTTTCATAACATGTTATCACATAGCTTTTGCATATAATCTATCAGTCAATTCCACACGTGTCATCTTGGAAGCTACTAGTGCTTGTCTAAGAGCAACATCAATCTGCAACCAAGAACAATGGGGTTAGGACACAATGAGACATAATCCATGAAGGTATAATTTGTTTTATTTACTTTATTTCATGTTATTTCATTGGTTGAAGCTTGAGTTCCTGTAGCTTTTATTTTTCATAATGGACTAACAAGTTGCAGGTTAATTTTTGAGGTGAAAACATAAGTCGACACATTTTTGGCGCCCATCATGGGGCTCAGGCCTCACGCATCTCCTTCTAATATCCTGTCTAATTTTCATAATAACTGAATGGATTAATGCATTTGTACGTCATTTTCATGCCTATGTGCAATTTGGTAGCGCATTTACTCCATAGGTTAGCGCTTTTACTGCATAGGTTAACGCATTTATCACCCAGGTTAGCATCTTTATTGCATAGGTTAATGCATTTATCACTCAGGTTAGCGCTTATGTTTGTGATATCATGCATTTATTCAATAGGTTAGTGCTTATGTTTTGCAAGGTAGCACTTATGTTTTGTAGGATAGCATTTTACTATTTTAGCGCTTTCATTCTGATTATCTGCAAAATTAGAAATTTTACAATCTGTCAGCTAACAAATCTTTGCAGGTTCGACTGTCCAAGACTCAATTTTTGCAAACTACTGACTTGTGTACATGCAGGGCTTTATTTTGAGCAAAACTTTTATTCATTTTCTCACTTAGTCTAACTAGGAGTTCTTTTGGAAAGTAAAAGATCATACATATTTTATCCAGCTTAACTAAGGGGTTAATGAACAACATGCAAACTTTCATTGTGTGTTTTTAGTAAGGTAGTTGCACATAGATGATCTAAAGGCTAAAAAGAATCATTGCCTACTGTGTTTTCTTAAAATTAGTAGGTGCTTATGCTCTCACCCTAATACGGTGATCAGAAAGCTAGACCTGGTTTTATCTTATGTGTTACCTTTAGAGGACCTACCTTCCCGAGCTACCTTGAGGGGGCCAGTGAGAGGAGAACAACCCAAGTGGAAACAGGTTAATATTGAGTCCTTCCAATCCACTTTAAATAAATTGTGTATAAGACAAAAGTCATGGGCAACATGTGTTGATTAGTTCATACTGACACTATGTTTCCCCATAAACCCTAGAGAGTGCAACCTCTATAGGCTGGGAACCTTCTATACGTATAGAGTGTCATAAGTGTCACATGTATGGCCACATGACTGGAAGCCCTTACTAAAAATCATCTTGTCTAGTTGCCAAAATCTTTCTAATTGTTAGCGTAGGAGGTCAGACCTCTGAAGTGACTCACACACATACGGTTCCTAGTAGAGATATGTAGTTTGCCATGGGGAGTTTTCATGGAAACTAGTGCTTGGCTTCCCTAGAGAAGTGAGTGTCGAGGGTGAAGCTAGTGGGGTCAAGCACCTAGATATCCGCTTTCAATAGCGTAGCCTCGGGGGAAACCCCACATGAGATTCAATAATTATTGTCTCGGTCTACCATAGGACTTGTACTTGCTCGTGCACTTTGATTTTCCAAACAGAGTGTCTTTTGTGTCTGCAAAATGTTCTCAAAATGGTCAAAAACTTGAAAAATCATCATCTTGAAACGAGTCAAAAAATTCGATAACTTGCTGGAAATTTGAGAATTTCAATCAAAACAGTGAGAATCGCGCTTTTGCAGTGCAAAGCAGTGCTTTTGCACATTAGGATAGCACTTTTACTCAATAGTACAACACATTTGAATCAGAGGATCACACATTTGTTAAACAAGACAACACTTTTGCAACATAAACAACGCATTTACACCCTAGGTTCACGCTTGTATAGCTACGTAGAAGTGCCTTAACTATCACAGTACAATACATTTATTGCACAGGACAGTGCTTCTATTCAACAAGATAGCACATCTGTTTTAGCACATCTATAATAGCGACCATTTCCCCATATCAGAGAAAAATTTCAACATCAGTTTTAGATACCCTTTTTCAAGAAGATTCATTTTCAACTATCACGGATTTTCAAACTAGTCAAACAATCAGGTTTATCAATCAAATAGGTCATTTCAAAAGGTTTTCATAAGCATAAAAATTCAACAAATTATTGGTTCAACCATCTCAAGTGCAAAATTGTCATCATCATCAGTTTCTTATTAGGATATGTCAAATCCTTTATCAAGAAACTAGATCATATCAACCTTTGTTCATTATCTTGGATATATCATTCCTATTTGGACCTAGGTTATATCAAAATCAAAATTGCACTCACTTTGGAATCAAACAACTTGTAAATCATTATATGCTTATATGACTTTTTGATATCGCCTCAAGAAAAAAAACCAAGTTGGAAGGCTATCTTGAAGAAGAGGAGATTCTTATACATCAACCGCAAACTTTTGTTAAAACATAGAACATCCCTACACCATTTTCATAACTATCTATGTGGTTACGGAAAAGAGTTTGATGAAAAAACTTTACAAGCACGTGCTTTTCAACAAAGAGACACCTTATATCAACGCACTAATAAGAGTGGTAAAATCAACTTAGCCTATCTTCTTAAACCAATGATCACTTATTGGGTTACATTTAGAAAATCAAAACTTCAGAAGTTTCAAGTCAATCATATGTCAATTTGGACCAGAGCTCAACACGAGCAATTGAGGAGACAACAAAAACAAATGGAAGAGGAAAATCCAATGTTTCGTCAATTTGGATACACAGATGTTGATGAAGAGGCAGTCAATAATACCATTGGAGACCTTGAACAAGATTCCAGATTCGACAAACTAATTGAAAAACTCTTGGAAAAACAAAAAACAAAAGTATATCCTAATGTTGGCAAATTCAAGAGCAAAATTGCCACAAGGTTTTAACATGGAAAGTTTGAAACAAGATGTGGAAACAAGTTATAATCAAAACACTGATGATCACAATGATGATAAATTGAATCGGGTAAACCACAAAGAAATAAGAAGAGATAGAGTAGAAACAAGAGGAGATAGAACAAGAAGAGACCACGGTGATACAAGGAACCAAGATGAAACAAGGAGGGAGTGAAGTGATAGAAGAACTTATGAGGATGCAAGGAGAACTATTTTTGATAATCCTCTATTAACTCTCACTCAACAAATGCAAACTTTGCAAAAATAAATACAGGATATGCAGAATGGAACAAGTTCCAAGAAATATTCATTGGAGGACATTTGTCCATATCCTTTTGACAAGAATTTAAACATGATACCATTTCCACAACATTGTGAAATCCTAAAATACAATAAATATGATGGGAAATCTGATCCTCAAGATCATATTAGGGAATTTTGCACTATGAGTATGGAGTTTGCACACAATGAAACTTACCTAATGCGTTTATTTCCTATAAGTTTAAGCGGGCAATCAATGGAATGGTTCTCAAGATTACCATCTGGGATTAAATCTTCTGAAGAACTTGCAAATAGATTTTATGATGATAAAAATGTGGTAAATAGAAAGGCATACACATATAGTGAGACAATAAAACATAATGGAAAGCTTAATTGAAAACTAAATTAAAGATGCAAACCATAATCCTTCCTTGAAATGTCCCATTTTCCTCTATTCTTGAGGACCTTGAAGGTGTTGGATTGATTGGCTCTCAATGGAGCAATGACCTCCAAAGTGGAAACTCAAGAGTTGAGTAGCTACTTGATCATGATTGATTATGAAAATGATATGAAATGCATGATCTAAGAAACTATATTAACATGCTATGATTGATCCAAAATGCTAATTACTAGATGATTGAAATGAAAATGCCTATAGTAATGATGCTTAAATTTATATGAGATGAGATCTTTTGTGCTCCAAAATGGGGGGATATTTATAGGATTTCCAAGGCTAAGGGTGAGGTGGCAGGAATCAATGGTCTAGATATGATCTGAAGATATCAAGGGCCAAGATTGAGGAAGTTGGAGAAGAGTTTGGAGGAAAGGACACTTGTCATCTCTGTGGTGACAAGTGTTAAGGAGCCTTGCTCATGAGAGGGCAAGTGTCCAAGGGAGGAGACATGTGGAAAAAGTGCCATGTGTCTCAAGGGGAGAATATCCATACCATAGGAGGTTAGGATGTGAAAGATAGGATAGGGTTAGTTAAACCCAGGGTTATGTGGAATGGGTTAGGTTAAGGGATGGTTAGGTTATGTGGTTAGAAGTTAGGAGCCATGTGGGTAATTTGAATTTAAAAATTCAAATAATAGAAAAAGACTAATTAACTTTCAACAACTCATAAATTGATTTGTTTTAATTAATTAGGGGATTAGAAGGAATGAATTAAATGGGGGGAGGTTTAATTAATTTGGATTAATTAATCAAAGGGAACTATTGAGATGAACCTATTAAATAAATCCTTAGATTTATTAATAAGTAGATGAAAGGGATTTAATCAAATTGCTAATGAATTCAATTAAATTGGGAAGGGGGATTAATTAAATAATTGCTTAATTAATTAATTATCTTCATACCATTTTTAGGTGTATACATTTTGCCCCTCTTTGAAGCGAGGTGTGATGATGTGTTGATTCAAAGAATAATCTCATTTTGATGATGATACTGGTTTGATAGGATGCCCCAGACATTGATTGATAAATTGGGGTACGATGATGCCCCCTCGGGAGATCAATTGAGATTAATGACCTTTGGAGTATTTGGATCATTCTAAAATTGATTTCCCGATTAGAATTGATTTGATTTCTACAACTATGGTTGATGAAAGTGCAAGTTCTTCGATCACTTTGATGTGGTTCTTGATGTGATAATTGACAGAGTTTGATTGAATTTATAAGATTGATTAGATTGATGAAATTGAGATTAAGTCTAGTTTTAGGAATGGTATCTCTTGTATAAGACAAATATGATCAAAGCGTCTGGTTTTAGGAATGATATATCCTGTATAAGACTTGATCATAATGTCTGGTTCCAGGAAAGATACATCCTGTATAAGACATGATAGAATATATCAGGTGCGATCGATTGATAGAATTGATAAGATTGATTGGATAAAGAACTGACATTTTGTTGATATCAGGTTGCAGGAAGATTCATATATGTTGATGTTGGCATATTTGAGGGGGTAGCATAAGATTTTCGTTGGGTCAACAATATCGGGAGAGATGAGTCATCGATCTTATTGCGTATACACTTATGATGATACATTGATGATTCTTGCGATAGATTTGGCCTTGGATAAGATGAGCTTTTGTGATCCCATGCAAGAATTAAATGCAAGCTAAATGCAAATACAAATACAAATGCAAATACAAATGAAATGCAAAGCTACGATCGGACCAGTCACTGGGTTATGGCATTTTGTCATCATTGATCTTTTTAAAATGTGGGAAGTGAGTGCAAACATCAATGGTATAATTGAACCATGATGACTTGAGCACTAATTTCATGGGTTTTGATATTGCAAGTGAACAAGCATTGAGGTATAATTGAACCAAGATGACCTGAGTGTTGCTTGCGTAAAACAGGCAGTATTAACCATTTCTATATGCAAGTCCGAAATGTCCTCTATGATACTCTGATGATCATGTCCTGAGATAACTTTGCACATATTAATGATTAATTTACAGACAATTGACAAGAAGAATATCATGTTCTTTCCTTGTGCCTCTAGTCAAAGACATCCTAGAGTCACTCAGAAATCATGATAGCAAAAAATCAAGATAAAATAGTTGAACCATTATTGTCAAAGTGTCAAAATCATTGGTCAAAATATATCATCCATTGATATGTGTTTGTCATGTTTAGACTGATATGTGATAGTTGATGGTTGACAATGTGATCTTATGTTCAATGTTGGATGTGTTTCAGTTTTTTCGCTTGGCAAGCGTTGCCTAACTGTTGTTCTACCTGTTTGATTAAGCTCAAAATGATGAAAAAAAATTGCCCCCAGCTAGGTTCGGGATTTTGCCCCCAGCCTAGAAACAAATTTTTTATGATATATACAATGATCCAAACCATGACGAGAAATCACCTACATATGTACAAAAGCTTTATGATGGATATGAATAGTGCTAATGGAAAATGAATGCAATTGGAAGGATGCATGAACCAATAGATGGAAAAGCTAGCTAACAGATAGCGCCTATTTGCCAGGTTTTCACCATCTGTTTTTATTGCACTTTTTCTCATATTTGATTTTTTTTATTTTTTTCATTGTTTTTCACTATTTTTGTATTTTCTTCTTTTCCATTATTTTTGGATTTTCTGCTTTTCCACTGTTTTTGGATTTTTCTTCTTTTTCAGACATAAAACTTCTTCAGATGCATGCTATTAAAGGGTTACTCGAGCTGATCCCCGTCTTGTGTTGATAGTTGATATGCTCCTGACCCAAATATTGTTGTGACCACAAACGGACCTAACCAGTTTGGTTCAAACTTTCCTTTCTTTTCTTGATCTGACTAGTTTCGTGGATTTTCCTTTAGTACTAGTTCCCCAATTTGAAAGACTCGTGGTTTGACCTTGTGATTGTAACTTCAGCACATTCTTTGTTGATATACCTTTAAATGATCAAAGGCATTTTCTCTTCATTCATGGATTAATTCTAACTCCTGCAATCTAGATACTCGTTGTTCTTCACCTAGGATAAGACCTTTTAATGATACTCGTAGAGAAGGTATCTCTAATTCTATTGGCAGTATTGCTTCTGATCCATAAACAAGAGAGAAAGGTGTGGCACTTGTTGGTGTGTGGATACTAGTATGGTAGGCCCATAGAGAAGGGTTCAATTGAATATACCAATATCTGTCAGCATCATTCACTGTCTTTTTGAGGATTTTCAAAATAGTTTTGTTTGATGCTTCTTCTCGCCCATTCCCTTGTGGATAGTAGGGTGTGGAAAATTTGTGTTGGATCTTGAATTTCTCACATAGCTCTTGTACATCTTGATTCTTGAACGGTCACCCATTATTAGTGATAATGGTCATGGGTATTCCATAGCGACAGATGATGTAGTTCAAGATAAATGCAGCAATTTGTTTTCCTGTGATATTGATGAGAGGTACTACCTCAATCCATTTTGTGCAATATTATGTAGCTACAAGGATGAATTTGTTACCATTGGGTGAAGAAGGATTTATCTTTCCTACTAGATCAAGACCCCATTGACAGAAAGGCCAAGATGTTTCCAAAGCATGAAGTTGTTGTGCTGGTGCATGAATCAACTTCCCATGGATCTGACATTGTTTGTATGTTTTAGCTATCTGAAAAGAATCTTGTTCCATAGTTGGCCAATAATAGCCCAAGCATATGAGTTTTTTCGAAAGGGTAAGACCAATTTAATGAGTGCCACAAATGTCATTATGGATTTTATTTAAGGCCTTCTCAGATTTTTCTTTCTCAAGACATCTTAAGAGATTATCGTCCAGACCTCGTTTAAAAAGGGTATCCGTGGTAATAATATAATGGGAGGATTGGCGAATAAAGTTTCTCTTTTGTTCTTTGACAAGTCAAGAGGGAGGATATTATCTTTCAGGTATGTGTAAGTTTGTGCATAGCGGGAAGAATCATGCCCAATAAGGTGACAGATAGTTTGGGAATCAGGACAATTATGTACAGGGTAAAACAACTCTTCCACCAGGAATTCGTAACGCTCTTGATTTTCCTATGTTTGCAATAGAGAAGTAAGTGTTTCCATGGCATCTATTGCTTTGTTGTCATTCCTCAGAATCTATTAAAAATTTATTTCGACAAAGTATTTCTTGACATCATCAACCATATTCTTATAAGGCATTAGCTTTTCATCCTTTGTTTGATAATCATCATTGATTTGATTGATGATGAGCTGAGAGTCTCCAAAGACTTGAAGTTGTGTAATGTTCCACTCTATGGCCATTTTGATTCCTGTGACCAAAGATTCATATTCTGCTATATTGTTGGTGAATGGGAAGCTTAATTTGTACACTTTTGGAATTGTATGACCGTGTGGTGTGATGAATAGTATACTTACTCCTGATCCATGTTGTGTTCCATTATTGATGCCTGCTCCTGGACTGATATTCGGGTGATGTATTATAAGATCTAGATCCAACCCTGGAATATCTGCATATGACCATCTTTTGATTTGCCTCCTTTTGAAGAGTTCCAAATATTTTTTCCTTACTAGTTCTGATAGAGAAATTGCTGGATATAGATTAGTTATGCCAATGTTAACTACCTATGTCATTTCTATTAGGATAAATGACCTCTCTTGATAAAATTCAGGTAAGGTGTCAAATCTCCCATCTTTCGGTGCCTCGAGGAGGTTTTCACCGCTAGATGTGTCCTTTGTTTTTACTTTTTCTCAGTCTAATGTTGCCAATAAATGGTTTTCAGCATTAGACCTGATATTGTTTTCTTTATTTTCACTTTTACAACTAGGAGATTTGGCACCCACTTGATTCGAAGATATGATGTTGAGATTCTTGGTGAAAGTAGTTGTGGGTTCGATTGCATGAAGATATAAGGATATGGCATGGTCATTAGGAAAAGTATCAATGGTAGTATGTCTTTCGTTTTCCCAGTCCATAAGTTCAGGATGGATTAAGGGTAAAGGATCCTCCTGTTGAGTTGTTTCAAAGATATTATGGGTCATGATAAAGGTACCAAATCTTTCAATATGTATTTCCATGTCTAGAATGATACTCTCGTCAAAATGACCTCTTGCAGGTAGCTCCTAATTGTCCTTGATTAAGTCCAAGTCAACTAAATGTGATTTTGATTCAAGTAGGCTAGTTCCTAACATTTGTCCTGCATACGTGTGAACTATATCGACACCTACATCTTCTTCATCCCTTTCAATTTCAAGTTGCTCTTGTTTGTTTTTCCATGATAGAAAATATTCTTCGTTCCCTTGATCTCTTAGCTGCATTTGTTTTTCCATGCTTGACAAAATTAATGCAAATGATTGTTCCTTGGATTGTGTGCTTGAAGATACTTCCTCTGGTTATGTGAAACAATGACCTCTTGAGCTAGTTTTAGATTACTACAACACTGCAATAGATTTGAGTCTGCTGAGATCATGATTTCCTACCCATTGTATGGAAATTTTAGGCACTGGTGACATGTTGAAGGAATAGCTTGTATGTCATGTATCCATGGTCTTCCCAAGAGTATGTTGTATGGTAAGTGCAAGTCTAGAACTTGGCATGTTGTGTGTTTCTGCAAAGGTCCCACTCTGATGGGCAATATCACAATTGCTTTAGAGGAATGCTCTTCTTCATCATATGCTTTGAATGTGATCTTTTTCTGGGGATCAACTACATCTTCTGAATAACCTAGAGCACGGACAAGACTCAATGAGAAAATGTTTAAGCCAGCTCCCCCATCTATTAGGACACATTTAACAAGCGTTCTATGAATGAGGACTTCAATTTGCAAGGGAGCGTTATGGGGATGTTGCAAGGAATCAATGCTTGAATATGAAGGAGATGCGCTTTGAATAGGATCCTCTAAAATAGGTTTGATGGCAATCATGGATACTCCTTGGGGAACTTCATCTTTGGGTGTATTTTTTGGTGATGATGCTATGGAAGGTTCTTGCAAGCTTTCAAGAGGTGTAGGAATAGATGCCTTTGGAAAGTCAATTTTCTTATGGGGAAATGAGCCATTTCTAGACATAGGTGTGTGATTGTGATCTTTCTCATCAAAATCCCTTAGGGATCTCTTTAAGAGTTGCATAAAAGAGCCACCTTTCTTTGGAGATGTATTTGAATCCTTGTGAGGTTTTGACATAGTTGGCTTTTGATTTTGGACTTGTTTGATTTCTCTGATATGTTGACCTGTTATGTCTTCTTGTATTTTCCTTTGGTATTCCATGTTTCTATGATCTTCAACTATTTTGAATGTTTTATTTTCCATTTCAGTGATCTTATTTCTCTACGCTCTAGTTAAAACAGACATATATGTGTGTTGAATAATGTGTAAGGATTCAATTATCTAAAAGGTGTTCCAATAAATGACCAACTACCAATGTAGGTATGATATAGTGATATGACATTAAAAGATAATTCAAGTATTTGTAGATTTAGAAGTTTTTCGATCTTATTTTGGAGTGCAATGATGATGATTTTGATAAAACCAAGTCCAATAGGAATGATATATCCTATGATGTGGGACAAGGTTATCCTGATCAAACGTTGCAGTTTGATAGAGGATGATAGATCCTGATGAGAAACTATGTTTTGAGTGATCAATTTATCAAAGAAGGTGTGATGTTGCACTTTGAGATATTAGATCTTAAACTTGTTGGAGATGAATACTTGAGAACCTTAGTGCATCTATCTTTGAATCTATTTTAACAAAAGACAACCTGACCGAGCTACCTGAGAAGATGACCTAGTCTCTATGTTTGGTTGTCTAAGAAATGGGTTGTTTTTGTTTTCTGATTTTGGTGTAGTTTACCAGAAACGCTGACAAAATGACCATAAACAATGTTATACAGACCAAAATCACTGCTAAACTGACTAGAAACGCTACTATATGGACCAGAAACGCTGACAAACTGACCAGAAACGCTGACAAACTAACTGAAAATGCTGCTATACTAACCAGAAACGTTGCTATACTGACCAAAAATGTTGACAAACTGACCGAGAATGTTGCTATACTGACCAGAAATGGGTTGTTTTTGTTTTTTGATTTTGGTGCAGTTTACCAGAAACGCTAACAAAATGACCAGAAACATTGCTAAACTTACCGAGAACGCTACTATACTGACCAGAAACGCTTCTATATGGACCAGAAACGATGCTATATGGACCAAAAATGCTGACAAAATGACCAGGAACGCTGACAAACTGACCAAAAACACTAACAAAATGAAAAGGAACGCTAAGGAATATACCAAGAATGCTATTATGTAGTGCAGTGACTCTAAAGTTCAAAACAATGATGTTTAGACTCAACAAATTGGGTGTTTGAACTTAGGAGATTGTTTTTTTTACCTAAGTTTTTTATTTTCAGACTCAAATAACTGAAATTTAGACCTAGCAAGTGCAAACTAGGAGATCTAGTGTTGAAACATGAGTAATTTGACACTCAACCCAAAAGAGTTGTTGTATAGACCAAGAGAGATGACATTTAGACCAGAAGAGCTAACGTTTAGACCAAGAGAGCTGATGTTTAGACCAGAAGAGCTGACATTTGGACCAGAAGAGCTAATGTTTAGACCAAGAGAGCTGACCTTTAGACCAGAAGAGTTGATGTTTAGACGAGAAGAGTTGACATTTAGACCAAGAGAGCTGACATTTAGACCAAGAGAGTTGATGTTTAGAACAAGAACTTTGAAATTTAAACTAGTGATGTTAGAAGTTAGACAATGGTTATTTTGACCCCAAGAGTTAATGTGTAGACTGAGAAAATTTATTTTTATACCTAGCAAGCTCAACCTTGGAGAGTTAATGTTGAAATATGAGAAAGCTAAAATCCATACCAAGAGAGCTGACGTTTGGACTGAAAGCGCAACTATTTGGACTATAAGTTCGACTGTTTGGACTATAAATGCGACTATTTAGACCAAAAGTGTGACTGTTTGGACCGAAAGAGATAATGTTTGAACTGAAAGTGTCACTATTTGGACTATGTTGGTGCCCAAAACCACAGATTGGAAAACTGAAGGGTCTGCCAAATCCTCAACTAATCCAACTAGCCTTGGCCAACAAACAGAGATGGTCGAAGACCAAATCCCTCTGCACTTATGGCTCCACTGAACCTAGGTAGGTATACCTTTCCCTCTCAAGCACAAAAGGGCTAGTTAAAGTGGATTCAAGTTTTATGATTAGCAAATGCAAAACTGGCAAATGATTGTTCTGCAATTATGCTTTACTGTGTGCTTTAAGTGAATGTCTTTTGAAAAAAAATGAAAATGATTATGATTGTATATTAAGAATAAGAATGCTTTCAGGACTTGAACGAAATATGCAAAGATCGGTTCATATAGGATTTGGCAAGAATGCCTTCTTCATTAAGGACCTTAAATGCATAACAAACCAGGACCTTAAAAGATGAATAATAGACCAGTGCCTCTATCCAGGGATATTTATGACACTGTGGATAAGAGAGGTTATCAACTCCAGAGACAATATTAATTATCAACTATGAAGGCTTCAGTATGTATTACACAAACAATGAAAACCCAATCTCATTTTTAATGCAACAGCATGTGATGGCACATCATGGCAAATCAAATGACATATTTGTCAAGAGGACAAAGATAACTCATCAACACAAAAGTATGCACAATATTTGGAAAAGAAACAGTGAACCTTCTATATTAATCTTTAGGAAATGATTGCATACATAAGGTGCACCTGAAGATTCTCCATTATAGTTTGTTTGCACAAAATGATGATTGTTGTTCCTATAGACTTCCCTGATACATATAACTTACAGCCCTTACAGGCAGAAGTGATTGTTTCTTTTTTGTAATTCTTCTAAAAATCCTAGATCATACCTTCCATCTACATACAAAATGACTTACTACAAATATGTGAATCAATAGGCATAGGTGAAAGGACACACCCTTTCATTTTGCTAAACTAAAATCTAACTAAAACCTAACACCTAACTACTTAACTGCTAAGATAACATAAGACAATTATAAAAGCATGAGAAATAAAAAACTTCAATTCTTTGGATCCAGCCTCTTCCCACATTTTCTAATGTGTTTAAGGTAGCCTTGATCCTTGTATGTAACTGCATTAAAAATTGTATCCCTAAGCACCATCTCTATCTTTATTAGGTTTTCTAACCGGTCCACTGTCTCATTCATATCTAGGGCATCTGCTTGGGAGACATTGAGGGCTGCACTAAGTAAAGCCTTACATTCTGAGAGCCATGCACCTTTGTCCTTGATAACCCCTACATCATTAACCAATCTGGGAATCTCATTCTGCAAAACCTCTTAGCACTCCTGGAACTCTTCCTTCAACTCTTTTGTATACTTTTCATGAATTTTAATTAACTCTGTTATCCTTCTGACAATCTTTTCTTTCAATGTCTCATCCTGTAATAATAGATTGAGTCTGTCGTAAATCCTTTGGTTAGAGACTATATTATCCATGTTTTTCTGATATACACCCCAAAATTCATCCAAAACCTTTTCTAGATTTTCATATCTCCTTGTCATGAATACACAGGCAACATCTGTCCTGATAATTTTCATTTGCTTCTTCATCTTATTTTGTTCCAAGGCTAGTTTCTCAAACTTCCTTTTCCATTGGGAACTAGAGTCAGTGATTTGTAGTATTGGATGTCCTCCTATTTTTAAATCTTCTTCATACAATGCTTTGTATTTATGCTTTTCAACAAGTTCCCATTTCAACTGAGCTTTACTAAACTTGGAAATGTCAATCCCTATATCTGCAGTGACCATAGGATCCACCTCTCTGACTTTCAACCTCATCATATGATTGAAAGCCTTATCTACATCTATCATCTTAGGTCTCTTATTGGGAGGGTATAGGGCCCATAGCAACATTTCTTCCTCATTTGGATCATACCTTCATTTGGATCATACCTTGATCCAATAAAAATATCTTTTACTCCTTGAATATAAAATTCCATGTCCCTATTATCTGAGTGCAGCAAAGTATCAAAAACAAACAAGGCACTCAAGTCCCATCCTAGAAACACAATTATACCAGCCTCCACTAGTAATTGCCTCCCCTTCTGTGGGGTCATATTCTCAACTTCTACATTGATGTCTTCCTTAAACCTCCTCTTCATTTTTGCTTCATTTTCGGGGGTAATATTTGGCACTGCTTCCCTTAATTTCTTACCTTTGAAATGATACAGGAATGATTTGAGCTCTTTAGATTTTACGAATTGATCATCTGATACAAAAGTGGTGTGTTGAATCATTCTATCATCTACCTCTGCATTCAGGATTGTATTTCATTTGTCTTATGCATCGGGCTCTTCTTCTCTATTAGATACCTATAATTTTGATACAATTTCATTCTCCTGTGACTCACTTTCTGCATGTTCCTCTTCTTCACCTTCAAGGTCCTCCAGCCCTTGTTTTTTCTCCTGTAACCTTTTATCCAAATCTTCCATCACATCAGTGAATTCTTCCACTTCCTTATTTCTGCACAAATCTTCCATATCATCAATAAAATGGATATAAACTTTTAGGGCCTGCCCTTTCCTGCACATTTTTATATATCCCTTAGGATCATAATTCTTCCTGGGTGTGTGTAACAACAAATTGTATTCATCTGTTAACTTTTTGTCAATGGCTTCATAAGCCCTGGTTGATACAATCCTAAAATCTCCAAACTCCAAAGTCCTTGGCAAAAATCCCTGCTTACGTGCATCCCCAAAGTGAGGAGCATTGGAAACACTAAGTTGTCTAACAATTTCTAAAAGTGCAATACGATCAGGTGTCGGTTTAGGAAATACATATGGTGAACCCTCAAAACCGAACACTCTAACAAAAGTGAAATTGGCATAGGAAAACCAATCACCCCAATTATGATTCACTTTGGTATTATGGTGCTCGAATGGCTGAAGAAACTTCTTAATGGTTTCTAAAAAGGATCCTTCAATAGTTTCATTGTACATTCTGAACAAGGTTTTGACGGAAAATTCTTCAAACTTAACATAATGGGAACTCACATACCTAGAATCCCATAAAGAAACCCATAGTTGCACAGGTTGCTCATGTTCGTCCCTTCCAAACTGGTTTACTCTCAAACCCTCTGGCCACAATCCTTTGAATTGACCATAAAACCATATTATAGTGCTTGAAATACTTATTAGGACTCTTCTTTAGGTTCAGAAAACCCTCATGCAATCTGTCTGCCAGATATGCAGTGAAATTAAACGCTCTTAGTTTATGCCTCTGGATATCAGTTGCCAAAACTAGTGGTCCCATTCTTGCTACGTCTGAAGCCTCGACTCCTCAAACTTGTCTGCAAGCCATGTAGGTATATTGGAAATAGTTTTTGAAAATGATATCATAAAGAGGACCATCTTCCTTTGTCAATCTTCCTTTCTCAGCCTTATGAAACACCAAATTTCACCCTTGATATGTGGTGTCCGTCTTTTTTTATTCTTCCTCCAAATCATCGAAAGATGGAGGCATCTCTGTCTCATAATTCAAACCAAAAACTTCTTGAATTGTCGCTATTATGAAACGAATGAAAACAGTCTCGTCAAGTAACAGGATGTGTCTTTTAGTGGCATCATAATTTCTAACCAAAAGCTTGAGCAAGTCTACGTTTACAAATACATTAGGGACCATGAGTTTGCCTAGACCACTGCTCCATGGATTAGATATAGGCATCGGGTCATTTCTCCTCATGTAATGAAACAAGAACAGTTTATATCCCCACACTCAGGTCCATACATCACCTATATCCTTATATCTATCCTCCAGTGGATCACGAATTGGCAAATTTGTCTTTGACCTTCTAGACTTAGCTCCTAGAGAACTCATTTGATTGATCATGTCCTGATTTAGCTTCCTCTACTTCGCAGCCTCTCCTACCTTTGATTGTTTCGATGTCTTACTAGATATTTTTGTGACCTTCCTTTTTCCTTTTGCACTTGAACCCTCCATTTTGCAAATCCTTTGTTCTGCACTCTGTAACTTCAATTAGCACTTCAGAGATAATAAACTGCCTATAGATTACTTTGTGAAAGAAAAATTACATGATACGTCATATATAAATTTATCTCCATCATATTTAACATCTGAAATAAAATCCTAGTTAGATTTGCTTCGTGCGAGTTCAAGGCTATCCGTTGGATGCATTACATTATGGTTATCATGTTTATTTTCACACCAGATTTCTTAACGGCTAATCAATATAACTTTGTCTGAAAGCTTAACTATTTGGTGCCACCCATAATGTACACTTCTTTAATTTCCCTTTTGTCCTTTTGATCAGCATAAGTCACCCCGACCGATCCGCCTTTCTTTCCTCTGTGGTATCCTGCCCATCGAAAATCGGCATAACTCAAGAAACACTCATCCGATAGTAGAAGATACCCCGATGAGTTCTCTTTTATGGTCCACACATCTTTCCTCTCGATTTCTTCATCAGGTGTCAAAACAACCTGGTTGATGTTTTATCGATTCCCCGATGACACTGACTTTTATCTTGTAAAACCCTTCTACTGCTCCGCTCTATCGGCATAGTTTTTCTTGACGAGGTCTCCTTGTCTACATTCTGCTTTAACTTCTTCATCGGGCATCGAGACAACATGTAAACATCTCTCGCTGATGGATATAAGTTACCTTGATAAGATTCTGAACTCCACACTCAACACTTCTTTATCGACATAACTCCAACGGATATTGTCGCCTGCCTAGCTTTTCTTTATTGAGTATCGGTGTAGCTATTTTGGTTCCCTCCTGAAAGTTAACATTTTCTCTGATGAAGCCACCTTACTTCCGGTTTGCACCTTTTTCCTCTTGGCTCCCCTATTCATCCTATCGGACATCGAGGTAACCCAATATTCCTGTCACCTGATACTCCAATAATTAAAATGTTGCAATCGCACTCTTCCTTATCGGTGAGGGTTATATTGATAGCTCCATCGGCTATCGGTGTAACAACTTTCTCGCACTTCCGATATTAAATTATTTTGCTAATGGATACATCCTCTTACTTACTCCTCGGTATAAGCTACCCCAATAATAACATCCCACTTCTTTTGTGCTTGGCTATGCAGTCCTGTCGAGATAACCTATGCCAATAATTTAAATTTTGTAAATTTGAAAATTACCATAAATGTTAATGGCTCCAATTCTTCATATAGGGTGTATGCAAGCTAGAGGTACTTCTAATTTCATCATACTAACTCCTCTTTTGGTATCTGCCAGAATGCTAATATGATGGACTCTTTATGCAGTCTTTACTTAGTGAATGCCCTTAGTGTGTCCAAGTGATACCTTGACACTCCTAAAATAACTAATCCTTAGAGAACTTTACTCATGCTAATAAGGTTCCTACACATGCAAACCAGCACTAAATGCTCATATGATAGGAAAAAAGGCCTCCATATAGCACAAAATGTTTTATAAAAATATGTGCTAACAGTGGCTCTTCCTGGGGATGTATGTTCTCTTTAAGGACATAGCAAGATTCTAGTTATCTCTGGAAAGCAAACCAAAATGAAAATTGAAAACAGAGAGAAAAAAGAAACTTAAACTAATATGATACAAAAATACTCCCTGCTCATCAAGAGAACAAATGCTTAAGATACTGAGCGTCAACCGAGAACTCTTGCACCTGACCATCAGTATCCTGCAAGTAGTAAGAGTTTTCTCCACTTTTTTTTGAAATGATGAAGGGTCCTAGCCAAAGCGCATCGAATTTTCCATGCTTCCCTTTATCCTAATCCTTGGCATTCCACTTTAACACCCATTCTCCTTCTTCAAATGACCTATCATAGGCTTTCTTGTCATGTAAAGCCTTTACCATTTGTTGTCTTTGCAAATTTCTTTGAGCCTCTTTTCTACATTCATTCAACTCAGCTAAAGCCATCAATCTGTCCCCCATAAAGTCTACTTCTTCTGAAAATTCCTCTATAACAAATTTATAGACTAGGAGCAAATTATTTAAGGATAATCTTGCTTCCTTTCCATATACAAGATCATATTGGGCAAATCCTGTGGACTTCTTTACTGTCACTCTATTAGCCCATAGTGCTAAGACCAATTTTGAATCCCAAGCCTTTTTATTATCACCCAACATCCTTCTGATTATCTTCAGCAAGTTCTTATTGTTTGATTCTACTTGTCCATTTCCTTGGGGATGGTAAGGTGATGAATAAGACAGAGTGATGCCATAATTTTTACAGAAATCAGAGAACTCCTTGGATCTGAAGCACATCCCATTGTCTACCACAATCTTCCGAGGAACTCTGAATCTGGTTAGAATTTTTTCTAAGAGAAACTTTATCACCACTTTTCTTGTAGCTTGTCTTGTGGGAATAGCTTCAACCCACTTAGTAAAATAATTAGTAGCCACCAAAATCCATTTATGCCCACCACTAGATTTATTTTCTATTTCCCCTATGAAATCAATACCCCACATCTGGAATGGTTCTTCTACATGTATAGGTCTGAGAGGAATAGCTCCATTATACTTGAGTTTCCCTAAAATATTTTGACAAGCTTCACATTTTCTAATATAGGTATGACAATCCTTGAAAACTTGAGGCCAATAATAACCGGTATTAAGAATTTTATGAGCAGTGGTTTTAGTTGAGAAGTGGCCTCCACATACACCTTCATGTAAGTCTTTTAAAACATCCGATACTTGAAACTCATCTAGACATAATAAAAGAATACCATCTCTATTTTTCTAGTATAGATCTCCATTAAGTAATACATACCTAGATGTTTGAAGCTTTAAAGTTCTTTTTTGACTATCATTCAAACTATATGGACATTTCATATATTTCAGGAAGTAAACAATATTTGTATACCAAGGACACCTTTCAATGCTCATTTGTGCATCTTCCAACTCCATTTGATTTACTTGTACTGCTTCAAGATTGGATTCTGCCATCAATTTTGCCAGACCCCGACCTCTTACCAACTTTGTGATTTGTAGATCAATATTGAATTCTTGGATCTAGTTTATCCATCTACATCTCCTTCCAGTAGTTTCTGATTATCTAAAGATGTCTTTAACAATAGCATTTGGTACATAGGCAATGATGGTGGCACCAACTAGATAGGGTCTAAGAGATTTCATAGCTTTCACAAGAGCATAAGCTTGGTTTTCATTTAAATCATAATTCAATTCGGATGCTTGCAATGTTTTGCAAACAACGTCACTGGTTGTTCATGACCCTCATAATTCTTTTGTAATATGACAACAACAATAGTATGGAATGAGGCAAATGAAAACACTTGAAAAGGCTTAGAGAAATCAGGTGATTTTAATACAGGGGCTTCCTTGATGGCTCTTTTGATATTTACAAAGGCTTCAAGAGCTTCATTAGTCCATTTTATTTCAGCACCTTTTTTCAACATTTTAGCAATAGGCTTTATGATTTCAGAGAATTTTGAAACAAATCTTCTTACAAAGTTGATTTGACCAAAAAATATTGAATTGCTTTAACTATTTTTGGGATTTAAATTTTATCAATAGTAGCAATCCTTTCTGGATCGATTCTCACACCATCTTTTGAAACAATATGACCTAACAATTTTCCTTCAATAACCCCAAAATGACATTTTTTAGGATTCAAAGATATGCTATATTCTAATGCTCTAATAAAAATATTTCCTAGATGATTACAATGATTCTCTGCCTTTTCAGAATAAGCAGTCATATCATCCTGGTAAACTAACAAGATATAATCAATCATACCCTCAAAGGCCACATCGATAGGCCTCTGGAATGCAGCTCTTGCATTTGTCGGTCCAAAAGGCATCCTAGCATAAACATAGGTACCCCAAGATGTAGTGAAAGTAGTTTTGAACTTTTTTGCTTCCCTAACTTTGACTTGATTATAGCCTAAGAAGACATCCATCATAGATAACAATTCATTTCCTATGACTTTCTACAAAAGAGCCTCCATGTTAGGTAAAGCATAATTATCTTTCAAAGATGAAACGTTTAAATTTCTTAAATCCACACACAGTTTGATGTCACCATTCTTTTTTCTGACTGGGACCAAATTGGATACCCATGTTGAGTGCCTTATAGGCTCAATACCAATATTCCTCATTTTCATCAGCTCCTCCTTCATCTTAGGAGCCAAAGTAGGGTTAATCAGCCTTTTTTTTTGTCTGAAAGGTTTTGCATCAAGCTTCAAGGGAATCTCATGTTGGAACAAATATTCCCTTTATTCTTTAAGGTCATCATATGACCAAGTGAAGATGTGCCTATACTTCCTTAGCAGATTATTCAATTTTGTTCTGATTTTTGGTGTGAGCTTTTTCCCAATATATACTTCTCTTGGTTTGCTTTCACTTCCCAAGTTTATTTTTTCAACATCCTCACATCCTCCTGAATTAGGTCTGAAATTTACTACATCTTTGTCATCAAACATTCTTTCAAGCTCTATGAATCCTTTTGGAATGTTATTTGTTTTTAGCTGCAATACTTCTTGCCCAAGTACAGTCCCTCTGCCATCCTTGTCCTCCACAAGTCCATTCCAATCAATCCACTGGTGCTCATACTAATCTTCACAAAATAAAAAGTTTAGAAAATCCCTGTCATCATCAAAAACTTGCCAACTTTTTACATTGTCAGGCACTCACGATCTGGTCTTGATTTCTACTTAGGTAATATCATCCAAAGGGATGTCATTATGCTCGATAGCCAAGTTATCCATGAAGTCTGCCCAAATATTATTGGATCTTTCAGTCCAATTGATGGAGAAAGCATCGAATGGTTCAATGCAATCCCAAACCGTTCCTATAGTTTCTTAATTTTTCATTTTTTGCAGCAAATTTGCCTCTAGCTTGTGAAACGACTAATTTTGAATCACCATAAACTATTAGTAACTTAATGCCATTTGTATTTGCTAGTTTAAGTCCTAATAATAGGGCCTCATATTCAACAACATTATTATTACACTCAAAAGTTAACAAGAAAGAGTATTTAAATTTTTTTCCATTAGGTGAAATAAATACAACTCCTGCTCCATTTCCATCCTTACTGCAGGCACCATCAAAATATAATTTCCAAATTAAATTTTCATTTTGTTTAACTTTTTGTGTAACTTTATCGATTTCTAAAGGTTTAGAAATACTTACTTGAAAGTTGTCCATATCAGAATGGCAAAAGCAAGTCACTTCATCAAGATCAACCTCTTCTATGAGGTATGGAGCTCTTGGTTCTCTGTTTATCCTCACCATTGTCCCTTCTATTGGAATAGTGGCATATGACAAGTCAAGTTGAACATGTCCACCCACTAAGTTGGACCACTGTCTGGATAGAAGCATCCCATAGTTCGCAGGCACTTGTACAACTGTGATATCTATTTTGTATGCAATGTTTGGGCAGGCTGGGAATCTGAACTCAACATCCTTCATGATTCCTACTACAGGAACTGACCTATTGTCCATGGCATAGCACTTACCATAAGGTGTGTCAACGTGCATTCCCAACTCTTTCATGACATCTTCGAGCATGATATTTACTATCGATCCTGAGTCTATCATGCAATTTTTTAGCATTTTTTAATTTATCAATAGTGTTAGATAAAAAGGATCTACCTGTGTGAGATTTTTGGTAACAGATGTGCCAAGATACACCACAGGAGGATCTTCCTTTGACTTAGGATATTCCCTACTCAATTCTCCAACATGAGATATAATTTTTAAAGTCTCATTTTTGTAATCTGGAAATTTCATTACTTCTAGCAAAGGCATAGATATCTTCACCTGGGATAGTGCTTGAGACATGAATGAATTACAATTTAAAATGGGCTTACTTACTTGTTTCTTCTCTACAGGCTTAACGAGCTTTGGCATTTCCATTTGTTTAGTTTGTTCTAGTTATTTCCCTTTCTTGGCACTTGCATCCTTGCCCTTGGTTGCGTTATTATTGGTCCCACCAGATTTTGTGACCTTGGCAAAAATACATGTTGGCTTGCCCTGCTCATTGTTGACATTCTTATTTCTCAACTGGTAATTGCTTTTCACTTGTTCTACAGCTGCAATAGTGAAAGCTTTCTTCTCTTCTTTAGTCAATTTTCTCAAAGAAGGCATTGCTTCCTCCTGAAACAATTTTCTCAAAGTAGGGATATCTTCATCATCATCAGAAAAAACCTGTTGTATGCTATATTCCAAATTCTCTCTTCTTTGATGCACATCAGAATATTCTTCTTCTTCAGATAAATCCTCATTTCTTCCCCAATATGGATCAGACGAAAGGGCATTCACAGTTGGTTCATAACCCTCATTTTTATCTTCCTCTTCTATCAAGCCCTGGGAAATCATACATTGTTCTGCAATATGAGGCGAATTACATACATCACACCATGGATACTCATCTACAAAGTTTGTGGCTTTCTTTAATGGATCAGGAGTCTCTTTGTTTGTATTAGGTTTTACTGTTTTTCCATCCTTCCAATTTGTGTTATATGGAATGTCATGCAACCTCGGTCTATTGTAATTTATTTGCTTATTGTTTCTGTATGGTGGCCTTTCATTAGGATTTTGCTTACCCTTTAGGTCTTTAAGCATGTCCATGATCTGAGTAAGATCATCTTTCTTGGGAACCCTGGAGTTGTACAACTTTGGATCATCTCTCTTAGAAACCTTCCCAAGTACCTTCCTATTATTCTTAATAGTAGCAATTGTCTTGAATGCTTGTTGTAAGGTATCAGGTCTATGAGACACAATCTCATAATGTGTTTTGTTGTCAAAAGAACTCAAATAAATGTTAATAAAAAATGAATCAACAGGTCTAACATCTCTGGGTATTCTATTTAATACTTTATTAAATCTTTTATTAAATTCAGCAACCGATTCATTTTGATTCTTCCTTATACTTGTTAATTCATGGGATGCAAATGAAGGATCATTGTGATCTCCAAATTCTTCCAAGAATAGCGTTACAAATTCTTGCCAACTGCAAATACATCTATCAGGAAGGCTTCTATGCCATTCTCCTGCATCCTTTGTCAAAGATTGAACAAACAATTTCATGAATACATCCTCATAAGGAACCTCAAATTCTTCAATGATATTTTTTACATTAACTACATGTTGTTCTGCTGAATCAATTCCATTTCCTGAGAATTTGAGGATTACTAATCTTAAATCATTAGTGATATGATTTGGATAAACAACAATGCCAGTGAAATCCAACTGTCTGTATCTTTCAATGATCAGAGGTCATCTGCCAACATGATGGTTGTTTCGATTGTTCATATTTCCTCTATTGAATCTACCATTGTTGCCATAATTACCATTGTTCCCATTGTTTCCACCACCACTATTATTTCCATTGTTATTACCATTATTATTGTTCCTACCTCCACCATTGCCACTTCCATAATTGCCATCGTTACCTCTATTATGTCTATTATTTTGATTGTTGCCATACCCATTACTTCCTACACGATTACCCCTATTTGTGTCATTCCAATTCCCATCATTTTCCCCATTTCCATTCCTTCTTCCATCCTCCTTCCTTTCTTCACTTTGATCCCTATGCACATCCCTCCATCTTCTACTTTCATTTACCAACGGGTTATCATAAGTTACAAAAGGCTGGTCTATTCTTCTCATATGAGGGGGACTATACTTTGGAACTACTTGTCTACTTGTTTCACCACTCTCTTCTTCTACCTTGTTTGTCTTGGGGCTTGAAATATTATTTCTCTCTATTCCGAGTTTCTGCAACACCCAATCTAGTTGCCTTTTAAGTGCCCTTGCCATCTTGGCATCATCTGCATTCATATCAACCATTCTAAGAATAAGTTCATCACACTGTTTTGCTTCCTGTTCCTCAGCAGTCAATCTCATCATGGTTATGTCTATTATCTTTTGCATTTATTTTATAGAAAAGATTTTCCTCTCTATTCTCAGATTTGCCAGTAGATGAAGAATCTTCCTCCCTACTAGGAAATCTCTTATATCCTTCAAATGCCATGTTTGATTTCTTCTCTTTGTTCATTTTCTTGGGACTCAACTGAACAAGATATTCTTTCCCTTTGTGTAGAGACCTCATCCCCTGCATCAATTTTATTGATAGATATCTAGGGTTTTCTCTTATTTTCTCAAAATACCAACTACTATTCATGTATTTAAACGTAGAGTTGCCACCTCCTAAGAGGCAAATATTACCAACTTAACTGTTCTTCTGGGACCCTCCCTCCAGTAGACTCTAAAACAAACTACCAGAGATTCTGAAAACTTTGTATAATAACTCCCCATCAAAGTCGCCAATCTGTTGGTGCCCAAAACCACAAATTGGAAAACTTAAGGGTCTGCCAAATCCTCAACTAATCCAACTAGTCTTGGCCGACGAACAAGGATGGTCGAAGACCAAATCCCTCTGCACTTATGGCTCCACTAAACCTAGGTAGGTATACATTTCCCTCTCAATCAGAAAAGAGTTATTTAAAGTGGATTCAAGTTTTATAAATAGCAAATGCAAAACTGGCAAATGAATGTTCTGCAATTATGCTTTATTGTGTGCTTTAAGTGAATGCCTTTTGAAACAAAATGAAAATGATCATGACTATATATTAAGAATAAGAATGCTTTCAGGACTTGAAAGAAATATGCAAAGATTGGTTCATATAGGATTTGGCAAGAATGCCTTCTTCATTAAGGACCTTAAATGCATAACAAACCAGGACCTTAAAAGATTAATAACAGACTAGTGCCTCTATCCAGGGATATTTATGACACTTTGTGGATAAGAGATGTTATCAACTCCAGAGACAATATTAATTATCAACTATGAAGGCTTCATTTGTGTTACACAAACAATGAAAACCTAATCTCATATTTAATGCAACAACATGTGATGGCACATCATGGCAAATCAAATGATAGATTTATCAAGAGGACAAAGATAACTCATCAACACAAAAGTATGCATAATATTTGGAAAAGAAACAATGAACCTTGTATATTAATATTTAGGAAATGATTGCATACATAACGTGCACCTGAAGATGCTCTATTACAGTTTGTTTGCACAAAAATATGATTCTTGTTCCTATAGACTTCCCTGATACATATAACTTACAACCCTTACAGGCAGACGTGATTGTTTCTTTTTTGTAATTCTTCTAAAAATCCTAGATCATACCTTCCATCTACATACAAAATGACTTACTACAAATATGTGAATCAATAGGCATAGGTGAAAGGACACACCCTTTCATTTTGCTAAACTAAAATCTAACTAAAACCTAACACCTAGCTACTTAACTGCTAAGATAACATAAGACAATTATAAAAGCATGAGAAATAAAAACTTCAATTCTTTGGATCCAGCCTCTTCCCACAATTCCTGATGTGTTTAAGCTATCCTTCATCCTTGTATGCAATAGCATTAAAAATTGTATCGCTAAGCACCATCTCTATCTTTATTAAGTTCGCTAACTGGTCCACTATCTCATTCATATCCAGGGCATCTTCTTGGGCAACACTGAGGGCTGCACTAAGTAAAGCCTTACATTCTGAGAGTCATGCACCTTTGTCCTTGATAACCCCTACATCATTAACCAAACTGGGAATCTCATTCTGCAAAACCTCTTGGCACTCCTGGAACTCTTCCTTCAACTCTTTTGTATACTTTTCATGAATTTCAATTAACTCGGTTATCCTTCTGACAGTCTTTTCTTTCAATGTCTCATCCTGTAATAACAAATTGAGTTTGTCGTAAATCCTTTGGTTAGAGACTATATTATCCATGTTTTTCTGATATACATCCCAAAATTCGTCCAAAACCTTTTCTAGATTTTCATATCTCCTTGTCATGAATACACAGGCATCATTTGTCCTAATAATTTTCATTTGCTTCTTCATCTTATTTTGTTCCAAGGCTAGTTTCTCAAACTTCCTATTCCATTGGGCACTAGAGTCAATGATTTGTGGTACTGGATGTCCTCCTCTTTTTAAAGCTTCTTCATACAATGCTTTGTATTTATGCTTTTTAGCAAGTTCCCATTTCAACTGAGGCTTATTAAACTTGGAAATGTCAATCCCTATATCTACAGTGACCATAGGATCCACCTCTCTAAATTTCAACCTCATCATATGACCAAAATCCTTATCTACATCTATTATCTTAGGTCTCTTATTGGGAGGGTATAGGGCCCATAGAAACATTTCTTCCTCATTTGGATCATACCTTCATTTGGATCATACCTTGATCCAATAAAAATATCTTTTACTCCTTGGATATCTAATTGCATATCCCTATTATCCAAGTGCAGCAAAGTATCAAAAACAAATGACACACTCAAGTCCCATCCTGGAAACACAATTATACCAGCCTCCACTAGTAATTGCCTCCCATTTTGTGGGGTCATATTCTCAACTTCTGCATTGATGTCTTCCTTCAACCTCGTCTTCATTTCTACTTCATTTTTGGGGGTAATATTTGGAACTGCTTCCCTTAATTTCTTACCTTTGAAATGATACATGAATGATTTGAACTCTTTAGATTTTATGAATTGATCATCTGATACAAAAGGGGTGTGCTCAATCATTCTATCATCTATCTTTGCATTCAATATTGTGATTCATTTGTCTTGTGCATCAGGCTCTTCTTCTCTATTAGGTACCTAAAATTTTTGTACAATTTCATTCTCCCGTGAGTCACTTTCTGCACGTTCCTCTTCTTCACCTTCGAGGTCCTCCAGCCTTTGTTTTTTCTCTTGTAACCTTTTCTCCAAATCTTCCATCACATCAGCCAATTCTTCCACTTCCTTATTTCTACATAGATCTTCCATATCATCAATAAAATGGATATAACCTTTTAGGGCCTACCCTTTCCTGCACATTTTTATATATCCCTTAGGATCATAATTCTTCCTGGGTGTGTGTAACAACAAATTGTATTCATATGTTAACCTTTTGTCAATGGCTTCATAAGACCTAGTTGATACAATCCTAAAATCTCCAAACTCCAAAGTCCTTGGCAAAAAGGCCTGCTTACGTGCATCCCCAAAGTGACGAGCATTGGAAACACTAAGCTACTTAACAATTTCTAAAAATGCAATACGATCAGGTGTCATTTTAGGCAATACATATGGTGAACCCTCAAAATTGATCACTCTAACAAAAGTGAAATTGGCACAGGAAAACCAATCACCCCAATTATGATTCACTTTTCTATTATGGTGCTCGAATGGCTGAAGAAACTTCTTAATGGTTTCTAAAAAGGATCCTTCAATAGTTTCATTGTACATTCTGAACAAGGTTTTGACGAAAAATTCTTCAAACTTAACATAATGGGAACTCACATACCTAGAATCCCATAAAGAAACCCATAGCTGCATAGGTTGCTCTTGTTCATCCCTTCCAAACTGGTTTACTCTCAAACCCTCTGGCCACAATCCTTTGAATTGACCATAAAACAATATTATACACATTAACAGAGAGTAATGCTTGAAATACTTATCAGGACTCTTCTTTATGTTCAGAAAACCCTCATGCAATCTATCTGCCATATATGCAGCGAAATCAAACGTTCTTGGTTCATTCCTTTGGATATCAGCTACCAAAACCAGCGGTCCCATTCTTGCTACGTCTGGAGCCTCGACTCCTCCAACTTGTCGACAACCCATGTACGTATATTGGAAATATTTTTTGAAAATATTAATATCATAAGGCGGACCATCTTCCTCCGTCAATCTTCCTTTCTTAGCCTTATGAAACACCAAATTCCACCCTTGATATGTGGTGTCCATCTATCTGTACTCTTCCTCCAAATCATCAAAAGATGGAGGCATCTCCATCTCAGAATTCAAACCAAAAACTTCTTGAATTGTCGTTGCTATGAAACGAATGAAAACAGTCCTGTCGAGTAACAGGATGCATCTTTTAGTGGCATCATAATTTCTGATCAGGAGCTTGAGCAAGTCTATGTTTACAAATACATTAGGGACCGTGAATTTGCCTAGACTAGTGCTCCATGGGTTATATATAGGTATCAGGTCATTTCTCCTCATGTAATGAAACAAGAACAGTTCGTATCCTCGCACTCTGGTCCATACATCACCTAAATCCTTAGATATATCCTCCAGTTGATCACGAATTGGCAAATTTGTCTTGAACCTTCTAGACTTAGCTCCCGGAGAACTCATCTGATCGATCATGTCTTGATTTAGCTTCCTCTGCTTCGCAGCCTCTCCTGCCTTTGATTGTTTCAATGTCTCACAAGATATTTCTATGACCTTCCTTTTTCCTTTCGCACTTGAACCCTCCATTTTGCAAATCCTCTGTTCTGCACTCTGTAACTTTAATTAGCACTTCAGAGATAACAAATTGTTTATAGATTACTTTGTGAAAGAAAAATGTACACGAGACCTCATATATAAATTTATCTCCATCATAGTTAATATCTGAAATAAAATCCTGGTTAGATTTGCTTCGAGTGATTTCAAGGCTATCCGTTGGATGCATTAAATAATGGTTTTTATGTCTATTTTTACACCAGATTTCTTAACGGCTAATCGGTGTAACTCTTCCCAAAAGCTTAATTATTTGGAACCACCCATAATGTACACTTCTTTAATTTCCCTTTTGTCCTTTTGATCGGCGTAAGTCTCCCCGACAGATCCGCCTTTCTTTCCTTTGTGGCATCCTGCCCATCGAAAATTGGCATAACTAAAGAAATGCTCATCCCATAGTAGAAGCTACCCTGATGAGTTCGCTTTTATGGTTCACACTTCTTTCCTCTCGGTTGCTTCATCAGGTGTTGGAACAACCTATTTGATGTTTTACCAATTCCCTGATGACACTGGCTTTTATCTTGCAAAACCCTTCTACCGCTCTGCTCTATCGGCATAGTTTTTCCCGATCTGCTTGTCTACATTCTGCTTTGACTTCTTCGTCAGGCATCAGGACAACATGTAAACATCTCTCACCGATGGATATAAGTTACCCCAATAAGATTCTGAACTCCATGCTCAACACTTCTTTATCAGCATAACTCCAGCCGATATTGTCGCCCGCCTAGCTTTTCTTTATCGGGTATCGGTGTAGCTATTTTGGTTCCCTCTCGAAAGTGAACATTTTCTCCGATGAAATCACCTTACTTCCAGTTCGCACCTTTTTCCTCTTGGCTTCGCTATTCATCCTATCGGACATCAGGGTAACCCAATAATCTCGTCTCCCGATACTCCGATAATTAAAATGTTGCAATCACACTCTTCCTTATCAGTGAGGGTTATACCGATAGCTCCATCGGCTATTGATGTAACAACTTTCTCGCACTTCCGATATTGAATTCTTTTGCTGATGGATACATCCTCTTACTTACTCCTCGGTATAAGCTACCCCGATAATAACGTTTCACTTCTTTTGCGCTTGGCTATGTAGTCCTGTCGGGATAACCTATGTTGATAATTTAAATTTTGTAAATTTGAAAATTACCATACATATTAATGTCCCCAATTCTTTATATAGGGTGTATGCAAGCCAAAGGCACTTCTAATTTCATCATACTGACTCCTCTTCTGATATTTGCCAGAATGCTAATATGATGGACTCTTTATGTAGTCTTTACTTAGTGCATGCCCTTAGTGTGTCCAAGTGATACCTTGACACTCCTGAAACAGCTGATCCTTAGAGAAATTTACTTGTGCTAATAAGATTCCTGCACATGCAAACCAATAGTAAATGCTCATATGATAGGAAAAAGGCCTCCATATAACACAAAATGTTTTATAAAAATATGTGCTAACAGACTGTAAGTGTGATTGTTTGGACTGAAAGTGCGTCTGTTTGGACTGAAAGTGCGACTGTTTGGACCAAAAGTGCGACTATTTGGACCGAAAGTGCGACTGTTTGGACCGAAAGAGCTAATCTACTGTGAAATTTGTAAATTTGACAATTTGAGGTTTGAGTTTGCAATTTCTGTTGTATTTCAATGGATGATATCTTGACTTGACTTACAAACACAAAATTCAAATTGTATTTTTGTCCCAAAGGACACATAAAGTGTATGTTCAAGAAGCTTTAAAGAAAGCCCAAGTTTTCACGGGTTTTGAACAATTGAAAACATATCATTCAGTCTATCCTAAGGAGATTTGCTTCATTATTAGTTCTTATCCCACACTTGATACCCTGTCAACTCACACAACCTTGTCACTCCCTAAAGGGCGCCCATTTTTTTTCCTTTGTGAGAGCTAGTGGAGTCCCGTTATGAGCCTAGCAATAAGGTCTCAAAAGGGGAGTTTGCACATATGTTCAAGAGGGACATATGGTGAGTATCTTAAGGAGAGATTCTTCCCTCTCCATGCACTAAGAATTTAATAATGTTCGGAGGTAAACCGAGTAGCTTCTAATTTTAATTGGAACTAGTAAGGGATCTATTCGGCGTGTCAAGGTATAAACTCAATTAGGAGGTCTCCCAACCTTGAAAACCAAGGTTTTATATACCCAAAGGTACGAAGGAGAGCTATTCCCGAGCACTTCCATTGACTTGATTTTCATTAAATCACTTTTTTTTATAGTGGGTTGGAGTACTTGGCATTAGTCATTCCCACTTGGGTCATTCCCCTCTCACTGGCCTTAATGGCTTTGGCCTTATAGGCTCCTCGGGGGGGTAGGCCTGCTAAAGATATGCACTATTGAAAGGAAAAGATGAGTCTAGCTTTTTGATCACCTAAGAAAGGTGAGAGTATACTCACCTATCATCAAAAAACATAAGACATGTTTGTTCATTTCCATTGTAATTAGTCTATGTGCCTAATTTATCAAAAATAAGTGCAAAATTCCGCGGTTGCAAACAAAGTTAGTAGTTTATATTGCATTCTTTAATGACAAAATGGTTTATGCCTCCGGTCTCTCACAACAAATTGAGTACCTACAAAACCAACAATCTGCAAATTAGGTTCAGGAAAATGATAGTCCAAAAGCAGAAATAAGGAATGCAACATACAACATTTGCAAAATCAATAAAAAACTAAAAACGCCATCAAATGTTCCAAGAACACTGCCAAATAGACCCAAAATGCTACTTTGCACACTAGAAACGCTATTTTGCACACCAAATACGTTGTTAAATGGACTGAAAACGTTGTCAAATATACCAGAAACGCTACAGAATATACCAAAAATGCTAAGATACAGACTAAAAATGCTAAAATAGATAAAAAAACATAAAAATAGAGTTGATAAGTCTCCCATAAATGCCATAATGCTACAATAGAGACCAAGAATGCGATTCGGGAGCCCGAGAGAGCTAATCAACCTGTCAATGAAATTTCCTGCAAGCAAACTTGTTAAAGATCAAAAAGGCTAGACCCCATGGTGGGCGCCAATTAATGTGATGCTAAAAATGTGGTAAATAGAAAGGCATACACATATAATGAGACAATAAAACATAATGGAAAGCTTAATTGAAAACTAAATTAAAGATGCAAACCATAATCCTTCCTTGAAATGTCCCATTTTCCTCTATTCTTGAGGACCTTGAAGGTGTTGGATTGATTGTCTCTCAGCAGAGAAATGACCTCTAAAGTGGCAACTCAAGAGTTGAGTAGCTACTTGATCATGATTGATTATGCAAATGATATGAAATGCATGATCTAAGAAACTAGATTAACATGATATGATTAATCCAAAATGCTAATTACAAGCTGATTGAAATGAAAATTCCTATAGTAATTATGCTTAAATTGATATGAGATGGGATCCTTTGTGCTCCAAAATGGGGGATAGTTAAAGGATTTCCAAGGCCAGGGGTGAGGTGGTGGGGATCAATGGTCCATATCTGATTTGAAGATATCAAGGGCCAAGATTGAGGAAGTTAAAGAAGAGGTTGGAGGAAGGGACACTTGTTAAAGAAGAGGTTGGAGGAAGGGACACTTGTCATCTCTGTGGTGACAAGTGTTAAGGAGCCTTGCTCATGAGAGGGCAAGTTTCCAAGGGAGGAGACATTTGGAAAAAGTGCCATGTGTCTTAAGGGGAGAATATCCATACCATAGGAGGTTAGGATGTGCAAGATGGGATAGGGTTAGTTAAACCCAGGGTTATGTGGAATGGGTTAGGTTAGGGGATGGTTAGGTTATGTGGTTAGAAGTTAGGAGTCATTTGGGTAATTTGAATCTAAAAATTCAAATAATAGGAAAAGACTAATTAACTTTCAACAACTCATAAATCGATTTGTTTTAATTAATTAGGGGATTAGAAGGAATGAATTAAATGGGGGGAGGTTTAATTAATATGGATTAATTAATCAAAGGGAACTATTGAGATGAACCTATTAAATAAATCCTTAGATTTATTAATAAGTAGATGAAAGGGATTTAATCAAATTGCTAATGAATTCAATTAAATTGGGAAGGGGGATCACTTAAATAATTGCTTATTTAATTAATTATCTTCAGACAATTTTTTAGGTGTATACAGATTCATCTCACAATACTCCTACAACATAAGAAATGAGATAACAATGCTAGACATATGCAATATGAAACAAAATAACAGTGAACCTTTCATGGTTTTTCTACAGCGATGGAGACGATTGTTTAATAGGTATCCAAGAGATGTACCAGATCAAGAGAAGATGGATATATTCATTGACAATCTTACCAGTGAAATGAGTTATCATCTCAAATTGCATTGTCCTCCTTTTTTTAAAATGATTGAAAATGGTCTAAAGATAGAGGATACGATGGTAAAGAAAGGAGAGTTAAAACTCTATAACAATTCCTATATAACAACAACAACAACAATGGTAACAATAACAATGACAAACCTAAATTCTGGTCAAATAATAGAAACATTACCAATGGAGGAAATGATGCTAACAATGGTGCCAAACAACAACCAATCTTTAAATTATCAAGTCAAGCGCCAAACAACAACAATCAAGAGAACAATAAACCCAAGTCTTTCTTCTCCAATCCCCGCAAGAAATTCACAAATCTTGGGGAACCATTGGAAACAGCTTTGAAGACTCTTCTTGTGAATAAACTGATTACCTTACTAGAAGCAAGAAATTATGAGCCTCAAATCAAACCGAGTTGGTGGAATGACAATCATTTTTGCAACTATCATCGAAACAAAAGACATCAAACCAATGATTGTCAAAGATTAAAGAACCTTATTCAAGACTTAATTGATAATGGAGATATCACAGTGGATGGTCATAAAATGAATAAATTTCATCTAGCATTCAAAACTCCACTCCTAAATTATGAAAAAGCTGAACAATCCAACCCAAAGGATGACAAGAGAAAAGCCAAGATAAACTGTACTTACACATTTAATGATGTGGTAAATGTCATCATTGTCAAAGATAAAACACCTTCAAAACTAATCAACACCATTACTAGAAGCAAAGCAAAGGTTACATTTCTGGGTACAACAAATGAATCAACATCCACTTCGAGACAATACAACCTAGTGGAAGAATTACAAAAGATGCCCGCCCAAATGTCAATTTTGGAGCTCCTAAAAGTTTCACCTATGCATAAGGAAATATTGGAGAGAGCTCTACCAGAAACAACGGTCTCAAAAGACCTGGATGTGGATCAATTCCAAAACATGGTAGGACACCTCATAGGCCCTCATTGTTTATCTTTTTTCTGAAAATAATGACGCATCCTTACAACACCCTCACAATGCTTCCCTACATATCGAAGTCGCCATTCATACAACCCGTGTCAAATGCGTACTCATAGATGGTGGAGCTGGCTTGAATATTTGCGCATTAAGTTTAATAAAGGCTTTAGGATATTTAGAGAATGCAGTGGATCCAAAGAAGAAAATAACTATCAAGGCCTATGATGAGGAAGAGTGTTCTTCTAAAGGGACTGTGGTATTGCCAATCAAAATAGGACCAGTAGAAAGAGATACATTGTGCCAGGTTCTAGATTTGAATCTATCTTATAACATTCTTTTGGGATAGGAAATTGTGATATGATTTCTAAAGGCCGAGTTTAAATCTAAATGTCTATATATTGACATCACAATGAATTATTTTGTATGAGCGAAGGAGATATGATATGAGATGATTTGATGTGAAGGCAGAAGTGTTAAGTTGCAGAGTATGTTGGTAATGAAGTTTTGAGTGCACAGAAGAGGATCTATTCAAGCAAGTTGTGCTACTACTAGATCACACCACCTGTTGTTTTCTAGTCACTACAACAATAAAATCCCCTAACCATGTAAGCTCTAACAAGCTTCATTGTACAAATCCTCTAACCAGGTGATCCATTAGTTTGGATTCAGAAATCCTCTACCGAGGTTACTCCTAACAGGGTACTACCTTTAACAGAGTATAGCTTTTAACTAAGCTTTGGGATCTTTAACAGGATTCGCTCCTAGTAGAGAAACTTTTTGTAGACCTTAACCGGTCAGTTATCTATTACTGCAGATAGTTAACTTGTGAGTCCCATCTCACTATGGTTTTCCCCATTTGGGTTTTCCACGTATAAACACTTGTGTTATGGTAGATGTTTTACTTATTGTGGGTGCTTTATATCATTTTGGATTGCATGCATAGTGTTTAACAAACTTGTTAAGTATATCTATCAGTCAGTGTTTAAAGTAGTATTGTTTTTGGTGTCACTGATTCAGCCCCCCTCTTAGTGCTTTACAAGTCCATCAACTGGTATCAGAGCCTAACTTCTTTAAAGCTTAATCGCTTGGAAGGAAACCCTAAAGACACCATGGGGGATATGAGCTACTTTGAGATGGCTAGAGAGATTGAAGATAGTAGAAATAAGCTTGAAACCCTAAGGGTTAAATTGAAAGCTTCTCAAGTCAAAAGGAGAGAGCTAACTGAACAATGGTTAGAAATATCTAATAATAGTTCTTTAGATGAGGCCAATATTGATGCTTTAGTTGAAGAAGTTGAAAAACTAAACAGTGAAAAGCTAAATCTGAGGAGAGAGATAGAAAGCCTAACTATCTGCATGAGTCAGGAAGTGGAAGCCAGGAGGACAACTGAAGATCTCATCAAAGAAAGAGATCATGAGATTGCCAAGATCAAGAGAGAGAATGCTACTTTGCATGAGCATTGACGTGCAGAGAAAGAAGAAAAGGAGACCTTACAACTAGATCTTGAATCGACATCATCTCTGAGAGAGACTCTGTCAAAACATAATGAAGATCTTACTAGATAGCTCACTGAAGCTAACAGGAAACTGGAAAAGTTCAACAAAAGTTCTACCTTTCTAGATGAGAAAATTCAATCACAAAGGATGAAAGGTGATACCTCTGGACTTGGTTTTAACACATCTGAGAAAGGAGAATCTTGCGGTACAAAGAGAAACATTCATAAGGACAAAACTACTCCTAAGGCTAAAAAGCCTACTGGTAAGAAGGTTTTTAAACTTGTTTGCTTTGTTTGCCATAAACCTGGTCATACTGAAAATATGTGTAGAAACAAACCTAATGGAAATGCAAGCTACAATACAAATACTAGGTATATGTCCAAGAAATTTGAAGGTCATTGTTTCACATGCAAAATGTATGGACATAGATCAGTTGAATGCAGATATGGAGCAAATAATCCAGTACCTCATATGAATCTAAGACCAAATAGCAACTGAATGAGAAACTATGATAATCAGGGTAACATGAACTAGCAAAGAACCTATGACAACCAATTTAGTCCATTTGAGATGGAAAAGGTAACAAATATCATTTGCACCATTTGTAACAATTTTGGTCATGTGGCTATGAATTGTAGAAGGAGAACTAGAAGAGGAAATGCAGGACCTTGGAGATCATCTGGAATGGCCTGCTATTGTCATAAACTGAGACACATGGCGAAGTTTTGTAGATCCAGAAAAAACAAACCGATTAATCATTCTAAAGATCAGAAAGGCAAGAAGAAGGTAAATGTTGAGGAAACCAAAGAAGAAATGAATCGAATGTGATGATATACCTGCAGAAGAAACTAATCCTTCACCCAGTGTGGAGAATCTTGCACTGGTGAACTGAGCCTTTCAATATGGCTAAGGGGAGCATAGCAGTAAATCTACTTCTGGGCCCCTTGAAAAGAATGAGTGGTAAGAGAGTTTGAATACTTGAGAAATTTTGATAACTTTTGTCAATCGGTTTTTCAAAAGTTTATCAACCATTTTTACATCTGTCAATATTGTATGCATCATTAAGCGGTGTAATTAGGGTTTGTAACCCTAACGGGCGAGCATTTAATGCAGTACGTAAAAAGGATAAAAGCGAGTTTTACTTTGTTATTTTTACCCTAATGCATTCGAGAGCTAATTCTTGAGCACTTGCAAAGCGAAGAAAGGATTTCTAACTGATTTTAGTCAAAGTTGTATCATGATTTGTGTGATCAAGCTGATTTGAAGGTTCTAGTGAAGACTGAACTGGTGTGCACTTGAGTAATCAACTGGTAAATGAGGCAGCTCGCGTAAACTAAGGTATTTCTTTGTAAAATCCTGCTTTGGATCTAGTTTGTCTGGAATGGCATCATCGTCTAAGCAAGTAGATAAATTGATGATCACATCTGAACCTATGGAGGTTGTAAAGTCGGAACAAATTGTGTCTTATAATGCTTTATCTCAAGTTCCTAACGGTGTCGTAGTGAAAGGAGATTTGTCTAGCTACATTGATTGTAAAATTGAGGATTTAGGATCATTGTCAATTTATTCTCAGTTGAAATCCCTTTGCGATGAAAATAGAAATATTCAACCCGAGTATATTAGGGTTTATGAGAAAGGTTTTCATAATGTAGTTTATTTTATTGAAGATTTTGAAGAGGAACATATTTGAATTATTCCGAGTCGTTTTCATGGGGAAAATATGTATTTAGAAAGGACACACACTATAACCAAGGTGGCTATTCAAGCACTAACTGGTTTTTGCTCAATAGGTGAAGTACCTAATTTGAGGCGAATTTCAAAAGAGACGGTAAACACTTTAACCTCATCAACCTCTGATGGGTGTGCTTTTTCTGTCAATAACATTAAAGATCCAAGGGTTAAACTGGAAACTATAGTTATAGGCTACCAGATATTCTATTCTAGTAGAATGAACAGTGTACCATCTGCAACAATGCATACTGCTTATAAAATGATAGCTGAAAATGCTAATTATGACCTATGTGAGGCCATAAGGAGCCAATTAATGTTGAATATCCAGTCTATCAAGAAGAACAACGGTCAAAAGTTTAAATTTGGTCAGTTGTTGATTGGTTTATTCTTTATTTCCAAAATTTCCTACTGGGAATTGGTGATCTTGAATAGTCTAAGGATCTACCGGTAACTACCAAGATTAAGAACAACATTAAGGCTATGAGGAACACCTTCTCTGCTGCAATGAATAAATATTTCAATGGATTTCAGAAGAAAATGAGTATGAGGGTAAGGCTACCTGAGGATGTAGTGAAAAACTTTGCTAAGGACATCATTTTCACAGTCACCACTGATTTCTATCTGATGGAGGCTATTGAGCCTATAGAAGATGAAATGGAAGACATGAGATATGAAGTCAATTATGACTTATTGATCAGTTATGCCAATAACCTGTTGGCATCTCCAGTGGACAAAAAGAAGACAAGATTAGATACAGTTGAAGTTCAAACTGCAAAAGATGAAACCAGTAGTGTTCCAACCAAAAGTGGTAAAGGTAAGAGGAAGAAGGTTGAGCAAGCACCCCTGGTAATAAAAATTACTAGAGTGACACAAAGTGTCCAAACTAAAAAGGAACCGGAACCTAAAGTATATGTAAAGAAGCAGACTGCATCAAAGAAAAGAGGTCAAAAACTGATTCTCCAAGCAGAATCTGAAAGTACTGATACTAAGGAGGAACCCAAGAAAATGAAAGCAATTGGTAAAGTAGCCAAACCAGTGAAAGAAGTGCCAAAGGAAATTGTGCCTATTAATGTCTTAACTTATAAGCCTAAGACTAATTTTGATAAAACGGTGAAGAGATTAGGAAGAAACAGATTTGATAATGTCAAAGTTCATTTTGATTCATTCAATGAAGATCAGAAGGAACAAATTGTTCAACAAGTAATCAGTTATTTGTGCCATTACAATAGATTACCTCATGATCTTGAAAAAGATATTTCTAATTCCTTACATACTATTCTTTTAAATAAATGGGAGGAAGTTGTGAAGAAAGAAAAAGAAATTAAAGATGATGTATTTGTGCAATATTTTTCTGATTTGTCAAAGGATGAGTTAATTGAATTGCTTGATAAGTACAAAGCCCAATTTGTGTTCAAGTCAAGATTGAAGCTACTTAGTGGAAAGGTGCAACATGTTGAAATTGAGACTCATCAGATTGCTCATAATATTCAATGGATGCAACAACTTATACATTCTTCTAAGGATGAGCAAGATATTGTTGATATACCAGAAATGGATGAGGAAGAAATTGTGCAAGCTGATGTTGTCTATCCTGTCAAGAAGAATGATGACACTATTTCCCAATGAGTCATACTTGTTGATGATATTCAGGAAGCAATAGATCTATTTGGAAACATTACTACACCAGATATGTAGCCACTAGCAATTTCAGACTCAAAGGTTACTACAGTTGAGATACCGACAACTCAACCAGGAGTGGATATTCCACCAGCCAAAGAACAACCAGTGAAACCCCAACTCCCACCAGTTTCATAGACCACTCAGAAGGAATCTGATGAAAAAGTTGATACACAAATTTCTAAACAGGAAACGGCGAAAGAACAAGAGAAAGAAAAGATTAATAAGGTAACATCTGCTGAATTGGTAAAATCATTAGTCATACAACAGACTGATGAAGATGATGATGACTCATTAGGCATCTCAGGGCCTATAATTGTTGATAACATGAGAGCATCAGAAATGATGAAGATTGCAACTGTCATGCAATCTAGGGCACAAAAGAAGAGACTTAAAGAACAGAGAATGGAAACAAAAACCATTCAGAATGATGTGGATATTCTAACAAGTCTACTACCAAAAACTGCTATAGGGAATTTGTCAACTCCTATTTGCAAGCTCAGTGAGTTGGTTGCTAATGCATCTGACCAATTTAAGTCCCTAGAAGAAGAAGTGCAAACTTACGCTGAGAAGAGCTATAGGAAGAAGCGTGGAGAGCAGCTTATGAAAGAGATTGATACAGAAAAAATTTCTCTATCTCTTAATAAAGATTTATTAAGAAAAGATATTGAAATAGGAGGGAAAATTCTTGCATTTACTTCTAATGTTTCATTATTTTATTCTGATGTCAATAATAGGCGAATTGAAATAGAGCAAGAGCTAGAGAAGATATGCAATGCATATGTACCGTTACAAGATTCTATTTTTGTTTTTTGGCAAATCTGTGGATGATTTGCAAAACAGGTTAGATACCTATGATTTTGAAAAGGAAAAAAGACTTTGATCCCTGAAGGAGTTGAAGAATCTACTCAGACCCCAAGTGGACATATTGCAAAGAGCCTACAAGAATGCAGAAGCAATTTTGGCTACTCCAGAGACATGTACACTTGATTCAATGGAAGAGTTTTGTACTCAGATTATGACCACAATTGAGATCACTGAGAACTTGTTGGAGACATGGGAATATGCTTTTTCTCAATTGAAGAGTAACTTTAGTGACATTTTTCTAAGGATTGCATTGCATACATCTTGATTCAAATTTTCAAGTTTTTGTATATGTAAAACATTTTGATACAAATTTTTCTATATATATATATATATATATATATATATATGCATTTTGCTTTTCAATTTGGCATTGTTGTCAAAGGGAGAGTAGAAATATGTACGTGTGTTGTGAAAATTTTGTATGTCGTATGTAGTAAGGGGGAGTAGGAGTAGAAATATATGTGTACAATTTATTTTTTTTGTAAGCACACTAAGTGGTATTGTTGTAAAATTTTCTAAGTGTTGTCAGCAATGCCAAAGGGGGAGATTGTTGGCTTGATGATGATTGTAATGAATAACTTCATATGTTGTCATTGATGAAACACATACACACAAATATGTTCATAGTGTCTACCAGTGTGACTTCAAAGTTGTTTATATTGCAACCGGTATACTAGAAGTTTATATCCAACCGGTACATGGTGACAACTAGTGTGCATTTATATATGGATATACATAACTCGACATCAACCTGAATATCCAACAAAGATTATCAAAGGAGCATCGAAGGACAAAAAAATTATATGTTTAACTCCAACCGGTATTGTTGTTCCAACCAGTATTCATTGATTATGTGATGAGTTATCACTGGTCATAATGAGTTATCCTAACCGACAAATTTTGGTGGTATTTTTGTGATGAGGTATGATTGTTTGACCAGATACACTACACCTTGGAAATTGTGATATGATTTCTAAAGGCCGACATGAAATCTAAATGTCTATATATTGACATCACAATGAATTATTTTGTATGAGCGAAGGATATATGATATGAGATGATTTGATGCGAAGGAAGAATTGTTAAGTTGCAGAGTATGTTGGTAATGAAGTTTTGAGTGCGCAGAAGAGGATCTATTCAAGAAAGTTGTGCTACTACTAGATCACACCACATGTTGTTTTTAATCACTGCAACAGTCAAATCCCTTAACAGGGTAAGCTCTAACAAGCTTCATTGTACAAATCCTCTAACCAGGTGATCCATTAGTTTGGATTCAGAAATCCTCTACTGAGGTTACTCCTAATAGGGTACTACCTTTTAACTAAGCTTTGGGATATTTAACAAGATTCGCTCCTAGCAGAGCAACTTTTTGTAGACCTTAACTGGTCAATTATCTATTACTGTAGATAGTTAACTTGTGAGTTCCATCTCACTGTGGTTTTTCTCATTTGGGTTTTCCACATATAAATACGTGTGTTATGGTGGATGTTTTGCTTATTGTGGATGCTTTTATATCATTTTAAATTGCATGCATAGTGTTTAACAAACTTGTTAAGTATATCTATTGGTCAGTGTTTAAAGTAGTATTGTTTTTGGTGTCACTGATTCACCCCCCCCCGCTCTCAGTGCTTTACAAGTCCATCATATATTACATCAACAAAACACTTGTAGGCTATGAATTGAACTATACATCAGTTGAGAAGACATGCCTGGCAGTTATATTTGCAACTTAGAAATTGCCACATTATATGCTTACTCATTTTGTGAAATTGATAGCAAAAATAGATCCATTGAAGTATTTGCTAAGCAAGCCAACATTGACAGGTAGATTGGCCAAATGGGTTATGATACTAAGTGAGTTTGACATAGAATATGCTGATCGGAAAGCTATCAAAGGACAAGTAATTGCTGATCAATTGGTTGAAGTAACCCTGTAAGATGACACACCATTGCACATTGAATTTCTTGATGCAGACATTCTGACAGTTGGCACAAATTTTTGGGAATTATACTTTGATGGCTCCTATACACAACATGGCTCAGGTGTAGGAATTTTGTTCATAACACCTCAAGGCCACACAATTCCAAAATCATATAGACTATGATTCCCATGCACAAATTACACTACAGAGTATGAGGCATTGGTCATTAGGATCAAAATGGCCATTGAATGGAACGTCAAGGAGTTACATGTTTATGGAGATTCAAAGCTCATAATCAACCAGATAAATGATCATTATCAAACCAAGGATGACAAGATGATGTCCTATAAAAAGTTGGTTGAAGATTTTAAAGAGCACTTTGAAGAAATATCATTCACCCAGATCCCAAGGAATGAGAATAAAGCATCAGATACAATGGCTACAATAACATCTCTTTTGCAGACCCAAGAGAATCAACAATGTTACGAATTCCTGGTGGAAGATATCTTGCATCCTACTGTTGATTCCTAGAACACCCACATGATTTGCCACATATCTGGAATTGATCAATCCTTATATAGCCAAACTTATCGATACCTAAAGGAGAATATCCTTCCCCTAGACCTATCTCGCAATTAGAAAAGAAATTTTTGTCCATCAGTCATCTCGCTATACTATCATTGCTGATACTTTATATAGACGAAGTCTAGCTAGCACTCTACTGAGGTGTCTCGAATATCTAAGAAAGTTCTCAATGAAGTAAACAAAGGTATTTGTGGTACACACTCAAGTGGCTTAACACTGGCTCAAAAAATTATTTGATTGGGTTATTATTGGCCTACTATGGAGAGAGATTCATTTACATATGCCAATAAATGCAAACAATGTTAGATCCATGGGAATCTCATCCATGCACTAGCACAAGAACTACATCCTATGGCAGGATCATGGTCATTCTCTCAATGGGGACTTGACCTCGTGGGTAAGATAAATCTTCATCTTCTCATAGACATAAGTTCATTTTGACTGCTACTGAATATTTCACTAAATGGATTGTGTTGGTGTAAATAATTATTCATCTTGGATATTATTACACCTTACGTAAGGTTACTTAGGAAATGCATTTAATAGTAGTTTGGGTATGAGACACTTGGGTGTTTGTGCCACATTGGGATAGTGTGTGTAGGAGAATTTCCACCTTTTATGGTGTTGATCTTGTTGTTACATTCCACATTCGGTGGGTGATCCACCTCGTGTGGAGTATTTTATTGTTTCTCCTACCTACCCACACCTATTTCCTACCTACCCGTGTTTCTTATTGAGCCACATGTCATGTTTGTGTGCTCACATATCCATATAGCCTTGCCTATATAAGCAGGCTCATCTACATTGTATGAACAACAACGATTGATGATCCAGTTGATCACATTTTGCATCTTTATAGAATACAGTTTATTCCTATCATCTAATTTGTTCTCTCTTATTTGTGCTTTCCATTGCCTCTAGTTCTTGGCAAAATCTCACATGGTATCAGAGCCATTAGAGTGTCATTGGTTTGCCAATTGAGAGAAATTTGATGCTATATGGGGTTTGCATTTTGGAGCTTTCTATTGCAGGTTATTATTGAAGCTTGATATGTCAAATTTGAGGTCAACATTGGATTGAGGAGGTCCAAGAAAGTTAGTTTTGCCTTTTGTTTCATCCAAATCAGACTTCGGAGGCTAAATCTAGAGGCATTTGAAGTTTGAAGCTACGACAAAAATTTTCCATAAATTATAATTTTGCAGGCAATTTTCAAATAGTGATTTCTCACTCACCCGGACTCCTTGTTTCGAGAATTTTTTTTTTTTGGGGGGGGTAGAATTTCGTGATCTATACAATGGTGTAGGATTTTTCTGATTTTCGAATACAGGTTTTTCTAAAATCATGAAATCCCGATTTTTACAACTTTGGAGGCTTCATTTGGGCTCATATGGACTCCTTTTTAGTTGCCATTTTTTTTTAAAGTGCATAACTTTTTGTCTACTTTCATAATCTGCCATTTGTTTGTAGTGATTTTGAGTAGAAATTGTACTTTCAGTATTTGGTCATTTTTCGGCCTATTTGGTACTTGTATTTTCCTTGGATCTCAGTTTAGATCACTAGCACTATTTGTTGAAGTCTCTTATATCTCATTTTGAGAAGTTGTAAAATTGAAATCAGAAGTCCACCTTGCCTTGTTTTGCAAGTGGCCCATTATATACACACTAAGTATAAAGTGCCAAATCATGATTATTATTATTATTATTTTTTTTGGGGGGGGGGTTCTTGATTGAGTAATTTGGGAGGGTGTCTTGTGTGATTGTGCCTCTCTCTATCTTGTGTTTTTTTTCCTTTTTGCTGCTATGGGTTCTCCTAAGTTTCCTCTCTTAACTCCTCATAATTATGCTACTTGGAAAATTGATGCAAGGAGTAAACTTATGGAAAAATGACTAACTCATTACATTGATGGAACTATTGTTGCTCCCATTGATCCTAAGGCTGATCCTGTTGGTCACTTGGATTGGCTCACTAAAAATATCATGGAAATTGGTACCTTGAGAAAGTATGTATCAAATGATATCATTTTTCATATTGAGAAATGCACTCTAATTAAGGATTCTTGGCAAAAGTTTCAAGACTTGTATGGTCAAGTTGATGAGATTAGGGGATATCAAATTGATAGTGATCTCACCATGTTAGATCCCAAGAACTTTGATACTATACAAGATTATGTCACTAAGGCAAAAGAGTTGAGGGCACAACTCAAGGATTGTGGCATTGATAAGAAGGATACTAAATTGATCTTCAATTTGATGGGCAAGCTTCCACAAGAATATGCAGCATTTGTTTCTAGTTTCCAAACCCATAGGATGACAATAGGTTCAAGCTACACAATGCCTACTTTTGATGCTTTCGCTGAAATGTTAATGATGGAATAAGCTAAGTTGATAAGCATGGACATTCTTAAGACTTCTAATTCTCAAGCATTAGTGGCAAATCAAGGGAACAAAGGAAATCAAGGAAATAACAACTCAAACAAGAAGAAATGGCAATAAAAGCCTAAGGACAAAGCACCATCTTCTCCACAACAAAGAGATTCATCCTCTTCCAAGATGGAAAATTCACCAAATAGGGAGAGACCTACTTGTGCCTATTGTAAAAAGTTTGGTCATGAGCAACATCATTGCCATTCTAAGAAGATTGATGAGCTCACACATATCCTCAAAAAGCATAACATTGATTTGCCTAATGTCTACAAGAAGGATGATTCATCAACTTCTACTTCCTCACAATCAAAAGGAAAAGGGAAAGCATTCATGGCTTCTACAAGTGGGAAGATTCACTCTTTTGGGACAAGAAAAGGAAAAGCTATTTGTGCTACTACAAGTCATGATTCAGGGAGATGGCTTCTAGATTCAAGGGATTCTCATCATATGGCATCTTCGTAGTCTATGTTCTCTTCATTCGAGCCTTGCACCATGCCACAGATTTTGATGGGCAATTATACATACATGGATGTGATTGGGAAAGGATCTATTGCCATTGAGGATAACTCCTTCAATGATGTGTTGTGTGTACCCCATTTGACAAACAATATCCTTTCCATCTATCAAATCACACATGGGGAAACTAAGAGAATTGTGGAGTTCATACCTGAGTCAGTTTTCATTAGAGACTTGGAGACTAGAGCTATCATTGCGACTGGGGTGGTTGATCATGCATCTCAATTATACTCCCTTTCAGATTTTGTTGATGATGATGATTTCACATATGATGATTCTACACATGATGATCACACTTCTTATGATGATTCTGATTTTGAGGAGAACTTTGGGTACTTGAACTTGGGGATTCTCACATGTGACCCTGTTCTTGAGCCTTGTGTTTCATCTCCTCCTATTGATATCACATCACCTATAGCACCTGATGATGCGAATAGTGTGACAATTTTGTCTTCATGTGATTTAGTGCAACAGGATATTCATTGTCTTCCAGCTTCAGTTTCATGGTATGAGTACTTGACAGACATTGCAGGTTTGTTTGTGGAATCCTACATTACAGATTTGGGAGACATTATTGATGACATTCATCTTCTCTTTGATGAAGATGATCCTTCTTCGATTGTTGCGAGGGAACACTATGACTCTCTTGTTCATTCTCTACATGATCATTCTTTTGAGGTTGACATGATTGTGGATACTTATGTACAACAATTGGAGGAGGTCTCTTTATGCTTAGAGGAGACATGTGAGTCTTTGGGACATGTTCTACATTCATCTCCACTAGATCTTAGAGTACCTTTTTCAGTAGTGTGGAGCAGTTTACCACCTTTGGAGGGGGTATCTTTCAGCATCAACATGGGGACACTTGAGCAGTTTTCAGAGATTCCATTCATCATGACTTGTTTTCATACATCTTCCCTTCATGATTGGGGAGACTTCATGGATACACCTTTGGTTTTGTTTCTTCCTAAGGGGAGGAATGTTGTTCGACGTTCGTGGAGCAGTTTCTTCATACATCATCGAGCTTCTATCATTGGTGTAGAATCTACATTGAGGGGGGGCTTCCTAGCTTCTCTTCCTCTCTCATATGGGGGGGAATTTTTCCTCACATGGGGTTTTGTTCCTCACATGCTTCTATGAGAGTTCTCTTATATCTAGCTTTCATCTCTCTTTTGGGGGAGGGTTTTTTCCCATTGGGTTTTTCTCTCTTTCCCCACTTTGTGAGAGATTTCATTGCATTGGTTTGCATTTGTACATGGGTACCTAACATGGCCTCGTAGCCGGGACCCATCTTGCATTGCTTAGTTGCATTGTAGACTTAAGTGCATTCCCCTAAGTTGCACTTAAGGGGGGGTGTTGGTGTAAATAATTATTCATCTTGGATATTATTACAACTTACTTAAGCTTACTTAGGAAATGCATTTCATAGTAGTTTGGGTATGAGACACTTGGGTGTTTGTGCCACATTGGGATAGTGTGTGTAGGATAATTTTCACCTTTTATGGTGTTGATCTTGTTGTTACATTCTACATTCGGTGGGTGATCCACCTCATGTGGAATATTTTATTGTTTCTCCTACCTACCCACACCTATTTCCCACCTACCCTTGTTTCTTATTGAGCCACATGTCATGTTTGTGTGCTCACATATCCATATAGCCTTGCCTATATAAGAAGGCTCATCTACATTGTATGAACAACAATGATTGATGATCCAGTTGATCACATTTTGCATCTTGATAGAATACAGTTTATTCCTATCATCTATTTTGTTCTCTCTTATTTGTGCTTTCCATTGCCTCTAGATCTTGGCAAAATCTCACAGATTGAAGCAGTGCCTTTGACAAAGGTGACAGGAAAGCAAATATCATCATTTATCTTGAACTACATAATCTGTCGCTATGGAGTCCCTATGACCATCGCCACTGATAATGAGAGGCCATTTAAGAATCAAAACATGAAGGAATTATGCGAGCGATTCCATATCCAACATAGATTTTTGACATCATATTACCCACTGGGAAATGGTCAAGCTGAGGCATCAAATAAAGCAATCCTAAAGATCTTGAAGAAAACGGTCAATGAAGCTGGTAAAGACTGGCATGTTCAGCTAAATCCTGCTTTATGGGCATACCAAACTAGCATTCCTATACCAATGAGGGAAACTCCATATTGCCTTGTATATGGATCAAAAGTAGTATTACCCATAGAAGTAGAGATATCTTCTCTATGGGTGTCCTTGAAAGGTCTTATCCCAGAGGAAGAACAACGAGTCTCTAGGCTTCAAGAACTTGAATTGATTAAGGAATGTCACCGAAATGTTTCATATCACTTAAAAGCATACCAACAAAGAATGGCGAGAAGCTACAACCATAGAGTTAAGCCACAAATTTTTTAGATTGGAGATCTATTCCTAAGAGAAAATCCATGCAATCAGCAAGATCGAGATAAGAAAGGCAAATTTGAGCCAAAATGGCCGAGTCCCTTTGTCGTGGTAGCAACATATGGTTTAGGAGCATACAAATTATCTACACTAGAAGGTGATTGGTTCGATGAGCCTATCAATACTATGCATCTGAAGAAATTATGTGCCTAAAAGTATTAGCAAAAAATACCAAAACAAGTGAAAAAGCAGAAAAAGTCTAAAAATCAGAAAAGCGTCAAAATCCCTAAAAAGCATAAAGAGAAAAATACAAAAACAACGAAAACAGTCAAAAAAATAAAAAAAATGAAAAATGCAATAAATTTAGATGGTGAAAACTTGGTAAACAGGCACTATTTGAAAGTGGGTTCTTCCATCTATGAGATCACTTTTCTCGTCTATCACATCCATTGCTTTGAACCATTAGCAGGAAATTTGCAGCTTATCAACAATTATCAATCTTTGACATACTTAGTGTAGTCATTGTCTTGGATTTTATCAGAGTCAATCATATCTGCATCGCATCTCATCATGGTTTGGATTATCCTTTGTATATCCATCATAAAGTTTGTTTCCACTAGGGGCAAAATCCTGAAACCTTTGTTGAGGGCATCTTTGAAAGCTTCGAAAAATCCAAAAACATTCAAAAACTTAGAAAAACCAAAAATACCTAGCGTTTTTGAAATGGACAATGAGTAACACGGCAACAAAAATCAAGACATTTGTAACAACTAAATCCTGAAACTCAGAATACAAAGATTCAACCAACAAGTAATGAAGGATTATCAATGATCATTCAATCAAGATGATTGTATCAGTTAATAACTATGAGAACATATGTACGACATACATGATTCAATGTTTATATCTCGATTTTTGCTAATCATGTACCCTATGCAACTCGATGATGTCCATGACTAGAGGGGCTATGATGGGGCATGATTATTTTCTTTGTTTGTTGTTTGCGGTTTATCTCTTAGTAATGTATGTACTTGTCTAAGGATATAATCGACAAAAGATCATGGAGGACGTACCGAGTCATGCATGAAAGGGGATACTCCTTGTCTGTTCTGCAAGAAATACTCAGGTCAACTTGGTTCATCATATCAAGTTGCTTGTATTAACTTGCTATATCAAAATCCATGTAAGAAGTACTCAGGTCAACTTGAATCATTATGTCAAGTTGCTTGTATTTTCTTACAACATTTTAAAAGCTCAATGATGAAATCAAGCACTGTTACAAGAAAGCATGCAAGGAATGGCAATATCATTTAAGTTAGGTCATTTTAGATTAGTGTCATTCACAGATGCATTATAAGCATTCATTGTCAGTTGCATTATAAGCATTTCATTTCATTCGAGATCAACAGTTGAAATAAAGATTGAGTATATTTGGACAAACAAAAACAATTTGCATTAATCATATTAAGTTGCATTAGGTTGCATTCAATTAGGTTCATTTCATCTTTCAATCATTAGGTTTGCATGATCATCATACCGTTCATCATTTATCATTAATTAGTTGCATTCATTTTAATTGCATTAGGATTGCATTAGTTTGAATAAAGTGCATTTTGCATTGATCATATCATTATTAGTTGCATTAGGTTCATTTATCAATATCATTTTCGCATCTAGTTATCATTAATTCCTTTACAATCTTTTATCCATTAGGTTCATTTAATTGCATTTTTGCATTTAGATTCATTAACCATATTATTACATCATTATTATCTCATCATCTAATCATCATAGGCATTTACATTATCATCTATAAACATCATATTATATCCAAATCATCAAATCGGGATCAAATGCATCTCATTAGTATCATTTCATCATTTCATCATCATATGCATGTACATCATGGAATAGAAATAAACATCCATTGCATAAGTCATCATTATAATCATTTTTCATATAGATCATTGTATCTAATCATTTAAGTTAAGCATCATAGAATCATTTTCATATGCATATGGATCATGCAAATCATACAAACATCCTCATCATATAGATCATATAATCATAGGTAACATCATTTCATAAAGATCATCATCATATCATAGAGGCATATAGATCATTATAACAACATAAAGCATAAAGGAAAGAAAAGATCATCGTAGCATCATCCATGCAATCAATGCATACAGGTCATCATCATCATAGTAGCATGCATAATAAATCATGAATCAAAGCATCATATAAAGTCCATGTCTGCATATCATCATAAACATAAAAAGGTCCAAGTATATAATGATATCACAAAGAAATAATCAATAAAATACAATGTCCCATGATACAAATCAAGTCTCAAAAGATATCAATCAAGGGTGTCCAGTGCCACTGCCGCCCGAATCTGTTTGTCTTTGTGGAGGTGGACGAGAAGACCCACCAAATGGACCTGCTCTTGGATCCCTGTCTCTATCCCTCCAAGGAGGCCCCATAACCCCACCATTGCTGGTATCCATCCTACCTGGTAACTGGGTGGTTGCATAGCTGCCTGCTCTCTGGCTCTCCGAGACCAGATCCTCATATATATCTCCGCCAATGCGTAGTCTCCTTCCCAGCCCAGAATAATGCTTTGACAGTATCGACTGAGAGTGCACCAGAACCAACTTCCTGTATATGATCGAGTGTACCCTGTACATCTCGATATCTCCTCAATGCTCTCTCTCTCTCTCAAGGGTGAGAGCTTGTACCTGCGCTCTCAGCCGATCAATCTGCGCTCTGAGATCATCCATAGTCACATCCAACTGAGGTGCATCATGCATAGCCTCATCACCACCCACCTCTCCTACCTCTCCACCAGCTGGAGTCTGAACTTGTGTGGATCTCATGATCCATTGACAAATCAGTGATTCATGGTCCTCTGAATCCTCCTCCTCATCATCCCAGCCTCCCTAAGCTACTATGATTAGTGGATAATTTTAACCTATAATCAAATCTAAGACACATGATTGACTACAATAAAAGTTTACTTAAATTATTTAAAAATAAATTAAACTAATGACTAACAATTTTCAATGATATTATAAAAAATAAAATAAAAGAACACTAATACTTTGAGAGTGAAAAAATGCTGTGCCATCTATTGAGATATTTCAAACAAAATCCTTCAATATAATTTCCAGCCTATTCAATAAAAATTCCAAATCATCAACTTCACCTTAAAAATTGCACACCACACGAAGTATGAATCAATCCAAAGCGCTGCAATTCTTCCACGTAAGTTTAAAACAACAATGGTGAAGTTTAATTGCCAAAAAATCATAAATGGGCAAATCTGGAGGAGTGAGAAGGCCACGTCATTCAGCAGGACGGCTAAGCTTCTTCCCAAATATCTACTCTACACACAAGAATACAAAAATGGGACAAGAGAAAATAATGCATACGATAATTGAAGTGTACTCGTGGCACAAAACGAGTCCACTGCACTAAGAATCTGCCATTTAAATTTTTTGTAGCAGGGGAGAAATTGCCGGGTTTAAAGGGTTCTCGGCTGCTGGTAAGTGGTTTAAAGCCTTTTAATATATGGTTTTGAGTATTGGGCTTCTTAAAAAATTCATCTCCTGATGCTGTGTGTTCTTTTTCTTCGTTTTTCTTTATTGCTGTAATTATTTTATGAAGATATGAAACTAGTGTGGTTCGAAGTCTGAATGTTGTGGTTCTATTTTAAGCTGCAACAGTTTTTGTGGCATTCAAACGATGATATTTGGCTGGTATGTTCAATCCCTTAGTTTCATGTGGGTATTCTTGCAGCATCTGCGTAGTATATAAGTTCAACTGCGTTTTGGGTCTCTCTGCTGAACCGATCGTCAAGGTTAAGGAAGAAGACCCTCATGAAACAATACACTCTGAAAATTCATTCAGAGAACAAAGCCCTTTAATTGTTATTATTTATTTGGTAAATCTCTGGTGACTTTATGGGGGCCTTCCGAAATAACTCTGGAATGCATCTCATATTGTTAGTAGACACCTAAAATTGATCAATAGGTTTCTTAATGCCTAATCCGAGTGTTTGCAGCTATTTGTGTTGTTCAATTTAGTCATTTAAGTTGTTCATTCATAGCACAATTCACCTGACTAGCTAGAGTTACAGACCCAGTGGGGTTTGAACCTTAGTTTTGTTCTCTGAACAGCAGATTAGAATCCTTTCTTGGAGCATGAATTTAGAATCTTTGGTCACTGAAATTGGTTTACAATAAAATTTATGTCAGGATGTAGAACTTAATCAGTTTTACAAGGGTTTATTTTCTCTTCAAATGAATTGGACCAACTTGGGTTTTTGGTTAAATCTAGTAAATTACACTATTCTACCTGCTCTTAAGATAACTGTGTCTATTGAAGATCTTTTAGTTTGCTCTGAATTTTCTTGCAAGATGTAGCATATTGCATCCAATACCTATTATGGATCTCAAATTTTACACAATAACTGAATAGGCCTGAGGATAAGAAGTGGTTCAGTTAGTTATGTGGTAGTGGTTCGATAGAAAAGGTTTTTCAGGGAAAAAATGGGTTGCTTTCTAATAATCGAAAGGAAGTGTGTTAGTCGCCCTTTTGTAGTTGAGAATAAAAGTTTTAGATTCAATAGGTCAACTCGAGCAATACATAAACATTGTTAACCTTATCTTCCGTCTTAGTTGCAACTTTTCTTACAAAGCATATTGCCACTAAGGTTTTAGTGATTGAAAGCAAGACAGAAGTGTCTTTTGTAGCTAAATTGATATGGCAAGTTTTACAAAATATTCTCACTGTTAGATTTCTCGAGAGTACAGCTCCTTCATTCTGAAATGTGCAAAATAATCTGTTTGTTATTTTTTCTGACACAAGATGAGATTGGAATTTGCTTTTTATGGTCTAATTTGAACATGTTGAATCTCTTGAATTAGCATCACTTGAAAATAGTCAGTTTGAATCTTAGGCAGTTTTAATGTTTAGAGCATAATTGGCTCGACAGGAGTAAGTGTACTGTATGATAAGGTTGATTTGGAACAGACAGTGTCTTAGCCATTGACCATGTGTCACAACTTTCAGCTGTCAAATATATCTTACTTCTAGTGTCAATCCTCATGAATTGAAGTTGGGCATAATCCTTTTTGGGGTGCAGCCTATGTTTATTATAAGTTTTTGCTACATTTTTTGAATGTATTATGTAGTCTTTACTTTATTGGCCAGCAGGGACTTAACAATGGTGATGTATGTTTCTTTAGTTATCTAATAGAGTTTTGTTTAAGGTAGACTGTGTTTCTCCTTTAAGTTTAATATATGCTTGTAATATTTGTAGTCTAAAAATCTATTTAATTCATAGTTTTTCATTTGATAACTATCAGCTTCAGAGCAAGATGAGAAATTTAAGAAAAATCATTACATTTTATGATAATTAGAAGATTTTTATCCTTACTGCTTGAGATCTACAGAGGATAGTAAGTATCAAGCCTCAAGATTGCAGGCCTTATCTTGGAAATAGTGTTTGCTGTGGTTCATAATTTTTGTCCTAAAGGTTTGTAATCAGTAATTTCTAATATCAAATAGAATGTAGTAATTCTACTTGCACTCGCAGAAAATCAAAGTGATGCATGTTGTATTACAGGGAGTGCAAGCAGATCTCTCTTCTCATCGATATGGTTAATCTCAATCAAGTCATATCATTTTATGTATTTCTAATAGTTAAACGCTTTATACAAATTGTAGTGCATTTTGACATGACTAATTTTATATTTATTGTAAAAAATTCTCTACATATTCTCACTACAACTATTGCTGAGTGGCAGAATAAATCATCCTTGTAAAATCTGGAGTTTGTGTGAAAGATGGCAACTATGGCTGTGGGGCTGTTTGCATTGAATCCAACAGCCGTTGTTAATGGCCAAGGGAGTTCCAGTTTGTGCAAAAAGTTTTGTGGCCAGCAATTGGTTCCTTCAAGTAGTTTTACTTCAGCGGCTAGGTCATCCCAGTCCATAGTAGTGAGGGCATCCTTGGAGGGAGGGAAATATGAAAGCAAGAGGGCATTTTTGAGAGGTTTCTTGGGATCAGTAGGAGTTGGTTTACCATTGTTAAGTACCCAGAAGGCGCGAGCAGAGGATCAAGCAGTGACATCCTCAAGAATGTCTTACTCAAGGTTCTTGGAATACTTGGACAAGGATAGGGTGAAGAAAGTGGATTTGTTTGAGAATGGAACAATTGCGATTGTTGAGGCAGTCTCTCCTGAACTGGGAAATAGGATCCAGAGAGTGAGAGTGCAGCTTCCAGGGCTCAGCCAGGAGCTTCTACAAAAGTTTAGAGCAAAGAATATTGATTTTGCTGCACATAATGCTCAAGAGGATTCAGGATCCGTGCTATTGAATCTGATTGGAAATTTAGCATTTCCTCTACTCCTTGTTGGAGGCCTTTTCCTTTTATCAAGGAGATCTTCAGGTGGAATGGGAGGCCCTGGGGGTCCTGGCTTTCCCCTTTCCTTTGGGCAATCCAAAGCAAAATTCCAGATGGAACCAAACACAGGTGTTACATTTGATGATGTTGCAGGAGTTGATGAGGCAAAGCAAGATTTTATGGAAGTGGTAGAATTTCTGAAGAAACCAGAAAGGTTTACTGCGATTGGAGCCCGTATACCTAAAGGAGTTCTTCTGATTGGTCCTCCAGGAACCGGAAAGACTTTGCTAGCTAAGGCCATTGCAGGGGAGGCTGGTGTCCCTTTCTTCTCTATTTCAGGGTCTGAGTTTGTGGAGATGTTCGTAGGTGTTGGAGCATCCAGAGTGCGTGACCTATTCAAAAAGGCCAAAGAGAATGCCCCATGCATTGTGTTTGTGGATGAAATCGATGCAGTCGGCAGGCAAAGAGGAACAGGAATAGGTGGTGGAAATGATGAGCGAGAACAGACACTGAATCAGCTATTGACTGAAATGGATGGTTTTGAAGGGAATACTGGTATCATTGTGATTGCTGCAACAAACAGGGCTGATATACTTGATTCTGCTTTGTTGCGGCCAGGACGGTTTGATCGACAGGTATGTAACCATTGTTCTGATTCAACATGCAATATATTTGAGCCCAATATTTTTCTAGCCAATACTGCTCCTTGGAATTTGTCCCATGGTAGTAGGTTTCTGAAGCACTTGTAAAAGCTGAAATCCCCTTTTTTTCTCAGGTAATGGTAGATGTACCAGATGTGAAAGGGAGAACAGATATTTTGAAGGTGCATGGCTCCAATAAGAAGTTTGATAGTGATGTCTCACTTGAGGTCGTTGCAATGAGAACCCCAGGCTTCAGTGGAGCAGATCTTGCTAATCTCTTAAATGAAGCTGCTATTCTAGCTGGTCGGCGTGGAAAGGCAGGAATTTCTGCCAAGGAGATTGATGACTCAATTGACAGAATTGTGGCTGGAATGGAGGGGACAATAATGACAGATGGGAAGGGTAAAAGTCTTGTTGCATACCATGAAGTTGGTCATGCCATTTGTGGGTAAGGACACTTGACTATTTTTTCAATTTTCAATTTAGACATAGGATTTCTGAAAATATTGTATATTTTCTTATCCTGCTTAATCTTTGTCAAACAATCCCATGTCTCCTTTGTCCTTGGATTTAATGTATTTTCTGAAAGGGTAATGTGTGCATGCAAAATTTTGTTTTTGATATTGAAGCTGTTATTTAAGTGTTCTTTGGATTCTAAAATTGCAATTTTTTTTAATTCTTTTTGTTCTTCTGGTAATTTTGAGCTATTGGTTTTATCACAGTAAGCTATGAAATGAGCAGCTTTCTCTTTGTCTGAATGTTAAACTTGTGGACTTCTCTATGCACCTTAAATTTGCCCCTTTCCAATTTCTTAATTGTTTGTGTTAAAAATTGTCCATTTTGTTTATTTGGCCTTTAGTTTTTAACGGACCTTGGATTTTATAAAATACTAAGTCATATGAGGCTGACACAATCCTGTTCTTTCGAATGGACGGATTTTGTTTCATATCGGATACATTAGTTATTGCCTGTGACAGGTAAGCAACTAATTATGGAAGCACTATGGCTCTCTGGCCTTGTTAGTAAAACTGAAACATCTGAAAGAAATTGTAGTGAAAATTATTTACAATTCTTTCAAAGATGTAATGCATTGTTTCTTCAGTAATACTTGGGGACAATTGTTGCAAGCATTGAATTATCTATTAGGCAGGATACTTTCCTTATGTTTATTTCATGTTTATCAAACATAGTTTTGAACCCAATGCGTATATATCATTTTCAACCTTCAAAGTTAGTAGATTTCCACAATCCATGAGACTATTTGTATGCTGCTTCTGGATTTGAAAATTAGTAGATTTTCTCCTTATGCTCTCTTGTCATCCTGATGATGGATCATTGAGTGTGATCCGAAACGTTGATGTAAAAAATCTCACGCAATCAAATCCAGAAGCAGCATACACATTTTCAACCCTTAGAGACTTGTGAAATGCTTGATTTAATAAGACATTTGTAATTTGCAAGTTCACATAACATACTAAGACATTTACACTTCACAATTTCACATAACATATATGTGAAATGCTTCTTTGATTTTCAATTTGCAATCTAAATTCTGTTGGGATTTGTCATTATATATTTTAGGAACATGAAGGATATTGTCATTTATAATTTTATGGTATGCGATTGCCCTTTTGATTAAGGGCAACTTAGGGGAATCACCTTAGCTGCAGATTCATGATTTGGAAAACATTTTCTTACATATCCAATCAAGCTGTAGCCAGGATTAGTTTTCTATTTTTTAACTAGTAAATATGTGGTTTGTTTCCCTGATGGCATTCATATTCTGGAAGAGACAAAATGAGAAAGTTCATTCTTTCTAAATGCATCTGCAGAGTCGTTCAATAATCCAATCTCTTAAGACCATCCTAGTTTGTTAAAAGTCAATGAGGAGAGAATAGGCTTTGATAACAAATTTATGTGGGAATGTGGGACAAGAAGAAAAATGCTTAACAGAACTCTTTTAACTCCGTCCATGTCTTGGCCATTCTCTAAATTTAGTTCCTTCAAGCTTCTGGCTGGTTTGAAAATCGAAACAATGTTGCAAGCAATAAGTGAAACTCTATCTCGATGCACATTAGTGCTCTTATTCTCACAAGCATTATTATATTATTTCATGGATTTGAGTTGTTTGCAATGACTCATTTGAACTTTCGACGTGTGCTTGATACTGCTTTTAGGTACAAGTTCTATCTTTGACTCTACTGTCTTGTCATTTTTGTTATGGTTATTCAAGTTTATCATCCCAAGTATCTGGGAACTAGACACTATACCATCACTGTTATACTTGTAAGGTCAATGGGAAGCTCTCTTCTTCCATGCATCTTTTGCATATCACATTCACACCTATATAGAGCCACCCATTCTTTAATATTTGACCAGGCTTATATGTTCCTACCTGTTGCCTGTTGAGCATCCAGATTGTTTACAATTTTGTTATTGTAGGTCAGACCAACCTGATTGTATATGAATTTAGAAGTTCAGTTAGTACTATTAGTTCCTATAGTGCCATGGCCCATATTCACTATAAAAACAATACATTGAATTTTGATTGTTTGTCATTTGTTGCAGTACATTGACACCAGGGCATGATCCTGTGCAAAAGGTCACATTGGTACCACGCGGCCAAGCACGGGGTCTTACATGGTTTATACCTGGGGAAGATCCAACCTTAGTCTCAAGGCAACAAATATTTGCCAGAATAGTTGGTGGCCTGGGTGGAAGAGCTGCCGAGGAAGTGATTTTTGGTGAGCCTGAGGTAACAACTGGGGCAGCTAGTGACTTGCAGATGGTTACTAGTATGGCAAAACAGGTACATTGATTCTGATGCATTTGTATATAGTCTTAACATTGTTATTACACAAATTTTGCATGATATTTGTGTGATTTCTTAGAGGTTAGGAAGTGTCTAATTTTTCCCATACTGTGTAGATGGTGACTGTGTTTGGGATGTCTGAGATTGGGCCATGGTCACTTATGGATTCTTCAGCCCAGAGTGGTGATGTTATCATGAGAATGATGGCAAGGAATTCTATGTCTGAAAAGCTTGCAGAAGATATAGATGCAGCTATCAAGGCTCTGTCTGACAAAGCTTATGAGGTCGCACTGGATCACATTCGGAACAATCGCGCAGCAATTGACAAGATCGTAGAGGTCCTTTTGGAAAAGGAGACAATGACAGGTGAAGAATTTCGGGCCATTCTTGCTGAGTATGCAGAGATCCCCATCCAGAACAGGCTTCCTGCAGCATCACCAGTGAGTGTCTGAAGTTTGGATATACAGTGCTGATTGCACTATTGTATATGCTAATTTAATGCAATTAATATAAAGCATTTTTATTTTCAAAATTAGTGGGATACAATGCTGTAGTTTACCTTCACAGAACTCTTGGCAATAGTTGACATTGTATTGTGCCTAATCAATTAAAGCAGGCACCAGTGATACAAAATCTTAGATAAATCAATATTTTTCTGATTCATCATGATATTGGTACTATAACCATTTTTCCAGACTCATCTCAAAAAATTTCATGCCTCTTCTTAAAAAAAGAGTTTCTATTTGTCTTGTATCTTATACCACTTCCTCAGTTTTTCTGAATGAGTTATCCTTGGATCCATGTAATCACTTGCCATTCGCAAATACAGTTTTGAAGCCTCACATTTCATCTCATTAAGAATTGGGATACAATGCTGTATTTTACTTTCACAGAACTCTAGGCAATAGTTGACATAGTATTGTGCCTAATCAATTAAAGCAGGCACCAGTGATACAAAATCTTAGATAAATCAATATTTTTTCTGTTTCTTGATAATATTGGTACTTTAACCATTTTTCCAGACTTATATCTAAAAATTTCATGCCTCTTAAAAAAAGATTGTTTATTTGTCTTGTATCTTATACCACTTCCTCAGTTTTTCTGAATGAGTGATCCTTGGATTCATGTGATCACTTGCCATTCGCAAATACAGTTTTGAAGCCTCACATTTCATCTCATTAAGAATTAATAAAGTAGACATTGTTCATCTCCCTTGTAAAACACTATAGTTGATGCCAAATAGATAGAATGATAGACTTGGTCAGCAACGACTAGATTGAATTTAACAAATTTATATCCAATAAACTGTGAGGAATATTATCATCGATTGAACATGCACATTTGTTTAGGTAAATCATAATCCAATCTTTTTAATCGAAGACATTGTAATTAATCAAAAGTAAGTCACGCTTTGATATGTTGTGTCATTTACTAACATCTCTTGAAAAAGAAGATAAGTTTCCTTCAAATGAGGTCAAAGCCCAGGGCCTCTACGATTTTCTCTCAGAGTTATATAAAAAAACATCCATCCATGGAGCAAATGCAGAATTCCATCACAAACAATTGAAAAAAAACTGATTCAACTGTACCAGACTATCCTTCATTCCCAAGAAGCAGGGTTTGTACACATGCAGGCTTTCTTGCAATTTAACATATAAAATCATAACCTAAACTCAATCTTGCTTGAGTAGGCCACCGAGTGAAGTGGGGGAAGGCTTATGACTCCTTTTGCCTGCTGCTATGAAAATGGCTGAGACTAATTTTCAAGGACTAAGGGCTCCTTACTTGGGGACAAATTGCTTACTTAAATATATGCTTGCAAATCAACTTCAAGCTCCTTATACCCAAATAATTACACAAACGAGGGGAGTCATATGTAAACATCAAAAGAGAGTCATATTGTAAATAGTGTAAGTCTCAAGATGATAACTAGGATGTTCCAGGCCAAGCTACTCATATTGTTGATTACACACAGGGGATGTTGAATTAACATGGAATAAATATCTCATCGTAAAATATAGAGGTGTCATTCCTTCCTAAATGTATATACTAATCATGCATCTTCAACAAAGGCCAATCAACCTCTGATCAATTGAAGATGAGCTCCTCTAGAGTAAGGATAACAAGGGACAATTACAAACAACATACAACTCCTTGTTGAGCAGACGTTAACACACTATCCCAGATTAGAAGAATTTTTGGTATATGAAAATTTGGTCACAATTAAAACTTTGTTGTGGCTTCTCATGTATTGCAACACTTTCACAATGGATTGACTCCCTTTTTCACATGATATTTTTAGCTCCATGATGTATCCCAATTGCAATGCCAACATTGAATCTATCAACTTGTTAATCATCCAATGCCCGTTGGAATAGATTAAATTGAATGAAATTCTTGAAAGCCTAGCATTGGATTGGTGTCCACCACTAACCATCTTTTCCATCCTTTTTAAACTGTTGTCCGGTAAAATCCCACCACATTTTGTTTCTCCATGTATTCATCCTAGGATGGTGGGAAATGGGATAGTAAAGAAACAGAACAACATATTTGTAAACATCTCCAAACAAAAGACGGTCATTATGCAACAAGTAATGGACAAATAACATCCTTAGTCATGTACATTACCAAAATCTGTTTCATCCTTGTAACCAATTTGACCAATCTGCCTACTGCTTGTTTGTCAAACATCCTCATCAACATATCTTTTGAAGACTCATTCTCTTCGCACTACTTTAAATGGACCGACATCTCCCCCATTCATAAAACTAAACGTGTGGTTCAAGTATTAACCATTTAAGGGAAACTAGGGAAGGAAGGTTATAATACCAAAATTATACAGATAATAAGTAAATCTAGTGTACAATGAAACTAAGGTTATAATACCAAAATTATTTCCAAAGCTTGTTCCTTAAAATGAGTTGTAGAACTGGTTATCCAATATATTTTTGATCACCTTCATACTAAAGGGGGTTTGGAGTTAATAACTACTGATAACCAATCCCATAACCAAAGGGCGTGAAGGGAAAATAAAAATGCAGTCACCTGTTGCATGAAATTTTGACAACATTATATGGTACACATTACAACACTTATAGATTCATTCGTTTGATTCACGCTAACTATTGAGGTCCACTTCCATGTGGACCACTTAACCAAACAAGGGGCTGCAAGAATGGGGAGGCCTTGAAGGGTTTCCATGTCACACAAAGATTTCTATTCCCTATTAATTACTCACCGTTATTTCCCAAATCTCAAGAGACATAGAAAAGACCATATGCTTGACACTAACTACTAATCCATACACTTTCTTGTATCATCCATAAACTCATATCTCATGTAGCTAATTCCTGCTAATTCCTGCTAGTCTCCATCCTAGTCTACTGAGTTATAAATTCGTATGATAAATCAAACATTCAAATGCACATGCTCCCTTATTAACACCCTATCCACTTTCTCTCTCATATTCCATAGGCACCCAAAATCGTTTATAGTCACTATCCTCTCAATTGTTTCCTTTCACCCCTTCTACAAATGGGTTCTACCCCTATTTCACATCCCCATAACATACCTAATATTGACAAACCTAACTTACAACACCACTCATTCTATAGCTTATTTTACCCCAATTTCACATCCCATAAAATATTTGAACATAGAGGAAGAAGACTGGTCATGCAAAGTAGGTGGCATAAAGAAGTTATGATTAAGAAATAATGTATGACATAGTGTGTAATGAAATAACTTGTACAAGAGAAGAATTTAATAGAAAACATGTTGCAAATACTTGATAATACTTGAGAATACTAAGCCACTTCAAGGGGGCAAACCTCCAAAAGTTTCACATTATGATGATCAAATGAACCACTAGCTCCTATATATGCAATAATTGCACCTTGGATGCCACCCATGTCAACTTAACTACCTACATAAGACTATATAAATTTTTATATAATTTAATTAAGAGTTATGCTAGCCATAAGTTAGCTTTACATACCCCAATTCAATCATTGGTTTAAGAGTGTAGCATGTCTTTGTTAATGTGGTTGTTATATCACAAACAGATAAATACTGCAACATAACCTATTTTTCTTGAAAGATTGGTAATTCACTTAAGAATTATTAATCCCAAGGCTTGGGAATGTTAGGTCTTGACTCATTGATGTTGCTCAGGGTTTGTTGTAATTGCTATTTTCTCAAAGGGACTTATGTGCTGGGTCTGTAAGAAAGGTCAAATTCTAAAAGCAATTGTTTAATTCACTAAAATCAACCTTAATTTGTGTTCAAGGATTTTTAATCTGATTATATTGAAGTCTTTCAAAACACATTTTATCATCAGATGTATTATATTTGATTCTTTAAATTTTTGAATTTTAGGGATTTCAAACTGCAAAGAAAATTCAAAAAGGAAAAAGGGTTTAGAAAGAAGAAAAGTTAGAATATTTAAGTTTATAGCGATCATGCACAAATATACTTCAAAATCGCAAAAAAAATGATACTATTTTACTCAGATGTATTATATTTGATTCTTTAAATTTTTGAATTTTAGGGATTTCAAACTGCAAAGAAAATTCAAAAAGAAAAAAGGGTTTAGAAAGAAGAAAAGTTAGAATATTTAAGTTTACAACGATCATGCACAAATACACTTCAAAATCACAAAAAAATTGATACTATCTTACTCAGATGTATTATATTTGATTCTTTAAATTTTTGAATTTTAGGGATTTCAAACTGCAAAGAAAATTCAAAAAGAAAAAAGGGTTTAGAAAGAAGAAAAGTTAGAATATTTAAGTTTACAGTGATCATGCACAAATATACTTCAAAATCGCAAAAAAAATGATACTATTTTACTCAGATGTATTATATTTGATTCTTTAAATTTTTGAATTTTAGGGATTTCAAACCTCAAAGAAAATTCAAAAAGAAAAAAGGGTTTAGAAAGAAGAAAAGTTAGAATATTTAAGTTTACAGCGATCATGCACAAATATATTTCAAAATCGCAAAAAAAATGATACTATTTTACCAATCTGTGTTTCACCAGACCCTGTCACAATTATCCACAATTATACATTGATGATGCAATTTCTAAGGAACTTTGTCACACTCAGAAATCTTTCAAGTGCACCAAAATTCCAGGATAGCAGCTTGAGATTTTACGAAATATGACAATTGCAGTTAGGTTTATAATCATAATGACCTTCTCTGTATCAATCATTACAATCTTCAGAAGCAAATTCACAATAGGAAACCACAAAGTGAACAAGCATGGACAATTTTCCAACTACATGTTCCACAATGATCAACAATTTCACGGCTTAATCTTAATATCCTTGAGGATTTTAGATCACTTAGAGGCTTTCTGTAAAGTCTAACAATTAGCTCTCTTGGAGCTCTGCTAAGTTTCTAATTCCAACTCCTTTTCTGAAAATGAGACAATTTTGGGCTATTTATAGAACATCAAAAAAATTCATTACGAAATGTGATCAAAAGTTAAGATTCAATTAGTAGAAATCAATGGTGGCAATCAATATCTTTGACAGTTGGGATATGGAATATTCTAGTATATTCCTTCTCCAACAAGCTATGTAAAAATGGACTAACAATTAAAAATTAAGTTGGTTGCGATTCTTTAATTTCATGTCAAAAGAAATAATGTGAACTTTATTAAATCTCTTAGTGTTTGCATAATAAATTAATGATAATATTTAATTTGTAACTTTAGATTTAAATTACAAAGTCATTGATTTACAATTTGCTTGCTTATATAAGTAAACTTAAAATAATAAAACTCATTAAAATAATAAAAATGTTTGAGTTGGGAATTAAATTTTTTCGAAAAATGATGTTTATTCACATTTCAAACATTTATAAACATGATTTTTGTTTTAATGAATTGTTTCAAATGATTTTTGGGTTTTGTTCCTTTCATCTCCAACTTTCCAAACAATTTCAAATTTTTAAATTTTGAAAAATAACAAGAGAGATATCACTGTTTTACTAATTCTATAATAAAATGTCCTTTTAAAAAAATTGTGAGACTTTTGGTCGCTACTAGACTTTGTATACCGCTGGATCAGGGATACTTTATCATTTGCATGAGATCTTTTGTAGGGATTCAAGCTATTACTGGATAGAAGAACATTCTTAAAGACTATAGGCTTTGTTGACTAAGTCAACTTTTTGTTGAAAAGATCTGGAACATTCCACTTGCCAGGTTGTCATATGTTTGTTTTTGGAACTTTATTGTAATAGTCTCAAAGGTTTTAGACTCTATAAAAGACCATGCATGGGCTTGCTAATTTTAAGGGAATTAGAAATTGGAGATACTTGTGGAACTAGGATTCCGAGTCAATCTCTAAGTTCACTTCTTGGTTTGTTTTAGACATTAGTGTTAGGTCCCAGAGACAACTGAGAGGGAGGGGGCGGGGGGTGAATCAATTGTCTAATAAATTCAAACCAAAACTAATTTAATAATCTTAACGCTTCAAACCGGTAAACCAAATTTTATGCTGGTAGACAGTTTTATCAGTTAATTGCAATGCTGGTAAAGTTTAATGCATGAAACAGAAAGACAATAATATGCACAACACACAACACAGATATTTGTACGTGGAAACCTTACAAGGGGAAAAACCATGGTGGGAAACCTTACCACAATCAGATGATACTACTGCAAATAGTATGTGTATACCATATGGAGTCTAAGGCCAATTGCCTAGAGCTTACTGCTCAATCACAAAATGGGAGTCACACTGACTACAATTGGATGGTTAAATCCAATGATAATGTACTGCTCAAAATAACATCTTCATATGCTGGATTCAGAACCGGTTAAGCTCTGATATGCTTTCTTCAAACCTTCCTTCAATCTTGATTGATGTCTGCGTGTATAGCTCTACTTATATTCGCATATACCTTATGCTCTAGCACTTATTACTTTCCCATGTCAATCTCACAAATGAGCTTACATATATACCATAACCTAAGTCCAAATGAGTAGGTCGACTTACTAAGAGATATTATAATGAAATCAATTGCAAATGAATCAATATGTGATACATCAAGTCGGCTCAATGCATTTACAATAATAACAAATCATCTTCATGACGTGCCGTGTTGATTTGGAATAGATATGCTTGTCGGTCCATAACCTAGACCTATTTGCCGGTAACAACAAATATGTAAACTTGATTAGACCAATGAACAAATCACCAAAACCAAGTGTCCAAACAATGTCTTCGACATAACCAAGTAATCTCCAAGTCATTCCAAGTGCCGGTGAACAATATAATCTGTCGGTGAACTAGATACCGGTGACTATGCATAAGCCACTGAAATCATGCCGGTGAACATAACCAAAAGATCTCCAAGTGTTGACAAGTGTTGACATCAATGACAAAACTATATCAACATATCCAAAATACCAACAATTAGTGGTTTCATTTGTATATCTTTTGCATAATATTTTGATTGGAAGAGCATATGGTCACTATAATTCTCTATTAGGCATATTGTAAACCTGCTAGATATTTTTTGGAATATCAAATTACTGTGCAAGCTAATTGGCATACTTTGGCAATTTCATGGTTTAGTGGATATGATTTGAAGATTTGTATAGTTTGTATGTAGTTATGAATTGATTCTGGTGAAATATAAATTGTTTCCTTTCTATCCATTATGTTATCAAGGTATGCAAGTGTGAATATCTGGAACTTAAATTTAGTTTGAATCTTTCTCTCCCTTTAACCTTTTTGCTATTTTTTATTACATTCAGAAATCAAAACACTACATCTTAGACCAACTTGATGAATAACGGTTATGCAATCTCTTTTGAGAACCTATTTTGCCTAGAACTTCAATATTCAAAAAACTTAAAGGAAAAACTTATCCCCCTTTTGAAAACAACAAACAAAACAATGAACCCTAAGCAACCTCAATAAGTCAAGCTCTGATATTTTTGAGCCTTAGGATTAGTAATACATTAATGTTACAAGAAGATAGGTAGATTTCTATTTGTATGTGATGTGTGAGTAACATCCATGTTAATAGTCCCCCCCTTTTTAGAGAATTATGATTCTTAATGCTAATTAATTGTTGCAATGTCCCCAATGTCCCCTTCCTAACCAGTTGACTCAGAGGACCATTAGCCTATCTAGTTGAGTTCTTTTAGGCTAATGTGTGTTGATTAGGGGACTTGGATGCGGTTTATTTAGTGATTGTGTAGTATCTTCTAGTCTAGTTGGATTTTGATAGTCTCCTTGAGCTTAATGCTTCTTTTTGGAGATTTTTTGATGAGTTTCTATCACTTACTATTTTTAGTAAGTCGAGTGGGGGCATCAGGCAAAGTCAGTATTAGCCTTACTATTTTTAGCAATTGCAAAGAGGAAAATTTGAGCTTAGCAAATTCATCAAATGGAAGGGAGAAATTACTAAGGCAATTTTCACTTGGAGGACTTTACATTCAAAAGAGGAGATGAATCTACTAGATCCAATCTTAAATGAGACAAGGATTGAATACTGAGTGGATTGGATTAATTTGGGTTTTCCTCTTCTGTAAGTTGAATTGTTAAAATAGAATGCTGGAATTGGAGAGAAAATACGCAGAAACAATGAGCTATAAGTTTGTGATTTCGTCGTGCACCTGGATCTGAGAAGTATGAGATGATTCAGAACTACTCTGCAAAAACTACCAAAAATAGCAGGGACCGTGTGTAGGGACCAGAGCGTCCCCTCTTTGTCCTTCGAGATTTTCGATCGCTGAAAAGGGTTTTTCCGTCTCTGTGTCTGAAGCTTATTTTTAGAAGTAGAGTTGCACACCTATTTCCTGCACACATAAAGAAAGGGAAATGTGTTGGGAATAGGGGCTTGACTTTGGTCAACCCTCGATTTGGAATCAACCTTGAATGAAATATTGCAAATACCAAAGTAAATAATGGAAATGTATACCTTAGATTTGTAATGACTGATAATGATGCTTTGCTTCTTGAATGCAATCACATATGTTGTATGAAATAACATGAACATGACAAACCCCTAATCACACACACATGCTTGCAAATGAATTATGTAATGTTGCTCCAATGGATAGATGAAGAATATGCAGCGTTGAAGAATGCTTTATGATGAATGCTTGAATACTTGAATGTAGTCTCCTTGCCTTATGATCATCTCCATCTTATTGCCTTATGTTCAAATGAGAGGGGAAGACCTCCTTATATACTTGCCTATCATCAAACATATTAATTTTTCGACATAGGTCGACATGAGGAAAAGTTTCCCGCTCAAATTTGAGATAGGGCAAAGGGTTCAAATTAGGGCCCAATTAAGGAGGACCAGGGCGCCACGCTTTGGTCCTACCCCAATTTAAAGCAAGGACAAGGGGTCCCAACAAGGTAAAGTGTGAAAATATGATGTTTATTGCATGGGGGAGCCATAAATAGGTCCTGATCAAGCATGAAGACGAGAATACTAAGGTGAGTGCCCCAAATGTGGTCAAAATTGCAAGGGGTGCAATTTTAGGATGCTACATTTACCCCCACTTTAGCAGCAGTATGAGATTGTTAGACAGTTCAAATAACCAGAAGACAATTGAGAGTGGGGGGGGTGAATCAGTTGTCACAGATTACCAGAACCTTAAGCAATTAAAACTTTAATGCCGGAACCCAAAACATTAATACTAGAATGCTTAAACCAAATACAGGAATAACAGATAAACCAATTAAGCATAAAAAATAATCAGAGAATAAATACCATCCACATGACACCAATATTTATAGGTGGACAATCCGGTAAAGGGAAAAACCATAGTGGGAAGCCTATCCACAGTCAGATAATACTTCTGCAATAAGTATGTGAATTACAATTGAGGGGCTTGCACTTGCAGGAAGGCCAACAACATAGAGCGCACTGCTCATCACAAGAGGAGTCTCATTGACTACTGTAGACACCTAAAATTGTCATGTCTAATTATTTTAGCCCAACTCTTCTATTAATTGAATAAATCTTTATTTATTTAATTAATTCATTTATCCTCTTCTAGCCTTATTTCTCATTTAAATAAATACCTTTATTTATTTAAATTATCCCTTTTCCTAAATTAAATAAATATTTTTATTTATTTAATTGATCCCACTTCCTCTATTAATTAAATAAATCTTTATTTATTTGAATTAATTCATTAGCCTTTTCTACCCATAACACATGTCATTCATCTCTTAATTCCTACACTACCTACCCTCTCATTATTTTCTTATTTCTTCTACCTACCCTCTAATCATAGCCGACCATTTATCTTTTACACATCTTAATCTTATCCCTCCATTTCTTATAGTGTCTTCTATATAAGGAGATGCTTCCTTCATTATCAACCATATGCATTCTAATCAAGTATCCTAACATTCAAACTTTCATATGCGATCCTACTTGCAACCACATTTCCATTCTTTGTTGAGCTCTTGTGCACACATAAAATCTGAGAGTAAATATATCAAGCAAGATCAATGGAGATAGGAAGAATGGAGATCCAAACCCTATTGCACATATGATGGTATAATCTTTGTGATTTCATTTGATTTTCATTGTCTTAGGTAATCTTCATATGTTATGGTGGATCTTTGTTGTTGTTAGGCTAGGGTTTTGTGGTTGAATTCAATTAGCCTTTCAATATTGTTGTTTCCACTTTTCACTATAAACATTTTGGCACGCCCAGTGGGACCCTTGTCCCTTTTGCATTTAACATCTTTTGTTGCAGATTTTGTGTTTTTGAAGTTGTAGATTTGACATTTTCGACAACATCCCGATATTTTCACGTTTGCACATTTTAAGATCACGTTTTTGATTTTCTGCCGTGTCTGTGAACCTCTGAATCGCGTCTATGTCTCTGGCAGTATTTTCATTTTCCAGATTGTAGGTTTTCATTATAGGTGTGCCTGTGGGCGATTTAATCGCGTCTACGAGATTTAGCCACGTCTGTGATCATTTTAATCGCGTATGTGTTTTGCAGATTTTACTGTTTTGCATTTTTTTGCAGAAACGCATCTGTGAGGTGTTGAAACGTGCTTTCATTGCAAAATCACATCTGTGTTGCAAAATTGCGTCTGTGTAGGGTAAAATTGCGCTTGTGTTTCAACTTTTGCATTTCGGTCTTTTTTTCCAGTTTTAGGGTTTTATTTCGTTATTCAGACTTCAAATCTGGTTTATTTTGAGCTAACATCTTCAGATCTAGCTAATGAAATTGGTGCATCTTGTCTTGAAAGCAAAATCATTTTGTTGAAGGCCCCTATTTCACAAAGTCTTTTGGATCTAAAATTTACCTAACTTGTGTGCTTGCAGGAAGGGGTGATCATTTGAAACAATCCAAACTACTAATAGATCTTTGTTGCAGGACCTTGGCAAGGGTTTTTGATCTTTATTGTGTGCCTTGTTTTCATAGACTAGCAAAACACTTCAATTGGTGCACTAAAATTGAACCAATGTCTTTTGTGTCTTGAGCAATAGGCTCTTTTTGTTTAATCTTTAGAGGGCCTGTCTCCCTGTGTGGTCATTAGGACTACTAGTGAGGAGAGAACGACCCAAGTGGTAGTGAGGAAAACCCACCTCTTTTGAACCACTATAAACAATTGTATCCATGGTGAAAACTATGGATAACGTGTGCTGATTAGTTCATACCGACACTATGTCTCCCCATAAACCCGTTTGATCAAATTTATTTGATAAGTTGTAGGGCGTAACCCCTACAGGCTGGGAGCCTTTTGTATTTACAGAGCTGAAAGTGCCGCATGTATGGCCACACGAGCGAATGCCCTTACTAGCACCTTTTTGTTTTAGAAGCCAAAATCCTTCTAGTTGTTGGGGTAGGAGGTCGGACCTCTAGAGTGGCCCACACACATACAGTTCTTAGTAGAGATACAAAGTTCGCCACAGGGATTTTTTCATGGGAATTGATGCTTGGCTGCCCCGAGAAGCGAGTGCCGAGGGTGGAGGCAGTGGGGTCAAGCATCTAAGTATCCGCTCTGAATAGCGTAGCCTCGGGGGAAACCCCATGTGGGATCAACAACTATTGTCCTGGCCAGCCATAAGAATTGTGCTTGTCTTATTTTGAACTATCAAACATTCAAGATCAAACATCAAAACATTGTGTCTTTTGTGTCTTCAAGTGTATGCAAAATAATTTTACATCAAACAACACACTTTTATTTGGGTCATTTTGAGTCTAAAAACTTGCAAACATTGAGTCCTCATCAATATTGTGTCCTCTTGTCATGAAAAATAGTCAAAAATTCAGATTGGGTCAACAAAACAACTTCACAAATTGGAAAAATTACACTCAGTTTTCAGAAACGCGTCTGTGTTCGACAGAACCACGTCTGTGTCATCTAACCGCGTCTGTAAAGGGCAAAAATGCGTCTGTGCTCTCTTGAGCTACATTGCATTTACAAAATCTCAGAAACGCATATGTGTCTGACAGAACCACGTCTGTGTCATTAAATCGCGTCTGTGAAGTATACAGGCATGCCTGTGTTCAGAATTGAAAAACTTTTACACTCCAACAAACAAGAGCAATCAGTTTCAGACTTATTGAGCTTCCTAGGTTATCTCTCCGGGTTTTCATCTAGCATTCAACCTATATTTGGGTCTCACAAAGTCCATCATTGCTTTACACCTTACATTACATTCACATTTGTCTAAACTTGAGTCAAAAGGTCACTTTCTTGTCCTCATCATACTTTGTCAACACACTACATACAACAACATTTTGCTAAGGGGTCCCTCATCAAGGTCTATCACCTTTGGGTCTCATTTGGTCTTACTTAGAGTCAAGGTCAACTTACCTCATCAAGAGAAACTATCATCTCTTTGGAAGTCACATCTACTCTACTACATACATACTTGATCTTACACTTTGGACATTGCAAGTACACTTCAGATTCATTTACATTCCATCCAACTCTTGGTCTTTCATATCTTTCCATTTTAATCTAGTCTCACACATCTTGGTCAATACCTAGTTCGTGGTTGAAACCCATTCCCAAAAATCTAGGAGAGAAGCTAAAGAGGCTCAAGAGTCTGCAAACATGAGTGCCTATGAGTATGACAATGATATCTTTTTCAATTCTGATCATACTACATTACCTAACATGGATGCTTATAGAAACATTCCAAATGTTGAGAACATGGATACTATAAACAACAATGATACACACAATGACAATATGGACAACATTTTAGTACATTCAACAGAAGTGGAAGACTCCATTAGGGATCCTCGTTTCAATTGATTGGTTGAGGAAATAATGAGGAGAGATAGACAATACTTCTTACAAGTGATGGCACAAAGTGGAGCCAAGATCCCCCATGATTTTGACATGTCTCAAATAATGGAAAATCGACCTTTGCAACAACCTCACCTCAACATGGATCAAAGGAGGCCTAATAGTGGAGGCAATAGAGGACCACATCTTGTGCCTGAATCACCATCATCTTTGTTTCAAAAACCAGAGGTCCCATATACACATGGTCAAGCATATGATACTCACCTTTGCAGGCCATTATGGAAGTCTCATGCATAAAAATATACTCAATCACATACCAATGCTAAGGACCAACCACCAAAGCAATTGGATATCCAAAGGCATGATCAAAATTTGGACACAAGGAAACCCTGCGTCAAATTTGGGGGCAACACATTAGAACAAACTCATGACATGCCTGTAGAGTATGGTATACATGGACAAAATAGATATTCCATTCCTCATTATGACTCCATACCAGGTGGTCCTTATACACAACATCATTATAGACCTCCTCCATATGAACATGTGTATGATCAATATCATCCATATATGCAACATGCTCCTCCTCCACCCGACACCTTAGGCATGGGGTATGGTCCAAGAAGTCGGTCTCCACCTAAGAACAATTTGGAACAACAAATAAAGGACTTAGAAAAAAAAAATGGAGGATAAAAATACACCGAAGCCAGCTTACACAATGAGAGACATATGTCCCTATCCATTTGATAAAAGCATTCCAATGCCTCCATTTCCTACACACTTTGTGACACCTAAGTTTGATAAGTACAGAGGCAAAGGAGATCCCAAGGCACATATAAGACAATTTTTCACAACTTGCATTGAGGTAGCAACAAAAGAGACATATTTGATGAGATTATTCCCACAGAGCTTAGGCGATCAAGCTATGGAATGGTTCTCCCAACTCCCACCTGGAATTATGTCATGGGATGACTTAGCAGAGGCATTTATCCAACATTTCTCATACAACATAGAGACAGACATATCTGTCACTACTTTGTGCAACACCAAACAAAAGGATGGAGAATCTTTTTCATCATTTTTACAAAGATGGAGAAATCTAGCCAACAGATGCTCTTGTGAAATTCCACAAAAACAAATGGTAGAGATGTTCACCCAGAATGTTAATAAAGACATTGGTTATGACCTTAAAAAAGCTTATTTGTCCACCTTCAAGGACGTTATTGAAAAAGGCTTAGCAACAAAGAAGGTCATAATTGAACAAGAGTCATTAAGATATTCAAAGAAAACAAAGAGGACTTTAAAGGAAAAGATAAGCCAAGATTTTGGAATAAAAACAAGAACACAGTCAATGATGGTGTTGTTGATGCCAATACAGTGCGACCCAAAATCTTTTTTTCTGGATCAAGCTCTACAAACAATCAAGTGAATACTCAAACAACTTCCAAATCACGAAGGAAGTACACTCCATTGGGAGAACCAATAGAATCAGTTTTCAAGAAGAAATAATAACAATTCCATATTTACCTACATATGAGCCAAAGGTTAAACCAAATTGGTGGAATGATGATGAATATTGTGAATTAAATAAGAGCAAAGGTCATAAGACAAGAAATTGTCATTGACTAAAGAACATCATACAAGATCTCATTGATAGAGGTGACATTGAGATTGAGGGACACTCATCTAACCAAGAACATGAGATGTTTAAAGAACCATTCCCAAAACATGACAAGGGAAAAGCTAAAGCCATAGATGACCAAACCAAATATACCATAGTATCTTATAACTATGATTCAACTATCAATCACATTTCGATGGACAATTATGTCTCTACCATTATCATCAAGGACAAAATGCCGGAAAGTTCTACCCAAAGACCCAAGATTGTCCTAAAAGGCATTGGATCTTCTTCAGAACCTACCCCTAAATGTAATGTTACAACTCGTCGAGGTAAACTCACTTTGCAAGGTGCTCCAGCTAAAAATACCACTTCCTCATCAACCAAGCCTGAGTATGACCTTGTAGAACAGTTAGGGAAGACACCCACACTCATCTCCTTCCTTAAGCTCTTACGCATATCCCCTGCACATAAAGCTATTCTTGACAAAATCTTGAGAGACACTGCTATCCCCACCAATCTGAACGTGGACCAGTTTCAAGCCATGGTGGGATACCTTTCCATTCCACACTCCCTTACATTCACAGAAGCCGATGATGCCTTCGTAAGTCAGCCACATAATGCACCTTTACACATTGAAGCCTTCATACACAAACATCGAATAAAACGAGTCCTGATAGATGGAGGAGCAGGTCTAATCATTTGTACATTGAGCATTATTAAACAATTGGGATATTCAGACAAAGCTGTGAATTCTACAAACAAAATTACCATCAAGGCATATGATGATGAAGAACGTTCATCCAAAGGCACAATCACCTTACCTCTCAGAGTTGGGCCAGTTACAAAGGATATGGTTTGTCAAGTCTTAGACATGGATCTCACATACAATATATTGCTAGGAGATCCTTGGATTCATGAGATGAGGGCAGTCCCATCTACATACCACCAATGCATTAAGTTTCCTCACAATGGAGTTGAAATAACAGTTAATGGTGATCCTAATCCATTTATATATTGCAATAAATTGAGACCTAAAACTGAGACGATCATTCCCAGTAATAGGGAAGCTGTCCCTTCTTCTGCATACATTGATCTTGAATCATTAAAACCTTCGACATCAAAACAAGGTGAGCTTAAAGGGAAATTTCAGGACAAGGGCATGGGTGAATACACTTTGAATCAAACCATGTGCTTACAACAAGTTATGAGTTCACCAAAAGAATATGGACGACCACATCCTTCTAAACGGATATCCATCATTACACTCAAATGGGATCCTACTAGCTTCCAAAAGTGGGGTGAAGTGGAAGAAGAAGACTTATACAAAATTCTTTACAAAGACCCTGAAAATGATACACAAGATCACATCAACATACCATGTGAAAAGTATGGCAAAGGATTCAAGATCCTACAAAAATTTGGGTATGATGGCAAAAGTCCTCTTGGCTTAAGAAAGGAAGGCATCATTGAACCTTTACAACTAGAATTAACATTCAAAAATGAATGCTCGAAAGGACTTGGTTTCATGTCTCCCAAGGAAAACATTCGAAAGACAAAAGAAGCATTACAAATCAAAGCTGCCAGAAATCAACAAGAGAATCGTTATTCCACAGACTCCAATGAATGGGAATGGGATTCAAACAAATCCTCCTATGATTATGAACTCACCGAGACATTCAGAGAACCAGGTGAACCCACAAAAGAAGAGGAATTTTATAAAAAATTCAAAATTGGTCAAGAAACAACCCTTGAGGATCCCACACAGTCCTTGTCTCTAGTTTCTAGGTCGAAATCATGAAGAATGAGAACACCTGTCCCGTAATGCGCTACTAGTGATGACAATTTGGATTCGTTCACAATCGAGACAGATGAGGAGAGTGCCAACGATGACCCCGATAACTACCTCGACATACCTGAGTATAACTGCATCTTCACCCTTAGTCCCGCTAACTTTGAAGATATCAAAGGCCTTCCCCTTGTTCACCATCAACTTATTGACTGGGACCATGTAGGACCTATACAGTTCGACACATTCCAAAATGATGAAGCCTTTATTGACTATCTAGGCATACAAGATGATCTTCCCCCTGGGGACCATAAAGCAGGATACACTATAGAACTCAACAACATGGCATATTTTGGTGAGGGTGTTGGGCCTTCCAATCGCAAAAACATAAAAATAAAAACAAATCAAGGGTCTTATGGTGAAAACCACGTCGTGGCACTATCTGACCCCAAAAAAGTAAAAAGAAAGGACGTATCTGAGGGCGAAAACCTCTCCGAGGCACTCGAAGATGGAAGGCTCGACATTCTCTCGGCATCATACAAAGAAAAATCATCTATGTTGGTAGAGGAGACCATCAAAACAAACATTGGTATAGAAGAAATTCCACATAACATATTCCTAGCACATTATCTGACAGAGATAGAAAGATCAAAGTTCATAAGTTTCTTCACAGGGTAACAAATCAATTTTGTATGGTCATACGCTGATATGCCTGGACTGGATCCGGATTTGGTAATGCATCATTTGACAGTCAAACCGGGGGCAAAACCAGTGAAACAAAAATTAAGAAAGATGCATCCATAAGTGGCATTATTAGTCAAAGCAGAGCTTGAAAAATTATTGGATGTCGGATTCATACACCCAATTGACTATCCTGAGTGGATTTCCAACTTAGTACCTACCAGCAAACCATATTGTAGCATCAAAATATGTACAGATTTCAGAGACATTAACAAAGCTTGTCCTAAGGATGATTTTCCATTACCAAATATTGATCTGATCGTAGATCTCACAATAGGTCATGCGATGCTATCTTTAATGGATGGATTCTCTGGCTATAATCAAATAAAAATCGCATTCAAGGATCAACACAAAACAACATTTACTTGTCCTTGGGGAGCTTTCTGCTAGAATGTCATGTCCTTCGGGCTCAAGAATGCAGGCGCTACATATCAAAGAGCCATGACTACTATCTTTCATGATCTCATGCACGTTACTATGGAAGATTATGTTGATGACCTCTTGGGAAAATTGATAGACAAAGATACACATTTGGACATACTTTCAATCATTTTTGATCGGTTGGAAAAGTACAAAGTAAGATTAAACCCCAAGAAATGTGTATTTGGAGTAACCTCTGGGAAGCTCCTGGGATTCATTGTCTCAAAGAGAGGAATTGAAGCCGATCCAGCAAAAGTCAAAACCATCCTAGAGATGCAACCGCCAAGAAATATCAATCAACTTCGATCTTTGCAAGGGAGACTCTAGTCCATATGAAGATTCATAGCACAACTTGCGGATAAATGTCATCCTTTTCAGCATTTGCTACACAAAAACATAAAATTCAAATGGGATGATAACTGTCAACTGGCTTTTCAGATACTCAAAGATTATCTTCTGAATCCGCCAGTCTTGATGCCACCAATTCCAGATCAATCCCTATTTCTATACATATCTGCTACTTTAAAAACAGTGGGGCACTCTTAGCACAACAAGATGCCGAGGGCAAAGAAAAGGCAGTCTACTACATTAGTCGTACTTTGGTGGGATATGAGCTAAACTACACACCCATTGAGCATGCATGCCTCGCTGTGGTCTTTGCTTCACATAAATTACGACATTACATGCTAACTCATAAAACTAAGTTGGTCACAAGGATCGATCCATTGAAATATCTTCTCAACAAAGCAACACTTATTGGTCAACTAGCCAAATGGGTGATGCTCCTGAGTGAATTTGACATTGAGTATGTGGACAAAAAAGAAATAAAAGAACAAGCTATTGTAGATCAATTAGCAGATGCTCCATGATAGATGATGCTCCTCTAACTTCAAAATTTCCAGATGAATTCATCTTGACAATATCACACACAAAGCCTTGGCAACTATACTTTGATGGCTCATACACACAGCATGGTGCAGGAGCTGGCATCCTCTTCATCACACCTCAAGGGGATTCCATACCAAAATCATATCAATTATTATTTCCTTGCACTAATAACATAGCAGAATACGAGGCATTAACAACAGAATTATGGATTGTAGTTCAGTGGAAGATCCAAGAACTTCATGTTTTTGGGGACTCAACTTTTAATTCGTCAAGCAACTGATGACTACCAAACTAAAGATGACAAATTAATGCCTTACAAAAGCATGGTGGATGACCTAAAACAACATTTCATGAAGTTAGACTTTGAGCAAATACCAAGGGAGAAGAATCGAGCCGCAGATGCCATGGCTACAACTGCTTCACTGATCGATCTACCACAAAATGAAACCCGCTATGAGTTCTTAGTGGATAACATTTTGGTTCCCTCGTATGAGATCATTCCTACTGAAATGATATGTGTCGTTGGTCCTGATTCCCAGTTATATGGTTCCATTTTCACACACCTATGCAATAATATTCTTCCTCTTGACTTATCCAACAACCAACGCCGCACTTTCATTCGCCAATCCTCTCAATACGTCATTTTAGCCGATATCCTATACCGTCGAGGTCTAGATAGCACTCTTCTTAGATGTTTAGAAAGGGATGAAACTTAGATTGCGTTACGTGAAGTTCATGAAGGGATATGTGGTCCACATTCTAGTGGTCCTACCTTAGCCAAGAAACTCATCAGGACTGGATATTACTGGCCCAATATGGAAAAAGATTCATATCAGTTTGTCAAGAAATGTAAGCAGTGTCAACTTCATGGAGACCTCATTCATGCGCCAACACAAGAACTTCAACCAATTGCGACTCCTTGGCCCTTTTGCCAATGGGGACTCAATCTCATAGGCAAGATTCACCCCCTTCTTCCAATGGCCACAAATTCATCATCACCGCCACAAAGTATTTCACAAAATGGATCGAAGCCTAGCCTCTCACACAAGTCACTGGGAAACAAATTGCTACATTCATTCTCAACTACATCATTTGTCGATATGGTATTCTTGTCTCCATCATCACCGATAATGAGCGTCCCTTCAAAAATTAGGATGTTTGTGAACTTTGTGATTGCTTCCATATTACCCATCGTTTCTCCACACCTTATTACCCCCAAGGCAATGGTCAAGCTGAGGCGTCTAATAAAACCATTCTTAAAATCCTAAAAAAGACAGTCAATGACGCTGGCCGCAATTGGCATATCCAACTTAATCCCACACTTTGGGCTTACCGCACAAGCGTCCGCACACCTACATGAGCTACACCTCATTCACTTGTCTACGACGCTGAAGCTATCTTTCCTATCGAGGTCGAGTTACCCTCTTTACGAGTCTCTTTGCAAAACATCACCAGTGATGAAGACTACAAGGTCTCTCGCTTATAGGAACTTGAACTATTGGATGAACGAAGACAAACTGCTTTTAATCATCTCAAGGCTTATCAACAATGAATGAGTCACAACTACAATCATAAAGTCAAGCCTCGTACATTTAAGGTAGGTGACTTAGTTCTTAGAGAAAATCCTAAAAATTAGCAAGACAGAGAGAAGAAGGGCAAGTTTGAACCAAATTGGCTTGGTCCTTACATCATCACAACAGCCTATGGATCCAGTGCATATCAGCTCTCAACCACAGAGGGCAAACCTTTGGAGGATCCTATCAACAACATGCACCTTCGCGGGTTTTACACATAGCTCTTCAGAGTATCCTAATTCAAAAATACAAAAAAAATAAAAATAAAAATTCAAAAATACAAAAAAAATAAAATAAAAAAAAAAAATACAAAAAAAAATAAATTCAAAAATATAATATTTTTTTTTTGAAAAATAAAAAAAGTAAAGAAAAACATTTCGTCCAACGGTGAAAACCACTTTGGTGGTGCCCTGAGCAAGTACCATGGTGAAAACCGGGTCATCGACGCCATGTGTAGAGACATTGCTCCTCCCTCCTTCAGGATTCACTTTCATCTCGTCACTTTGCACACACTCACAACCTATTCATCCATAATAAACTTACCCATTCCCATCATGGCTTGTTATTGATCTACCTAAGATTGGTTAGCCATTCATAATAACCCCCTTTTCACCCTTTCCATCCATAATAAATCAGCTCCTATCTGTGGCTAAAGAAAATCCTATGTCTAGTGATGGGTGTGGAACTGAGAGCATCACACGTTCTAAGGAGTACAATTTCTTCTAGTTTTCTTCAGTCTATCCGCGCACAATCCATAATAAAGCAACATTGGCATCACTAGTCCGCAATAAAGTTCCGTCTTCTCCGCAATAAAGTATCAGTTTCATGGATTCAGTTAGTTTCAGATGAGACACAAGCAACAATGGGCTTCAACAAATCAAATCTTCTAACAGACTCAGACAACATTATGGTTCAGTGCTATCTATCCTTTAGTGAAAGTAAACATTGTGACCACAATCAAATAAGACTTATACAAGTGACAAGAGACACTAAACTTGAAGACTACAGTGGATGTTGGTGTCGAGTCTTGGTTTTCTTTTGATTTTATCTTTTGGTGACATGTCTTTTAGCTTTTCCAGGATATCTCTGATTAGAGATTCTATCTCTAGGATGTATTTGACTAGAAAGGCAAGGATGGGGCATCGTCACCTATTTTTCTTTGTTGTCTATAGATTGTCTCTTAGTAATGCTATGACTTGTCCAAGGATATGAGGACACTGAGAGTCTAGTGTGAACTGGGGCATTCCTTGTTTGTGACTGTCTTATCTCCATACAAACAGGTACAACAAATTTCTGGGTCAAACATATGCCTCGATTGTCATAACCTATTTTGCCATAATAAAGCTCAACGATGATAACGCACAAGAAGCTCTTTCACTTTCATATCTTCTATCTTCCACCCCCCTTTCTTGATTGACTTCCATCGTCCTTCTTGAGTCCGTGTAGCCTGCTATCACACGACTGAGTATAATGACACACCAAAAATATTTGGATTTCATGTAGTTTGCACCTACATTACCACATATTAGGCATTTCATACATATATAGATATCACAATTGCATCACATCCTGCACACAACACATGTTAGCACATCTTACATTTTTATCATGTAAATAATTATTTGTAATATCATATTCATCTGCATTTCATACATTCACATTTGCAGTGGCATAACATATAAAAACATAAAAGAACAAAAATATTGCATTGCATCATATACATATTGTAGACGTCTAAAAATGGTCAATGCTTGTGGAATCATACTTTAACATTTGCGCATTGCCTTATTTTAGGGTTTTTGTGTCGCATTAACATTTCTCCTATGATTTGCACTTGGTCTTTATCATTTGCGAGCATCGAGTCCTTCTTCTGCATTCTTCAGTTGTCTCACTTTCGAATTTGGTCTTGTCGATAACAATCTTCAGTCATGATTTTGGTCGATCTTATCCTGTTGCATCAATGTGCGTGCTCATTTGTCATCATTTTGGACATCGTCAATCCTAATTAGGGTTTTGTCCTCTTATCAATCTTGTCATCATGCGATCGATTTGTCATCGATCGTTGTCATTTTCAATCTTATTATCTTGCGATCGATTTGTCATCGATCTTTGTCTTCTTGTCAATTTTGTCATTTTTGCGATCAATTTGTCAACCAATCTCAATCGTTTATCAGCATTGGCCATTTATCAAGTCAGAATCATGATCAAATCGAATCGATGTCAATTATCTTTTGTCAGGACCTAATTGTCATCCTTGCATTTCTAATTCATCTTTTAGGGTTTCATGATTTTATTCATTTAACCCTGTTTGTCATTTTCCCTCTAGGTTAAATAATTTATTTATTTATCCTAAGTCTTCTTGTCACAATTAAATGTTTATTTAATTGGCTAACTAATTCCTCCCTCTTTGTGAATTAATTAATAAATGAAAAATTGTTAATTAATTCACTTAATTCCTAATTTCCTCATTTCTAATTTCCTAATTTCTAATTCATCTAATTTCAATTTTCTCCTATATTTCTCCTAATTTCATGGGAATGACATAGCAAATTTGTCATAATTTGTCACAATTGACAATCAATCAATTTTGACATAGAAATTTGTCATAATTTTGTCATGAATTATCAATCAATCAATCTTGCATAGAAAGTGCAAATTTGTCATAATTGACATTCTTGATTTGCAATTTCCATTCGAATATCTTCATGCTAATTTGATCTTTTCTCCAATTTGTCTATAAATTGGATGATTTTCTTCAATCCCAACTAATCACTTTTTCGAATCGATCCTCGAATCAATCACGCTTCGAGTATTCTTGCGCTACTATCTTGTTTACTTACTTTCACATCATGCTTATGCACTAGTAGGTGAGATCCACAAACAAAGCTATTTGAAGGAGAAAGAAGGACAATGGAGCCACATGAAGGAGACATCTGCATTTGGTTTTCTTAGATTTCATTTTGAATGTCTTGTCTTCATGTTTTCATTGAATGTTTTTAGGATTGTTATCACTGCATTTTAGTTTTCGTGATTGAGCTAGGCTAATGTTCATATTGCTTTGATGATTTCCAGATTCCTATCTATATTAATTGGTGAACCCGACGTGAAAATGATTGGATCTAATTTTTTGTTTTGAATGTTTTGTGAAGTTGCAGATTTTTTGTGTGGAGAAATTGCAGATTTTTCTTCTAAAAAAACAATAGTCATAATCAATTGATCACGTAAAAAAATTCGTGTAGAATTAAAATAAACAATTTCTGGGTATATTAGATCATGTTTTTACCTTTCCATATCATCTTACGGTTTGTGATTTGGATAAATATTGAGGAAGTTATGACATTTTTAATTATGCTGCTGTAAATGGTCAAAATTTTCAAAAACAAAATCATGCAACCTTCATCTAGATTACTTTAGCTTGGCAAATTAATCATGCATTCATGAAAATTTTATCTAGCTTAATCTAGGGTGGTAAATTTGATAAATTTCACATAGATTAATCTAAGAGGACAAAGAATCACAACTTTTATGGATTAATTTTGATGGTGATTCATTTCTCTTGATTCTCTAACGTTGTTGGTAGCTTTGTGGCGAAATGCTTGACAAAGAATTATTTCACAAACTACTAATGAATTGTTTGCAGGTTCGCTAGTCAAAGACCAAACAAATCAAACTTCTAACTTAGTGATTTTGCAGGTTGCCTTATATTCCAACCAAACTTTGTGTTTGTGATTTTTAATTAGGCACCTAGTATGTTTGCTAAGTAGGATGGAATGAACATGTGTTCACTTTGCTTGTCGAGTTTGACATTGGAGTAGGAGAGTATGCTCTCATCCTTCTTAGGGTGATCAGAAATCCAGATCTTCGATACCATTGTCATGTTTTGGATTGTGTGTTACCTTTAGAGGGCCTGCCTTCCCGACCATTTGCTTTCTTTTGCAAGCAAGTGACAATCGTGAGAAGGGAACGACCCAAAGTGAGCACAGCTAGAGTACCTTGGCATTCTAACTCACTATAAATAAATACCTGATGGGCGAAAGCTTTGAAGGAAGGGTTATGTGGGAATTGTAGTTACTTGGGAAGTGATGACCCTTGGACTCTTTCTCATATCAACATCTAAGTAGGGCCTCACGGTCTAAATCGTGCTTGCGCGACTACATTTGTTTGGTATCTTGGTGGGCTTAATGTCTCAATCACGCTTGCATGACACCAAGGAGTAACACTTAACATAAATCCTTATTAAACACCTTGTATTTAGAGGCCAAAAATCCTTCTAGTTGCTTGAGAAGGACGAGTTCGGATACTTGGAAGAGATACTAAGTTTGCCATGGGGAGATTTCCATGGGGACTGATGCTTGGCTGCCCTGAGAAGTGAGTGCCGTGGAGGGGAGCCCGTGGGGTCAAACATCTATGTATTCTCCTTGAATCCCATAACGAGTCTACCTCTCAAGTACCTAATGTCCTTGCCTACCATAAGAAATGTGTGAATGAGCATGATTGTCTTGAGTCTAAGTTGAAATATCTTGTCTTCTTTATTTGTCAAAAGTTGAGTTGTGTCTCATTTCGAAAACAAGATAAATTGATTCAAAACAAGGTTAAACACAAGAACATTTCATTCAACAAAGTTCAAAACACCTTCAAACATGGTTGTCAAATATTTTTCAAAATCTTGTCTTAACATTCATGTCACTTAGATTTAGGTTCATCCTAGGTTTGAATTTTTGCAAATTCATTGTCAACTACCAAGGTTAGGTTTCACCTAGGTCATACTCCTTTGCATGTGTCCTCTTGCATTAGAGTAACACCATTTCATAATTCAACCTTAGGTTTTGCCTTAGGTTGACATTGTCATACATTTGCATTTGCGTCTTTGTCCTCATAACATTAGGTCACATTTGCATACCCTAGGTCTCTTCATTAAGCTTAGGTCATTATCATATCATATTAGGGTCACTTGCATAGTAATTGTCCCTTAGCATATAGTGTCAAAACTAGGTTTTGTCATACTTGAGTAATCCAAATCTTTGATAAACCCTAAGTCATTGTTAGGAAGTCTAGACCTTATCAAACCTTTTCTATTTTTGTCATTATTATCATTTGGTCAAACCTAGCTTAGTATCTAAGCATATAGGGGAGACATTGTCATTTTGTCCTTTTTTCACTTGGTCCTTTTGTCCTTTGAGGTCTAGACATCATTTCAATTTCCTAAGGGTCTCTTTTTAGATTTGCATTTCAAAAAGTTTGTCAAAATCTTGAAAAACAACCAAAAACATAGGTTGCATTCTTGCCATAGATTGCATTTTCACCTATTTAGGTTGCATTTAGTTGCATATCATACATCATCCTTTTAAAATCAAAAATCTCAAAAACATTGCATAGTGACATGTCTATTGAAACAAGGTTTCAAGCACCAATGATGCAACAAAGTTTGACGTATCAATCGACAATGCAATCAAATTTTAATCCAAGGCAATCACAATTATATCCAACCCAACAACAAGGCAATATTGATCAAACTTTTTATGATGAAACAAGTCTCCAAATACAAAAACTAGAGGAGAAACTAGCTCAAGAAAATGAGATTTTGGAACAAAGAGTGAAAAACATTGAGAAGAATAGATCACAAATGTCCAAAATGTTTCAAAAATTTCCAGGTCGAAATCCAAAGATTGAGCCAATTGATGTAAGATCTCTTCTTGAACGATCAGACATACCAGCTCTCCTCTCCCAAATAGAGATGATGAAACAATTTCAGAAAAGGAGACAACATCAATTTCAACATTATGTGCCTCCACAACAAGAACAAGAAGGTGTTTACTATGAATCAGATTTTCAACCAATACAACCAATGGTTCAACCAATTGTTCAACATATACAACCAATACAACCAATGGTCCAATTTCAACAATATGTCCAACCAACTATACAATGTCCACAAATGGTTCAACCAATGGTGGAATATCAATGTCAACAACCACAACCAAACATTCAAAAACAAAGGTTGCAACACACACCAACCCAAGTTTCAAACATGTCAGAACAATTGAACCAAGTCCAATATCAAAACATGACATCAGATCAGAACCAACTTCTTGCCAAACAAGTTCAAATTCTAGATACAACCATGTCAAAACCTTGAAAGAAAGGTGGCTTTATTGCAATGATCTTAAGGAAACTACCAAGTGAGTTCTTTGAGGAAGATCAAACTAATACACTTATGTCTAGCAATGCCTCATTCCCTCACAAGCAAATTGACTCTCCAGTGGCATCTATCCCTACACCTCTAGAAGTTTCACAAGAACGTTCCATATTGTCCTTATCAAACAATACACCCAAGGATGCAATTATCCAAGAGCTATCCATAATTGATTGCCAAGATAATCCAATTCATGATGCACATCCTTGTCATGTTTCAAAAATACAAGACCCAATGCCACCATGCACTTTATTGCCATTACCTATTATAGAGGACCCCATTCAAAGTCCCTCTTCCTCATGTTCAAGCATTGATTCCTTGCCAGAATCCATCACAAATGTTCAAAGTGCATCCCCTTCATGCCAAATCATTGATTCCTTGTCAGAATTCTCCATACATATCCAAAGTCCAACCCCATGTCAAGAGGATGATTTAGAGCATGAAGAAACATGTCTTGAAATAGATGAAGATCAAGATCTTGAAACCTTATCATCCCATCCAATTGTTGACCAGGATCTCATCTTCCCAGAAACTCATGATGATTCCCCTATTCTTGTCCATCCTATCCAAAGTCCTATTGACACTCCATTCCCCGAGCAAGATCAAGATATCCCAGTCCATCCAATCCCAAACGATCTTCTTCTATTTCATGAACACAATATCCTTTCAAATCCCATTGGCATTCCACTTCCTAAGAAAGATCAAGATATCCCTTCCATCCTTTTCGATGATCCCATTGAAAGTCAAGAGCAAAGCACCTTTAAAGAGGATTCCAATGATCTTCCTCCTTGTCAAGATCAAATCATTCCTTTAGATCCTCTGCAAGATCCTTTTGTTCCTCCATCTCCTTGGCTTAATACTCCATATACACTCCAAGATCGCATTTCTTGTGATGATCCCATTATTTCTCCCATTCCATCTCTTGAAGAGCATGTCATTGATCCATGTCCACCACACAGTCCTAGTTTCCCTCGTGATCCTGATCCCCCTAGTGATCCTGATACCCCTCATGATTCTAACGTGTCAGTGCAAGATGTTCATGAACCCTCGACATGCATAATGAGTTCTTCTACTTTGGTGAAATCTGATCCACTTCAAGATCTCATTATTTCTCTCATATCATATCCACCTCATAATGGTCTCGCATCTTCTTCCCAAAGAAAAGAGTATCCTACAAGTCAATATATTCATAAAGGCAAAGGAGTAGACCTTCATGAGAAAGAACCCCTCCATATCAAAGAAGATCTTAAGGGTCATGGCCTCAGTGAAATTCCTCAAGACATTGGTATCCCTCCATCAAAATCCAAACATATCCCTTCCCCATCATACTTTCCATCCATCTTGGGTCCTTATATTCCTTCGTCCTCTATGCAAGGTCAGCAAAGGCACACATCCTTGAGTAAATTTCATCAATCCAAAATAACTCCATTTCATTCATATCCATCCATGCATTCCTTTCCCCCTCTAAGCAATTTGGATGCCAAGTGTAAACGTCATAAGTCTAGAAATCCACATGTATTCAAGGATCAACATGTCCAATATAATCGACATGTCAAAAAAAAGAACAAATTGATCTAAGAAAAAGAAATATCCAACAGGCCACAATGGCCCACTGAGAAAAATAAAGCAAAGTCAAAATATATATGGGTTCCTAAATCCCTTATGCAAGCAATGCACACCAAAGAACAACAAAAGCATGAAAAATACAAAACAATGTGGGTTCCTAAGCAGCTTCTTAAAGCACAAAAAGAAAAATCCAACTCGCCATCCAAAATTGATATTCCTCCATCCAAACCTCTCAAATTTGTTCCTCCATCACCTCCTTCTTCCATTTTGGGCCCTTATGTCCCAAAATCCCAAGCTATTCCTTCATCAAAATCTCCATATCCAAAACCCACTCTTCCTCCATCAGTCCATCACCTCTCAAGGTGTGTGCCAATGTCAATCTTGCCAACATTTCTATCCACTCAAGCACAGTTCTTCCAATACCCTATCCATTATCCAATGCATATTTTCCATCCTTCGATCCCTTTGATCCCATCCTTTGCATAAATCCTTGCCATAGTTTCATGTCATTTTCCATGTCCTTATCCGACCAACATCTTTGAGCATACTTTTAAAGGTCATGGTCCATTTTTTTCCAAGGCTACTATCCAAACAAAAAGATGCTTGAGTCCTTCTTCCATCCCCTATCATGTGTCCATCTTCTATTGAAAAAGTCAAAATCCAAAAAAAAGTAAAAAAAAGTGAAAAAAAAAAGACAAAAGAAAAAAAAAACAGTAAAACAAAAAAAATAATTCGCCCTCTAGTGAAAACCTAGTAAACAAGCGCCTTGGGCAAGTACTATGATGAAAACTTGGCAAACAAGCGTCATGCGTAATTTATGAACTTCTTGCACACCACACTTGGGGGCAGGTTTCCTCCTTCATATCCTATTGCCCTTCATTATCCTATCGAACCCCTGTCATTACCCTTCATATCCTATTGTCTAGTTTCCCTTTCCACATTTGATCTTGACAAGGCTGAGGATCTTCATGAGCATCATGCATCTTGTTTGTAACTTTTAGTCCATCATAGCTTTTGGTCATTTATCCATTTGCTTATTACAACCTTTCATCCATATTCCTTGGCTTATTGCAACTTTTTGCCACTATCCCGTATCCTATCCCGACCTTCAGTCCATGTCCCTTATCCATTCTTGGTCTTTCTTATCCTATCCATATCTTATCACTATCCATACACTCTTTTTCATTCCTTGATCTTGATCTGACATAAGGACACAAAATTTAAACATGGTTTCAAAAACCTCTTGACATGTCCCTCATGCCATGTCACTGCTTTACATTGTCATATCCAGTCTCTTGTCCCATCACGCAATAGCCCTTGAAAATTGCATCCACGTTGTCTCCATAATAAAAGGCCTTTGTCTTCCCTCTATCCACCAACATTTTAGCAAGCCTATTTATTCATCTATCATATTCCTTGCCTTGCTAGACACTAGGGGGCAAAAAACCAAAAAAATCAAATAATGTCCTGAAATAAATCATAAAAATTGAAAAATGTCCTAAAATAATTCAAAAAAAAAATTTGAAAAATGTCCTGAAATAATTCAAAAAAAATTGAAAAATGTCCTGAACAAAATCCCTAAAAAGTCATATAAAGTCCTGAAAAAATGAACACAAATTTTTTTTTATAAAAACTTGAAAAGCATTTTGCAAAAAATAATATCCCTTTTGTGCATAAGAAAAATCATTGAGTATACATCCAACGACTCACAATCACACACTGTGCTTTAATGAAATCATGCATAAACAGATGAACTTTTTCAATCAAACTAGACATTCAAACTGATCACAATTGTCATATCAATCGAACATCAACATCAATATCATTCATCCTTGGCACACTACCATGGGTCTTATACAGGGTGTGGTATACTCGAAACCAGACTGTGTCCTGTCTTAGACGGGGTATCGCATTCCCTGAAACTAGATAGCATGATCGTCCTATCAGCACTTTCAACTTTTGACAATGAAGATCAAGATGTTTGTTTGACTTGTTGGAATTTGTGCATCTTATCTTTTTATTGATTTATCTTCGATCATGTTCCTATGTTGTTCGATGATGTCACTGAGTGATTTAGAGTGACCAGGATGGTTCATGGTCCCTTTCTTTTTTGTTGTTGTGATTGCTGTTTGTCTGCGATGTGTCTGTCTTTTGCAAAAAGGGTTACATTTTAGCTCTGGCCTTCAATGCCATGATGCTATGCATCCATTTTGCTACATTAAAATGAATGTTCTCACCTACAAAAGTGCATTAGTGAAAGCAAGTTTTTCTTCGTCTCTAACTGTCCTCTGTCTCATTTCTTCTTACTAACATTTCTTCTGCCAGTTTGGATAGTCAGTTCGGTCTAGTGCTCCGATTTCCCCAAACACATATGCTGCATCCTGCATCCATTTGGTTAGTACATTTGCATTATATTAAGTGTCACATCAAGCATTTTATCCATGTCATATTATAAATACATCAAAAACACATCAAAATGTATCCATACATGTTCCACAATAAACAGTGCATATGCCATCCATGCATGGAAAATAACTATAAGTCATAACACATTGCATCCTATCATATCGCTGCATATCATATCATATATCAAAATAATATCGGAGTACAAAATTGGACTGTCTGTCCTAAGTATGGCCCGCAGGCTGACTACATAATGTCACACTACATAATGTCAACTGTCTACCATAAGGAGCACGTGCCTCTGTCACTGGGTGCTCCCTCTATCCTCCTCGTCCCTGCCATGTCTCAAGGATGATGTCCCTCCTATCCAAGGTCCTGGCTGTGGTGGTCTCATAGGTCCACTCACCCCCATGCTGCTCACTGACCTCCGAGAGCGTGCCCTGCTCTCTATCCTTGATCGTGCCTGATATGAAGCTGCTCTCTGCTCTGGTGGAACTGCACTCTCATATAATGTCCTCCAATGGCGTATCTCCTCTCCGGTCTCTACCAACATCTGTGCCATCTCCCGTGCACTGGCGTCCCTAATCGACCCAATATACTCAGTGACTCTCTATTCTTCTCGCTGTGCCTGGGCTATCACTGTATCTTGAGCTACTGTAAGTCTAGCTATCTCTGCTCTGAACTGATCCTGCTCTATCCTCAAGATGGCATTCTGTCTCTCTAATGTTGCAATGTGATCATGCTGACTCGCTATGGTAGCCTTGCACATCTCCATCTCCTCTATCCTAGCTGTCTCCGGCTCTATGGGTATATCCTGCAATGACTCCTGCTCGCCTGAATCTGGCTCATAATCATCATCCCTCTTATCATCTCCATCCTCACCATCCCCCTCATCCTCATCACCACCCTCATCCTCCTCATCCTCATCATCTCCCTCCTCCTCTCCTACAAGTGGGAAGTCCTCTTGTCTCCTCGGTACTGGAATATCAAGATCTGTCAATGGCACCGACCTTCGTCGTACAAACCATCTCTCATACTCCTCTGTCATCCTGGTGTCCTCCACATCTGATCTCCAATCCCACTATCTCTATTATAGCTGTGTGAAGTCAGCATATGCTATGTGCGGTTGAATCATACTCCCCCATTGACTCGTCTCTCTGGGAGATCGGGCAAAGTGTGCAGTCCTCCTAGGTACATCCTACCTCTCTGCAAACTGTCGTCTGACTCTCTCTGGTAGGTACATCTCAATCACTCTCTGGCGATTCACTAGTCGCCCAATCAGGTACCTCTCCTATCTACAATACGGTAGCTCATCACTATCATCTGACCATCCAGGGCAATCACGATATGGCCTCCATGTGAACTCTCTCAGTCTGTCTAGCTCGTGTTGCCAATACAATATGTATCCAAATGGACCTTGTCTTAGTGCTCCCCATAGCAGTACACATATGGTTGATGTGGTAATACCTGTCTCTCTGCAATCAGTCAACATATGGCTATGTGCTCGAATGCCCATACCTGTAGCAATGTGACTCCACAGCTCAAAGTCTGCACTCCCTGATATGCTATTTGATGCAACTGAAAATACAGCATAGCCAGTACACATGGTCCCCATGCATACACCATCCCCTCTGTCACCATCTACTCTAGCACTCTTCCCCATCCAATAGGGAGTCCATGTCCTCATTTGTCCCCTACTAGTAGGCATGCTATCACCACATATCGTCGATCATACTCTGATGCCATGGTCTCCTAGCCGATCTCCCTCTCTACGATATCTAGATCATCTATGTCGCACTCAAATAATCTGCACAATGCATCTCTCCCTGTCATTGGGTCATACTCTACCATCTCTCCATGAATCAAAATGCGGAGGATACGCCATATGTCCTCTAGTGTCATAGTCGCCTCTCCAGTCGCTAGATGGAATGAGGAGGTCTCCGAATGCCATCGCTCTGCCAATGCAGTAAGCAGTCCTATGTTTGCCCTAATCTCGGGCATGAATGTGATATAGTATATCCCAAGTCCTACTAATGTATCTATGTCCGTGCTCCTGAGTCTATGTCGTAACATGAAGCAGTCTGGTCGGCTCTCTCGCGTGATCAATGGATACTGTCGACTCTGCATCACAATTGGGGCATATTTTGTCAGTTTTAGGGTTTGCTCCTATGGGTTGCATTTCCTCATTTCATCCACAAATTAGGGTGTTTTTAATCTATTTTGACCTATCCTATTCTTATCCCCCCTTTTTGGATCATTCGCATGCCATTTTTGACCAAATTAGGGTTGCCAATGCACAACTGCGCCTGTGTGATGGGTCCTGTGCCTGTGTAACATAACCTATGCCTGTGTCCCATACACAAGCGCAGACGACCCTACACAAGCACAGAATTCACCCTACACAAGCGCAAAAGTCAGTTTCTACATTCCCTATGGGCCCCGCAATGTCTCGCAAGCAAGTCAAATTCATAAAATTGAAAATATGGGTTTTTGGGATACATACCACTGCTCCCGCGTCGTCCGGTCGTCTGTGTGTGTGTACATGTTCTCCGAGGTGATCTGCCATTGGAATGTTCGCCATCTCTCTGCAAGTGTCCTTTTCCAGAGCAACAACTTCTCCTCTTTGGCTAGTGCAAATGAGCAATTTTCACTCTCTTTGTTTCATTTATAGATCTTTGTCAGTGCATAGATGGACGTGCACCCTCTCCATCTCATGCTGGTCACAGTCTTTTGCACCTTCAATTGCTTGTCCTTTGTGCATCTAGTCTCCGATTGTCTGTCTGTTTGCTCCTATCATGTTCTATCATTCTTATCGATCAATTGGCCTCTTTTCTGGATGTTTCCGGCCAATTCCTCGAGGGGGCATGCGTATGTCATTGTCAGTTGTCTGGGGCATTTTCATTATTGTTCTTTGAAACAACGCTTGAAATCGCATTGTCTCAAAGAGGGGCAAAATGTAGACGTCTAAAAATGGTCAATGCTTGCGGAATCATACTTTAACATTTGTGCATTGCCTTATTTTAGGGTTTTTGCGTCGCATTAACATTTCTCCTATGATTTGCACTTGGTCTTTATCATTTGTGAGCATCGAGCCCTTCTTTTGCATTCTTCAGTTGTCTCGCTTTCGAATTTGGTCTTGTCGATAACAATCTTCAGTCATGATTTTGGTCGATCTTATCCTGTTGCATCAATGTGCGTGCTCATTTGTCATCATTTTGGACATCGTCAATCCTAATTAGGGTTTTGTCCTCTTATCAATCTTGTCATCATGTGATTGATTTGTCATCGATCGTTGTCGTTTTCAATCTTATTATCTTGCGATCGATTTGTCATCGATCCTTGTCTTCTTGTCAATTTTGTCATTTTTGCGATCAATTTGTCAACCAATCTCAATCCTTTATCAGCATTGGTCATTTATCAAGTCAGAATCATGATCAAATTGAATTGATGTCAATTATCTTTTGTCAGGACCTAATTGTCATCCTTGCATTTCTAATTCATCTTTTAGGGTTTCATGATTTTATTCATTTAACCCTGTTTGTCATTTTCCCTCTAGGTTAAATAATTTATTTATTTATCCTAAGTCTTCTTGTCACAATTAAATGTTTATTTAATTGGCTAACTAATTCCTCCCTCTTTGTGAATTAATTAATAAATGAAAAATTGTTAATTAATTCACTTAATTCCTAATTTCCTCATTTCTAATTTCCTAATTTCTAATTCATCTAATTTCAATTTTCTCCTATATTTCTCCTAATTTCATGGGAATGACATAGCAAATTTGTCATAATTTGTCACAATTGACAATCAATCAATTTTGACATAGAAATTTGTCATAATTTTGTCATGAATTATCAATCAATCAATCTTGCATAGAAAGTGCAAATTTGTCATAATTGACATTCTTGATTTGCAATTTCCATTCGAATCTCTTCATGCTAATTTGATCTTTTCTCCAATTTGTCTATAAATTGGATGATTTTCTTCAATCCCAACTAATCACTTTTTCGAACCACTTTTTCGAATCGATCCCCGAATCAATCATGCTTCGAGTATTCTTGCACTACTATCTTATCTACTTGCTTTCACATCATGCTTATGCACTAGTAGGTGAGATCCACAAACAAAGCTATTTGAAGGAGAAAGAAGGACAATGGAGCCACATGAAAGAGACATTCAAGTCTGCATTTGGTTTGCTTAGTTTTCAATCTTGAATGTCTTGTTTTCATATCTCTATTGGATGTAATTAGGATTGATCATTGCATTTGAGCTTTTGTGATTGAGCTATGACTAATATTGATATTTGCTTTGATGAATTCCGATTTCCTAGCTACACATATATGTATCCATATCATAAGCATCACATAAAAACATACATCACATAGGTACACATGCATATAGCTGCCGCAAGGATGAATCTCATATATATATATATATAATCATAAGTGTCATGATACAATGATGTCAAAATCATATGGCTACAAAATCACCCAAAGGTGTCTACATCATCATACACAAATGGTACAAAACTGATACATAGGGAGCCCTCTAAGGCTATGATGAACTCCCTCCCTCGGAGCCACCTGGCCTCAACAAAGTCTGAGCCTTGGAAGGACCCACCCAAAGATTGTCTCTCCTATCCCCTCTATCTGGTGGTGGTGGAGGACCCATGACCCCACAGCTAGATGCCTATCTCCTGTCTCTCCCTCCAGTGGTCATAATAGTCAGTGACGGTCTCTGGAAGCTCCCAGCTTACTACTCGGGTGGCACCACTCCATAGTATAGGTCTCTCGAGTAGCCTATCTCCTCCCCGGGCTGCAGAACATAGGTGTATCCAGCTCCTGTGTCCTATGCTGCCTGTCTCCTTGCCCTTAGTGCTATCTCAGCCTTTGTATAACATTGGATAGCCTGATCTCTCTCCTGCTCCATATCCCTGAGTTGTCTCCTGAGCCTATCCCTCTCCCGCTTGAGATCTTGGAACTCATCTTCCTGTCCCTGGTAGATCTCCCTCAACTCCAGAAACTCATCCTCCTCCTCTCCCCCCTCACCCTGTGGCTGCTCCTATGGCTGCCTCTGTCTGTGTACCTATGGCTACTCCTATGGCTGCCCTCGTCCCTATCCCTGTCCCTATCTAGGAACTTGTACTGCTGGCACCTATAAAGGTAATCCGCCTCTGCCCCTCACCATGTGAACCTATCGAGCCTGCCTCTCCTCTCCACCCTCTCTCCATGGAGCCAATCTCCTCTCTCCTACCACACCCCACCTCCTTCATCGGCCTCTACCTTCACCATCTCCATCATCCTCCCCATCACCTCTGCCATCTCCATCTATCAGCTCCCTTGGATCTGTTAGCCGTGGAAACGGATGCTTAGCCCAATATGCAGTATACTCTACATCCATCCCTGCATCCTCTATCTTTGGCCACATATCCCAAGGAAAGGGAATCATCTCTACCAGTTGCATCATTGCCTGATCATATGACAATAATGGCCCAGAGTGCGCCTGATCCCTCATTGTCTAAGCATACATCCCAGAACCCTGTGGCATCCACTGTATCCTGCTGAACTGCCTACCCACCCTATCCACCAACTGCCTCTCCAGCACATATGGCGCCCACCCAATCAGATACCTGCTCTGAAATGTATATGGAAGCTCCACCGCATCATCCTCCCACTCCTTGCACTCTCGGTATGGCCTCCATACTACAATGTCAATCTCATCAATGACCCTGCGCTAGTACTCCAGTCTCCCAATCCATAGCCGTGATGTAATCATGTCATACAGGTGCACAAAACTATGCCCATGGCCCCTGCCTTTGAAATGAATTGGTTGGGTAACCAGAAGATGCTCATAAGCCCACACCTGCAACAGTGTAACTCCGTAGCCCAATCTTGCTAATCCATGGTATACAAACTAATGGAGCTCATAATACAAATGTGCCAACAAACACGGTCCCCATGTGAATCTGGTATGCTGTGTCACCAGTGTCTCCAGTGTACCACCCTAGCCCACAACCAATCTTTGTGTCACCCTATCCCAACATAGGAACCCACTAATCACTCCTGCTAGTACTGCTGGTAATGCTAATCCAGTCCATGTCATCATGTCCCATGCCACGTGTCTAGCCGTCATCTCCAATCCCGGATCCTGGAACACTCATCTCAGTGCATCGCTATCCCCATCTCGATCATAGGGTACTAACTCCCCATCGATCGATATCCTCAGAATCCTGTAAATATCCTTTAAGGTGACTGTCATCCCACCCATCGGCATATGAAAACTGCAAGTCTCTGAGTACCATCTCTCAGCCAGCGCAGTCAACAACCCCATGTTCGCCCAAAACTCAGGCACATACAAAATATGTCTCAAGCCCATAACCTCAATCGTTGCCCTATCTTCAAATGTCAGCTCCGGTTGTAAACTCTGAGTCGATGGGAATCTCTCCCATGACTCCAACATAGGTAGGTACTCCTGTAGTCAAGCAAATCAACTGTGTCAGTTAAAGTGGTATTCCCTTTTCATCACAAAATGCTTCTTTTTATCTAAGTGCTTATGGTATTCCATCCTAGTGACACTCACTGTTCATCACAAAGTGTTGCTATTTATCCTAGTGGTACTCCTCATTCATCACAAAGTACTACATGTTTTTGCACTTCTTGTTCATCAAAAGTGCTGCTCATATTTGCACTCCCTGTTCATCACAAAGTGTTGCTCATATTAGTACTCCCTGTTCATCACAAAGTACTATGTCTTGGCATTCCCTATTCATCAGAAAGTGCCTCGATCTATCCTATCCTAGGGCCTCTGCTCGAGTGTATCCTCTTGAGTAGTTTCCTAATTGGCAACATATGTTCTATCACAAAATTATCAAATCCTAGCCCTATATGCTATCCTAGTCTTCCTTAGAGGACCTGCTTGAGTGTATCCTCTTAGCAGCTTATCCAATCGACAACGTATGTTCATCACAAAACTGTCGATTTGGCCTAGAAGATATAAACGTGCCTTCATGACATAAACGCACTTGAATATTACATAAACATGTCTTCTCTGCACAAATGCGCCTGACGCACATAGACATGCCTCTGCTCTGCATAGACACACCCATATAGCACAAACGTGCCTGCACAACATAGACGCACTCGCATTTGGTATAAACGCTTTTTCATTCGTAGACACGCCTGACACAAACATAGACATGCCTAGCTTACCCATACGTGCCTGGCACCAGCACAGACATGCCTTAGCATTTTTTGACCTTGTTTGACATTTCTAAACACGCATTTATTACACTACCTAGCATGCATTTATGACAACATTTCATGCAACAAAGTACAATGAGGTTTTGCGATACTTACTGGCTCTCCTGCATCTGTTGGCCTCTGAAATCGATGAACACGATCAAATCTGTGAACCAATGTCATCGCTGCTGACTGCTGCTGCTCTATTCTCTCTCTGCACTCTGATCTCTTGGATGTGTGGATGACAATGAGGATTTTTTTCCCTAGTAGTCTATCTTATAGACTACCCTATCCCTAGCCCTCATTTCCCGAGTCAGTCTTCTTTATCTCACGACTCTATCACTCTATCAGGTCAGTCCATTCTAGCCTTTCTTTCTTATTGAGAGATTGTCTGCAATCTTTTCAGACATTTTCATCCAATCTCTCGAGGGGGCATATCATTCCCATCTTGGGGCAACTTTGTATCAATTCATATTATCTTCTTTGAAACAACGCGACAAGCTACAGTGTCTCAAAGAGGGGCAAAATGTAGACACCTAAAATTGTCATGTCTAATTAAATAAATATTTTATTTATTTAATTATTTTAGCCTAACTTCTATTAATTGAATAAATCTTTGTTTATTTAATTAATTCATTTATCCTCTTCTAGCCTTATTTCTCATTTAAATAAAAACCTTTATTTATTTAAATTATCCCTTTTCCTAAATTAAATAAATACTTTTATTTATTTAATTGATCCCACTTCCTCTATTAATTAAATAAATCTTTATTTATTTAAATTAATTCATTAGCCTTTTCTACCCATGACACATGTCATTCATCTCTTAATTCCTACACTACCTACCCTCTCATTATTTTCTTATTTCTTCTACCTACCCTCTAATCATAGCCAACCATTTATCTTTTACACCTCTTAATCTTATCCCTCCATTTCTTATAGTGTCTTCTATATAAGGAGATGCTTACTTCATTATCAACCCTATGCATTCTAATCAAGTATCGTAACATTCGAACTTTCATATGCGATCCTTCTTGCAACCACATTTCTGTTCTTTGTTGAGCTCTTGTGCACACATAAAATCTGAGAGCAAATATATCAAGCAAGATCAATGGAGATAGGAAGAATAGTGATCCAAACCCTATTGGACATGTGATGGTATAATCTTTGTGATTTCATTTGATTTGCATTGTCTTAGGTAATCTTCATATGTTATGGTGGATCTTTGTTGTTGCTAGGCTAGGGTTTTATGGTTGAATTCAGTTAGCCTTTCAATATTGTTGTTTCCACTTTTCACCATAAACAACTACATAAAAATCCAGACTACAATCCAGAGAAATGACTGAACTGCAAAGATATCATCTCCTATGCCTGAGTACAGTTCTAGTTAAGCTCAATACCAGAGGACTAAATCCTCTTACATAAACCCAATTTGATCTCCAATGATCGACCAAATCCTCTACCTGAATTATAAAACATTATTCGCACATCACATATCCATATCCCATTTCCATATGTGATCTACAATGAGATCTTAAGTCTATATATACAAACCCTCAACCATAAACAATCAGGCTGGCTACCAAACAATAAACCAATTATATAATTACAAAATATGTCAGCCTTAGACCAAACAAATAATATCCAACACGTAAGACATCCTGAAAACACATCGAGAGGTCCAATCCACATGTTACATTAAACCAGTCCATAACCTAGATCATCCAGGACCCAATATAAGTCCACATGATAAAGCAATGATCTCCATCTGCCAAGTCTCGAACATGATCACCACCAACATCTTGAATCTCCACTATAAATTGCATGAACACCACTTATGCATATCATCAAAGATCTTCATCTAAAGCTCTATCGGTGAAACCCTCGCTAGAACCAAAAGCCAAGCTTCCAAGCAAACATGATAGCATCCGATCACTAGACCAAAACTAACTGACTAAATATGAACATGAGTAACATGAATAAGCCAATTCCATAACCAAATCATATGGGAGCCTACCGGATCATGCCGGATCCAAACCAAACAGAAACTACTCAACCTACCAGGACCAGAAGGGCGTCGGTAAAGCATCCAAATGGCTAGTGTTGACATCAATGATAAAACATCAATGCAACACATAATCAATTCATCCAAATGGCCAACAATCCCCCCCTTTGGCATTGATGGCAACACTAGATGTGAAAAACATCTAAGTACCAAGAAATGCCAAACAAGTCTCCCCCAATGGAAGACAACCAACAATCTCCTGCTCAAAGATATAACAATGAAGTTCTAAAATAAAGACCAAACTCCCCCCTTGAATGATATCTCTGTAAAGCTCTGAATTTTACATATATCTCTCTCCCTCTAATGTATACAAATCCTTAAGTTTTTCTTTTTCACATCAATATCTCTCCCCTTTTGACATTAATGCCAAAAATCTTACAAAAATATCAAAGCAAAACCATAAACCATTGAATCACAAAGCTAAATACTCCCCCTGAGTAGTAGCATCCCCACATCAGTGCCGAAATGAAAAATATCTCTGATAATGCATACCAAACTGATGCCAAACCACATCAATCAAGTCTCTATCAGAGGGGCAGAAACCCCTAATCTATCTCTGAAGTACTCAAATGATTCCTTAGGCAAAGGTTTAGTGAAGATATCTGCAATTTGTTCTTTAGTGTTCACATAAACTAGTCTAACTTCATTTTCTTCCACCTTTTCCTTCAAAACGTTGTACTTGATAGATATGTGCTTTGTCTTAGAATGAAATACCAGATTCTTTGATATATCAATAGCAACAGAGTTATCACAGTGAATAACTACCGGTCCATCAAAATCCACCTTTATATCCTTCAACATTTGCTTCATCCATAAAACTTGTATACAGTTAATAGTAGCAACAACATACTCAACTTCAATAATAGATAAAGAAGTACATGATTGTTTCTTGCTGATCCATGAAACAAGTTTCTTTTCAAGAAAGAAAGCTCCACGTGAAGTACTTTTTCGGTCATCAACATCTCTAGCCCAATCTGTATCTGTATATGCACATAATGTAAAGTCATCATCCTTAGGGTACCACAAACCATATTCAAATGTACCTTGTAAGTATCTAAAAATCCTTTTCACCGCACTTTCATGATTTTTTCTAGGATCACTCTGAAATCTTGATACAATACAAACAACATTCATTATGTTAGGCCTAGTCTGAGTCAAATAAAGTAGACCTCCATTCATATATTCGTATCTTGTAGGATTTACCAGTGCAGAAACATCTTTTTTGTGAATTTCTCACTTGTAACTGTATATGGTGAAAATGGATAACAACAATATTGAAAGACTAAATGAATTCAACCCCAAAACCCTAGCCTAACAACAACAAAGATCCACCATAACATATGAATATTACTTAAGACAATGCAAATCAAATGAAATCACAAAGATTATACCATCACATGTCCAATAGGGTTTGGATCTCCATTCTTCCTATCTCCATTGATCTTACTTGATATATTTGCTCTCAGATTTTATGTGCACAAGAGCTCAACAAAGAACGGAAATGTGGTTGCAAGTAGGATCGCATATGAAAGTTCGAAAGCGTAGTCAGGGCTGAATGCATAGTGAGGGTAATAAATTGATTAGGATGCATAGATTGATTAGAAATGATTGATTAGGGTTGATAATGAAGGAAGTATCCTCTTATATAGAAGACACTATATGAAATGGAGGGATAAGATTGAGAGGTGTAAAAGAGGTCGGCTATGATTAGAGGGTAGGTAGAGGAAATAATAAAATAATGAGAGGGGTAGGTAGTGTAGGAATTAAGAGATGAATGACATGTGTCATAGGTAGAAAAGGTTAATGAATTAATTAAATAAATAAAGATTTATTTAATTAATAGAGGAAGTGGGATCAATTAAATAAATAAGATATTTATTTAATTTAAGAAAAGGATAATTTAAATAAATAAAAGTGTTTATTCAAATGAGAAATAAGGCTCGAAGAGGATAAATGAATTAATTAAATAAATAAGGATTCATTTAATTAATAGAAGAATTAGGCTTAGACAATTAAATAAATAAAATATTTATTTAATTAGACATGACAATTTTAGGTGTCTACAGTAACCATATGAGTACTTACCGGTTTAGAATCTCCCATACCAAATTTCTTCAACAATTCCCTAGCATACTTAGTTTGAAGATGAAAATACCTTTCTTAGTTTGAGTAATCTGCAAACCTAAGAAAAATTTCATTTCCCCAATAATAGACATTTCAAATTCCTTCTCCATATTCTTAGAAAATTCTATGCATAACTTATCTTCATCTCCAAAAATGATGTCATCAACAAATACTTCAATAATCAGTATATCATCATTAGTGATTTTATAATATAAATTACTATCAGCGTTACCCTTAGTAAAACCAAGCTTCAAAAGATATTTCTCAAACCTTGCATACCAAGCTCTAGGTGCTTGTTTCAATCCATATAAAGCTTTCCTTAACCTGCAAACTATGTTTGTATCATTTGATAGTGAAAAACCATCAGGTTGCTCAATATAAACTTCCCCATCAAGATCCACATTAAAAAATGCACACTTAACATCCATCTGATAAACCTTGTAGTTCTTATGAGCAACATAAGCAAGAAATAATCTCACAACTTCAGTCCTAGCTATAGGTGCAAAATTCTCTCCATAATCAATTCCTTCTTTTTGAGAATATCCTTTACAAACCAATATAGCCTTATTCCTTACAACTTGACCATACTCATTCAATTTATTCCTAAAAACCCATTTAGTTCCAATAACATTCTTATTTTAGGCTAAGGAACCAAAGTCCATGTATCTAATCTAATTCTTCTTCCATAGCTTTCAACCAATATTCATCTTTACATGCCTCAATTACTGATACTAGTTCAACTTGAGAAATTAAGCATACCTCAATAGTTGTCAGTCTTCTTCTTGTCATTACTCAATTGTTTTTATCCCCAATGATCTGTTCTTCTGAATGATTCAATCTCACATACCTAGGAGTCTTCTAAATCTCTGTTCCTCTTCCCAGTTCTTCAGTTACTATAGAAATTTTTGATACTCCTAGAGTAACTAGTTTAACACTTTGTTCCGGTAAAGGTGCTACCGGTTCAGATATAATCATTTCCACTGTTGGTTCCTTCTCATAAACTCCGATTTGACCTCAATTCAGATCATCCACCTTGACATTAGCACTCTCCACAATTCTCTGCAATATCTTGTTACAACATCTATATGCCTTACTTTCATTAGAATAACCAAGAAATATGCCTTCATCACATCTAGGATCAAATTTGCCAATGATATCATCTCTCTTGATATAACATTTACTACCAAATATTCTGAAATACTTAATTGTAGGTGTATTGCCAAACCATAATTCATAAGGTGTCTTGTCAATTTTTCCTTTGATATGTACTCTGTTGAATGTATAAACTGTTGTGCTCACTGCTTCTCTCCAATAGATATGAGGTAGATTAGATTCCATCATCATTGTTCTAGCAACATCCAAGATAGTTATGTTCTTTCTTTCCACAACTCCATTCTGCAGAGGTGTCCGGGGAGCAAAAAATTGTCTTCTTATACCATGCTTCTCACAAAAGTTATTAAACTCACCAGATGTGATTTCTCTACCATGATCTGACCTCAAACATTTAATGATCAATCCTGTCCCAGTTTTCACTTTAGCCTTAAAGATTTTAAACTTTTCAAATGCTTCAGATTTTTCCCTTAGAAAAGTAACCCACATCATTCTAGAATAATCATCAATAATTAGCATGAAATATCTATCACCTTGAAAACTTTTAACTCTACCAGGGCCACATAAATTAGTATGAATAAGATAAAGAACATCATTATATTTGTCTTGAATACTCCTAAAAGAGGTCATGACCTGTTTACCCATTTGACATTCTTTACATACCGGATTATAGGGCTTCAAAATCTTAGGTATATCTCTAACTGCCTTAGTTGAACTGATCTTTACAATGCAATCAAAATTCACATGACACAACCTTACTTCATACTTACTTCTTATTGGTCATTTAGGTACTCTTCTAGCAAATAGTGCTTCAAGTTTCTCAAACTCTTCATCTTCTCTCTTCATATCATCCAATTCCTTTGCATACATAGCTTTCCAATCTTAGTTACCAGTTGCTGATGTAGATGCATGAAAAGCAAGTTAAGTCTTCACAGCTCTAGAAGGTCCAAATTCTTCAAGCTCAAAAGAAGATAATTTCCCAACCAAGGTATATCTATTGATAGATGTATTAGCCATTGTTCTCAACTCATTAATAGCAGTAGCCTTCATCTTGTAAGCCGGTGGTAGGGCTCTCAAAACTTTAGAAACAATTTCATCTTTGCTCAAAGTTCCACCACAATATTGAATTCCCATAACAATCTCATTTACCCTTTCCATGAATGCAACAATCCTTTCATCTTATTCCATCTTCAGGTTTTCATATCTCACCTGATAACCATCAAGTTTAGTAATCTTCACTGTAGCGTCGCCTTAATTAAGAGTATCCAACTTATCCCATATATCCTTTCCAGATGGTTTGTCAATCAATCCCATTATTTGCTAATCAGAAAGTGCACACAATAGGGCTTCTCTTGCTCTACAATCATTCTCAAGCTCCTTATCTAGGTTTGTTGGAGGAGGATTTCCAAATGCCAGATTATAAGGTGTCACACCATTCTGTGTGATCTCCCAAATCTCCTTGCCAAGACATCTCAGATGGGTCTCCATCTGAATCTTCCATACTGTGTAATTTGTTCCATCAAGCCTAGGAATATCCCGCCGAAAGATATCTCTAGATGAACTAGATGAACTTGAACTGTTAGTTGCCATAAGATCTTCCTCAAGTGGTTAAGCTTTCTGTAAAGAGGACCAAAGCTCTGATACCAATGGTTAGACAGTTCAAATAACTGGAAGACAACTGAGAGGGGGGGGGGTGATTCAGTTGTCATAGATTACCAAAACCTTAAGCAATGAAAACTTTAATACCACAACCCAAAACATTAATACCAAAATTCTTAAACCAAATACTAGAATAACAGTTAAACCAATTAAGTATGAACAACAATCACATAATAAATACCATCCACATGACACCAAGATTTATACGTGGAAAACCCGGTAAAGGGAAAAACCACGGTGGGAAGCCTACCCACAATCATATAATACTTCCGCAGTAAGTATGTGAATTACAATTGAGGGGCCTGCACTTGCAGGATCACCAACAACTTAGAGCGCACTTCTCATCACAAAAAGAGCCTCACTGACTACATAGAAATCTAGACTATAATCCGGAAGAAGTGTTGAACTGCAATGATAGCATCTCCTATGCCTGAGTACAGTTCTGGTTAAGCTCAATACCAAAGGACTAAATACTCCTACATAAACCCAATTTGATCTCCAATGATCAACCAAATCCTCTGCCTGAATGATATTGCATTATTTGAACATCACATATCCATATCCCATTTCCATATGTGATCTACAATGAGATCTTACATCTATATATAAATACCCTTGACCATAAACAATCAGGTCGGCTACCAGATAATAAACCAATTACATAATTACAAAATATGTTGGCCTTAAGACCAAATAAATAATATCCAACACATAAGACATCCCGGAAACACATAGAGAGGTCCAATCCACATGTTACATTAAACCGGTCCATAACCTAGATCAACCGAGACCCAATATAGGTCCACACACTGAAACAATGATCTCCATATGCCAAGTCTTGAACATGATTACCAACAACATCCCGAATCTCCACTAGAAACTATACCAACACCACTTATGCATATCATCAAAAGCTCTGCCGGTGAAGCCCTCATCGGAACCAGAAGCTAAGCTTCCAAGCAAATAGTATAGCATCTGATCACTAGACCAAAGCCAACTAATTGAATATGAACATGAGTAATATGAATAAGACAATTCCATAACCAAATCATATCGGAGCCTACCGGATCCAAACCAACCAAAAACTACTCAACCTACAGGGACCGGAAGGGTGTCGGTAAAGCATCCAAACAACTAGTGTTGACATCAATGACAAAACATCCATGCAACACATAATCAATTCATCCAAATGGACAACATAGATTACACAAATACTCATGGTAAAGTAGAAGAGAGAGAGATGAAGAAAACGAGGAATGCAGAGAAAAATCATAAGGAATATAAGGTATCGCTAGTTTTGAGGAACCAAGACGCCAATCTTAGGATCTTAACTCACTCAAAAATATGCAAGAGCATAGGAACCGAAAAGACAAACAAAGTAAAAATATAGAAAAAACACACAACAATAGCTAAAGACCAAAACAAGACCTCAAGTCAGCTAGCCGAAGAGACCTCGATATCAAAATGTCTCAACAACTAACATCATTCTTGAAAAATGCCATCTCATGAACACAAGCGATCACATAAAAGAGAAAAGAAAGCATCATCCAGGAACTATTAATAGAAAAACTATGAGTTCATGAGAGGAAGAAGAGAGAGCATGGATACATGCTAGATATGTTTATCCAAGTGATCCATGAGAAGAATGATGAGAAAGGGCATAGAATACTCGCCCCTAGATGTTTTTATCTAGGTGATCCATGGTGGGAAAGGACATGGACAACTCGCCCCTAGATGTTTTTATCTAGGTGATCCATGTGGGGAGGGGAGTAGGAATAATCTATCTGTTTTTAGCTAGTTCCATTCATCCTCATGCATGTGTGCAAGTGATGTCTGGTATCAAGTGTATATCACCTCGTGTAAGAGTCTTTGATCTATTTTTTAGTGTGCTTCAACATGTTTAAGACATGTAATGATGCATAAAATGGTGATGAAGCATGAGGATGAAACGATCCCATGAATAATGGATGAAATGAGGATTAAGCATGAGGATGCCATAATCCCATATTGATAAATAAATTAAGGATTAAGCATAAGGATATAATAATCCCATAAATGATGGAAAAAATAGGGATGAAACATGAGTATACAACAATCCCATATTGATAATTGATGGTCAAAGATGCAACTAGGAGGCCGCATATATGGCTCCCTCCTTAAGATATCAACATAGTCCTATGTTGATGTCTTAAGGAAGAAAAAAACAAGGATACCCACCTTCAACACCAAGGAGATATCCGCTAATCATTCCAAGCTAGAAAGAAAGACTCCTGAGTAGGCTTGTTTCTTTAAGCAAGGAAGAGATAATTGTAAAAGAGATATCTTGAAACAAGTGTAAAGGTATCCTTTTGAGATATGTATGATTAACAAAGAATGAATAATCTTTGCATAAAGATATCTACCTCCAAGAGTAGAGGAGATATTTAATAAAGATGAAATCTTGGAAGGATAAGAGGACTAAGAATACACACCTTCTCCAAAGTGGATTCTTAGGATTGCACACTTTCACTAAGGAGAGATTATTCAAAAAAGATGCACCATTTCAAACAAGAAATGCACACACACTCATGAGAAATGACATCAAATTATGAAAGATGCAACTTGACAAAGGAATAAGGAAATCTTTATAAAAAGAGAGAGAGAATTGAAATATTATTCTTTCCCCCCAAGCATGGAGACAAGGACACCAAAGACAGATCATCTATAAAAGGAACACTCTTCTAAAATAAGAAAAAGATCCTCAGCAGGAATGCATATCACCATATAAAAGGATTCATTATAAAAGATACAAATCAATGAAGAAAAGAATTTGATGAATTATTATAGACTCAACATTAAGGAAGAGGTCCAATTAGGGATATGCACTTATAAGGTGAGGATAAGATCCTTGTCAGTGATACTTGTTCCAATAAGAGGAAGGAGATCCCCAAAAAGGATATACACCTCCACAATCGATAAGAGATCCTTAATAAAGGTCCTACTTCACAAAGGGAAAGTGAGAAAGGATGATTGAAAGGCTATTCTTTCCCCCCAAGCATGGAGACAAGAATTAAAATACTATTATGTTGCTACCAAAGTATGATTGCACTTTAAATTGTACCACCATGAATGACAATGAGCCCCCAATAAGAGAGCTACCAATGCCACATAATGAGGAGCAACATAATAGAAACTTAGGTGTTATGTGAAAGGAAAAATATGAGAGTCCAAATCATTGCCATCTAGTATTTGAATGGTGCCAGTTACACACTAGTACATTTGGGGCTGATTTTCGATGGCCTATCGTCGGTATTTCGACTACTTTTTGTCGGACTACCAATAAATGAAGCCATCAAAAACATGTTGTCAGACATTCCAACGATGCCATCTAACATCAGAATTCTGACTACATCCTAAACTCTTCCGACGATGGCCATGACCACTCCTTGGACCAAAAGTATCGTCAGATGGACGTCGAAATTCTGACGCTCACTAGGAATATGCATCGACTATGACTACGACAACCATCTGACAAGAAAGTGCCATCAGACATTCAACATCCTTGTTGGATGTTTCTTTAATTGGCATCGCAATTCTGATGCCTGCTAGAAACTTTGCACTGACGAGGATGCTGTTGATCCGATGGTTTGATCATTGGTGCAAAGTTGTGTTGTCATCGAAATTTTACGACTACGACGACCATCCGACAAGAAAGTATCATCGGATGTTTCTTCAATTGGCATTGTAATTCTGACGCCTGCCAAAAACTTTGTACCGATGAGGATGCTATTGATCCGATGGTTTGTCTGTCAGTGAAAAGTTGTGTGGCCGTCAAAATTTTGACAGAGATTGATTTAAAAAAAAAAAAAAGAATACGCATGCCAATTACAATGGTGCTTGTTGGTTCACTTTTAGCATGTGGGGTATGATTCAGATTGAATGAGAGGTAATACATATGAATTTTAATTGTCATTGACAACATTAAAATTCAATAGTCAGGTATCCAAGCTAGCTACAATTTTCAACACACAATAGAGATCACTGCTCCACTAAGGTTGAGATTGTAGCACTAATAATAAGGTTGCTGCCTTAGTTGATAATAGGACCACTCCTCAAAGACAATGATATGTACCTTTATTGCTGTGTATATATCATTCTTTGCATTAACAAAGGGTCAGATTGATGTTTGGGCATGATTTGAGTTATAGAAAATTGTGAAGTCTTGAAACAAGACAATTTTCCCTTATTAGAGATGGTGTGAGTCTAGTTGTCATGGCGGGGACATGATAGAAGCTTGTGTGTGAGAGTTAGAGTTGAAATAGTTTTCTATGTAAGGATGGGACAGTGTTTCATTTTGGTTCTAAGGGGAGATAGATCTAAATTCATATGGCAAAATAGGATATACAACCATGGTGAAAATCTTGAAGAATCTATTCATGTTCTGATCGGCCTTGGGTGTTAAGGACTTCTATAATTTCATTAAATGTTTGTGATTGACAAAGTTACCTAAGTTACCTTTAGTCAAGTCATGGTGTTGGACTTCTTGGACAAGAGTGTTTACTAAAGCTTATAGTTTAACTAAAAATCAAATTTAAGAAGATTAAACCATTCTAAGAGGATCCTCCAATATCCATGGCCATGATGTAGTGAGCTAATGATTCATTTTGTAAGGTTTGTAGAAGTTTGTTGCATATTTTCGATTGTGTCATTGATCTCCCATTATCTATTAGGGAGTAGGAGACACTGATTAGGTGACTCCACTGATTTGTTCAGGTCGATTTTACATTTATTATTTATATGATTTGGGTTTGCATATGAATAATTTGAGTATTGATTAAGGCACATGTTGGCCATGAATTGTGAATGTGAGGGTCATAATTCCCAATTGTATAGTACAAGTAGTGAAAATATAAAAAAACATCTTAACAACCCAAATAGTTATGAGAGTTGAACTTTAGGCTAGATTTAGTTGTAAAGTCGATAATGAATTCAAATGATAAAAAAATACAAGGAGTTCTTGTTATCTTTCATGCTAGGGCAACAAAATATCATGTACAATATATAAATAATTAGTTGTATATATATTTTAACTTTTCTCCACTCCAATAACAAAATATCCTTGTGATTGACCAAGCAAAGTGATCTAAACCTTATAAACTAATAAAATTATCCTGATGTTTGCCAAAAATAGTGATTCAAAACCTTGAAATATTAATCTTTCCTTGATGATTGCCAAAGAAAAGTGATACCAAACACTAGAAATAAATAAAAGTGTATGCATTTTATCTATAAAGTCTGTAATTATTAACTAAAGAAATATGTATATATAGTGCAAGGCATCTTTCAAAAGGAATTTAAAGCATTCACCAAATGAGGAGAGGAAAGTTATATGTATGGGTTCTATTAAGTTTAGAGCAAATCATTTTGGAGGAGATGTAATTCTAATATTGTGCTTTGGAATTCTCTATTCAATAACATTCATTTGGCTTTTGTGTGTGTGATATGCTTGCATTATAAATCTCTGAATTACAAAATGGATACCTGAAGTTTTGCCTCAAACCCAACAAAGGCAAATTGATCAATATTCTTAGATCCAACCATGTCTACTAGCATCAATCTCCCTCCCACGACAGGTACATCCAAAGTTATCAAATGAGAATGATAATGGAAGATAGAAAAGAATGAACCTTTCGAAGATCTACTAGAATAAAACAAACTTAAAACAATAAACATTGTATTAAAAATAATTTCCCACCTCGAGAGTATTTTATTTTTCAAGAGCTGCTCAAGTCCAGCAATTTCAGACTCATTTCTTTGACTTTCCACTGGGCTAACTTCTCCCTCTTTATCAATCAAATTTGTTAGCACATCATTTTGCAGACATATAACAAGTTATCAAACCAATTAAGAATGAAATACAATGAAAAATAAACTTAGAAGATATAATTTCATGAATATATTTAAGGCATGATTTGAATAAGGATCATACGTGTGAGTATATGTATCTTATAAAGCATGGGATGTGTTGGTTCCCAAAACCATAGATTGGAAATCAAAGAGTATTCCCACTTCTCCTAATGATCTCTCAATCAGTCTTGGCCAACAAATGGGAATGGTTGCAAACCAAATTCCCCTGCACTTTAGGCTTCGCTCAACCTAGGCAGGTAAACCTTATCACCCAATCCACTCTGTTGGTGTGAAACTTTTCTATAGCTAATTTAGAAAAACTTATAGCTCCAAGATGGCAATTGTTCTTGAACCCAATTTTATTATCTGAAAACTATTACTGTTACTTGTAAATGAATGTTTATAAAATGATAATTGTATGATTTATAAATATATTTCCTTAATGAAGCTCACTCTGAAAATACTTGATTCAAATATATAAAATCAACAAAAGATCAGTACCTTAATTCCTTACTAATTTCATACCATTTCAAATAAGAGATTCTACGTATAACCTTAGAGACAATTTTAAATATGTGTTAATGAAACAAGACCATCATTTCAAAGGCTTCTATATGAGTTGTAATTAAAATATAACATCCAGTTAGTCTTACTGAATTTAACCTTACTGTGAGAGACCAATAAGACAATTTGAAGTTTTTCAACCAATCCTCCAAACTGATATTCAAACTGAAAATCAACCTGTATGCGGGAAAAGCGGTTTGATAAAATCCAAAATGTGAAAATATTTCAAGGAATTGCCCACACACCCATGAGACTCTTGGTGCAAGTTATGGAGCCATGAGGAATGACTCAACTTCCCAAGGAATGTTCCATGGTTCTCTATCTCACAAGGTCCCTCAAGCCAATGCCTTTGCTCTCAGATCATTGAGCAAAGTGACTTAGGGATGATGAATGCAAGAACGAGGGATGCTTTTGATTGAATTTAGTATGAATACATCCTATTTATGCATGATTCTAGTAAATGAACTAAACTAGATGATAAGATGACAAGGTTAGTAAAAATACTATCCTAACATGATATACTAGCTATATGATTTAATCTAAGATGATAGAAATACTCTAAAATGCTTATTAGATTAATTTCTATTACAAAGAGAGGCCAAATGCTTGTTAAAATTAAGTATAAGTATGATGCTAAAGACTTGGATGATGGAAATGAAGGAATGAGAGTTCTATTTATAGGAAAAATAGGGCAATGGATGGTCAGGATTGAAGGATCTAATCAAGGGTTAGGATTGAAAGCTATCAATCCATGTTTGCAATTCTCACCAATGAAATGGTGATAATTGTCAACATAAGGCTTCTTGAGAGGAGAGGTAAGAAGCATTAAATGCTTGAGAAGACATGAAGGTTACCTTAGAAGGTAAAGGTTATCCATTGGATAAAGCTTTTACCCAAAGGATGAACTCTCGTGCAAAGGTTAAGGGGATAACCATGGTCAAAGCAATGAATGCTTGATGAGACCCCTAGGTTAGATGAGGGTTAAGTTAGGCAAAAAGTATCTAACCATGCCACTAAGGGTTAGTTAGCCATTAATGGTTTGAAGACTTTGGGGACAAATTTGTAAGAGTCCTTCCAAATTTGGGGGTTTTCAACAAGTTAGCTTGTTGAAGGCATAAAGGCTTTAATGCCTTTGGAAGACTTTACTCCAAATTTGAGAAGTGACCTCCTCAAATTTAGGGAAAGGGGATAATTGATGGGTTTAGGTTAATTGATTAGGATTAGAGGTATTCTAGAAGAATTTAGGAAGAGGGTTAGGAGGCAAGTGAGAGATGTAGGAAAATGCAAGTGGATGAGGGATAATAGGATTTAATTAAAATAAATTGCTTTATTTCAATTTGGTTGCAAGTTGGGGATTTAAATAAATTAGGTTTATTTAATTGGGGTGAACTATTTAATTAAATTTAAATTTAATTAAAAAAGTAGAGAGAAGGGATTTAATTAAATTAAATGATTTATTCAATTAAATGATATAAAGGGCTTAAGTGAATTTAAATAAATAAACTGAATAATTTATTTAATTAAATAGAAGAATGTGGGTGATTTAATCAAATTAGATTTAACTAAATAGAGGAATGAGAATAAAATGAACATTAAATATTCATTTAGGAATATGGTCATTTTTATACGTCTACATTTCGCCCCTCTTTGAAGTGACATGTGTGAACATGTTGATTCAAAGAAAAATGATGTGTCATCATGATTTGGTTATGATTAGTGGGATGTTGTGTCGAGATGTTCATGTCGTGCCCCATATTTGGTAAATGATGACCCAGTTTTGATAAATGATGTTGATAATGCCCCCTCGAGAGAAGAGATTACTTTAGTGGCGAATATTCGCCAATGGCAAATTTTTCACGTCGGCCATGTCAGAAATGGTGAATATTTTGTACCGAATAGGGGTGGCCATGTCGCCAGAACATTATCAATTTCCGTCAAAGTCACGGCCTGATCGCCATATGTTTTATGCAATTAAATGTTTCTATGCGATGATTTCACCAATACAATATATGGTGGACACATGGTAAATTTAATTGTTTCGCCTACACTCTCCAAGGTTTCCTTAATAGATGACCTTAATTTGCCTATAGGCATGTGTAGATTTGTTAGCTAGGGGGACCCAATTCGCCCGACATCTTGTCGATGCGTGTCTCCATTCACCCCAACTTTCACTGACTATATTGTATTCGCCTATTATTTGGATGACCTATAATCGCATCAAAAATTACATAAGTCATATTTGGACGACCTATAATCACCTTGAAAATTACACAAGTCGTGTTATAGTTACGCGAGATTCACGAAATATTTGTATACGATATAAAATTCTTACGGAATTCGCCATATAAGGATTGGTATAAATACATGCAAAGATCAGATCTATCTCAACACAATCTGGTGGGTTCTAGGCTCTAAATTCTAATCAATAGCAAAGTTTCAGACTAGGGAAAATCATTGTTGTTGACTACATTGGCGACTGCTAGTGACCTAAAGCCTAAAGGTGAGTGATCATATTTTTGAAATGGTATATTATACATTATAGTCTATTATTGCTTCTTCAACAACTTGATATTTTTTTGGCAGCCTTTATTTTGTTGGAGATGTCGAACAGGAAGAGGGGTAGGAAACCTGAATGTGGGGAAGGCCAGGAGAGGCCAACAAAAAGCAGAACGTTGTCTTCATACTTTGGCATTGGAAAAGATTGTGGTGAAAATCAAGAAGGTACATCATCACAAGTACAAGTATAAAATTCGCCACCTACACCGCATGTTGAAGACGACGACGAACTTGATATCTTAGATCAAGATGATCTTGAAGAAGATTATCTAGTAGATACCCAAGTTAGCCGGAATGATATAATCAACTTGGGTGATAATGCCATTGATGATAATGCATGGAAGGGGAAAAGAAAAGCCATATCAAAAAAGGGTGAACCACAATCCAAAAAGGATCGGGAGTGGGATATGTCAGTGAGGAATTTTCAAATTAATTGGGCATCAAAGTATCCATTCATTGAACTAGTGGATAATCCAATTGAAGGCGAGCCTCCAATAGAATGCATGTGTAAGATTTGTAGTTGGAAACATAACAAGGAAATTAGGTTGCAGCTAAAATTTGACACCATAGAAAAGCATATGGGTAAAGTTTATGAAAAACAAATGATAGACGAGGTTGAAAAATCAGTGATAAGATGGAAAACAAAGGAGGAATGTAAGCATGTGAGGAATGCTGAAGAGTATTATTTTCATGAGAAAATATAGACAAAGCCTGCTGAAATTAAAGGTTCTATTGAAGCTATTTTTGGAAATGCAACGCAAATAGAACAACTGGGAAAAGCTATTTAGTTAAGCGTTGTTTTTTATATTTTGAGCAAAGGGCATGCTATGACATATTTCCTATCAATTAGTGGTTTATTACACTTTTTGAAAGTTCCTAACTATCCTAATAGACTCTAGTCAGTAAACAGTGGATGGGAATGGGCAAGTTGTCTTGCTGAGGTTGAAAAAGAAGATGTAAAGGAAAAAATAAGAGAGTCAAACTTTATTGCATTTTCTTTAGACGAAGTTAAGACAGTAGACAATACTTCATGGGTATGCATGCCTATTTATACTATAGAGAATCATACCCGCCAACCTCATCTACTATCTGTTGCTAAAATGAAGGAGAGTGCGACAGTGAAAAAGAGAAGTTTAATTGAATATGGAGGAGGTATGGATGACATGACGGTAGCCAAAAAATTGGTTTGTGTTGGAGTAAATGGAGCTTCAGTAATGCAAGGTCACAGGAACGGTCTTTGTACAAAGATTGAAACTTCATTTGCACTGTATTACTACAATTTACTGCATGGCTCACATAATGAATCTAGCTTTTGGAATTGTGAGCAAGTTTCCTTCGATTAAAAAATTTGAAATTTTAATCAAAGAGCTCTACTCACACTTCTGTCGAAGTCCCAAGCGATTTATGGAATTTCAACACTTTGCTGATGGAATAACTGATGGGAACAAGCTTCTCAAGGATAATGATACCAGATGGATCTCTTTGGATGGTCTAGCGCATCGAGTGTTTTCAGAATATCCATCCTTGATTGGAATATTTCACACAACTTGTGACAAATCAACTTAACCAAAATTTCTTGAACTTCTTAGCAAGTTAAGTAATTTAGAGACACTCTTAACTTTAGTAGCTCTTCTGCCCATGCTAGAGGAAATGAGGAATATTATGAAGGCTGCTCAAAAAAGAGCTCTGTATATTGCAGAATATGCTACGCTGCATAAGATGACATGCATGACCCTCGACAATCTCTATCGGAATCAACCAACACTATCTGATGAAAAATTTGTTAAGTGGCGGACACTCACAGATTTGAACAGTCTTGATAAATTTATTACAAATTGGTGCAGACGGGGAGGTATGTGCCAATGTACAAGGAGTTGAGATACCAATGCACTTCTATGCCACGGTCGACCTTGAGGAACCAAGAAAGCGCCCCAAGAAGTAACTAGCAAGAGTTACAAGGGAAGATTTCGACAAGATTGTTGAGACTGTAACTACTTCTGTGAAGAAAATTACGTATGATCTTTCCTCACAAATAAAAAGTAGATTCCCTCCTAACAACCTACTTGAAGCCATGTCTATCATGTTTCCTCATTATTGGAGCCTCAACAGTGCAACCGATTTTCAAAGTAAGCTACTGACTTTGATAAAACAATTTTGCATATCCAGAGAATTGAATGGAGTAACTATAAATGGAATATTAGACGAAACTCATCTTCAAGAGAAATCATCTCATTTTTCATACACTATGAGAGAACAATATGCCAAAATGGAGAACCCCCGCGAAGAGGGATCAGTAATAAGGCTTTGGAAAACTATAGCTGAGAACAAAATGTTGCGTGATTCAATGCCAGAATATGTGAAGCTTGCTGATTTATGTCTTACCATGATATTGGGTTCGGTGGAAGATGAGAGAGTTTTCAGTGCTTTGGGGTTCCTAAAATCAAAGCTAAGAAACAAACTAGACAAAAATTTGGAAAATTCCTTGAGGCTCTATACATCTAGGTATGATGTCCACACTTTTCCTTACGATAGGGCACTGCAAATCTAGAGGTCCAAATGTGAAAGAAGAGGTTTGGGCAACACTTCAAACTAAAGTGCCAGTGGGACTATTGCCCCATATATTGGACCGTCACCTACTAGTAGCATTGAGATGTAGTTCGATGAAGGTATGCAGACTCAGAGTGAAGAAACTCAAACCACAGACAAGAATCAAGAAAGCTCTGAATTTGACGAGGATGAATGACAACTGCAAGAGACTGGTATTTATTAATCTTATTACTATATCTCATCATTCATATTACAAAAGTATATTACTTTTTGCAATTAGAATTTAATATTGATTTGTAATTGTATTTTTCAACTTTCTATTTCCATATTTAAAATAGCATAATAAAAAAAAAACCATAATGTGTTTATTGATACAAAGATGTTTATTGTTTATTTATACATGTTTGAGTCTCAAATCTATGTGATACATTTCATAACCATATGATACAATTCATCCAATAGTAATACACATGTCGAGAACTTAGATTTTCATTAATTCTTTCAAAATATAGCCATATGATACAATTCATTCAATAGTAATACACCAATCTATGTGATTCTCCATGCAAATTGCAAAAGTGAATACAAAGTTTTAGAACCCTTTGCAAATGACCCTGAATTCCCTTTTATAGAAACAAGAGGGCAACACACAGCTCTTGTGTGATTCTCCAATGTCCATGCAAAAGTGAATACAAAGTTTTAGAACCCTTTGCAAACGACCCTGAATTCCCTTTTATAGAAACAAGGGAGAAACAACAGCTTTAGGTCGAATTGCAAGTTTGCAACATGTGAAGGCTGAACATCAAAATCACAAACTCAACACAAATTTATATGGCTATCATAGACCGTATTAGCAATTTAACATTTGCTACATGTTTGATGTCTCTTGTTCAAAAAATAGAGTTCAAAATTAAATATTAATTCACTCCATGACAAATTAAACATAGATAATAGCAGTGCCTAAAACCTACTAATCAGAAATAGAGAAATGCATAAATGTTAAAGCAAGGGAGAATTTGAGAATACAAATTTACTGGCTGAATTTTTGCACTGTGCATCATATAGATTCATAGGTTGGATTAGAAAAATAGCAATAGCGAGTGCATCATAGATTCATAGGATGGATTAGCAAAATAGCAAACAAAAAAAATATAAAACCTTGAAATTAAGAGTAAAAGAAGAAAATTGTGCAATACATACTATAATTCTTAAGAATTCTGTGACAGTTTTTATAGGGTGCTCCACTCTTTGTTTGATGAAAGGTCAATATTCTATAAACTATGGAAAGTCAACTCCAACTTCATCAACATTCCATATTTAGAAGATTTACTTGACATCATTGTTTCATCCAATATCTAATTTAGAGTTGTAAATGGTTGGATGAATTCTAGAAAGCTTTGGGGAGTTGTGTCCTTTGGAAGCAAGTCTAAATCAGACTTCATTTTTATCTCCATGCTTTTTTTGTAAGCTTCTTCTCCAATGAATTTATTTGATGTGTCAACAGGCTTAGGCAAACCAAGTTTAATCAAATTATTTTTCTTTTCTTGTAGCTTCAATATCTTTTTTCCACAACTTTCCATAACTTTTGTTGTTTCCCTTAGCTTCTGGCATTTTTGAATGATAGATGATGTCTTAACTGTGGCATCAATGCGGCTCTTAATTCCTTTAGATGCCAAGTAGCTATCGCTAGAATTGTAGACTACTTTCAGAATCTTTTTTTGCCATATTCTCTTTTGAATAAACACGTGTGCTCTTCTCATAGTGCTCTTTGAGTTTTATATAAATTAGTCTCATACTTTCAGTCAATTGAAACCATTCACACAACTTCTCACTCTGCATTATTTGCCCCCAAATGTTTTCTTGTATATACTTCATTGTATTTTTCATATTATCTTTCAATCTATCCTCCAAATTTTTTATTTTATGATTTGCACTGTGCAGGTCTTCTTTCATTTGTGCACATTTTTTTCTTTCTTCCTCTACTTCCTCTTGCAAATGTTTTTCTTTTTCCTTCCCATGATCCAATAGGTCCTGTAATTTTCTCATTTCGGCGGTAGCAGACTCATAACTTTTGTATTATTTTTGAAAACTGGCTTTTTCCTCAACAATTTTTTTACTACTTTTAGCTAGTTTTTTCTGTCAGGTCCTTCAATTCTGCATCCATCTTCTCCTGCTCTGCAATTTCTACTGCAGAGGCCAAATTTTTTATCTTTTTCTATAAATCATTGCACTTGCTATCTGTTGCTTTCTTCCTTGATTTTTCATTTTCCAGGTCTGCCTGTAACATTTCTATTTGTTTCTCCAGATTATTTTTTTCTCTCTCCAACTTTAACAGTGAAGTGTAGACCACTTCGTTAGTCCTTTTTGACACACTAATTTTGTCCACATTATGTACAAGTAAAAATCCATTTGGAGGGTGCTAACTTGAAATTGAGAGGGATCTATCTAACTGTGTGGTGGATTTTTATCTTTAGATGGGGCGGGGGTCGGAAGCATAACAACCATGAACTTGATAACTCAATGATGAACCAATAGTACCAAACCGATACTGAGAGGGGGGGGGGTGAATCAGTACAAATAAAAATTCAGTCCAAAATTAGTTGGATAGCAAATACTTCAAATGACTACAAGAAGTGATATTAGCTGAAGCAGAGTGCAACCGGTAATACCCAGAACTGGTAAAACAAACATAAACCAGTCACTCACTAAGCTTTCCTCTTAGCTCAATACTACAATACCATTACACCCTCATGCATGAATAGGTAAACTATTATCTGATCTTCACAACAGTTGGTTCAACATGTTTTATAGACAGGTATAAAACACAGAACCATTATGTGCTCAATAGGTAATAACAAAGCATCACAAGACAAAAGCATCACACATGACACACATATTTTTCACGTGGAAACCCAACAGGGAAAAACCATGGTGGGGATGAATACCCACAAGTTGCTTTTGAACTCTTTCGAAGTCCGCTCTGTTAGGAGCCTTGTCCAGCTAAAGACATTACAATAGGTTCTGCTAGGAACCGATCCTGTTAGGGATCACCCGGTTAAGGGATAGCAATAATACTCAGTTAAGGGTTAAACCCAGTAGGGTCACCTTGTTAGAGGATTTCAAGAACTCAATAGCTAAAGGATCTCCAGAGCTCTATAGCTTCTCAGAACTCATTAACCTCAAGTTACCTAGTTAAGGGATTTTAATCAGGCCTATTAAGACCACCCTGTTAAGGGATTTTGCAACAAGCCAGTTGAGGCTACCCTGTTAGGGGATTTTACAACTATTGAATTGGTTAGAGATCAACAGGAATTACAATGATCTGGTAATAGCACTCAATGCTAATGTAGATCCGTTTTGGCTCCTCTTCACCTTCTGCACATTCACTTTGTAGGTATCTCTTCTCTCCTTTGGTCTGGCAAGAATCACGTATCACTTCCCTAGGATACACACACACAACTTTTGCCAACAACCCTAGAAAGAAACACAACATCGACCTTAAAGGAAATAGATAGGTCGATAGCAAAAACCCTAAACCCTAAACCTGTAAGGTTAAGCAATTCAAGTGGTTCAATCTTGACCGTTGAATCATACTGCATTAAATGCAATAGTCTTGAATCGATCTCAAGACATTCTCCATCATCCATTATCCACCGATTTTATGGCAGCTGATAACCCATCATGCGTTATCATCATTTGACAGACTTCACACATTCCCGAGGCAGATAGGAATAGTCTTCTTTATGCAAGATCCTTCACGCGCACAAAGTTTACGTGGCAACATGATCTATCCTCCATTATACTACTAACTCATCACACGGAGATCACTGATTGAGTCACACAGACTTGAGGTACTCCAACTAGAAATCCTAAAGTGGAAGCTACCTACCAACCGGTAGTCATACAATGCTTCCATGTGCCGGTTCCCATAACTACATGCTGGTTCACCTTGAACAAATATACCGCTTCACTTTGGCATATAAACCGGTTCATACATATGTCAGTTCCTCTCTCTTTTCACCTATCACATGTGCCGGTTCACACCATGTCTCATATTGACATCAATGACAACATATAATATCATTATGTCTTCATGCCGGTTCACATAATGCCAACAATCTCCCCCTTTGGCATTGATGGCAATATACAAAGATATCTTCTCCACTTCACATCTTCTCGCATTTGCTATAGATATCTTTTCGCTTCACTCCTTCTCCCCCTTTGACAACAATGCCAAAGTGGAGGTACAAGCATCTCTATTTCATCATGTTGCTCCCCCTGAGGAGTAGCATCCTTCAACACATCAATCAACCAAAAATTTGTCTTTCTAGTACCTGACTGATGTGGAACAATTACTTTTAGTTCACCTCCTAAAGGGGCAATACCCCTAATTCACCTCTCAAATGCACAAATGTTGTCTTTGGGAGAGGCTTGGTGAATATTTCTGCTAACTGATCCTTACTGGACACATGCTCTAGTGCAATCTCTTTATTCTGAACCTTTTCCCTCAAGAAATGATACTTAAGCTCAAAATGCTTGGTTCTAGAATGTAAAACCAGATTCTTTGATATATTGATAGCACTTGTGTTATCACAGAATATACTTACCAATTCAAATATAGGGATCTTGAAGCCTTCCAGTACATGCTTCATCTAGATTGTCTAAGTGTAGTTCATGAAGGCTGCAACATACTCCACTTCCGCTGTAGACTGAGAGATACAACTCTTCTTTTTACTCATCCATGAGACCAGTCTACCACTGAGAAAGAATGCACCACCGGTTGTGCTTTTTCGGTCATCCACATTACCTGCCCAATCAGCATCTGTGAACACTTTCAGATTGAAATCATTGTTGTATGGGTACCACAATCCATATTCAACTGTTCCTTTCAGATACCTAAGAATCCGCTTGACTACAACCAAGCGGGATTCTCTTGGACTTTTCTGGAACCTTGTAGTAAAGCCAATCATTGATCAGTATTCCTTCTCATCAACTAGTGCGGAATCATCCTCTTTTATCAATTTGCAACCGGTCACCATCGGTGTACCAACCGGTTTGCTATCTTCCATGCCAAAAGTCTTCAACACCTCTTTGACATATTTGGACTGAGTGATGAAGATTCCATCTTTCATTTGCTGGATCTACAGTCCAATGAAGAACTTAATCTCCCCTATGAGTGACATCTCAAACTCTTTCTTCATCTCATCAAAAAACTCATGACTCATCTTGTCATCTCCACCAAAGATGATGTCATCAACAAAAACTTCACAGATCAGGATCTGATCTCGTTCAGACTTCAAGTAGATATTGCTATCTTCACTTGTTCTTTCAAATCCAATCTTTACAAGATGGGAATGTAGGTGCTCATACCATGCCCTAGGTGCTTGCTTTAGACCATATAATGCTTTATGTAGCCTACATACCATGTCACTATTTTTAGATAGGGCAAACCCATTTGGTTGCTCAATATACACCTCCTCTTCAAGTACACCATTTAGGAATGCAGATTTTACATCCATTTGATATACTTTGAACCTTTTAAAAGCTGCATATGCAAGAAGCATATGAACTCCTTCTAATCTGGCCACAGGAGCAAAGGTTTCTCCATAGTCTTCTCCTTCTTCTTGAGCATATCCTTTGCATACCAATCTGGCTTTATTCCTAATCACTGTGCCATCCTCATTCAACTTAATTCTGAACACCCATTTGGTGCCAATGACATTTTTATGCTCAGGTCTAGGTACCAAGGACCATGTACCATTTTTCTCTATTTGATCAAGTTCCTCTTCCATTGCCTTGATCCAGTCTTCATCTTTATGAGCCTCTTTGAATGATTTAGGCTCAAATTCAGAGATCATACATGAGTTTTCTCTGATCTTTCTTCTTGTAAGGATTCCTGCATCCTTATCACCTATGATCTGCTTAGGATCATGATTCAACTTGACATACCAAGGAATGGTCTTAACTTGTTCTTCTTGCTTTTCTTCTTCATCCTCATCTTCATCAGTATCAACATTCACCGGTTCAGGGACATTGTTACTGGTACTTGGTTGGCTAACAACCGGTTCCCAAAAGGTTGAAATCGATTCATTTATAGCTTGCTCATTGCTAGTTTCCTTAGTCTTCTCAGAGGATTCATAAACTCTTACATCGATGCTTTCCATAATTCTTTGAGTCCTATTATTGTAGCACTTGAAAGCTTTACTCTTGGTGGAATATCCTAGAAATATTCCCTCATCACATTGAGCTTCAAATTTTCCCCGATGTTCACTCGTCTTGATGTAATATTTGCTACCAAATACCTTCAAGTAGCTAACCACAGGTGTCTTACCGGTCCAATACTCATAAGGAGTTTTGTCCTTACCCTTTTTGATGAGTACCCAGTTTATAGTGTAGACTGCAGTGCTCACCGCTTCTCTCCAAAAGGTGTGAGCTACCTTTCCTTGAATCAACATGGTTATAGCTGCTTCAACCACAGTCTGGTTATTCCTCTCTACTAGGCCATTCTGCTGTGGAGTCCGGGGGCAAACAACAATCTCCTGATGCCAATATCCTAGAAATATTCCCTCATCACATTGAGCTTCAAATTTTCCCTGATGTTCACTCCTCTTGATGTAATATTTGCTACCAAATACCTTAAAGTAGCTAACCACAGGTGTCTTACCGGTCCAATACTCATAAGGAGTTTTGTCCTTACCCTTTTTGATGAGTACCCAGTTTATAGTGTAGACTGCAGTGCTCACCGCTTCTCTCCAAAAGGTGTGAGCTACCTTTCCTTGAATCAACATGGTTATAGCTGCTTCAACCACAGTCTGGTTATTCCTCCCTGCTAGGCCATTCTACTGTGGAGTCCGGGGGCAAACAACAATCTCCTGATGCCAAATTCTTCACAATACTTGTTGAATTCACTGGAAGTGAATTCCCCTCCTTGATCAATTCTAAGACATTTGATCCTTTTACCACTTTCCTTCTCCACTAATGCTCTAAAAGCTTTGAATTTCCCAAAAGCTTCAGACTTGTCTTTCAAGAATGTGACCCACATCATTCTTGAGCAGTCATCAGTGAGGATCATGAAGTACCTATCACCTTGCACAATTTTAGTTTTCATAGGACCACACAAATCAGTATGTACAAGATCAAGCAAGTTGTCAGCAGTGAAAGATTTACCTTTAAAAGTTGAGGAAGACATTTTCCCCAATGGACATTCTCTACACAAGGTATTATCCGGTTTGTTTAGCACCAGCAACCCTCTAACTGCCTTGATCTTACTAGCCTTTACAATGTTATCAAAGTTTATGTGACAGAGTCTCCTATGCCATATCCAACTATCATTAAGCTTAGCCATAAAACAGGTACTTACATTTGCATTCAACTAAAATAAGTTACCTTTGGTCTGCATGCCGGTGGCCACCAGTTTACCATCTTTTCCTTTGATTCTGCAAACTCCATTCTTGAATTGCAGAGTGAGGCCACTATCATTTAGCTGGGCAACACTTAGAAGGTTGTGTCTGAGACCATCAACCCAGTACACATTGTCAGCACTACTCTTTCCATTCAAAGAGATGGACCCTCTGCCTTTGACCATGCATGGTGCATCATTGCCAAAGCGAACCGCACCACCATCATACTCCTCTAAGGATAGAAACTTGCTCCGGTCACCAGTCATATGGTGAGAACAACCACTGTCAATGATCCACTCATTTGAATTATCAAACTAGGAGATAAGAGCCTTCTTGTCTACCACATCTTCCTTTACAACAAAAAATACAATGTCTTCAATCTCTTCATCTTCTGATTCCTCATCTATGACACCTTCATCAACTACCACAAAATAGTTTCTCTGGTTTCCTCCTTTGAATTTCCTGAACCTTTCCAATTTATCCTTGTTGTCACTATTAGGACAGTTCATAGCAATATGTCCTATCTGGTTACAGGAAAAACATTTCAAAGGGAGCTTACCTTTGTATTTACCAGTTCCTTTTGAAAATTTCCTAGCAAGAAGAGCTTCAAATTCCATCAGAAACTCTTCATCATTCATTTCTCTATTCTGATTAGGTTCCCCACTAGTGCTAGCCTCTTTTCCTTTTTTGGATGGTATAGCAGAGGCTCTAAATGCTGATTTTGTCTTTTGAACACTGCCATCAAAACTATTCAGCTCATAGGCTGTCAACTTGGCTATGATAGAGTCCAAGGACACCTTAGACTTGTCTATTAATCTTAGCTCCTGAATAGTAGCGACCCTTATTGCATAGACCGACAACAGGGATCTCAGAACTTTACTTACCACAGTGGAATCTTCTATTTTACCACTTGCACTCTTGATTTCTTCAACAACTGTTTTGATTCTTATTCCATACTGCTGAATGGTCTCTCCTTCAACCATCCGCATGTCTTCAAACTTCCCTCTCAGGCTTTCTTCCTTAGCCTATTTTACATGCTCATCACCACCATAGATATTTTCAAGAGCATCCCATACCTCTTTGGGATTTGCCTTGTCCTAAACATCAATAAATTCAATGTCAGATAAACTACTGATGAGGGCTTCCATGAATTGCCCATTTTCTTGTATCTCTCTCTTTTGGTCATCGGTGAGAGTACCGGTAGGAACAACATATACATTTTCAACATAACTCCAGTGTTGAACACCCATGCTTTTGATGAATATCTTCATCCTGTCTTTCCATATACTGAAGTTTTCCCTGTTAAACTTTGGACCTTCCCTATTCATCATTTGACTAGGATCTTTTCCTCAAGCGGTTAAGCTTACAACACAGAGGACCTGGAGGAGCTCTGATACCAATTGATAACTCAATGATGAACCAATAGTACCAAATCGGTACTGAGAGGGGGGGGGGTGAATCAGTACAAACAAAAATTCAGTCCAAAACTGGTTGGACAACAAATACTTCAAATGACTACAAGCAGTGATATTAGTTGAAGCAGAGTGCAACCGGTAAGACCCAAAATTGCTAAAACAATCGTAAACCGGTCACTCACTAAGCTTTCCTCTTAGCTCAATACTACAATACCATTACACCCTCATGCATGAATAGGTAAACTATTATCTGATCTTCACAACAGTTGGTTCAACATGTTTTATAGATAGGCATAAAACACAGAACCATCATGTGCTCAACAGGTAATAACAAAGCATCACAAGATAGAAGCATCACACATGACACACATATTTTTCACGTGGAAACCCAACAGGGAAAAACCACGGTGGGGATGAATACCCACAAGTTGCTTTTGAACTCTTTTGAAGTCCGCTCTGTTAGGAGCCTTGTCCAGTTAAAGACATTACAATAGGTTCTGCTTGGAACCGATCCTGTTAGGGATCACCCAGTTAAGGGATAGCAATAATACCCGGTTAAGGGTTCAACCTGGTAGGGTCACCTTGTTAGAAGATTTCAAGAACTCAATAGCTAAAGGATCTCCAGAGCTTTATAGCTTCTCATAACTCATTAACCTCGAGTTACCCGGTTAAGGGATTTGAATTAGGCCTGTTAAGACCACCCTGTTAGGGGATTTTGCAACAAGCCAGTTGAGGCTATCCTGTTAGGGGATTTTACAACTGTTGAAGTGGTTAGAGATCAAAAAGAATTACAATGATCTAGTAACAACACTCAATGCTAATGTAGATTCATTTTGGCTCCTCTTCACCTTCTGCACATTCACTTTGTAGGTATCTCTTCTCTCCTTTGGTCTAGCAAGAATCACATATCACTTCCCTAGGATACACACACACAACTTTTGCCAACAACCCTAGAAGGAAACACAACATCGACCTTATAGGAAATAGACAGGTTGATAGCAAAAACCCTAAACCCTAAACCTGTAAGGCTAAGCAATTCAAGAGGTTCAATCCTGACCATTGAATCATAATGCATTAAATGCAACAGTCTTGAATCGATCTCAAGACATTGTCCATCGTCCATTATCCACCGATTTCATGGTGGCTGATAACCCATCACGCATTATCATCGTTTGACAGACTTCACACATTCCCGAGGTAGATAGGAATAGTCTTCTTTATGCAAGATCCTTCACGCGCACAGAGCTTATGTGGCAACAGAATCTGTCCTCCATTATACTACTAACTCATCACACGAAGATCATCGATTGAGTCACACAGACTTGAGGTACTCCAACCAAAAATCCTGAAGTGGAAGCTACCTACCAACTGGTAGTCATACAATGCTTCCATGTGCCGGTTCCCATAACTACATGCTGGTTCACCTTGAACAAATATACCACTTCACTTTGGCATATAAACTAGTTCATACATATGCTGGTTCCTCTCTCTTTTCACCTATCACATGTGCCGGTTCACACCATGTCTCATATTGACATCAATGACAACATATAATATCATTATGTCTTCATGCTGATTCACACAATGCCAACAGAACTCCATCATATCTTTCTGTGGGTCATATGCTGGAAATACCTTATTCCTTGCAGGCTCTTCATTTACAACTTCAGACACAGAAACCCTATGAAAAGCTTTCTTTTTTTCTTTATTTGCTTTTGTTGTGTGTTCATATTTTTCATAGTAGTCACGAAATCGAAAATCTGGGCTTGCTGAAGCAATTGAATGTTTGAAAGGTGACATAGGAATACCATAGGCTCCAGTTCCACTTATTCCTGTGGTTTTAACTACTGCTTGACTAGGATTACCAACAATAGTTCCTAATGCTGTCCCACTCCCACTGACACTTTCATGTGTAGTTTTCATAGTCTTTTGAGGTGTGTGATCTGAAGCTACAAATGATTGATTTGTAGTATCAGTGGCACTTGATATATGATTCTCAATAGTATGAGATTGAGTATCTACCTGTAGTGGCCTCTTGTGAGAGATATTTTGTTGTTGCCCTTGTCCAACACCAAGACGACTAGTATCAGTAGTAGTACCCATGCCAACCCCACCAATCACATCAGCACTTGAGTGAACAATAATAGGAATACTATCCCTAGACTCCTCACAAGTGGCAGTTGCACTTGATTCACCACCATTGGGAATACCATGATGTGGTGGTGGTTGTGGATTTGAACCTGAAACAAATGTAGGTGGACCCTGAGGGTAATGAGTAGTACCTATCCGTGATGAATCTGAAGAATCAAGTCCAATAAATGGTTTAAGATGACCTTTTGATTTTGACTGTGATAGAAGTTGTACTTGAAGTGGATACCAAATGCCCTCTCCTCTGGCACCTAGACCACCACCTTCAAAACCCATTTTTTCCACAAGGTTTTCCCCTTTGCTATATTTTTCTTTCATGGACTCATTGAATCCACTTAATATTTTCGGGACTCTAGTGGTTGTTGCAGGGGGCTCAACAGAAACCTCATGCTCATCATCATCTTCAGTCCTGCCATGCTCCATATCCCACAATTTGCTAAACTCTGCATCCTCGTCGATGCTCTCAAATTCTGCACTTGTCTTTGGTTCATCGAGATTCTTCTTCACAGTCCAAAAATCATTTATTTTGGTTTGAGTCCAATAATTCTCTTTACATTCGTGCAAAATTGATTTGGGAATAGATTTCTTAGATGGATTAGCAGATTTAAGGTATAAATTGTAGGACCTCCTATTTTGGATGCCCTGGCCCTCCTCTCTTTTCCTCTGTGTGTGCATTTGCAATGCCATAATTTGTGATGAAATTTCTTCTGTTGAAATGTTATTGTCAACTGCAATTTTCTCCGTCTCTTTTTTAACCTCATCCCAGGAGTTCATATTTCTAAGCTTTTCTAGCAATGGTTTACTTTCATGTTGACATAACGTTGAAGAGTTCCCATTTTTCTTAAGCCTTGCTTGAACTACACTGATTGGATCATACTGCCAGAGACCCTCATCACCAAAGTTAAAAACTGTCAACAAATCATGTACCAGATTGAATGCTTTTCTCTCAAATGTGAACCCTCCACATGAGAAAGGCAAGGAAGGAAATATGCTGTTCTTTTGATGACCATGGAAGTGCCTATCTGTGCTCTCCAATTGCCATACATACTCTAATGCAAATACCCTCTCTGTCACATGTATTGGAAGTCTATATGGTTTTACTGCCAATCTGTAAAACCTTAACACAATGAATTCTTCCATGAAGAACTAGTCAACCAATTCTATTTGACTTCTGAGTTGAATGCAATATCTACAAGACACAGACAACCTAGGCATTGGAGTTCTTGTAATTTCATTATACATTGGTGCCAAAAAGAAGTTTACAAAATGGTTGTAGTTCTTTCTATTATTATGAATCCTTATCTTTGGTGTCTAATCATACATTGGACACTCTGTTCTCTTCCCAATCTTCTCATCAATCTTATAGCTCACAATTTGAATCTTGTTGGTCTCGAATATTGCACGATACTTGGATAGAAGGAGATAACACAAGTAGGGTGAGAACCTAAATGTCTTACAGGAACCTTTTTTGATCATTAGTAATTGTTTTTGCATGGATTTTACAATGTGCTCAATAAAATCATATCTTACTGGCTGACCTACACAATGGATATTATAAATCATTTCAAGAAGGCTTGCACCCACTTCCCTATCATTTCCCAATCCCAGGGAAAACAACAACAAGGAAATAGTATCCCCAACCCATGGAACAAAAATGTTAGAATCATAAGGAGGCTTATGATTCTGATCCAACACAATACGAGTACCACTCTTTATTAGAGCTTTGATAAATGAATCTCTGTGAATTGGATCGAGACTCTCATAATTCCCTGCTAGCTTTTCAAGGTCAATTTGGACATTTGAGTTTTGGGCTTCAAATCCTAGGTTCAAAAAACGAGCAAATTCTCCCTCATTTATGGATAGAATTTCCTCTTTTGTATTTTTATTGACAATTGCTTTTTTATCTTCATCATAATTTTTGGCATAGACCATGACAAAATCAGGGCAAGGGAATACTTTAGGTAACACCATGCTTCCCAATCCAACATCCCACGATGTGATTTTATTTGTTTTTTGTTTTAACATTGGGTTGAAAATAGTAAATTTTGCCCTAGATGCATCTGCCGCCTTACTAGACAATGTATATCTAATATCTATGATACACTTTTCACCATGGATAGCAGGGTCATAAATATCATGGTATTCATCAGTGAAACCTGGTGTTTTAATCAGTTCGGTTAGGTACATTTTGTTTTTCACTTGGCTTCTTGTTGAACTACTGCTTCCCATTTTCCCCATCACTATTATTGTTAATAATTCAAAATAATGCTAGATAAAAACCTGAAAAATGCTAACCCTCAAATTGGACCACGAGATTACCAAAAACAAAAAAGGCGAGATGTAGGTGTTCTAGATTTTACCCGGAAATTGAAATTTCTATTTCACTAGATTGGCGTATACAGTCTCTATTGCAACTTGCATTCCTCAATCTAGTATCTGTTTCTGAATCTCCCTCGATTTACAGGTTTGTCCATGAAATGAAAGACGATTATGATTTACGAGTCTCTTATTTTGAAAACTCTGAAAAGTAGAAAAGTAAAACCTAAAGGGCAAAATATCTAGAATCATGTTGTAATTTTATTAATTACTATTAATAACTATTCGATGCCAAAGGACAAAACATTCATTACTTTAGTATAAATTCCAAGGACATTAAGAATCATATTGTAATTTTATTAATTATTATTAATAACTATTCGATGCCGAAGGACAAAACATCCACTACTTCAGTATAAATTATGAGGACATTAAATGTAATACATTCAATTCCGGGTGAAGTTCTCCCAAATGTGTTCACTTCCCACATTCGGGCCAAAATCCACCCTAAGCCATTGATCTTTGCTCATCCAACGGACGAGGGACCAAGGTACCTGTTGTGACTTTACAGGTCTGTTTTTTAAGTTTGTTTAATAATTTTAAACTTTCACCCGAAAAAGTGCTTTATAGACTTAATTATATTTAATTAAATTTAAAACGTTTCAATTCCGGACGAAGTTCTCCCAAATGTGTTCACTTCCCACATTCAGGCCAAAATCCCCCCTAAGCCGTTGATCTTTTCTCATCCAACAGACGATGGTACCTGTTGTCAGTTGTCGTGGGTCCCATGACTTCTGCTAGTTTTCAGGCATCTCACCATACTCGTGTCACTTTTTTGGGCAAAGTTCTCAGAAAGCTATTCACTTCCCACATTCGCCCTGAAATCCACCCTAAGCCGTTGATCTTTGTTCATCCAACGGTCGATGGTACTTGTTTTTAGATGTAGTGGGTCCCACGACTTCTGCCATTTTTCTGGCATGTCACCATACTTGTGTCACTTTTCGGGTTTTGTTTTTTAAGTCTATTTAATCATTTTAAACCTCCGCCCAAAAAAAGATTTATAGACTTAATTATATTTAATTAAATTTAAAATGTCCAATTCTGGGCGAAGTTCTCAGAAAGGTGTTTACTTCCCACATTCGGGCCGAAATCCACCCTAAGCCGTTGATCTTTGTTCATCCAACGGTCAATGGTACCTGTTTTCAGATGAAGTGGGTCCCACGACTTCTGCCATTTTTATGGCACATCACCATACTTGTGTCACTTTTCGGGTCTATTTTTAAAGTCTATTTAATCATTTTAAAATTCCGCCCGAAAAAGAGATTTATAGTCTATAGACTATAGACTTAATTATATTTAATTAAATTTAAAATCTTCAATTCCGGGCTTAGTTCTCACAAATGTGTTCACTACCCACATTTGGGCCGAAATCCACCCTAAGTTGTTGATCTTTGCTCATCCGACATACGATGATACCTGTTGATAACTTGAGTGTTGTCAGATGTCATTGGTCCCATAATAAGAGACATTTAAATTTTAAAGATGTGGAATAGTTTGAGATAACTATTAAATATAATGTTAATAATATCTGTAATTAAAGATGTGCAATAGTTTGAGATAACTATTAAATATAATGTTAATATTATTTGTAAAAAATTGAAATTCAAAAATAGTATAAAACATGAAACTTAGTTTCTAGAATAAAACAAATAACTAAATAAAAATATAAATTTTGATATACAATTTGAAAGGTAAAAGTTTAATATAAAAAAGAAAACATTCAATATTAAATCTAAAATATTAATTTAAAGTTTAACAAAATTCTTTGAAAATATGTTTATGATATATAATTTTAAAAAATAGTTTAAAAATATATATTAAAGTTCAACATAAATTTAGTGTATTAATTTAAAAAAATGTGCAGTCCTCAACCTATTAAGGCGAGCAAATTTGGAAAGTACAAATGCCAAGGTGGCGATTAATTGTTGCAGAAGGAGTTGTCTGTGGCATGTCCCATGAACAGAGGAAGGGGAGGATGGCAGGAAATCTTTTTCTTGATCTCATGGCATTAATGCCTTATCATGCACATTCATTACCTGGCCTATAAGATAGAGGAAAAATTTATTACCTTTTGATCTGTGTACCAGTTTTTGCTTTGAAGCAGAACAAATCTGTAGTTCATAGAATCATAGCTTTTGTAAGACATTTTTTGCAGAAAGTGCTTTTGAAATTGCAGGTGACCATGGAGGCCAATTTCATACTTCGAACAGACAAGAAGTTGGTGCCCTTTTTGGGCAAAGTATCTGATAAATGAATGCAAGGACTGTTCAAGTTTAACGAGGAGAAGTTGTGGGTGGTAGCTCAACCGATGCTTGTGGAGGAGGTGGCATATATCAGTCACCGGTATCGAACTAACATGGAGGTTTACTCTTTGATTCTGGTGTGGGCCTGTGAATTCAAACCGGAGGTGGAAAAGGTAAAACTCACATTGGTCAAATTGATTGATGGGGATTTTTTGATTAACCTGGATTCAATCTTGGAGTGGGTAGTGTCAGGAGTTGGCATTCAAATTAAGGAAGGGGATGACCAGGATGAATTACTTCCTTTTATTCGTGGCCCAGAGGATGAATTCAAATACCAGTGCCGTGAACGTGCCCGAGTGGGGTGGGAAGCGATGAAGCTCTTTGTGAAATTAACCAAGGTGGATGAAGTCTTGAAGGCTTTGCATGTGGTGGCAAGGATGGAGGTTGGTAGGAAATTGAGAGATAGGGCTGAAGAAGGAAGGGCCATATAGCTACTGGCAAGCTTGGAGGGCAACCCCGACTTTGAGTGCCTAAACTGTATTCCAAAAATGAAAGCTGAAGCGGCAAAAGAGAAAGCCAAAGAATCGACCTCTGAGGAGGGAAGGGACTGGGAGGAGGCGACCCAGGGGGATAGTGAGACTGAGTGAGCGGCCTATTGACAATGAACTAGTTTTTTTGTTTGCTTGTTATAAGTTGTGGGCAGTATGGTTTTCTCTCTATCTGCGTTTATGCATGAATGACTACAAATTTTGTATCTTGAAACTTTTGAATTAATAGAATGAAAAAACCTTTACCGATAAAATTTTGTATCTTGAAACTTTTGAAATTTTGTATTTTGAATGACTATATAGTATATATTTATAAAATTATAATCAACCATAATCAATGTACAAATAATTAATGGAACAAACTTATTTTTTTTTTATAGCATTACATAAAAAAGATCAAAGTATTAAATTTATTTCCTTTGTTTAACAAATAATTGAAATAACGTAGCTCTTATACAAAAAGCATTTGAAAGAAATTAATTAATAAAAATAAAATAGAATTATAGAAAGCATTTTTATATCCATAAGACTGTAAGAGGCAAACTGAAACAAACTAGAATTTGAAAAATTATCATTAATATTTATGCTTTTGAAATTTACAATTTTTTCATCTGAGACTTGAGTCCCCCAAAAAATTAAAAGTCAAAATGAGTGAGCCACTAGCACTGAGCTTGTTAGGGTTCATAGACATAGGAAAAACAAACTACAGGGGGGTGGGGCTAGGGCACAGGAAGTGGAATTGTTTACAATTTTGCCCTAAGAATTTGGCCCTCCTTCCATGTAGAATTCTTCAGACAGCATAAGCTGAGAGAATTCTTCAATCCACATGTATTTTGGAAAGTCGTCCAAGAACCATTTCCGAAGGAAGTCCCTGCCAATCCACGCCCATTTCCTATGACGTGTCAACTGCTCTGCATTCAGGTTTAGGAGAAACGGTTGCCTGGCAACTGGCACTGTTTGGTTAGGGAGGAGAAGCTTGGATAATTCACTCGCCCAAGGGATCCCCACCCCTACTTCTGCAAGGACAACAAGAGTAATGTCATCTCCAAGGAAGTCTTCCTTAAAAACCTTCCTCAACAGCATCAACATATCCACCTTGTCTCCTCCCAGGTCCAAAAGAGACGCTAAGAAGTGGGATGTAATGTCTGTGTTAACATAGTACCTATTTTCATTTCATAGAAACTCTCTTCCCAACACCATCTGCACAACCTCATTGGTGAACAACCCAACTTCATTGCAGACTAATTGGAGGGTTGGGTCTCTAACGAAGCCTAGAAAGGCCCTCTAGTCCTCTGCAGAAATGCTTCTCAAGCGGATGGGAGTGTCCATCTTGAGAAAACAGATTAACAAATTAAACAACCTGAGCCTATAAACCTAAAATACCATGAGCTCCGACGATTTATCTACCAAATGGCAAGGGCTAATTGAAGATGAAAGAAGCAGAGTGAGAGATCATATATAAATTGTTGAAGCTCTTGATTGTAATAATTACTTCTTTAACCGTATTAATTGCTATAATTCTTTTTTGAATCTTTCGTATCTCTGCAAATCTTTCCCATAAATGCACTATTGTGCGAAAATGGAAACAACTCTGAACCAATACCAAATTGGCAAGTATCACATTGGAAGTCGTGGGGACAGAGTGGATTGCCGTAAGTGAATAGATATATATTAAATGAACGAAATTATCGATCGTGATTCATGACATTTGATAGGTGTCTATTGAATCCAATTCCATTCTGGGCACTTTCTTGTGAGCTATGTTCTCGTTAGAAAATTGGGCCAAAATAAAACTTCAGCCCTTGATCTATGATCATCGAACGGTTCAAAATCATTGATAGATTTTAGGTATGTGTCACCCTTCACATGTCAAAGAGGTCACGCTTATTGATATATCATGCAGAGTCCAGACTCAATGTATTATGTGATGTGATGTGCCTTCATTGCCTTGTCTATTAATGACAATGAATTCATGAAATCACCAATGAATTATATTTTGTACCATAAATAACAAAATTTTCGCCATAACAAATTAAATAATTTTCAAGTGGTGGAAAAACATCACTAGTACATTTAAATAATTTTCAAGTGGTGGATAAAAATCGCCAATACATTTAAATAATTTTTCCTTCGGAGTAAAATTTTTCGCTCATACAATTATATATTTGTTCCTTTTAACAAAAATTATTCGCCTCCCACAATAAATATTTTCCCCATAGAACAAGGTATTATTCGCCAGAAATTTATGGAATTTTCGTACCCTGGGAAAAAATCGCCAATACAAAATAATTTTTTCCCCATTTAAAAAAATATTTCGCCATCAATATGAAAATTTCCGCCCGAAAATAATGTCTGATTTGCCAGGATTTTACACAGTTGCTTGGGGGGGGGTTTCTTAAAGTTATCCCTGCTTGGGAGATGAATCAAAAATTTGAAATTTTGATTTGAGCTGATAAATTTGATTGCATTTTAAAATATTGCTTATGTTGAATGCATTAATTTGATTCATCTCCTGATAATGATGTTTGTTAGGGTTAGAAGTGAGATCACGAGCAATTTACGTGCTCCACTACGTAACCCTAATTTCCATTTACCGTATAAAATGGTAAAAAGTGATTTATTTTGTCTCATTTGCGCTTGTTGACTTTGGAGAAAGTGACACTTGGAGAAAAAGACAAAATGCTGATTCCTTTTGCTTCTCATCGATTCGAGCATGTTCGGAGGTATCAGAGGCCCGCCTCGTATGGACCACTAGTAATTCATCATTTTTGACCCCTTTTTGATTTTTGTTTTGTTGTTTTTAGTTAGGTTTTTCATTTTTTGTCGCAGAAATTAACGGTTTAGCATGTCTGGTCAAAACCGTAGCGCATACGAAACAAAACATAGTGCGTAGCGTCTGGGTAAGTTAGGTTAGTGCAAAGGGGGGTTAGGATAGTGCATAGACATAGTTTAGTGCAGCGGGTGCACAGGGGGAAGCAGGTATTGCATTGCTTAGACCTAACACTTAGGGTTAGCCGAGGGTCACATGAGTAGGTTAGGGTAGCACGTAGGTGTGACCTAGCGCATCGGGGTAGGTTTCCAATGCAGGGCTAGATTAGGATAACGCATAGGGGGTTTTAGTGCTTAGGGTGTTTTAGGTGGCACATCGATAGATCAGGGTAGCACATAGGTGCATTTTAGTGCTTAGGTTGCATTTGGTAGCACATGGAGATTGTTGGATAGCGCATGTAGAGTAGTGTAGCGCATGGATAAAAGTTTTCAGCGCGTGGGTAGAAGAATTTGGGGAAAGTAGGATTTTGGTGAGGATTATGAGATGAAGAAAGATAGGTAGGTGTTTGCCAGTTTTGTTGGGATGGGTGTGATAGTGAGTCCACGTGTCTACTGTCGTTGTTTTGATAAATTGTCTGATATGAGTTTCGATATGGTGTTTTTGATATGGATAACTTGATTGGATTTGCAATGTTTCAAGTTGATGTTGAGCTGATGTTGATATTGATATGATATGATGTGGATTTGATGTGGATTTGTGATGTGATATGAACTTGATTTGATATGCATTGTTTCAAGTTGATATGAATGTGGGACTTGAGTTATTTTACAAGTTGATATGATTGTGGAACTTGAGTTGTTTTACAAGTTGATATGATTGTGGAACTTGAGTTGTGTTACAAGTTGATATGAATGTGGAACTTGAGTTGTTTTACAAGTTGATATGATCTGATATGGATATGGATTTGATATGATGTGGAACTTTGATTAGATTTTCAATGTTTCAAGTTGATATGAATTTGATTTTGATATGAATTGATTTATTGAGGAAGCTGATATTGGACATGTTTTGTTTGTGACAGGAGTGACTTGGGGTTGTTCAGTCGTGAGAGTGATTTCTGAGACCGTGGTCATTGATACCACGATTGACATAGGCAGACAGAGATATTATTGAGAGGCATGGACTATCCTCTTTGTTAGAGATGCCCCGATATATCATTAACCAGGGTTTATTGACAACTTTGGCTGAGAGGTGGCATAATGACACCAACACCTTCTATTTGGCGATAGGTGAGATCATAGTGACACCTAAGGATTTCTATCAGATTCTGTGGATTCCTGTGGTAGGTGCACTTTTACCCTATGAGTAGATTGAGGAGAGCGGGACAGAGGTACTTCAATGGATTTTGCATGATGAGCATATTTGTGGGTGTGAGATCCAATGGCAGGAGTTTATTGATTTGGATTATGCTTCTCTACCATTAGTGCTGGTAGGATTCATAGGTGGCTTTTTATGTCCTGATCATAGGTTGAAGGGACTGGTAGTAGGATGGGGGTTGGTTTTGGAGGACATGGTGACACAGGGTCATCGATTTGCATGGGGGTCAGCTATGTTTTTTCCACCTATACAGGGATCTTCATTAGGTGGTTTACTTGGGATACATCAGTCTATCAGTTGGGGTCGCGCTGCTACAGGTATGGGCGTGGGAGCATATTCCCACTGCTAGGCCACTTGCGGACAAAGATAGGCCGATCGGATGTGCTTATGCATATGGATATAGAGGGATAGTTGTCCAACGTAAGCTGAGCAAACTAGAGCATTGGAGGCGAGTGCTGGATGATATTGATACAGTCATCTGGAGACCGTATACGGGTTGCAAGGTGTGGGTAGAGGATGGGATGGAGATGCCCTATGTCTACATGTCCCAATTTCTTATAGGGCAGATGCCCTTTGTTATTGAGAGATTCCTGCACAACTGAGTGTTGCAGTAGTATGGTCGATAACAGGGGATACCACAGGGAGCATGCTTGTATGCTCGACGGAGGTAGGATGTACCAGAGTGGGGACCCACTATTGATAGCATGACGATAGTTGAGGAGTTCTTTCACCTAGCCAGCCAGATATGGGACTATGCCTACGAGATGGTGGATGTGGGGATGACTGATGAGTTTGCAACGCTTTTTGCGGCTCATGCTGTGGCTAGGATATTGGATCCAACAGAGATGATTTCCGCTTTTGATGATGAGGAGGATGAGTAGCCCGAGAGGCTAGGGAGACAAGGCGAGGAGGGAGAGGATCTAGATGAGGGAGGCAGGGATGGTGGAGCTGATGATGGTGGAGAAGGTGGTTGAGGTTGGCATGGGGATAGGGGGAGAGTTGATCGAGGGAGGAGAGGGGATAGAGGTAGAGTTGGTGGTGATAAAGGGATACGGGTGGAGAAAGTAGTGCAGTGGGCTGCAGAGGATAGAGGGAGAGGAGGTTTGGCTATTGGAGCTGGGGGTGAGGAGTGGGTAGGAGAGGTGATAGCAGCGGTGGGAGGGATAGATGAGTTTAGATGGCCAGCCCAGAGGAGGAGGTTAGATGATTTACCTCCACCAGTGTCGAGGACAGGGGGTCCCACTTCACAGGTACCCCTCCAGATTCGGATTCCAACTCACCGGGAGGACACTTAGATTAGGTCTTTACAGTTATCAGTGCAGCATCTACAGACATAGCTACTAGCACATCAATGATAGATTACATAGCTGACCACTGAGCGGGATACAGTTTTGGAGTGGTTGGGTCAAGCCGAGGCTCGAGCAGAGACTTTTGACAGAGCAGTTGCGGATGGCTCGATGAGAGACACCCTAAGGGAGTTGTCTTATACAACCAAGGAGGCTGAGTATTATCAGAGGAATTACAAGGATGAGATGCCTCAGGAGCGCAGAGTTCCTAGTTTCACAGCGATGAGATCTAGTCGATCTAGGCAAATGGGGTCGAGGATAGTGAGTAGAGGCGTGACAAGGCCTACTAATCAGGATCCACCTTGGGATCCCGGTGCTAGGACATCTGCTGTGAGACCGTCACCCTCAGGAGATAGTCATACCTGAGAGACGTTGTCTCCTTTATATTTTGATCATTTTCTTGTATTATGGGATAGACATGACATATTCTGTACATTTGATCATTTTTGATATATATATATATATATGACATCATTTTCCTTGATCCTCATGTGATGTGTTATGGATGATGCTTTCTATATGATTTTGATGTTTCTCTGATGGTGATGCAATGCTTAGATGCATGTGATTTGATATGTGATGAATATGATGTGATAATGCATGATGTTGTGAGATGTATCTTGAAAATGAGATGTATGATATGCTATGAGATGTATTTTAAAAATGAGATGTATGATAATGATATGCTATGAGATGTATCTTGAAAATGAGATGTATGATATGGATATGATGTGTGAAACTAATTGTAAAATGATATGCAACTAATTGTAAAATGATATGCAACTAATTGAGCATCCTCATTCTTCCGTTTGTCATTCCTATATAGTCACATGCTTTTGCTTTCTTTGTAGTTATCATCATTGAGCATTGATTTGTTGGGATATGTTGAAAATTTATACAAGCATAATGGTATAATTGAACCATAATGACCTGAGAAAAATTTACATGATTTTTGATTTGGCAAGATGGCACAAGCGTTAAGGTATAATTGAACCAAGACGACCTGAGTGCGGATTACATATAAAAAGACAAGATTAAACCATTTGTATGTGCAAAGTGGAATCATGTCTTCAGTGATATGATTTGAATCACGTCTCGAGACAAGTATTTGCACAGTACAAGTGATCGCCTCACAGATAGAAAACTAAAAAAAAACTTGAAAAAAAACTTAAAAAATTGGAGTCCCCATGACTTTCTCTAGCTTGATGCATCGTTGAGAAAATGTAGAGGATCCAATAGTTCAAAAAGTTCAAGTGCAAAAATAGTCAAAACTTCAAGCTAGATGCAAACATTTGATACTTCAGAAAATCATCCATCATGTGTTGTGAATCCTTTTAAGTGATCAATGTTTGTTCTTGCGATTGTTGATTTGTTGTTGGATAGGATGTTCTGAGTTGCTGCAAGTTTGATTTAGGATAGAATTTTGATAAATGTTGCCCCTAGCTAATTTTACCTCCGGATGCGGATATGTACAGTGATTACCAAACCATGGTAGATGACGAAATGGTATAAGGACAGTGACTACGCTAAGTATGTCCTAAAGAATGGTATTTTGATAAAGTGTTGGGTGATCGCCAATAGTGCTTGATTGTGTATATAAAAGGCTCATGAGTAAAGATAGATAGAGGATCCATCCTCTCACAATAGTGCCTGTTGTTAGGTTTTCACCAATTGTTTTTATTGTACCTTTTTATTTGCTTTTTCTTGATTTTTGATTGTTTTGATATTTTTGATTTTTTTGACTTTTCCTTGCATTAGACTGCTCAAGTATAGCATTTATTCAAATGGATGTTGTTAGTTGGTTCATTGAGCACATATCCTTCTGAAGTTGTTAGTTGATAAGCACCTGATCCATAGGTTGATATGATAACATAGGGACCTAACCAGTTAGGTTCAAACTTCCCTTTCTTTTCCCGATCCTGTTGATTTCTGGAATTTTCTTTGAGGACTAGGTCACCAATTTTAAAAATCCTAGGGATGACTTTGTGATTGTAGCTTCGACACATGTGTTGCTGATATGCTTTGAGGTGAGTGTAGGCATGTTGTCGCTTTTCATCTAGAAGTTATAGCTCTTGCAGTCGGTTGATGCGATACTCTTCATTTGGAATGAGACCTTTTAAAGATACTCTGAGAGATGGGATTTCTACCTCCAGGGGTAAAATTGCTTCTGATCCATACACCAATGAATATGGCGTAGCTCCTGTAGGTGTGTGGATGCTAGTTCTGTATGCCCAAAGTGCTAGATTGAGTTGCACGTGCCAATATTTTCGTGCATCATTCACTATTTTCTTGAGGATTTTCAATATTGTTTTGTTGGATGCTTCGGCCTGACCATTCCCCTGTGGGTAGTAAGGTGTAGAGAAATGATGTTGGATTTTGAATCATTCACATAGTTCTCACACATCTTGGTTCTTGAAAAGTCATCCATTATCTATGATGATGGAACTTGGAATGCCATAGCTGCAGATTAGATAATTAAGAATAAAAGAGGCAATTTGTTTCCCAGTCACTGTGGTCATGGGGACTGCTTCAATCTACTTGGTAAAATATTTTGTTGTAGTAATAATGAACTTGTGTCCATTTGAAGATGAAGGATGAATTTTTCCTACTAAGTCCAGTCCCCACTGGCAAAAGGGCCAGGATGTTGTGAATGGCTACAGTTCCTATGCTGGTGCATGTATAAAATTGCCATGGATTTGGCATTTAGGACATTTCTTTGCAAAATGGTAAGAGTCTTTTTCCATTGTCGGCCAGTAATATCCCATTCTTAGAAGTTTTTTAGCAAGAGTAGGATCACTTGAATGTGTGCCACAAATACCTTTGTGAAGTTCTTGTAAAGCTGAGTCAGATTCATTATGATCAAGGCAACAGAGAAGAGTACCATCTAGACCTCGACGGTAAAGAGTATCAACAGTGAGAGTATAATGGGCAACTTGCCGGATAAAGTTACGTTTTTGGTTTTGAGATAGGTCAATGGGTAGGATATTATTTTTAAGATACTCGTATATCATTCCGTATAACGCAGAGTCAGAACCGGTTAAGGCATAGATAACATGGGAGGCGGAATGGTCATAGGCTGGGGAGAACAGTTGCTCTACCAGAAACTCATAACGACTCTGTTGCTCTGGAATCTAAAGTAGTGAAGTTATAGTAGCCATTGCATTGACTGCTTTGTTGTCTAACCTTGATATTTTCTTGAAGGTGATGTGTACAAAATACTGTTTGAAATCATCCACCATTCATTTGTATGGTAGAAGCTTGTCGTCTTTCATTTGATAGTCATTGTTGATCTGATTTATGACTAGTTGTGAATCTCCGTAGACTTTCAATTCTGTGATTCTCCATTCCATGACCATTTTGATCCCTGTAACCAGTGCCTCATATTCAACAAGGGTATTTGTGCATGGAAACATGAGTCTATACGATATTGTTATGGTGTGTCCGTCAAGAGTGATGAACAAAATTTCAGCACCTGAGCCATGTTGAGTATAGGAACCATCAAAGTAGAGGGTCCATTGCTTGGTGTTTATAGTAAGAACATCCCTATCTGGAAATTCAATCTCCATTGGTTGTTTATCTGGTAATGGTGCATTTGCCAATTGATCTGCAATCACTTGTCCTTTGATAGCTCGTCGCTCTGTGTAGTGGATATCAAATTTGCTAAGAATCATCACCCATTTAGCCAATTTGCCTATAAGAGCTACTTTACTGAGTAAGTATTTTAGAGGATCAATTTTTGCTACTAGATTGATTGTATGAGCTAGCATGTAGTGTCAGAACTTTTGAGAAGCAAATACCACTGTCAGGCAAGCTTTCTCAATGAATGTATAATTGAGCTCATATCCATTCAAAGTTCTACTAATGTAATAGATAGCTCATTCATTTCCTTCTTGATTTTCTTGTGCTAACAGTGCCCCCAATGATATGTCTATTGTTGATATGTAGAGAATAAGTGGCTTCCCTGCTATGGGTGGTACTAGAACTGGTGGGTTCATTAGATATTGCTTGATTTGATAGAATGATTCTGCACATTTAGCCTCCCATATGAATGGTACATTTTTTATGTAGCAAATGATTGAATGGTAGACTTTTATCTGCTAGTTGAGCGATGAAATGCCTGATTGACTGGAGTCATCCTTGCAAGGCTCTAAGTTGCCTGATGTTATTAGGTGGTGGCATCTCCATGATGGCTTGTACCTTTGCTGGATCGACTTCAATACCCTTTTTTGAGACTATGTAGCCTAATAACTTGCCTGATGTAACCCCGAAGACACACTTCTTAGGGTTGAGCCTGACTTGAAATTTTTCCAATCCGTCAAAAATATTTTCTAAGATGCTTAGATGTTCTACTCAGTTAAATAATTTAGCTAGTAAATCATCCACATAGTCCTCCATGAAGGTATGCATCATGTCTTGAAAGATTGTTGTCATTGCTGGTTGATAAGTTGCCCCCACATTCTGTAAGCCAAATGGCATGACATTCCAACAATATGTTCCCCAAGGACAAGTAAATGCTGTTTTATCTTGATCCTCTGGGGCTATCTTGATTTGATTATAGCCAGAAAAACTGTCCATTAGTGATAGCATTGCATGGCCTATTGTGAGGTCTACAATTATGTCGATACTGGGCAAAGGAAAATCATCCTTTGGACAAGATTTGTTGACATCTCTAAAATCGGTACATATCTTGATGCTACCATCTGGTTTTGAAACTGGCACGATGTTGGAAATCCATTCAGCATAGTCGATAGGTCGAATAAATCCGACGTCTAATAGTTTCTTTAGCTCAGCTTTGACCATGAGTGCTACATGTGGATTCATCTTTCTCAATTTTTTCTTGATTGGCTTAGCTCCTAGAGGAATGGACAAGTGATGCATGATTAACTGTGGATCAATCTCAGGCATATCTGCATATGACCAAGCAAAATTGATTTGCTTTTCTTTGAAAAATCAGAAAAAATCTGATCTTTATTCCTCTATCAGAGATTCTGCTAGATGTATGTTTTTGGCTACCACTATTGTACCAATGTTGATTGATTGAGTAGGCTCAATCAATATGGGTGATCGCTCCTGATAGTATTCAGGTAGAGTGTCAAGTCTCCCATCTTTAGGTGCCTTAAAAAGGTTTTCACCTATAGATGCATCCTTTATTTTTATGTTTTTGTGATCTAGTGCTTCCATTGACTAGTTTTCAACAATAGATCCTTCATTTCATTCATTTTTGCGACTGAAAGACTTGGCACTCCCCTGATTGTAGATGTCGTTACTTTGTTCACTGGTAGAGTCTGTTTTTGGGCTGACGGTATAGAAGTAATGGATAATGGAATCATCATTTGGGAAAATTGGTATGTCATGATTTTCAGGTTCGTCCTAGTCTATGAGGTCAGGAAAGATAAGTGGTAAAGAGTCGTTGGGTGGATCAAGTTCTATTGTTGTAAGCGTTATGATGGAGGTATCATCGTGGTTGGCTAGGATATTAAATAAGTTAATGATTTTGTCAAGGTCTTCGATGGTATCATCTTCCATGTAAACTTGCTTGTAATGTCGCTGCTCATTTTCCTTAGCGTCATAGATATTCTGTGGACCAAATTCAAGTAGTCTAGGGTTTGTGCCTTGTTCTTCTTGAGAAATGGGTGTATGACTATTATTTGCAGCAATATCTTCAGTAACATTGGAATAGCTGCTCCATTCATATTCATTTGAATCAGTCTCAGAGGTATTATCCCAGATTCTAGCAGTGCTGTGGACTGGTATGTTGTAGGGTGAAAACAGGTCTTTGATGATTGACACGAGTCTGATAGTTTTGTCCGATTCTATATTAGATCCTGCTTCTACTCTTCGCATTTTCTCATATATTGTCTCTCCTCACAGAGGAATGATGTTATCAGGAGGTGATTCTTCTTTGTTTGACACTGGTTCTTGAACATGCTGTACTTCTGTAGTAGGTGCTTCTTTCTTTTGATTGATGGATTTCTCTTGATGTTTCTTTTTTTCCTAGTATTCACGTTCCTTGTCTATTATTTTTGCTGATTCAAATAGTGCCTCTTTCCATGAGTCTTCTTTGCATTTCTTCTTTGCCTTCCACTGAGGTTTTTGGTATTTGCTTGGTGTCTTCTTGGGTGGTAGAGTGTGTTCATAGCCCAATCCTATTTTGTCTTAACAAAATTATGAAGGAGGATCTAATGGTTCTGTGACGCCTTCCTGATGCTTGCCGATAGGTCCTTTGCCATTGTATCCCATTTGTTGCATGATTAGGTATCCTTTTCCATATAGCTATGTTGCTATAGCTACTTCCATAGTAGTTTCTCTATCTTCATCCTCATCCTTGTATAGCCAACTAAGGTTGTCCTTTTCCTCTAATTCATGTGCTAGTGTTCCTAGTTGGATAAACTTTCCATCAAACTTGGTGATGGGTTGTGTTTCTTGATGTATGGATGCCGAAGGTAGCCCATGAGATTTAGGTGATGCTGGTAAGTTGATTAAACTCAAGGGTTCCAGAGAGTATTCTCCCATGCCTTGTTCTTTGATTTTCATCTTGTGTTTGACATCCATAGATAGTGATTTAGACTTTTCTTGCTAAAGATCTGGTATTGGAGAAATTTGTTTTTCTTTGTTATGTGGGACTAAACTATCTTGGGTTGCCCCCATAACATTACAATGTTGAAAAGGGTTATGATCTACTAATATAGAAATCTCCTATCCATTGTAGGGGAACTTAACACACTAGTGATAAGTAGAAGGTACTGCTTGCATTTCATGTATCCAAGGTCGACCCAATAAGATATTATATGTGAGGTCTATGTCTAAGACTTGGCACATAGTGTCCTTTTGTATCGGTCCTACCTGAATTGGTAACATTACTGTTCCTTTGGATGATCTTTCTTCATCATCATATGCTTTGATAGTGATTTTTTTGCATGGATCAATAGATTGCTCAGAGAAGCCTAATGCATGGATAAGTTTCAAGGTACATATATTGAGTCTAGCTCCTCCATCTACTAATACTCTTTTGACTCGATGTTTGTAAACCAAGACTTCAATATGGAGTGGAGTATTGTGTGGATGGCTTAATGAGATATTATCATGCTCAGAAAAGGTGAGGTTATTAGTCCCTATCATGTGAGCCACCATGGCTTGGAATTTGTCACTATCCAGATCTTGAGGTACATTTGTTTCCAATAGTGCTTGTTCCAAGATATCTTTATGTTTTGGTGAAAGTTTCAGCAACTCAAGTATAGATATTTGAGCAGGATTTTTGCGTAGTTGACTGACTAGATCATATTGAATTTTGGGTATTGTGTTTGTTGTTGACATATGTCCCTTCAAGACATATTTTTCAGCTCTAGTGGTTACATTGATGGATTCATGTTCACGCTTGTCTTTGATTGTAATGACATTTACTTGGTTGTTCTCAGCTGATATATGATTGATGGTGTTATTGTATATGTGATTGATATGAGCTCCACGTGTATTGTTTGAGGTTGAAGCTCCATCCTTATTGTAGTTTGGAAGAGGATTCTTGAAGGCTCCATGGTCACCATTTGTCTTGAGACCATCGATTGTTAAATCGCCTCTATCAATCATATCTTGAACAATGTTCTTCAGTCTCATGCAATCATTTGTTTGATGTCCTTTGTTGTGATGAAAATCACAAAAGTGTGAGTCATTCCACCAGGGTGGTTTGATTTGTGGTTCAAAGTTGTTGATTTCTAGTAAGGAGATAATTTTTCTTGCGAGGAGTTCTCTGAATGCTGATTCCAATGATTTCCCTAATGGTGTGTAAACACATTTTGGAAAGTTGTTGGTGTTACCTCGTGAGTTCGTATTAGGTCCTTGATTGGTGTTATTGTCTTGGGTATTGTTGGTGTTGTTAAGATGATCTTGATTGGTAGTTGGTGCATAAGTGTTAGTACCTTGGTTAGCACCTTTTTGATTTTTGGTAGCCTAAGGATTACCTAATAAATCTAATAGTAGTTGTTTGGACTTTGTATCATTATGATCGTTTCCTTCTTCATTACCAGTGTTTTTTTTTTAGGTCCAGAACCTGGATTTGTCTAAGTTGCTGTTGTTTTGGTTATTGTAATTAGATTTGGATGAATTCATCCCTTCTTCAAAAAATTTCAATGTTCCTTTCTTGACACATGCCTCCTCTACTTGGATGCCATTCTCAATCAATTTAGCAAAAGATGGTATGCATTGGAGTTTGAGCATGTAACTCATCTAGCTATTTAAATTGTCGATGAAAATTCCCATCTTTTCCTTCTCAGGCTTATCTCGAGGATACCTTGAGACCATTCGTCGCCAACGTTGAAGGAACACCATGAATGTTTTGTTGTTCTTTTGTTTGGTATTGCAAACATCTAGCATGGTGATGGCATGTTGAATTTTGTAGGAATATTGAGTAATGAATTTGTTGACTAACTCATCAAAGGATTTGACAAGAGGTGTGATTTTGGATAACCATTCCATTGTTTTCTCTCCCAAGCTTCTTAGGAATAATCTCATTAAATAAGTGTCATCATGGGCAAATTCTAGGCTCATGGTACAAAATTCCTGAACATGGTCACGAGGATCACTTTTCCCATTGTATTTGTCAAATTTGGGAATGTCTGAATTTGGGGGAAAAGGTACCATGTTTAACCTCTTGTCAAAAGGATAAGGACAAATTTCATTCAAGGAATACCATACTGTTGATCCTTGTTGCATGTCTTGCATATGTTTTTGTAGCATTTGTATTTGTTGTGTAAGAGCAACCAAGGGTGCATTTGTTTGTCGAGGGAAGAGTTCTTCCCTCGCATTGTTTCTAGTTTGGAATGGCATGTGTAATGATATGTTTTGCTCAGGGATGTTTTGCTTGAGTAAATTTTGCTCAGGTATGTTTTGTTCATGGTCAGGTGCTTCCTCCTCTCTTTGTCATTCTTGATAAGCATAATGTTGAGACCTTGTTCTAAATATATTGGTATCGAAGTATTTAGGGAGTTTAACTCCTTTGCTTGTGAGCATGAGTAGGTATTTTTCTTTGTCAGTTTCTATGATTTTTTCCACAAGTTTTTGAAATGAAGCGCTTTCTTGACACTCTTGGAGGAGTTCCTCAGAAATTTTTGTGTCTTCTAGATTTGGTATTCGAAAGGATTTGATAATCTTCGATCCATGTTGGACTTTGGTTGTGTTTTGCTTTGTTTGTTTTGTTGAGAGCGAGTAACAATGGGCATCTAGTAGAAACTTTCTATGACAAAGGGAATGAACTCCTCTTTGATGTTTTGATCTGGGGTTGGTGGTTAAAATCAGGGTATATTGTAAGTGATGCACACTTTAGGGAAGAAAGCTGGATTGATCTTTCCTCCTTGATTTAGGTGTTGACTGAAGGCTGATTTTTGACAGAATGCCCTACTCCTCAATGGTTCCTTGTCAAATTCATTTGTTTTGTCTTGAAGATATAAGCGGATATGATGGAGGAATGTTTGATGAGATTTGAAGAGTTGGCGATTGATGTATAAAAATTTATTCCTTTTTGCAAGTTTCAGAGAACTGGGTTGTTGTTTCCTCAACTTAGTGTTATGATAAATACTCTTTCTTCATAGAATATGAGGATTAGTCATGCACAAGCGATCAATGGTTTCCTTTGATTTGTTTTGGATTCAAGATATCTTGTTTGGAAACTTAAGTTCTACTATATCAAATGAAGGTTTAGATGCCCCCTCATGACAAAAGCATGTCAAATGATATGGAATAAGAGATTTTCCGATATGGAAACTCGATTTGACAACTTGGAGTTTAAAACAAGTATGTTTTTGGATAAAAATCTGTTTGATTAAAGGACCTTTTGATACGTGTGATGGTGTTTCCTGATTTTGATAGGAGAGATGTGTTTTATCCCTTGACTAGTTTTTGGATTTAGACAGCTTTGTTTTATGGAAAACTTGCTTTTGGAGTGGTTTTGATACTTTGATTTGGATTTTCTGTTTGATGGAGTTAAAGATGAGGAAAGAAGGATTCCTAAACTATTTTTAGATTTTTCAAAAATAGCTTCTATTTTGCCCCCTGTTTTGTCAATTTCTGCTATGCGCTAAGCCAAAAACCAAATGAGCTACTGAATTTCCTCAACGCGCTAGAGAATAAACTCTACGCACCAAGCTACCTCTTTGACGTGCTAACTGGATTATTTGAGTTTGTTTTATTTTAAAAGGTTTATGTGCTAATATGGGCTTCTAACGCGCTAATTGTTGACTTCAATGTGCTAATGTTTGATCTCAACACGCTAAAATATTGCTTCAACGCACTATAATGTTTTCAGAAAGAACTAAGTTTTGAACTATTAATGTTTAGGACTGATTATGCGCTAAAGTTCAGAAGAAATGCGCTATGTTAAAGTTTGCAAGCACTAAACTATGGTTTCAAAGCGCTAAGATGTTGTTCTTATGCACTAAACTGCCCTGATTGTTTTGACTTGGTGGTTTTCTTGTGATTTGTGAACTTTGTCTCAATGATGATGGATGATTTTCTGAAGTAAAATATGAAAACACAACACAAAAGAGATAACCTTTTTTCCTAGTCTAAACAATGAGTGTATGTTTTGCAAGGATGTGTTCAAATCCCTAGTGTTTCAATAGGTTTGGATACAGAAAATACAAATCAATCAGACTCTTTATTCAAAGGTCATCGGCAATACCATAGCTCACTAGTCTTGAGACTCTGTCAGCTCAAACAACCTTGTCACCCCCTAGAGGGCACCCATTTTTTTGCCTTTTGCCAGAAATTAACTCAAAGTGAATTGCTTCACAATTGAGTAGTTATCTTGGGAGATATATGGTGAGTAATCTTGGGGGTGGATTCTTCCCCACCCTTGCACTATGATACTGCAAATGTTTGGATACTGACTCGGCTCAAGGTTTCTATCTCTAAGGTTCATAATCAGGCTTCTTGTTTGGCCGTCAGTGATAAACTCCCTCAGGAGGCTTCCCAACCTTTAGAACAAAGGCTTTACGTATCGTAAAGATACTGGGGGAAGGCTAATTGCTGTGTGCAATCGTTGAAAAGGACTTTCGTCACTTTCCACTTTTGATTATAGTAGGTTGGAACACTTGGCATCAAAGCCGTTCCCCACTTAGGCCGTTCCTGTCACACTGACCAAAGAATGGCTTTAAGAGTTCTTCAACTCCTTGGGAGGGCAGGCCTGCTAAAGGTTTTAATGTAATAAACACTGAAAGCATAAAAGTGGTTTGGCTTTTTGATCACCTAGTTAAGGGGAGAGCATATTCCTTCCCCTTTCGAATCAAAGCACACAAGTGTTCTTTTTAACCTTTTATTGCAATGATTTGGTAAAATTTATATGGAGATATTGCTCCACAAAAACATGGTGTTCATTTTATCCCATCAAATCAATGATTATCTGAGCTAGTAAAGGAACCTGGTCAATAAATCAAAATTTCAATTTTGGTGGTCAACAAAAGAAATCAACAAAAGGGGAAGAACTTCCCTCTTTTAACTTGAAAACAAAATTTAGACAAATGTGATTCTTTTTCATTGCAAAAATTTAAAAGATTGATCCTTTTATGCACCAAAGGATAGTGAGGTTCTTTTCCAAGTTCTTTTTGCAAAAATAAAAAGTTTGTTGGTTCTTTTTAGCAACCCAAAGGAAAGTTTTCTTCTATGAAAGCAATGAAAGATTTTGTTGTGGTTCCTTTTAAGTGCCCAAATGAGGTGTGAGTTCAATTTTATCTTTAAACAAGAATTAAAAGAATTCAAATTTTTAACTAACTTAGCTAAGTTAGTAAAAACTCAAACTACTTTAAATCCTAATTCTAAAATAAAATGAACTCCCAAATCCTGCAAAAACAACAATTGAATATGTTAGCAAAATACTAGCTTTGTGGACTTTCACAAGTCTAATTATTCTCTTGGTTACAAAGTATTTCTTGTTCTCCATCTGTGATGTGCTATAGAAAATACTGTATGCGCCACAAAATAACCCAGATGCTCTATCAAACAGACCCGACGTGTTGAGCTATTTTCCAAATGTGCTATACTGTTAGGTTCCCACGCCAAAATCTACAGGAAATTTTTTAAGAATGTTATGCGCTAAGTGAGGGTTTCTACACACTTGGATATGAGTCCCACACGCCAAACAATATACCATATGCACTGGAATGTTAACCATATGCACTAAGAAAAGTTCCCCACATGTTGATTCTTGTTTCTCGCGTACCTGCAAAATTGGTCAGATGCAAAAACCGATTTGATTAATGGGGTTGAGCCCCACGGTGGGCACCAGAAATGTATGTGGGAAAAGTGGTTTGATGAAATCTAAAATGTGAAAATATTTCAAGGACTTGCCCACACCCCCACGGGACTCTTGGTGCAAGTTATGGAGCCATGAGGAATGACTCAATTTCCCAAGGAATGTTCCATGGTTCTCTATCTCACAAGGTCCCTCAAGCCAATGTCTTTGCTCTTAGATCACTGAGCAAAGTGACTTAGGGATGACGAATGCAAGAATGAGGGATGCTTTTGATTGAATTTAGTATGAATGCATCCTATTTATGCATGATTCTAGTAAATGAACTAAACTAGATGATAAGATGACAAGGTTAGTAAAAATACCATCCTAACATGATATACTAGCTATATGATTTAATCTAAGATGATAGAAATACTCTAAAATGCTTATTAGATTAATTTCTATTACAAAGAGAGGCTAAATGCTTGTTAAAATTAAGTATAAGTATGATGCTAAAGACTTGGATGATGGAAATGGAGGAATGGGAGTTCTATTTATAGGAAAAATAAGGCAATGGATGGTCACGATTGAAGGATCTAATCAAGGGTCAGGATAGAAAGCTATCAATCCATGTTTGCAATTCTCACCAATGAAATGGTGACAATTGTCAACATTAGACTACTTGAGAGGAGAGGTAAGAAGCATTAAATGATTGAGAAGACATGAAGGTTACCTTAGAAGGTAAAGGTTAAGGTTATCCATTGGATAAAGCTTTTACCCAAAGGATAAACTCTTGTGCAAAGGTTAAGGGGATAACCATGGTCAAAGCAATGAATGCTTGATGAGACCCCTAGGTTAGATGAGGGTTAAGTTAGGCAAAAAGTCTCTAACCATGCCACTAAGGGTTAGTTATCCATTAATAGTTTGAAGACTTTGGGGACAAATTTGTAAGAGTCCTTCCAAATTTGGGGGTTTTCAACAAGTTAGCTTGTTGAAGGCATAAAGGCTTTAATGCCTTTGGAAGAATTTACTCCAAATTTGAGAAGTGACCTCCTCAAATTTAGGTAAAGGGGATAATTGATGGGTTTAGGTTAATTGATTAGGATTAGAGGTATTCTAGAAGAATTTAGGAAGAGGGTTAGGAGGCAAGTGGGAGATGTAGGAAAATGCAAGTGGATGAGGGATAATAAGATTTAATTAAAATAAATTTATTTATTTCAATTTGGTTGCAAGTTGGGGATTTAAATAAATTAGATTTATTTAATTGGGGTGAACTATTTAATTAAATATAAATTTAATTAAAAAGTAGAGAGGAGATTTAATTAAATAAAATGATTTATTCAATTAAATGATATATAGGGCTTAAGTGAATTAAAATAAATAAATTCAATAATTTATTTAATTAAATAGAAGACTGTGGGTGATTTAATTAAATTAGATTTAACTAAATAGAGGAATGAGAATAAAATGAACATTAAATATTCATTTAGGAATATGGTCATTTTTATACGTTTAAACAACATTAATCACAACATAAGACTGCACAATGAAGCAATCTAGGTAAATAGATTTATCTAAGGAACTGATGAATTCAATTGAAAGATAGATACCATAATGAAATAAAGCAACTTAAATATTTATATTGAAAATATAATACTTAAACCAGTTGATTTCAGCATGTATCATCCACCTGTTGGCATTTGGCATTATAATAGACAAGGAGAGATTGTTGGCATTTCAATAAGGATATTGAGAAGGTTGTTGATGATATGGATATAACTGATTAATGATGTTTACTGTCTTAATATTATTATTTTGTCGTTGATGTCAAGAAATTGATTTTCTAATTCAGTATGATGTTGCCATATCTTGAGAAGTATGATTTGATGAGTATAAAGATGTCGATAAAAGACACAGAAAGAATATGATGGATAAAGGGAGAAATAAGTTATTCAATGGGCAACTATTACCGAGTTAGACAATGATGAGATCATGATGATTAGATTGTTTTGATATCCTACATATGTTATTAATTGTAAGGTTAATATTATACTATGTTACTGAGCAAAGAACCTAGTTGGTAAACCTTAAGGAACCTAGTCGGTAAACCCTAAGGTTATCGCTATCGGTTAATGAAGGCAGAATGTCTACCGAGTGAAGTTTAGTATTTATCGAGTTGTAACCGAGTAATAACATAATAAATTAAATGATTACATGCATTATTTAATGAAGGAAGCTGATGAGCTAGCTATGATTAAATGATTGGTATGCCGTGAATGAAGTTTGTTAAAGAAACTATGGCAAAGGATAATCGGCAGGAAGATCTACAACTTAGATTGAACTGCAATACCCTAGCACAAGTTCCAAGAAATGTATGCAAGTTCCAAGGTGAGTAAAACGTTTTCAGATCGAAGGATACATTGAACCTAGAAAAAGTTTGAAGATCTGATGGCTATGATTGATCATGGGAAATGTGATCAAGGAGATTAAGTGGTTGGCAAATTGTTTATAAATAGGGAACTGTTGATAAACAATGCATGCAGGCAAGTGTATGCACAGGGATTCTACATAGTGATTATCGAGCATAGAAGCTTGAAGACCTATTTTGAATAACAGAGTATAGAGCCTAGTAGATGGACTAGATTAGTTTTATGTCTATATTGTATTGAGCAAATAATAATCTGCTTTAGCATTTTAGATGTGAAGTTGCAGATAGACTTTTATTACTATTATTTTGTGAAGTGACAGAAAATCTCTTAACTGAGTGCCCTTAATAGTCTTATTTATAAAACCCTCTAGCAAGGTGACATTCTGATTGAGTGTTTGAAATCCTTTAACAAGGTCACTTCTAACAAGGTGAAGATCCTAACAGATCTGAGGGAAATCCCTTAACTAGATCACATCTAGCAATGTGTTTGTAATCGTTAATAGGATTTGCTTTTAACCGAGCATACTCTAGAAGAGTATATTTCTTAGTGGGTTCAAAATCCCATAGTGGTTTTTCCCTATTTGGGTTTCCATGTTAAATCTGGTGTTATGAGTGTTATGATGTTTATATGCTTTTGAGTTTGCATGTTTAGCAGTTTTGGTTATATTACTGAAGTATATGTTATCAAGGTTGAATCTGATGTTTTTATGGAAGATTAAGTTTGTATGATTCACCCCCCCCTCTCATCTTATTAGCTTGGCATCTGTACTTATCTTTACATATCAGAACTATCAATTGGTATCAGAGTTTGGACTCCGGAAGAAAAAAGTTTAAAGGTACTTGAGGAAAAGATCCAAAGATGTATAAGAGGGATGCACCGAAGCTAAACAAGTCAAGTTTCTCTACATGGTAGAAAAGGATGAAGCTGTACCTATCAAGAGTTGGAGAATATACTGTATATTATCTAGAGAATGATTTCATCACACCAAGAACCTATCCATTGAAAATGGAAGAGATAAAGGGAAAACAATAACATATCCAAGCAATGATTGAAATAACATCTACATTGACCGATTCAAAGTTTAATGATCTAGAAGGCTGCAATGATGCAAAGGCTATGTGGGAAAAGCTCATATCTGTGTATGGAGGAGATGAACATGTTCAAAGAGCAAAAGTGGATAGTCTAAGAGGACAACTTGAATCTATGAGGATGAATGAAGGTGAGAACATAACTCAGTATAGTACAAGACTAAAGGAGATTGTCAATCAAATCAAAGGAGTAGGTGAAACTATTGAAGAAAAGGATATAACAAGCAAGTTGTTAAGAACCCTTCTACCAGCTTATGCAATCCGAGTCTCTGCAATCAATGAATTGAGGTCTGTACCTAATATGCCTATTTCTTTAGATGCTACTATTGGTAAGCTACATGCATTTGAGTTAAGTAACTTTGATAATAGTGGGTCATCGGTAAATAAAGTTGAATCTGCATTTAGTTCTTTTCATATTGGTGATCCCCTTTAGTGTACTTACTCATTCTATCATTGTAATCATCAGATTCACCAATATGAAAAATCAAAAGCTTTTCAAATGCTTAAATGGTACAAGGCAATAGTTGAAAATGAAACAAGAAGACAACTGAAATGTCTTAGATCAGATAGAGGAGGAGAGTTCACATTTGATGAGTTCAACTTATTCTGCAATGATCATGGTATTAAAAGACAAGTCTCTGCACTGAGAACTCCACAGGAAAATGGAATAGCTGAGAGAAGAAATAGATCTATTGTGGATTGTGCCAGAACCCTGATGATTGAAAAGAAAGTGCCACAAACATTTTGGAGAGAAGCAATAAGCATTGCAGTTTACACCCTGAACCAGGTACAATTGAAGAAAGGTACTTTGAAGAAACCATATGAAATCTGGTATGACAAGAAACCTAATATAAGTTATTTTAAAATCTTTGGAAGTAGATGCTATATACACAAGGATGATAGAAATGGCAAGTTTGATCAGAAAAGTGAAGAAGGAACATTTCTTGGTTATTCTTCTAGAAGTAAAGCATTTAAATGTCTGATCAAATCATCTAACAAAATAGTAGAAAGTGCAAATGTGAAAATTGATGAATTTGCAGAAAGAAATGATGAAGAAAATTCCAAGGAACCAGAAAATTATGATGAATTTGTCTTCAACCGACAAGTCTTATCAAAAAACCTACAGAAGGAAATGAAGAGAATATCTAGTTACCGAGTGATGAAGAAGATCATACAGAGCCTACCGAGCCTGTATTAGCCAAATATGTCAGAAGACATCATGCACCAAGTCAGATTAAAGGAGATAAGGATGAACCAGTGATGATAAGGAACAAACTGAGACAAAACACATGTTTGATATCTGAATTTGAACCGAGAATAGTGAAAGAGGCATTTAATAATGAAGATTGGATAAATGCTATGATAGAAGAGATTGATCAAATCAAGAAGAATGACACATGGACATTGGTCCCAAGATCGAAGGACAAAAATGTAATCGGTACAAAATGGATTTTCAGAAACAAGTTGAATGAAAAGGTAGAGGTCATTCGAAATAAAGCAAGACTAGTTTGCAAAGGTTATGCCCAAGAAGAAGGAATTGATTATGGTGAAACTTTTGCACCTGTAGCAAGACTTGAAGGAGTAAGAACATTGTTGGCATATGCTGATTACAAGAATTTCAAGGTATATCAAATGGATGTCAAATCTGCATTTTTGAATGGAATATTAGAAGAAGTTTTTATTGAACAACCTGAAGGATTTGTTGAAGACAATAATAAAGATCAGGTATGTAAATTGAACAAAGCCTTATATGGTCTAAAACAAGCACCTAGAGCATGGTATGAAAGATTGCACTCTTATTTGATTAAGATTGGTTTTATAAGAACAAGTGAAAACAACAATATTTACATGAAGAATGATGAAAATGGAATATTGATCTCAGCCATATTTGTTGATGATATTATATTTTGTGGGAATGACTCTCTATGTAAGAACTTTGGAAATGAAATGAGAAAAGAATTTGAGATGTCATTAATTGGTGAGATAATGTATTTTATAGGTTTACAAATACTGCAAATGAAAGATGAGATTTTCATTACTCAATCCAAGTACATAAAGGAAATCTTGAAGAAATTTGGAATGGAGGATCCAAAACCAGTAAGTACTCCTATAACTACCAATTGTAAACTATCAAAGAATGATGAATCTGCATATGTTGATGAGACACTTTACTGATCCATGATTGGAAAGTTGCAATATGTTGTTCACAGTAGGCCAGACATAGCACATGTAGTAGGTATAGTTGCAAGATTCTCTGCAGATCCTAAGGAAACACACATGACAACAATCAAGAGAATTTTTAGATACTTGAAAGGCACTAAGGATTATGGCTTAGTATATCAGAAAAGAAATGACTTTGATTTAAAAGTTTATACTAATGCTGATTGGGCAGGCAACATTGATGATAAAAAAAGCACAAGTGGAGGAGCTTTCTTTTTAGGAGAAAGACTAGTGAGTTGGCTTAGCAAGAAACAAGGATGTGTTTCACAGTCAACAACTGAAGCTGAATACGTTGCTGCAACATTGAATTATACCAACATAGCATGGATCAAACAACTGTTGGAAGCTATAAATGAGAAATTTACTGAGCCAGTAACTATATTCTGTGACAATACTAGTGCCATTAACATTTCAAAGAATCCTATTATGCACTCTAAGACAAAGCACATCTCTATCAAATATCATTATCTTAGAGAAGAAGCTCAAGAGAAGAAAGTGGTGTTGGAGTATGTTAGCACAAAGGAACAAATAGCAGATATCTTCACCAAGCCACTACTAAGGGACACTTTTGAGTATCTCAGAAGTAAGTTAGGGGTCCTACCCCTATCTTCTACTCACTGACTGAGTTTGGTGAAAGCATCAATTCGATGACTCTATAGAATATATTTCTAGGAGTTGATACTGATTTACACACTTTAGGATGTTTTCTAAAGGTGTGCAGGAAACAATACATGAAATAATACATGGAACAGGAATTGAAGACATAAATGCTCTGACCGAGACTAAGTTGACATATAACAACAGGAAATCACTTCATACAGGAAGAAATTATGTTTTAGTTCTTTACTTTTTGGCATTGTTGTCAAAGGGGGAGAAGACCAAAGAAAAGAGGAAAAAGCTGAAGAAGAGGAGAAGACTAATGTATGGGGGAGAATTCTGATGATAGAAGGAGAACATTTCAGCATTTTAGAATCTCACAGCAATCCGGATCAATTGGTTTTGCCATCAATTCCAAAGGGGGAGATTGTTGGCATTTGGCATTATAACAAACAAGGAGAGATTGTTGGCATTTCAATAAGGATATTGAGAAGGTTGTTGATGATATGGATATAACTGAATAAGGATGTTTACTATTTTAATATTATTATTTTGTCATTGATGTCAAGAAATTGATTTTCTAATTCAATATGATGTTGCCATATCTTGAGAAGTATGATTTGATGAGTATAAAGATGTCGGTAAAAGACACAAAAAGAATACGATGGATAAGGGGAGAAATAAGTTATTCAATGGGCAATTATTACCGAATTAGACAATGATGAGATCATGATGATTAGATTGTTTTGATATCCTACATATGTTATTAATTGTAAGGTTAATACTATACTATGTTACTAAGGAAAGAACCTAGTCGGTAAACCCTAAGGAACCTAGTCGGTAAATCCTAAGGTTATCGCTATCAGTTAATGAAGGCAGAATGTCTATCGAGTGAAGTTTAGTATTTACCAAATTGTAACCGAGTAATAACATAATACATTAAATGATTACATGCATTATTTAATGAAGGAAGCTGATGAGCTGGCTATGATTAAATGATTGGTATGTCGTGAATGAAGTTTGTTAAAGAATCTATGGCAAAGGATAATTGACAGGAAGATCTACAACTTAGATTGAACCACAATACTCTAGCACAAGTTCCAAGAAATGTATGCAAGTTCCAAGGTGGGGTAAAACATTTTCAGATCAAAGGATACATTGAACTTGGACAAAGTTTGAAGATCTGATGGCTATGATTGATCATGGGAAATGTGATCAAGGAGATTAAGTGGTTGGCAAATTGTTTATAAATAGGGAACTGTTGATAAACAATGCATGTGGGCAAGTGTATGCACAGGGATGCTACATAGTGATTACCGAGCATAGAAGCTTGAAGACCTATTTTGAATAACAGAGTATAGAGCCCAGTAGATGGACTAGATTAGTTCTATGTCTATATTGTATTGAGCAAATAATAATATGCTTTAGCATTTTAGATGTGAAGTTGCAGATAGATTTTTATTACTGTTATTTTGTGAAGTGACAGAAAATCTCTTAACTGAGTGGACTTAACAGTCTTATTTGTAAAACCCTCTAGCAAGGTGACATTCTGATTGAGTGTTTGAAATCCTTTAACAAGGTCACTTCTAACAAGGTGAAGATCCTAACAAATCTGAGGGAAATCCCTTAATCGGGTCACATCTAGCAATGTGTTTGTAATCTTTAACAGGATTTGCTTTTAACCGAGCATACTCTAGAAGAGTATAATTCTTAGTGGGTCCAAAATCCCACAGTGGTTTTTCCCTATTTGGGTTTCCATGTTAAATCTGGTGTTATGAGTGTTATGATGTTTATATGCTTTTGAGTTTGCATGTTTAGTAGTTTTGGTTATATTACTGAAGTATATGTTACTGAGGTTGAATCTGATGTTTTTATGGAAGATTAAGTTTGTATGATTCACCCCCCCCTCTCATCTTATTAGCTTGGCATCTGTACTTATCTTTAAGTATGATAACTATCACCACCAACTTGATACTTCTAGACAACGAGTTCATAAGAAAAGCATGAAAGATTGTCTTGATAAAAACTTTAAAGAACTTATGTCATATGTTTTTCTTAAAAGATCCTCTATATATAGATGAGGATTCAATTTGAAGATGAAAGGACACACCCTTTCATTAAAATTAAAACTAACAAAAAACTAACTAGAAAATAACTGCCTAAAAACTATCCTAACAGACTAAAACTAACTTAACTACTGGACACATTACATAAAAGCACTTGAAAACAACAGTTTGCAATGTTTGAAAATATTTTAATCTGCAAGGACCCCACCACATTTCCGAATATGCTTCAAGTATTCTTCTAATTTATAGGTGTCTGCATCATGGATTAGGTCCCTAACAACGATCACCCATGTGATGAACTTCTCCATCTGTTCCATAGTCCTTGTCAATTCCAAACCATCAGAATGAGCAATGTCAAGAGAAGCACTGAGAAGGGTCTAACATTCCAAGAGCCACTTTTCTTTATCCTTGATTCCTCCATTCTGATCTATCAACTCTACAAAACCATACTGTGTTATTTCTTTACATTCATCAAACTCACTCTTCAATTCTTCTCCAAACCTTTCATGTCATCAATAAGACCCTGCATTTCTTCAATCAGTTTTTTATTAGCACCTACCATCCTCTTATCATGTTGCAATGTTCCCAACCTATCATAGATCCAATGATGAGACAGGGTAGTGTCCATGTTCTTCTGATATACAGTCCAAAATTCTCCGAGAGGTATCAACAATTTATTAAATCTGTTTGTTAGCAATATAGAGGAAGTGTTTGGTCTCACACTTTGAATTTACCTTTGGATCCTCTTATTTTCTTATAATAACTCTTCATATTTCTTTTTGATTTGGGATCCATCATGAATCATTGGAAGTGGTTGACCTCCTCCTCTTAGCAATCCCTCATACAAATCTTTATACCGATCTCTCTCTTTTATCACCTTGATTAATTGTGCTTTATTAAACCGTGAAAGATCAATACCCATATCTGCTATTATAACAGGGTCCACTTCACCTACCTTCAATTTCATCATGTGCCCAAAGGCCTTATCCACATCAATGATTTTTGGTCTTTTGTTAGGAGGGTAACGGGCCCATAACCATAGAGATTGCTTGTCTTGATCAAATCTTGAACCAATAAAAACATCTTGAACTCCTTGGATATCTAATTTGAACTCTTTATTTTCTGATTTCAACATATTGTCAAAAATGAAAGATGCACTTAAGTCCCATTCTGGGAAAAAAATAACACCGACTTCAATTAAAAGTTGTCTCCCTCTATGAGGGGTCATAGTTGTGACCTCTGCATCAATCTCTTCCTTAAGTTTTCTCAATAACTCTGCTTTTTTCAAGGGTAATATTAGGGACAAAGTCCCTTAACTTCTTGCCTTTGAAATGATAGAGAAAAGATTTAAATTCCTTAGACTGAACAAATAAATCATCTGAAACAAAAATTGAATAGGCATCATACCGAGCATCACTGTGAATACTTAACCTGGTGATAACTTGTTCCTGCAAGTCTGGTTCCTCAATAATATCAGGTTCCTGCTGTTTGAATATGGTTTCACTATCCTCTGATTCTTCTTCACCTTCCTCTTCTTCTACTTCCATTTCTTGTAATCTCAACCTCTTCCCTTGAAGGTCTTTATTCAAATTATGAATAACCAGCTGGGCTTCTTCCTCTTCCATATTTCAAAACAAGTCCTTTGATTCCACAAGAATTTGCACATAATCTCCCAGGCTCCGTCCTTTCTTGCAAATACCTATGTATCCTTCGGGGTCATAATTAGCTCTGGCAGTAAACTTGAATAGATTGTATTCTTCAATTATCTTTCTCTCAATGGCCTCATAGGCTCTGGTTGATACAATAGTAAAATATCCGAAACTAAGGGTTCCAGGCAGAAAAACTTGTTTGCACATGCTTGCAAAATGTTTATCATTTGATACACTTAATTGCCTCACAATTTCCAAATAGACAATTTTGTCTGGTACAATTTTTGGCAGCAGATAAGGGTGTCCTTCAAAGCCATAAATTCTAAAACAAGTGAAGTCCTTATGCACTAGCCAATCACCCCAATTGTGGTTTACCAGACCCCTATCATCAAAGGTAATAGGTCTTAAGAATTTCTTAATTTCAAGTGAAATTGATCCCTCATGTAGTGTCCACCTTTGATTTTACTTATTTTGACTAGAGTTGACTTTTATATTATGCTTGATAGACTTATCTAGGCTATATTTTGATGAGTTAGATGATGATTACTCATGTGCTTTAGTGACATGATTGATGTTAGACATTATTGGACATATGCTATTTTGATTATCTATATGGATGTTGGTACTATCATGATTGATCATGTGATTTATGATATATGTACTCAATGGATTTTATATGCCCACTATATGATGGATTATTGATAGATTAGATTTATCATGGTTTTGATGATGATTATGATTATGCTAACCCTACTTCATGATTACATATGATGAGATGTTTATGAGATGTGTTTGACTATTGTTTGACTGTCTTCGTGATAGAGACGATTCCACATCAATCATTGTGAGCGGGATGAGTCGTCATGATTCTCTATCACTTGCTTGTTCTATATATGTATATGTATATGTGGTATTGTCGTTTTGTGGTTGCAAGATTTTGCAGGTACCAAACATCGACTCCACCTGGCTTCACAAGTCTGAGTGTGTCTTTAGTTCCAATGGCTTATGTGGTTCAGAGATGGCATGAGTTCCCCTCACATACTCTATGTCTAAGTTGTTCACCATGAGTAGTCAGTTTCTTGGCATAATTCGCCATGTCAGTTTGTAAGCTTGGTTCCTTGGTATTGTGAGTTCGGTTTATGTCGGTTGATTTACTTGATTATGTTGGAGTAATTATGTGGCTCTTGATGCTAGTTTTATATCTGGTAATGCTTATTTTAATGCATTTAATTTATAAGTTTTGAATATTTAATTATTTGGTATCTATATTTATGGGATAATTAACGTTTATTGATTTTATGATTATTTAATAATTGATGAGCTTTATTGCTATTTAATATTTATTTAATATTTTTGATTTAATCTTTAATGGTATTTGATTATTTAATTATTTATTTAACCTTCTATGGTTTGATATTTATTTGATATCTTATATTTATTTGGTTCTTTAATTTATTTTATTAGCTTTTGGGTTATTTGATTTTAATCCCCATTTGGATTATTTATTTATAGCTTATATTTATTTAATAGTTTGACTTTTATTCCTAAGTGGGGTGTATGAACACATTAAATTAAATAAAGAAATAAAACAATCCCACTTAGCCGGATAAGAATATTTTATTTACTTTACCTACCCTTCACTCTCGTTGGTTAAATTCAAAATGGGTGAATAAATTATATTATATGGTGGGTTGGTAAAATATACTCCAAAATGGAATATTTTGATTGTCCGCGATTGAGGCTAGGTTTTTGGATTATTTTGGCTTTTTATTTTCATTCTCGTGAGGTTTTTCGAGTTGGTTGGCTCTTCTTTGGAAATTTCTCTAGCAAGTTTTCTTCTTAGTTTTGGATTTCTTCTCTCTTGATTTTGGCTGGAGCTTGGATTTGATTTGGTTTGGCTTGTGGGAGCTCTTCTTCAGCTTCAATCCATTACTTCAAGTTGCAAGTTGGAGTTCTTCACTTTGCTTTTTGGCTTTCAATGGCTTCTCTGTGTATGCAATGTTTTGGGTCTGGGTTGAAATATTATTTATTCTATAGTTTTTAATATTGTTGAAGGTAAATATTTGGGGAGGAATTTTATATTATTTGGGTTTTGTATAGTTGCTGGAAAATATGTTTTTGGTTTTCCTGTGTATGGCATTTCACGGCTCTGTGAAAATTGTTGTGAAGATCTTTGGTTAATCCTTGTTTGGATGAGAGTAGTTTGGTTTTCCCTTTGTGAGTCCTTCAGTTGTGATTGTTTGGGATTGACTTCATTGGATTCTCTGTGAGATTTGCAGTGGTTCTATTATTTTATGCCATGAAAATATTTGAGTTAATCTTGGTTTATAGTTTGAGATATTTTATTGTGTTTATACCTATGTATTCCTTGTTTCTGGGCGTCTCTTTTTATATGTTTTTCAAGCCCTTTTGTTAAGTCTGGATTTTATTATTTTACCCAAAAGTTTTCTAAGTTTTCCGTAAGTATTGTGCAAAAGCATTGTCTTAATGTGTAAAAGCATCGTTCTGTATTACATTTGCACTGCTTTGCACAACATAAGCGCTTTCTCAGGATACATATGTGCGATTCTGGAAACATAAGCGCTGTTCTTCTTGATAGAAGCACTATTCTTCTTGACATAAGCACTATCCTTTTTGGCAGAAGCGCTGTCCTACGGGGCAAAAGCGCTAACCTGTTTGTGTTTTGTATTTTCTCAGTTTTGGTCATTTTTGAGGTATTTTTCCAAATTGATTTTGTAACAAAGGCTTTATTTGAGGTCTGTTAATATTTCCCAGTTTTGGGTTTGATCAGTTTTGATGCATTTTGATGGTTTTGAGTATATTTGTTTCTCTATGCACTATGGATATTATAGACTCTCTTCCACGTGGATAGGCCATAGATGATTGAGATGATTACTATGCTATTTTGGACCAACAAGTGAGTAGGCCTTGCTGTGATGTTATCTTTTATTTGATGTCAGCATTGGATGACTTGATATGCCTGTTCTTATTGCTAGCCAAGAGGCTCATTTTTCTATATTGATGTTGTTGTAGCCTTGTTTATGTTGTAAGAGTATGTGTGGAAGTTGTTGGCTGCATTGAGTATTATTTTTATGTAGTTATGTTGGTAGAGCCTCTTGTGATTTATTGTTGGGCCATGTTAGGAGGAGTGGGCTTCCTTGTGATGATCGGGGTAACGAGAGATAGGCTTGCATGAGGTTCCTTGTAAGGATGCATGAAGTCTAGACCATCGAGACACATTGAAGTTTTTCATGATTTGTAAATAAGTGATAACCTAATAATTGATGGGTTGGGTAGTTAGATTAATTAATAAGATGATAAATTGATTTGTGCCTCATGTCTTAGTCTTAGGGAGGATGTTTTAGGACAATCATGAGAAGGCCATGAAGATGGTAAGATAATCTCCCTTAGTCTCTCATAGGTTGAGATGGCTCCACATGTCCATTAGGCTAGTGCCTTGTGTTTTTATGTTATTATATTATGAGGATGGCATGTGATGGCAGTCCACTCCTACGTATGTTTCCCTTTTATGATTTATGATTATGCTTATTGGATGTATTTATGTCTTGATGAGTTTTATACCTCTGGGAGTTAATTCTTGTTGTATTATGTGGGTTCTTGCTTGAGAGTCCTTGTGGGGTTGGTCCCTTTGGTTAGAGTGTCAACTTAGGTTTAGAGTGTGTGTTGGGACCTTGTGTCATCTCCTAGCATGGGGGGTGGTTCCTTTGGCTCCACATGGTCGGGAAGTTGGTACTTTTAGCCATTGGGATTTTCTCTTGGATTCTTCTTGCGTGAATGGGGATTCTTCTTCATGATGTACTATGGATGTACCTTGTAGCAGATTTATGTAATGGATAAGATATAATGCATGTAATGTAACATTCTTGTATATAGTATATGGATTCTTGTAGTAGAAAGAACTATGCTCATGAGGTATTTAATGTACTCATATTTGTAAGATGAATTGTAGTTGGAAATTGGAATTTAGGCATATTATATTTGTACTATTGTAGAGATGTGATCTTATGAATCATGGAAATAAGTGGATTATAGTTGGAATAGAATGGAATTTCATTATGGATTAGTTGTATTATTTCATGGAATGGTTAGAGGCTAGTTAGAAGGTTAAATAATCTTGAAAGAGGAATATTTGTAGATTAATAAGCGATTATGTTAGAAGATGTTAATTGGATCTAGTAAATAGGAATGAATCACATAGATGCATTGGTATAAAGGAAATTATGCATATCATGAGGAATAAGTAATGTTGTAGGTTGCATATCTCATGGTGAACGAATTAAAATATGATGCATTAATGAAGATTAAATATACCTATCGTGCATGTAGTATGTTATTGTGGAAATGAATTAAGTAATGATGTTAAAGTACCCTAGAGAAAGATTATTGATGTTGTATTATTTCTGCTTGCGTTATTTGATGAAATGAGAAATGATGTATGTTCATATTGGTTAATTGGTTAATGAATGTAAATAGATGGAGATGTTATATGTTGCATTAGTTGTTATTAGATGTTAATTAAGAAATTTTTTTTATCTCCATTTGTATATTATTGTTTAGTTTCTTTAGTGTATTTTGGTGGGCATTACACCTCACATGGGACACTGAAAAGTTGATATAATGGTTTTACAATCCATTCCTCAAACTTAATATAATTTGATCTTCCATACCGTGAGTCCCATACTAATGTGGACACATTTGTATAGGTTGCTATTTTCCTTCCTTGTCTACTGTGTTCAATCATAGACTCAATGGCCACATGCCCCGATGTCTTCCATAAAATAAAATTATGTGCATCAACAATGAATAAAACTAAAATGCATGTTCCTTATTGCCCTTGAGGTCCAAGAAGCCCTCGTGTAGTTTCTCAGCAGGGTATGCAACATAATTAAAGAGCCTTGGTTCATACATTTGTATATTAGCTGCTAATACTAGAGGCCCAATGTTGGCCACATCTGGAACTTTAGCACCCCCCACTTGCCCACATGATATGTAAGTATACTACAAGGAATCCCTGAATATGTCCATGCTAAAAGGGGGACCATCTTCATCAGTCAAAACACCCTTCTCAGCCTTATGAAAGGAGATATTCCACCCTTTATATGTAGTGTCCAATTTCACAAATTCTTCTTCCAGTTTCTCAAAAGATAAGGGCACATCAGGATTAAAGTCAAGGTTTAAAACTTCATCTATGGTGCCTCTATTAAACCTGATAAATACATCATCATTTGGAAGTTGTATGCACCTCTTTACAAAATCATAATTCCTAACCAAAGTTTCCAATAGCCTAATATTTACAAACACATTTGGAACAACCAGTTTGCCTAAATTTGTCATCCACGGGTTACAAATTGGAATTTCCCTATTCCATCTCAAGAAATGAAATAGGAAAAGTTAGTAACCCCTTACCTTAGTCCACACATCTCTGACCCTCTTAAGTTTTTCCTCTAGTTGATCTCTAACAGACAAATATTGTTTTGATCTTCTAGATTTTGACCCTGGTGCTTGCATTTGGTCGATCATGTCTTGGTTCAATCTCTGTGTAGGAGGAGTCTCTAATGTTTTTGGTTTCTTCAATGTGGACTCGAACCATTTAGCAATTCTCTTTTTCCCTGAAGAAATCGAGGGCTCGATTTCTACAATTGTGAAGACTTCTTAGCCCTAGTTCTTCAATTATGTTATCTACTTGATGAAGATACGCTGTGTGAAGAGTTATGAACATAAATTCTCTATTCATGTGATTTTATTTCTGGAGTGAGTTCTCAATTAGCCTCATGTGAGCCACCAATTCAATTGAGAGCATTAAATACAAGTCACTTCTAGTTTCAGTTTGAATTAACTCTGCAACGTCTTATCGGTATTACTTTTCTGATAAAATATTTCCTTGGTGCTACAAAAACATTTTGTTTTGAGTTATTTTATCGGCATGTGTTTTACCGATGTTTCCATCGGGTATCGATATAAACCTTATCGCTTCATACCGATGGTTGTTTATTCCCCGATGATCCTTTTCTTTTGTGTTTCCATCCGGTATCAGTATAGACTGTAAAGCCACATCTCGATTACTTAGGTTACCCTGATGGCTTGTAACTATTTCCCGATAGTGTTTTATTATGAACATATCAGTGTATGTCTTCCCGATAGACCCAACGAGTATCGAGATAGATTATTTCCTTCTGCGCCGATAACTCATGTCTTCCCGATGGCTTTGCTAATAAGCCTTCTTTAGAGTAAGTTACACTAATGAACAAATAAACCTTTTTCTATAACCAAACATACTTATCTTAATGAAATATCATTTCTTACAGTGTTATATATAAGAAAAAACCTCTTAAAAGATTAACATATGAAATATCACATAGATCCTGCTCTTCCTAATCAAATTTGTCGAGATGAAAACATACGAAAACTGAAATTCAATTGCCCTCTTACATTTCTGATCACTTTAGGAATTGTTTGATAGGTTTAGCTCCCATATAAACCTCAGATACCTTATCCCAACTCAGTGCCACTCCTTAGTCACCCATCTGATGGTTGAATCTCAAGAGACAGATCATAGATAGAAGAGGACTGATGTTGTGAGATCATCCTTGCACAAAAAATCCAACAGTAACTATTCTCATGATAGAGAGTGTTCAATGTATAAAACCAAGAAATAGAGGAGAGCAACATTTTAAGAGCATAATTAATTTAAAAAATTATATGCTAACAAGATGTTCATTGTAACACATAGAGTGTCCATGAATTCACTTAAGCACACATGTTGTGCATGGAGCATGATGAATACACTTGAAACATGAGGAATACAAATTAATACACATGAGTCATAAGACATACATTAAATGAATACCTTGAAGCATGAAGCATACAATGAGAACTTAAAGCATGAAGCATACAAACAAATACACTTGAATTATGAAGCATACAATGAATACTTAAATCATGAAACATACTCATGAATATACTTAACACATAAAGCAGGAAGCATAAATAAAGCATGAGGCATCCAAATGAATCCACTAAAGTCATAAAGCATACACTTGAATATATGTAGAGCATGAATTTTCTTAAGTCATGAAACATACATATTGTTACACGCAAGGAAGGAGCATGAAGCATCCACGTAAGACATGGAGTAATACACACAAATACCCCCTAAGGTACAATGCATATATGAAAAAGTACATGTATAAATCATACAATGAGGAAATCATGTTGAAGACACAAAAGACACATTAATATCCACAATTTATCAAGTATATATACATAAAACATGCATTTAAGAGTAATATACATGAGGCACATGGATGCACTTAAAGCATGAAGTATGCACATACAAACATAAAGAATACATATAGAGCATACACATGAATATACTTGGGGGAAGAAGCATTCATGCAAAACATAGAGTGTACACATAAGGTACAAATACATGTAAAGCATTAAGTGTACACATGAATTCACTTAAGGCATGCAACATACACATAGCATAAAGTATACATAAACACCATAAGATGTGCATACACATAGCATAAAGTATACATAAATGAGAGTTCATTAAACCTAGAAAGTTGTCTTGTTGTTGTTCATGTTGGCTCTGTTGGACCCTGCAATTAAGATTCAATATACATTATTCAATAAGATTAACCGTGCAACATAATGAAAATTGAAAAGTGTGTTATCTTATTGAGCTTCACTTGGTTTCAAGAATAGTTTAATATTATCTACTTAACAGGGCCAACCATGTGAAGGTGGAAGCCCATTTGGCCCCTCCCCCCCTAACATCACTCTAAATTCCCCATTAACATCTAATATTCATTCATTCATTCTTTCTACCATTAATAAAATATAACATTCATTCATTAATATAACATAATGTTCTTTAACACATAACATTGATTAACATTAATTAACATGCAACATTCATCAATATTAATTAACACATATCATTCATAACCATTCATTAGCACATAATTACATTCATTAACACATAAAAATCAGTCATTATCAAATAAGGTAAATTACAATCATTTATTTTTTTGTTTTTTCTTTGAAGCTATGAAAAGACTAAGTGGAACATCGTTTTCTTCATCATTTTCCCCCTCTTTAGTTGTTCTTCCCTCTTCTCATGATCTCGATGTATGTCTAGTCCTATATTGAGGACGAGGACACTGAAGTGAAGGGGGGACCTCTACAATAACAAAGAAAGGGGTTAAATTCAAAATATTTTTTATTATTGTTACAAGTATTTCATTAATTTAGAGAACATAACTATTGCGCTCTTTACTTGATGGGGACACATCATTATGTCTAGCCACAACCTCAACATGTTGAACACCCTCTAGATCCTCTGGAGTTGAAATAATAAAGGTTACATCAATGCTGAACACCAATTGAAATTAAATTTGTTTAAAGGAATAACAATGGTCCTCTTTACCCGATTGGGGAATATCACGTTCCTGATGTTGTGTACCCAGATCATGCTCCACTTGGTCACCACCATCTACATGCTCTAAAATATTAACAAAAAAGGTTACATAAATTACTACTCTAATTACAAATTAATATGTTTAATTGTATTAATAATTACATAAATAAATTTGAATAGCAAATGAATACCTCCACTACCGGGATGCATATCTGGACCTTCATGTGCAGGTGGTGTTTCACGATTAGCAGGTTGCATTCCAATATCATGCACATTGTTATCATTGCTTAATTATGATGGACTTGAAAGGCACTAAGAGGGGGGGAGGGTGATCAGTGACACCAAAAATAAAACTACTTCAAACACTAACCGGTAGATGAACTTAACAAAAGTTTTAAACACAATGCATGCAATCCAAAATGATATAACAAAATCCACAATAAGTAAAACATCCACCATAACACAAGTGTTTGTACATGGAAAACCCAAATAGTTAAAAACCATAGTGAGATTAAACTCACAAGTTAATTACCTGCAGTAATAGATAACTGACCGGTTAGGGTTTACAAAGTGCTCTGCTAGGAGCGAATCTTGTTAGAGATCCCAAAGCTTGATTAGAAGCTTATACCCTGTAAAAGGTAGTACCTTGTTAGGAGTAACCTCGGTGGAGGATTTCTGAATCCAAATTAATGGATCACCTTGTTAGAGGATTTGTACAAAGAAGCTTGTTAGAGCTTACCTGGTTAGGGGATTTGAATTATGTTGTGATTGTTAGAAAATAACATGATTGGTTTGATTTGTCTGAGTAGCACAATACTTGCTTGATCAAATCCTTCTAAACATATTCAAGACTGCTCTTCTGCATACTCTGCAACTTAACTCTTTTGACTTTTGCACACAACATATCACTTTCACTCATATGAAATACTTCATTGTAATGTCAATATATAGACATTACGATTTCATGTCGGCCCAAAGAAATCATAACACAATTTCCTAGGTGCAGTGTATCTAGTCAAGTAATCATAACACATCACAAAAATACCGCCAAAATTTGTCGGTGGGATAACTCAGCACGATTTGTGGTAACTCATCAAAAATCAACAAATACCGGTTGGAACAATCAATACCGATTGGAATTAAATATATGAACTATTATCCTTGAATCTTCTAATATAATCTCCGCTTGATCTTCATCTTGATGCCGACTAATGTATATCAACTGGTTGTCTTCTATGTATCTACTAGTTGTCACAAAGTACTGGTTAGAGATAAACCTCTTAGTATAACCTCTAGCATACCAGTTGTAGTATAGACAAATTGAAGTTTTACCGGTAGACAATATAAACATATGTGTGTGTATGTGTTTCATCAATGACAATATATGATGAATATATTACAATCATCATAAAACCAATAGCTTATTCAAAACAAATATAGTTACTTTATGTTGGAACTCAACATCAATTAGATTATAGCAGGTAAAGTATTCAATTTGAAACAATTTTCATTTAGCTTATTTACCTCTATGATGGATGCACCAGAATCTTGTGTTTGCCCACTCAAATCTCATAGCTGATCAGCCACGGCTGTATAGCCTTACTGGTAGGAAATTCTCTTTTCATCTTCTGTGGGCACTCTATTGAATTCAGAGCCCTGCTTTTTTGATTTGTATCGTGAATTTTTTATTTTATTTTAATAAGTAAATAGCTGCATAGGGGCAGCACTCTTGTATTAAACAAAAAGGAATATACAAGGCCTGATTCAAAAAGAATGGTAGGGGGAAAGAATTAGGAAGAAAACCCCCTACCTTAGCTCAAGTCTAAGACAAGAAAGACTAGCCCTGAAGGCTGGAAGAGTGCAAACATAAACCAACCTTTTACAGATACAGAGGTTTTAAGACAAAAACATACAAACTCAAAAAGCAGAGAGACTGGAGGGCCTAGTAACAACCGGAGTCAAAGAGAGTCTTCAGAACCATCATCTACTAGCGCATTAGCCACATCTAGAACAATGGGACATTCCATGCCACAATTCGAATGAGTAGCCGATTCTACCTTCTCCTTTGGGAGTCGGTAGTTGTTTGGGACCCACTCTTCGCCCAACCCAAAACCCCAGTCATTTCCATCCACCAGACCTAAGTTCTCCAAAATCCCAAAGTCATTGTCGTGCTCTGTGAAGTGTACCTATACCTACAAACACAATGCACTCAATAAATCATTACAAGCAATGGTTAGTGAATTAAATCAAAGAAAGACAAAACCATAGCTAAGCGATCTATTGCCTCCTAGTAAATGCGAGTATGAATTTTGCTCTCAGATCTTGGTATGCAAACTCTAGTGACTTGACTACACTTAAATGGAGGATTTAAATGATGAAGATGCATGATCTAGCAAGAATAGCATGATTAAGCTACATGATTTCATGATTATTCTAGAAAATAAGCTAGAATGAAGATGCAATTAAGCTACAATTGAACACGATAACATTGCTAAAATGATAAGCTATAAGCTAGATGCCTATAGTAACAATGCATAAGATAAGATGAAATTAGGACCCTGTGTGCTCAAAAATAAGGTCTATTTATAAGATTTCCCAAGGCTAGGGGTGAGGTGGTGGGAATCAACGGTCAAGATTGATATGAAGATATCAATGGTGAAATTGGATGAGGTTGGCAAAGGGGTTGGACTAAAGGGAACATCTGTCATCTCTATGGTGACAAGTGTCAAGAGGCTTCTAGAAGGGTTTGGATGAAAGGGAACACTTAGTGACAAGTGTCACAAAGCTTCTAGAAGAGGTTGGATGAAAGGGAACATGTGGGTAGGTAGAATGGGTTAGGTTTAGGAATGGTTAGGTTTAGGAGTGGTAGAAGTTAGGAGAATTTGAATTTAAAAATTCAAATAATGGGAAAAGGCTAATTAATTTCAAAAACTCATGAATTTGATTTGTTTTAATTTATCAGAGATTAGAAGAAATGATTTTGATGGAGGGAATTAATTAATTTGAATTAATTAATCAACGGGTTGAAATAAACCTATTAAGTAAATCCTTAGATTTATTAATAAGTAGATGAAAGGGGAAATTTAATCAAATTGCTTAGTGAATTCAATTAAATTAGGGAGGAGGATTAATTAAATAATTGCTTATTTAATTAATTATCTTCAGGCCATTTTTAGGTGTATACATTTTGCCCCTCTTTGAAGCGAGGTGTGATGACGTGTTGATTTAAAGAATAATCTCATTTTGATGCTGATATTGATTTGATAGGATGCCTCGGCTCTTGATTGCTAAATCCTCTTGTGCGAGCAAAACTCCCAATGATGCTTCGGTAGTTGATACATAAAGTAATAATGGTTTTCCTGAAATTGGTGACATTAGAACAGGTGGTTGTATGAGACATGCCTTGATCTTCTTGAATGCTTCTTCACATTGATGGTCCAATTTTAAATTAACATGTTTGTGTAATAGATGTGTGAATGGTTGACATTTATCTGCTAGTTGAGCAACAAATCTTCTGATTGACTAGAGTCTTCCTTGTAGTGATCTTAGTTGACTGATATTCTTTGGGAGATTCCATTTCCATGATTGCTTCAACCTTAGATGGATCTACTTCGATACCTCTAGCTGAAACAATGTATCCCAATAGCTTTCTTGAAGTTACACCAAAGGCACATTTCTTAGGGTTTAGCCGTAGCTTGTATTGTTCTAACCTGTCAAAGATATTTTCTAGTATCTCTATATGTTCTTCTCTATTGTAGGTTTTAGCTAATATGTCATCCACATAGTCTTCGATGAATGTATGCATCATGTCTTGAAATATAGTTGTCATAGGTCTTTGATATGTAGCACCTGTGTTCTTTAATCCAAAAGGCATGACGTTCCAACAAAAAGTACCTCATGGACATGTGAAAGCTATCTTTTCTTGATCTTTGGGTGCTATTTTGATCTAATTGTATCCATAAAAACCATCCATTAGAGAAAACATGGAGTGTCCAGTAGTTAAATCTACAATGATGTTGATGTTAGGCAAAGGAAAGTCGTCCTTTGGACATGCATTATTAAGATCTTTGAAGTCTATGCATATTCTGATGCTTTTATCTAGTTTTGAAACATGAACAATGTTGGATACCCATTGAGGATATGCTATCGGTCTGATGAATCCTACATCCAATAATTTTTTTAGTTTTGCTTTGACTAGGAGAGTGATATGCCGATGCATTTTCCTTAACTACTGTTTGATAGGTTTGGCTCCTGGACTAACATTCAAGTGATGCATAATAAGCTCTAGATCTAACCCTGACATGTCTGCATATGACTAGGCAAAATTGATTTGCCATCATTTGAATAATTCCACATATCATTTCATTTCTTGCTTCAATAGAGAAGTTGCTGGATGAAGAATCTTTGGTTGTTCTATTGTGCCAATGTTAACTGCCTTTGTTGGTTCGATCAAAATGGATGACCTTTCTTCATAGTGCTCAGGTAAAGTGTCAAATCTCCCATTTTCCAATGCCTCGAGGAGGTTTTCACCGTTAGATGTGTCCTTTCTTTTTACTTTTTCCTGATCTAATGTTGCCAATAAATGGTTTTCAGCATTAGACTTGATATTCTTTTCTTTATTTTCACTTTTGTGCCTAGGAGATTTGGCACCCACTTGGTTGGAAGATGCGTTGCTGAAATTCCTGGTGAGAGTTATTATGTGTTTGATTGTGTTAAGATATACATATATGGCATGGTCATTTAGAAATTTATCAATAGCAGTATGTCCTTCATTTTCCCAATCAATAAGCTCAGGGTGGATTAGAGGTAGAGGGTCTTCAGGTTGGTATGTTTTGAGGGTTTCAAGGGTCATGATGGATGTATCAAAGTTTTCAATATGTACGTCGATGTCTAGAATGGTACTCTCATTAGAATGACCTCGTGTAAGAAATTCTTGATCATCCTCGGTTAAGTCCAAAGTAGCTGAATGTGATTCTAATTCAAGTGAACTAGTTCCTGACGTTTGTCTTGCATACGTGTGAACTACATTGACTACTACATCTCCTTCAAAGCAATTTTCTTTAGCTAATTCTTCAGAGTGATAGGAATCCCATTCCCATTCATTAGAATCTATATCACTTGCAGCTTGCAGTCTATAGATTTGGTCATATAACATTTCTTCCACTTTTCTGGCTATACTTTTCCTTCTTTCATATTCAACCTCTTTAGGATTGAGATTGAGTTTTGTCAACTTTTCTATGAGTTCTTCTAGACTTATATTAGCTTCTTTCTTGTTTTGATTGAGATTTAATGCTGCTTGAGAGATGTTTTTAGTTTGTTTCTCTTGTTGATTTGAAGCTTTCTTCTTTTTCCATTTCATGTTTTCTTTTGCTTGTTGCTTAGCTGATTTTTCTTCCCTTTCAATTGCCAGTTGTTCTTGTCTGTTTTCATATTCCTCTTGTTGTTGACTAAAATATGTGTCTTCTGGTAGAGTGACTTGCCCATACCCTAAGCTTGTTTTGTCATTGGTCTGCTAAGTGTAAGGTTGAATAGGTTCTGAGATACCTTCTTTTGTTTTTCCTATAGGGCCTGTTCCAGTGTATCCCATCCTTCGAAGAATGTTGAATCCTTTTCCATATTTTTCTGTAGGTATTCTGACATTGTTGACATTTTGTTGAACTTCTTCATCTTTGTATAGCCACTATAGCACATATTTGTCTTCTGTCTCCTTTGATAAGGTTCCAACACTAATGAATGCTCCATCAAATATTAGAAGATGTTTCACAATTGGTTGTTGTTTAGAGTTTGATGGTTTTCCAAAGGATTTAGGAGAAAGTGGAAATTGTGATATTGAGTATTCTCCATTCCCTTGGTCTCTTAGCTGCATTTGTTTCTCCATGCTTGATAAAATAGATGCAAATGATTGTTCCTTGGATTGTGTTTTTGATGTTGTTGCCTGCCTATTATGTGGAACAATTACTTCTTGAACCATTTTTAGATTGCTGCAGTATTGGAATGGATTTGCATCTGCAGAGATTGTGATTTCTTGTCCCTTGTAGGGAAATTTGACACATTGATGATATGTTGATGGTACAACTTGCAAGTCATGTATCCATGGTCTTCCCAGGAGTACATTATATGATAAGTACAAGTCTAGAACTTGGAATGCTGTGTCTTTTTATAGAGGTCCCACTCTGATAGGTAGTATCACAATTCCCTTGGAGGAACGTTCTTCTTCATCATAGGCCTTAATGGTGATTATTTTCCAGACATCAACTACATCTTCTGAATATCCTAAGGCACAAACAAGGCTTAGTGAGCAAATATTTAGGCCAACTCTGCCATCTATTTGAACACGTTTAACTCATGTTTTGTGAATGAGGACTTCAATATGCAAAGGAGTGTTGTGGGGATGTTGCAAGGACATGTCTTCTTCTTCATTGAATGATAAGCAATGAGGGGTTGTGAGGTGTCCTACCATGGTCTGGAATTGGTCGATATCAAGATCTTTGGATACAGTGGTATCTACTAATGCTCATTCAAGAATTTCCTTGTGTGCAGGTGAAAGTTTTAAAAGCTCGAAGATGGATATTTGCGCGGGTGTTTTCTGTAATTGTTCCACTAGATTGTATTATTTTGTTGTAGCAAATGATGTGTTTGTTGTAGGACCCAACAAAACAACTTTTAATTTTCTTCTTGTGATAGCCTAAGCATGTTCTTGATTTTGTTTTTCTTTAACTACAATCACATTCACCATATTGTCATATGTATGAGCATAGTTTACCTTTGCTTTACCCTTACCATTGTTTGTTGCTGATCATTCACCTTTCTCATAATTTGGAAGCGGAGTTTTAAAAGTTGTAAGAGATTCATTTGTTGTATGTCCATCCACAGTTATTACTCCATTATCAATCATATCTTGTATGATATGTTTCAACTTCTGACAACTATCTATGTGATGTCCCTTGTTTTGATGGAAATTGCAATATTGATTATCATTCCACCAAGGTGGTTTGATTTGAGGTTTTTAGTTCGTTTCTTCTGGTAAAGTGATCAATTTGTTTGTGAGAAGTGTCTTTAGTGCTGATCCAAGGGGTTCACCAATGTCTGTAAATTGTCTTCGAAAGAAATTTTTGATAGTTGTTCTTTGGTGATTGTTGTTTTGCTGAGCCACTGCTGAGTGAGTGGATAAATTAAAAATCAGTTGTTTTGGTTTCACATTGTTGTTATCCACTATTCCATCGTTGACGACATTTCAATTTCTATTCTAAAACTTTGGCTTGTCATTGTGATTGGTGTTATTGTTGTTGTTAGGAGGATGGACTCCTTCTTTGTATATTTTCAACTCACCTTTCTTTATCATGGCTTCCTCCATTTTGATTCCGTTATCGATCATTTTTCTGAAACTTTGGTTTCCTTGCATTTTTAAGTAGTAACTCATTTGATCATTTAAGTTATCGATGAATATGTCCATTTTTTTGTATTCTGGCACTGTACGATGATACTGTGAAGATAACCGTCTCCATCGTTGTAAACATGTCATGAAAGGCTCTCCACTCTTTTGTTTGGCATTACATAGGTCTAGCATTGTTACTTCATGTTGTATGTTGTAAGAGTATTGTGAAATAAACTTATCCACCAACTCTGAAAATGGTCTGATTCCAGGTGGAAGTTTGGAGAACCATTCCATAAGTAGCCCAGTTAAGCTTTTTGGAAATAATCTCATTAAGTAGGTATCCTCATGTGCAAACTCCATACTCATTGTGCAAAATTATCGTATATGATCTTGAGGGTCAGTGCTTCCATCATATTTTTTGTATCTAGGAGTTTCAAAACCTATAGGAAATGGTATCATGTTTAGATTTATATCAAATGGATAAGGACAAATTTCTTGTAGTGAGTATCTTCTAACATTTCCTCTTTGCATATCTTGAATTTGTGTTTGCATTGCTTGTAGTTGTTGTGTGAGAGTTGTGATAGGATTATCGACATTATTTGTTCTTGTATGACCATGATTTTGTATTCTAGGAGGATCTGGATCTCTTCTTGTTTCATCTCTACCCCTTCTTGTATCTTCATTGGATTGAATGTTATTCAGAATTTCTACTTCATCTCTTTTGGTTATGTAAGTCTCTTCATTGGTTTTGGTGTTATTGGGAATTGATGTGTCATTCATGCGGAGACCAAAGATGTCCTCATATTGTTCATTATTAGGGGGAGGATCACTTTTCTTTTGTGTTAATATGTTTACATCAAAATCTTGGGGGAGTGTAGCACCAGATTTGGCTAACATAAGGAAGTATTTTTCTTTTTCTTCTTCCAACAATTTCTACATAAATTTATCAAACTAAGGATCCTTTTTGATGTCTCTAATGTTTTGTTCTATTATTTCTCCTTCAACTTGCATTTCATCTTCATGTTCTATGATTATATGCTCTTCGATTATTTCCAATGTTTTGATTTCTGTCTCTATGATTCTTCATCTCTGAGCTCTAGTTAAAATGAGCATACACGTGTGTTGGATATTGTGCTAGAATTCGATTGTCCAAAAAGTTGTTTTGAGTAAAAGATCAATTGTCAAGATAAGTGTGATAGTGCGATATGACACAAACAGATGGTTCAAGTGTTTAAAGGTTTGCAATCTTTTCGATCTTCGGTTTTGGAGTGCAATGATGGTGATTTGATAAGAACCAAGTCCAGTAGGAATGATATATCCTATGATGTGGGACAAGGTTATCTTGACCAAACGTTTCAGTTTTGTGATAAAGGATGATTGATCCTGATGAGAAACTATGTTTGAGTGATCAGTTTATCAAAGAGGGTGATAATGCACTTTGAGATGTTTAGATCTTGAACTTGTTGGGGGTGAGCACTTTAAAAATCTTGAGGTGTTTATGTTCTTAGAGTCTGATTTTGACGGATGATAACTTGACCAAGCAAACAAAGGAGACAATCCAAGCACAAAATAACAGATAATAGGTGTTTATGTTTACTGCAAATTGATCAAGCAGAAATGACAAATCTGAAATAGGCATGCAAGACTCAGCTCTGGACTAACAAATGTAGAGTTTCGTATGATAGGATATGCAACTTAGAACAAAAAAACTCACAAGACCATAAGACAAATCAGAAATTTCATACAAAAAGCAGTATTTCGTATGACACAAAATGTTGTGTAGTAAGACAAAAGATTTTGTGTGTACTACACAAGATGTTGTGTAGTATGACAAAAGATTCTGTGTCATATGACAAAAGATTCTGTATCGTACGACACAAGATGCTATGTAGTACGACAAAAGATTTTATGTAAACAGGTTTGTATGACAGATAACCAGACAGAGATAAAAAATGTTTGTTTGGTTGAATTTTTGATAACTGAAGTTTAATGTTTTGCTTATGTCTACCAATTTTTGGATGTCTGATTTGTCGATTTAGGGATGAATACAGAGCCAACACATGATATGATAAGTGACTCCAAGCATGCTAAACCCTAAGGAAGTTGGTTGAGAATGAAAACCTTTGCTTGCTGACTTAGGTACACACCCAATAGCTAATCAGAATATGGCTGCTGAGTCTCATGCAATGGATTCTCAATGCCGTATTATCCGACTCCAAACACTAATGGGGGCACGATATGGAAAGTGTCTTGGGAGAGTTACTATCTCTCTTGCAAAAATATTATCACCCTTTCAAAGGTGAATCAGGTAGCTTCTATTTAACCGACACTAGTAAGGGATCCATTCGGCGCGTCGGGGTATAAACTCAATTAAGAGGTCTCCCAGCCTTGAAAACCAAGGTTTGATATACCCGAAGGTATGAAGGAGAGTTATTCCTGAGTACTGTCGTTGCTTTGATTTTCATCAAAAACACATTTATTTTATAGTGGGTTGGATTACTTGGGGTTAGCCATTCCCACTTAGGTTGTTCCCCTCACACCTGCCGTAATGGCTTTAAGAGTTTTTAAGCTCCTCGGGAGGGTAGGCCTGCTAAAGAGATGCACTAATTAAAGAAAAAGATTAGTCTAGCTTTCCGATCACCTAAGAAAGGTGAGAGCATACTCGCCTATCATCAAAGACACGAAATACATGATTGTTCATTTCCTTTAGCAAAAATTGAAGTGTGCCTAGAAAACTTTAATGAATACACAAAGTTTAGTTAGATTCATAGGCAACCTACGAAATAGATCCATTAGTAGTCATTGATTGGTTTTTGAATTATGTCTTTGACAAGCGTATCTTCGACAACGTCCTGCAAAAAAGAGTTAGGCTACCAAAATCTCATAAACAGATCAGAGTTAGTGTTAGAAAATCTCGGATTAAAACCAAAAAACCCTAAAATGCAGTCTGTTAAAAATTATAGAGACAGAGACTCGTATGACAGAATTTTCCACTTAGTATGACATAACTTTAGATTTTGCACATAGACCAAAATGAACTCATACGGAATAGAATTTAGTAGCCTTAAATTTGTATGACATGCATTTATATCTCGTACGATGCAAGATTCAACTAGCCAGAAATTCATACGACATGAATTTATACCTTATATGACAGAGAAAATGAGCTCGTACGACATAGGATTAGAGTTCACCCCAGACTAAAAGCAAGTTTGTATGAGCTAGAAAAGCAACTCGTATGACTTTTTGAACCAGAGCCGGATAGAGATGAAGTTTGCTGAAGATTAAGAGGCCAAAAATGATGATTCTGGCCCCACGGTGGGTGCCAAAATGTCATGCTCTGTGAAGTGTACCTGTACCTGCAAACACAATGCACTCAATAAATCATTACAAGCAATGGTTAGTGAATTAAATCAAAGAAAGATAAAACCATAGCTAAGCGATCTATCGCCTCCTAGTAAATGCGAGTATGAATTTTGTTCTCAAATATTGGTATGCAAACTCCAGTGACTTGACAACACTTAAATGGAAGATTTAAATGATGAAGATGCATGATCTAGCAAGAATAACATGATTAAGCTACATGATTTCATGATTATTCTAGAAAATAAGCTAGAATGAAGATGCAATTAAGCTACAATTGAACATGATAACATTGCTAAAATGATAAGCTATAAGCTAGATGCCTATAGTAATAATGCATAAGATGAGATGAAATACGGACCCTTTGTGCTCCAAAATAAGGTCTATTTATAAGATTTCCCAAGGCTAGGGGTGAGGTGGCAGGAATCAACGGTCAAGATTGATCTGAAGATATCAATGGTGAAATTGGAGGAGGTTGGCAAAGGGGTTGGACTAAAGGGAACATTTGTCATCTCTATGGTGACAAGTGTCAAGAGGCTTCTAGAAGGGTTTGGATGAAAGGGAACACTTAGTGACAAGTGTCACAAAGCTTCTAGAAGAGGTTGGATGAAAGGGAACATGTGGGTAGGTAGAATGGGTTAGGTTTAGGAGTGGTAGAAGTTAGGAGAATTTGAATTTAAAAATTCAAATAATGGGAAAAGGCTAATTAATTTCAACAACTCATGAATTTGATTTGTTTTAATTAATCAGAGATTAGAAGAAATAATTTTGATGGAGGGAATTAATTAATTTGAATTAATTAATCAAAGGGTTGAAATAAACCTATTAAGTAAATCCTTAGATTTATTAATAAGTAGATGAAAGGGGAAATTTAATCAAATTTCTTAGTGAATTCAATTAAATTAGGGAGGAGGATTAATTAAATAATTGCTTATTTAATTAATAATCTTCAGACCATTTTTAGGTGTATATAGTCATTGATACTCGATATATCTTCATCACAGAGAAATTTTGCCTGCCATTCTGAAGTGAAATCGCTTTGTATACCAACCACTTTAAACAAGAAATAAATGTTCCTGGAGATGCTAAGCTAGGTTGCTTGGAGAGTCTCGAAATCCAGAGAATTAACAATCACAAGCTTCTTAACCTCCGCTCTATTGCCTAGTGTCATGTAGTAATTTTGGGGTAGCGGAATTCAAAGATTGGCATCAATATTGTCCAATACAACTTCTATTTCCCCCAATAGGAGATGCTTAAACATCATTTACATTAACAATTTTTCTTTCTGCTTACTAGTACCCATGTAAATTATCATTGCAAGAAAAAAAGATGGGATATCAACGTTGGCTCTGTACCTGTGATACACCATGAGGAATTCCTTTCATAGGATCCTCTTAGCGCTATGGAGAATGAGAGGATTCTTAGAGAAGAGGACCTCTTGTAGACGTTTGTCCGTGTTTTCACCTAGGAAAGCCATCTGGAAACAAGTAGCTTCTAGGAGGATTGGAGTCTCCATAGCAAATCACCAAAAAAGAAAAGCAATTTTTTGATGGAAAGAAGGGTATACCATTGTTAAATAGTGTGGCATCAAACCAGAGAATACGTCACCTTGCAAGCAATTCATACCCAATAAACATCCACATGCTTGAGCTTCTAGTATCCACAAACCATCTGTGCCAAAGCTCCTCAACTTGGTGTCGACTAACTTTAAGCATCACATGATTAAAAATAAATCTTGATAGAATCTAGTCGTGACTAGATATTAAAATACATTTATATTTAATTGCCCCAAGGAAAAAATTGACACTAATCAATGATGTCGGAAAAACATCATATCACATTGGTAAGAAGAGACCATAACAGGTAAATAGGGAAAATGATCGATCTCTCCACCAGAAACCATGACTGGGGGTAAAGCGGATATCGGGGAGAAAAGAAACAATTTGCTCCAAAACCGGTAGTTGTGGAATGAACCGGAGAGCATACAACCATCAATAGACCCAACAAGAGAGCATCCCCCTAAACAAAGAGTGAGGATAGCATGTCAACTGGTGGAACCAATACCACATCACCAACTGGCCCCAAAAAACATCATCGGTGAATATTCAGGTGGGGTCACCTATGGGTATAGCCAATTTAGAAAGTCTATCAGCTTTACCATTACCTTCCCTGTAGATGTGGCTAACCCAAAATTCTTCAAAGGTAGCTAGCAGCACCAAGATTGGTTGAAGCCACTGCTTAAGATGCCAACTAGGGATGCTATTACAACGGATCACATTAATAACATTTAATGAGTCTCCCTCTAAATGAATTCTCTGCACCTCTAGCTCCTTCCCTAACTGAAGACCTCTGAAAGATGCTTTGAATTCCAATTCATTATTAGTGGACACACTAATCTTTTTTAGAGATTTATTTTATACAGAGATCATCAGAGTCCCTCAGAATACAACCAGCACCACTTTGACCCAGATTTCCTGTAGACGCACCATCAAAGTCTACCTTGCTACATCCAACCTCTGGTGCATCCCATTTCACCCCCACTCTTGGATTGATCTGATCCACTAGGGTACCCAGTCTGAAGATCGGAGGGATGAGGAGGTTTGGAAGAACTAGCTTAATCTTATAATCCTAGTCCATGAACAAATTTTTCTTTAATGATTTGGATTGGGCAGCCTCATTCAGGAGTTCAATTAGGAGGTTCTCAATTTTCCCACAAAGAGACAATAGGCTCATTTCTTTACCATGGAAGATTCTATGGTTACTTTCTTTCCAGATTTCCCATATCTAAAGAGATGGGAGGATAAAAAGAAAATCAGCAAAAATAGCCTTACCTGCCAGTTTAGGCCATTGCAAAAACTAGTTATCTAGCCCAGCTGGGAAGGGGTCGAAGATTCATAGTTTACCCATGAAATGCCACCAACAGTGACTAGAGAATTTGCAGTGGAGAAGAAGATGATCCACAATCTCTTCTTGTTCCAAACATAAAGGACATCTGCTAGGTCCATTGATACCCATTGACTGGAGCCTTTCTTGAGTCAAGTTTTTTCTCTGACAAGCCATCCAGGCAAAGGAGCCCGCTTTGGAAAGGAGATGTTGATGCCAAAAAAGATTAAAAGGCCAATCTTATTTGTCGATAGCCGCTTCTTTTAGTTTGTAACCAAAACATACTTTGTATTTACATCGAAGGAACTGCACCACCTAATAATTTCCTTATCAGGGGAAGGAAAAATAAACCTTTTGTTGAGAATGTCAGTGAATAGGTCCTTCTGATGCTGATCCAAGTCTAGCTCATCCAAAGAGTTCCATTTCCATTTGACAATACCATTTTCTTGGATCGGATAACCATAATCACATATATTATGCCCCCAAAGGTGACAGGTTTCTGCCATAATAGGATGCAGAGGGGTTATGGCATAGGGCAGCTTCACTAGACCAAGAATCAAACCACAAGGAGGCATCCCTATCATTCCAGACATCCCAAGTAACTTGATCACTTATGATTTCCTTGCTATCCATAATGAAATTCTAGATAGCCGAGCCTCTGGAAGGATTGTTGATAGTCAGAATCCTTTTAGGCTCCAGGGAATCCAGATATTTATGTTTCAAGAGCCTTACCCATTTTTGCTTCCTGTCACTACAGATTTCCCAAACCAACTTAGCACCCATTGCTAAGTTCATAATCGAGATTCGGCGAATGCCAGCAGCTCCTGCCTTTTTTAGTTGGCAGATCTTTTTCCAGGCTATCAAAGGGAATTTACCTTTGTCATCCAAACCATTCCAAAGGAAGTTTCTCATTAGAGAAATTAATTCATCTTCAATTACCACCGGTAATCTCAGGCAAGCCATGGAAAAAACTGGTAGCACTGAAAGAACCCATTTTATCATAGTAAGCTTCCCAACAGAGGATAACCACTTGCCTTTCCAAGATGCAAGTTTGGATTTGCACTTATCAATAAGATGCTTCTAGTAGTGGGATCTATTGGTACCAATGAATAGGGGAGTGCCAAGAAACTTCCTAGGGAAGTTAGTGACTTTGAGATTAAGAATCCTTGATAATACAACTTGTAGGTTAAGCGGGGTGTTGACAAAAAACACTTCAGATTTATGCCAGTTGATTTTCTGCCCAGAAGCCAAACAATAATCATCAAGGCATGATTTAATAGTTATAGCTTCCCTCCTACAAGCCAAACCAAATAAAATGGTGTCATCAGCAAACTAAAGATGAGTCATTTTTTCAACCCCTATTGCCACATTAAATCCAACCCAATGGTCATCTTGCTGAAGAGCTCTAATAGATCAACCTAGAGCTTCAGCCATTATGATAAACAAAAATGGTGATAATGGATCACCTTGTCTGATTCCTCGTCGAAGAGAAAAAACCATGGGATGAACCATTAACCAGAACAGAGTAGTTGGGGGAAGAGAGACAACTTGTGAACCAAGTGAGCCATTCCTTGCAGAAGCCAAATTTATTAAGAACATCAAATAAGAAAACCTTGTCCACCATGTCATAAGCTTTCATGATGTCCAATTTTAAAATCATACAAGAGTCCTTGGTCTTCCTGGTTTTTTGAAGTGTTTCATGAGCAATGATAATGCCTTCCACAATGGATCTTCCAAGGGAAAAACCACTTTGTTCATTTGATATGATGTGATTAAGGAGGGGATTCAATCTGTTAGCTATGATCTTTGTTACAATCTTATATACAGTGTTGCATAGAGAAATGGGCCTAAAGTCACTCATCTATTGTGGATTTTGCTTCTTTAGAATTAGAGTAAAAAATGTGTGATTGAAAGCCCCTAATATAGTCATCTTCTTTCTTGATTCTTCTACTACAAGATGTAGATCTCAAGCAATGATATCCCAGAAATGATGGAAGAAAGTAGCAGGGAAGCCATCCGGGCTAGGAGTCTTATCCGGTTTCAGCTGGAAGGTGGTAATCCTTACCTCATCAATTGAAATAGGAGTACATAGAGCTATATTTTGATCACCAGATATAATAGATGGGATTGAGTTCATAATTCTAGTTCTTGCTTCATGATTGATTTGATGGACCTCGTTCAACAAAGAGTCAAAGAATCTTACAGCTTCCTATGCAATGTCCTTATAATTCCTGACAATGACTCCGTCTAGTCTCATAATCTCCGATATTATGTTTCTATTTCGATAGGCAATGGCCAAACAATGGAAGAACTTGGTGTTTTTTATCACATTCCTTAAGCCATAACTCCCTTGATTTTTGACGCCAGTGGATTTCCTCACACCAGAGAATTTCATTTAGTTCAGACTTGAGAGAATTTTCTTTGATAAATAGATCCTCAATCATTCTAGAAGTGATAACAAAACTGGTTAAGTCTTCCAGTTCAATCTTAATTCTTAATTTCTCCATATGAATATTATTGAAATGGCTCTTATTCCATTCTTTGATCTTGACCTTAATATACTTGATCTTTTTATTGAGAATGAGAAGTCTTGAGTAATTCCCAAAAACTAGTTCATTCCACCAAGCGACTATTAGGTCATATAGTTCAGGTACTCTGAACCACATTTTCTCAAACTGGAATGGAGTGCCCCCCTCCGCTTGACCCAAGGCAACCTCCAGATAGATCAGGTAGTGATCTGATCCGATAAGTGGGAAAATCGATAATTCTAAGGCTAAATTTTGTCCTAAACACTCACCAGAGACAAGCAACCGGTCAAGCTGTTCAACAATACTAGTATAAATTGCTCTCCAGTTCATCCATGTGAAAATACCATTTTTTGGAACAATGTCTAAAAGGTGATTCTGCTCAACAAAATCCAAAAAGTCCTTTTGGGATGTACCAGTTCTCTAAATACCCCCACTTTTCTCAGTGCCAGAGAGGATCACATTGAAGTCCCCAGCAACCACGCAACTACCATCTGTAATACTGTTTAGTTTGTTGGATTATAGAGCCCAGAGAGCTCGTTTATCACCAACAGTAGATGGTACGTACACATTGAAAATATTGAAATTTTCATTCCGTCCAATAATGGTAACCGAGCAGTGTTGCCAATACTTATCTTCCCCTACAAGTGAGATATTAACATTCATGGGGTTCCAAATGATACCCAAGCCACTAGAGGCTCCATCCGATTGCCTAAAATGCCCATTCCACTATTTCCAAACTCTCATTTTAGCAACAGTCTCAGCCTTGCTCCATTTAGTTTCTTGAAGTAGCCAAATATCTCCTTTAGTGTCCTCAATATGGTGCTTAATCAGGCACCATTTTTCAGGGGAATTGATGCCCCTGACATTCCAAGATAGGAGTTTCATTGCTCCTAGGGAAGGGTATTTCCCTTTCCTAAATTAAGTTTGGTTTGACCACAGGCAGCACTAGCCACTGCTAGCATAACTTTTTTGGACTTGTGCCCCCGCACACCTTTTGCTTAAAATTAGGTTTGTCAATAGTTGAATCCGATTTACCAAAACCTTTTGAAGTACCCTCCAGTATAAGATCTGAGTCTGGTTCAAAGTCTTCCTCCTCCTCCAAGGCTGAGGATTCAATTTCACCATCTTCCAGCTCAATGCCTATCGAGGAGTAGATCTGCCCTCCCATCTCCCTCATAGTACTGGTCTCCATATCCTGAGAGTGAAGATTTCCATCTTCAATTACCAGTTGATTCTTGGGAACATAGGGGGAGGGTGGAAGTGAATCCACTAACTTGGATTCAATATTTGTCTATAGGGTTTTGGTCTTCTCCAAATGTGTGAGAAGATCTTGTTGAATCTCACATTGACCAGAGGAGGGAGGAATTATGATCAAAGGGGTTTCTTCCATTAGTGGAACATTCTCATTATCAAGAGTGTTGTTGCAAATAGCTTCCCCAGTGTCAAAGGAAATAGGAGGTTCCGATTGCAGATTTACCTCAATAGGAGATTGCATACATGAATAACTTTGTTGTATCATAGCCGAAACATCACAACTAATGCTGGTATGATCTAAGGAAAAACATTTAGGGAAAATATGTAGTTGATCTTCTCTATCAATCTTTTGGATCCAGATCTTCCCAGCCCCAATAATTCTGACTTCGTCGAGAATATTGGTGATTTGATTCGTGCTAATACACAAATTTTGAGGAAGCTTCCCCATAATTTATCCTCCAAGATATCATATGTCGATATAAAGGTGCCAAGGTCTTTGCATATATCCTTGATGACATCAATGTGCCAATAATCCGAGGGACAATTATACAGTCTTATCCATACCTTGTTGTCCGGCAATACATATGTTCAGGGGTTGAAGTTGGGCTGCCAATCAATGGTTTGAACTTCAATGCCATCTAAGATGTATGGACCTTTATTTTTTGCTTGCCATTTATCCTTATTTCTCAAAAATTCAATCATATAGAAATCATTCGGGAGGATATTAATGTTAATATCCTTACCCCATTGCGCTCTACACCAGGATTCAAAGTTGTCCTTGACCCGCTTTCCACCACCCCACTTGATGAAAAGGCAAGACTCAAGAAAATTTGACCTAGCAGAATTAATTTTATTCTCATCCAAAAAGATGGTGGGTCTTGAGGTTTTTCTTATCGATCTATGAAAATGGGGTCGCTGAGGGAGGGAGGCGACTCTTCAAAAGTCAGGGCATCTTTCTTGGCTCAACCAAGGGTTCCGATTATTAGGGCAGAAATTGGATTTCTAGAACTTGGCTTGGTTCGCCCTTGAGTTGTCTTGCCTGAAGCGCCCATTCCTCTTTTGGGGATTACCGTGATCAATTGGGGGAACCAAAAAAGATTCAATGTGAGGATTGCCTCTCTCGGGTGCCACACCGGAAATGCTAGGTTCAGGCAGTGGATACTAGTTTCGGGGAGCCTCAGATGCATGATGCTTAGCATTACGAAACTAGCCTTTGTTATTCCAAATGAAACCATTCTCCTTCCACTTATGTGGGTCAATAGGGCACTGGTTTCCATTTGAGTAAGGGTTTCCAAAGTTTAACCACAGTCTGGAATGTCTGTTACCCTAGACCATATCTGCTTTCCCAACATTAAATAGTTTTTGAACAACCTACAATCTACCTGTCTTGATGGGGAAAGCAATGTCCACTTCATTTCTCTAAAAGCCAACCTTCGAAGACTGAGCATTAGAATAGCGCACATCAGTAACCCTGCTCCTATCGCTAGTGCTGATCCTTCTACCATCTAGTGCCGCCATTTCGCTCCGCTTTCGGTCTCCTCCTATTTACCTCAATTTTAATTCATGTATCACAAATTTTGCTTGCATTGTTTGATAAAAAAAAAAAAACATTTGCAATTTATAAATTTTGATGTGATATTTCATTTGCAGATACTTACAATTCATGCGGCAAGTTTCATATAACCACTAGAGCTGAGTTTGTGCTGCTTGTGCTTTTCTTATCTTGCCTTGGTTGCCATTGGCATGTCACTTAGTCTATGAAAAGTTTGAAATATGTTAGATTATATAAATATAAAGAGTAATTAATTATTACATAATTACATTCTTAATAGTATCCCACACCTTCTTTTGGCATCTGCTAGTGTATTTCCTTTTTTCCTTTCAATTCTCTCCTTGGCATCCAAAATCATGTCCTTCCACTCCCTCTCTAGAATCATGGGGGGACGCTCATACTTTACATTCTTCTCTAAATGGGTCATGTATTGGTCCCTCACATACTTTAGATATGTGCCAACTTTTTCAAGGAGCTTGGTTTTGTCAAAGGTGTCATTTCCAAACCACTCAACAATACGGTTTGTCAATTCATCTTTTGACCTTTTTTCTTGGTCATTCCACCTTTTAAAGCAAAAACAAACCTATTAGATTCAGAAATGAACTGAAGCTACATTTATTATAGTTCAAGAAATGGATCATAGGAAAGATATTCTAGCAATGATATGAAATCAAAATAGTGGATTAGGGTTAGTTCACATATGATGTTCCACCTTTTACGTATGGTGGGCCCAAATATCTGCAAAGCAATGCCATTAAGCTTTTTATAAAAAATATCATTTCCTGCAAAAAATTCATGGGATCATTAGTCCAAAACGAGTGATTAGAAAGTAAATTACAATTAAACTATATTTAATAATAACTTTAAAGTACCTGGAACCTTCTGTATCTTTAAGGGAATCATTTCTTCGTCGCTCACCACCAATGTGGCCTGCAACGTTCCTGTAATAGCAACATGAGAAGATCCAGAAAATGATGGTATGTTATTAGCAGTAGTCGCCTCTGGCACATCCTCATGTGCATCTCCTACTACAAAAATTGAATCCAATATAAAATGCCCCCAAGAAAGAACGCTTGAAGGGAAATAAACACATAACAGAAGATAGAGAAAAAGAGGGATCTACCAATAGTGGGCTGGCCAATATGACGTGTAGTAGAGGATGTCTACATGCTGTGTGTTACCAGCATTGTAGTCAGCAATACAGGTGGGGCTAACCTCTGATGAGGCACCAATAAAATTTGCACAAGAACATTGACAACACCTGAAGAATAATACATTAAATATATGAAAAGTGCAAGAATTGTAAACAAGGATGAACCTTTAATATGAACATTGACAGTATCAAGTATGATGTATTTTGGGTACTCAACGTGATAAGCCAAGAAAATCATTATCACTTGAACTACCCGCAACACCCTGATCATGGCCACCAATTTAATGAGGATGCATAAATTGTTGTAAAAACAACATGTACATATTTTAGTTAATGACATAAAAGAGTATAAAATATAAACCATTATTGAACTTTTATTATAATTAAAGCTTTCATTACTAATTACTTGCAAGTTATCTGCTGTCCGAATCAATTTTTGCACCCTCTCTCGTATCTCATCAGTCCGAGGCTCCACGGATGTCAAAGCAACAATCTCTCTACTAATTTTTCTAAGTGACTTTTTTATCAATTCCATAGGGTTTGTGGAATTTCAAGGGTCATCATCACTTAATCCTATTAAGTCCACATCCCTAGAGAGGTGCTCAGTTGCTACAGCTCCCTTTCCCTTTCCTTGAACATTCGTCTGTGATAAGAATGTCATTAAAAATTACAAAATTAGTATAAAACACTCAAAAAAAGAACATAATGATGTAACAGTTTTCTTCTATCTAATTTGTACAATTACAATGAGGTTTACATTCTCAGTAGAAGTGTCACGACCTACATCCCTAGCTGCACTATGTGATGGATCCATGTCGCCCTGTGACAAAGAAAAAATATAAAAAAACATTAGCGAAATTAAACCAGTAGACTTAGCAAAAAAAATTCATAATAAAATGGTATATTAGAGTCATTAATTGGAAGTTGGTTAATTTAAATGGTATATAGTACGTACCACCTCCATGATAGTAACTTTGTTTGTATCTATACGATTCAAATTGTAATCGATTAGCAGCTCTTCCCCCATACTTATTGATTTTATCACACATACGGATACATGATTTCCCTCGCGTGCCTCAAATATGCAATTGAGTTGTTTATTAGTTGACCCAAGTCACGTACTATTTATAAAACCTACAATATTCCCTGTTGCTTTTGGCCTTCCATCAATGTATATAGCCACTCATTTACTTTGATCATTATCTTTTAGTTGTATATAATTTGCTAACAGTGCATACCCACGCATACTTTTTTTATATCGAACAATCCGCATCCAACTATTATAATTGTAACAAGGTCTGACAAAATCCATCAATTCAACAACTTTGTTGTAATAGACCTTTATATCTTCCATGGAAAACAAGCCCAAACCATGTAACGATGAAGGTGCCATGTGATATATCCTATTGTTAATAGAAAAATCGATGTTTATTGGAGGAAGTTCCTTGGGTACCCATTGTTTTTGTAGATGTTTGTACCTCAAGGGCACCTCAATGTCACCTTTGGTCTTATCATCATAAGAACATGACCCCCCTTGAGCAAGGAAAAATTTCACGTGTTTATTGAATTTTCTTCTATTCGTTTGACCTCTAGTTGATCTCCCTATTGTAGACATACTAAATGTCTCACTTTCATTTTCTATTCCTGCATTTTCCTCACTTGAGGAAGACACATTTGACAAATACCTATTTGGTGGTACCTGCACTCTATCAATTGGGAGAGTTAGTTGATAATAAGAGAGAGATTTTGCAAATGAGGGTAATTCTGATGAAGAAGTCGGCCCTAAAGTTGATGTTGAGATTAAAATTTGAATAAGTTCAAATGGGGCCTCAAGTGTTGATAACTGTATTCGATTTGCTGCTAATGTCGAGGTTTGAAAAACTAAGGAAGTTTATTTTCCAAGTAATTTTTAAAAAATAAACTATTTCTATAGGGTGTATTGACTTATACCAGTCGATCCATGAGACTGTGCATGATCCTAGTCAAAGGGGTCCAGGTTCTTGCACATGTAATTCAATTATCTTATGTTAGCAAAAAATTACATAGTACAAAACATAAACAACATGAACTTTGTAGACAAAAAGAGTATTAAATAAAAAAAAGATGCTATCATCATAATCATTGTAAATTTTTTAATTCCTTACCTTTACTTTATGTAGACTATGCATGATCCTCAACTAAAGGGTTGACGATGTCTGTAGTCAATGACCTGTTCCCACCAAGGGTGACAACATCACACAAAATATATAGATGAAATCAACACCATCAATTGAGCATCATTAGCATTACATTTGTAAGTTGATAAACAATAAATACATATGTATCATAAGTATCATAAGCATTACATGATGTATCATCATATATGTAATTGAACATCATAATTAGCATCACATATGTGTCATCATAAACATGTAATCCATCACATATGTATCATAAATCACCATCCATCACATAGGTAATAAATAATCCACATTCTATAAATAAACACAAAGTTCAAAAAATGTCACATGTATCATCATAAACATGTAATCCATCACATATGTATTTTAAATCAACATCCATCACATAGCTAATAAACAATCCAAATTCCATAATTTAAAAAATGTTACATAAATAGTCACTCTCCCTATCTCCATCTCCTCGGGGTGACATTGTTCTACTATAAGGACCTGCTAGAGGTCATGGAACATGAATTAAAAACATTAAAAGGTGCATCATAAATTAAATATGTAATGACATTAGAATTCAAAACATAATGACTTAATTATGTAACCATATAAGTCAAATAAATTTCTATCAAGAAATCAATATTAAATAGATAATATACTAATTGCATATCTCATACATTTCATTCATCATCATCATCATCATCATCATCATCATCATCATCATCATCATCATCATCACCACCACCACCACCACCACCACCACCACCATCGTCTTCACCATCACCATCACCATCACCATCACCATCACCATCACCATCACCATCACCATCACCATCACCATCACCATCACCATCAGCTTCTTCTTCTTCATCATCAATGAGTAACTGTTGATCATGATCATCATCTACATCATCTTCTACTTCTTTGTTATCTTCTTCTTTCATTACATTATAATTTATCGACCTTCCTCTTGGATCATGTCTAACAACAAATGACCAACCCGGTTTATGTGGAACGTATGAGTAAAATACCTACTCACATTGGCTTTGAAGAACATAGGGCTCATCCCCAACTAGTTCAAACAACCTTGTATTAACCATTGTAAAACCATTATCATGTTCAATAACAGTTCTATCAGGATCATTTTTATTCAATCGTAGCCTATACCATTTGACGACGAACAAAACTAATTTGAAGGAATTAAAGTCACACTCAAGTATATCATCCAAAATGACATAGTATCGATTTTGAGACTCTTGAGGATGTATGTCATTTCTTGACAAAACATTTGTCACCTCAAAGATTGTAGTTGTCCTAGAATCACAAGTTTTCTTAGTGTCATCTAGATTTTTGATGCAAAATTTAAGACCATTACAGCACATAGCATTGTGATGTTTGACCTGCGATATGTCAAACATGTAAAAATTATTGCATTGTGAGTTGATACACATATGGGTGATTAATAAATTTATACGTACCTATTTATCTCGTAAGCCATATGCTAAATCAATTTCCCTTTACGTAACATTGGAATCTCCATTACAATGAGATTCTTTAACCAATGAAGCCACACCTTCCTATGTTAATGTGCAAGCAGAATGTTGACAATGTTCAATCCATACTGTCATCCAGTCAAGATTGTTTGCAATATACAAATGCAGTGCATCCCACTCTCAACCAACTATACAAAAAATAAATAGACGTCTTACAACTGATTTATTTTGAAGATTAAGAATTAATTAACTACAATAACATCTTATAATTACCTCTCACTTTCCTCAATCTACCTTTCTTTGTCAAGTACTCCCCTTCGAATTTGTTAATGGGGTTGGGATCCCAAATGTGATCCACGTGGATCTTTGCTGCAAACTTAGGAAGATATTCAGAAATGTACACCATAGTCTGGTATACCATATATTCCTCCACCATAGAACCCTCAGGATGTGTTGTTTGTCGAACCAAAGCCTTAAAATTTTTTAAGTGCCTCTCAACCATCCACATTGACCTAGTGTGTATAGGTCCACACAATTCAATCTCCTCAAATTGGTGTATGAGGTAGTGTTCTTGTGCATTGAAAAAAGCTGAAGGTAGACACTTTTGCATTTCACACATTAGATGAGGAATTTTTCTCTTCCAATATTTTATATCTTGTTTATGGATTTCTTTACATGACAACCACCTACAAGATATTCAAGACACAAAAAAATATATTACATAACAAGAAAAACAAATCACAAATATAATATATATACAACGAACTGAATAAATATCACTACTTACCTCGTGTATTTTTCAAGTTCATATATGACTTGCTTGACATTATTGTTGAAGTCATCTGGGAGAGATAGAGGTAGAATGTACTGCAACAATTATAAAATTATCTTTTCATTTTTTTCTAACATAATACAATGAAAAGTACATGCGCAGTATACAAATATATAGTAAAAACACAAGAACATGAATTACCTTAATGAAGGTATGCCAATCATGCATTTTCATCCCTGACCCAAATTCACTTTTCTTTGATATGAGATTGTTTATGTTGGCACCAAATCCTATGGGAAATCGAATTTTTCCTGTGACTTCTTTTATAGCATTGCTTTGCTGGTCCATTAATAACCAAGGAAGGTCACTTATATTAATATGGTCTCCATGGTTATTTGATTGAATGACAGTTTTCATTTCATGATTGGATTCCTGAATGTCACTACAAATTTTGACAATTTTTTCTTTGTCACGCCTTCCATCCAATATTTTCCATAATGTCTATGTTATATTCTTTCCAATATGCATAGTGTCAAACACAGACACAATTTGTAACTTCTTCTAGTAGGGAAACCTACTAAATTGTCAGGGATAACTTTTTAATCCCCTAGGAAGGTGGTCATTTATGCCTTGATGACCTTTGCGATCATCAATCACATCATCAGTAAACAAAACACAATAGAAAAGATGTTTTATGACATAAACCATTAGATGGAATGGCATTACCTTTATGATTAATTCTATTATATTCCAACTTCCATAGGTGAGGTGTCATTCTTTGTGGCTTTGATATATTCTCTTCTTTCCCATTGAAAAGATGTTTTTTAGTATTTCGATACTTATGATTTTTGTGGAGAAAATGCCTATACTCATCAAACACCTGCTTTCCTAAACTTTTTGAATGACAAGATTTCATCTTTGGACCACAAACTGGACATGCAAAGTTTCCCTTTGTTTGAAGACCTACAAGATAATGTATAATTGGATTAAATATGTTAATTTTTTTAATTATAATTATCATGCACAACTTGAACACTATAACATACCACAAAAATGTGTTAGCCTTGGGGCATCGTGTATTGTCTATACAAGCATCACATGGAATTGAAATTGTCTTTGTCCTATTAGTCTAGATACGTCATACATAGTGACACCATTCCATAACTCCAACAACTCATCGATAAGAGGCTCAATATATACATTCATATCTTTAACTTGGTACTTACCTAATCGAATGAACACAAACATTACATAGTTATTATGACCATTTTACTACAATATTTATAATTAAATGTAGATGACTATTAAATGATAAAATACCTGGAACAATCATTGCCAACATTATGTGCTCCCTCTTTATTGACATCCATGGAGGAATTCTATTGTTGATAACAAAAATAGGCCACATTGAGTAAACAAATCTCAGCTCTCCAAACGGATTGACACCGTCCGCTGCCAATGAAAGCCTGAGATTGCGAGGTTCTTCTTTAAAGTATGACCACTTTTCCTCTATGTCCATAAATGTTGAACCATCCATAGGCATTCAAATAATGTCATCTTGACTTCTATTGCATGCATGGTAATCCATAAATTATGCCAAGCTAGTGCACTTGAATAATCATTGCATACATGGAATAATGGCAATATAACGAAGAACCTTGCGAGGAACCCCTTTTGTTATTTGATCTATTCGATATCTACTGATATGACATTCAGGGCATTTAGTTCGAAATTCATGTTATTTGTGATATATAATATGATCATTGGGACAAGCATCTATTGCTTGATACTCCATTCTAATATCTTTCATAATGGTAGGTAATTCTTGGTATGAGCGAGGTTGAATATTTGATGGTGGTAACAAAAACTCACCTATCAATCTACAACAAAAAATATAATTTGTTAATATAAAGAATATTAATGGTACATTATTCACCATTTATTAACTATAATGACATATATGACATACCTTAACATACGTGAGATTGTTATGTTGGATAAACCATTCATAACCTTCAAGTTCACCAACAACAATACAATAGAGAGAAGAGTTGTCTGGGAGCCTTCGTAAAGGGCCTCAGATGCCTTCTCAAGTAGAGGGAAAAAATGAACAACATCAAGGTTATCTTCATCATCATGATCAGCTGTGCCAGTACTAAATGTGTCATGGATCAATTTATTTGTACCATCATCTTCAATTGTGTTTTGTGGCTCATGATCGTCATCTTCCATGGGATCATTATCTTCAGCTTCGATATTCACATCTCCATGTTCCTCCACTTCAAAAACCATATTCTCTGAGGTGTGTTGATCCATATCATGTGCTCCAGGGTGCTCGAGCTATATAAAATTGATAAACATAAATAAACCATGATCATGATCTCATCATCAAGTGATTTCTTATGTATATAAATTGTTAAAATGATATAATGAAAAACTTAGCAATGGATGATAATCATGTCCACCTTCAATGTGACCATGTAGCCTACAATGTTTCTTAGTTGTTTTGATTAGAAGTCTTATAGTCTTTAAACCCTTACAAATTTTTCATGGACAATAACATTTTCCATCACCTTTTCTTTTCAAGTTAGACCACAATCTAGCAATTGTCTCCTTATTTTGTTGTTCGCTGATATTGTCTGACATGGTCTTTCTTTACAAGCAAAAAAACCAGGCTATAGAACTAGTTATATATAAGTTGAAATGTTAGTTATGAAATCACGTTTCAGCATAATATACCAAATTAAATTACTTGAACAGAGAAATCATGCAAATTGAACCAAAACCATTTAACTCTTCTTTTTCATCTCAAAACATATCTAATGGCTTTGTGGCGATTTAAACACAACTCCCAATGCCAAATGGGTGCATACCACTCCAAGGTAGTGCGTGATAACTTCAAGGGAACTCTTTTTCATAGCCAAACACCCTGCTTTACCCTCCCAACCACCCTAAAGGTCACAAAGTATCCTACTGCTCCAACACTGCCCTATTAAGACAATCATGTATGTTTGGGACAATCACACTTTCAAGGGACAAACCCCCTTCCCAATACTCCAAATTCTTATCACAAAGATTTCAAACCCCTTCTAATATCTTTCTTGACATCAAACACACACAAAACCTTTTCTTACACCCCTTTCCACATGGATTATTTCAACCCACTGCTGCATTATTGCAGTATAAAGCACTGCCATTAGGACAGTCACCATCTTCCTTCTTTGGGTTGGGTATTTGGCATTGCCAACCCTTGGGACATATTTGTGATGTATTCACACACCCCTCTAGACTTCCACTAACTCTTCTAAAGCCCAATTATTGCATTCACACCACCCAAAATGCATCATCTCATTGTTTTATCAGACTGAGACACAAAAAACAGTCTCTCTAACACACTTTGCATGTGTAGATTTCATCATGAAACCATACAAAGTATAAGGTATAAAAACACATATGTACACAAGATTTTCCACCCATTGGTGGGGTTAATTAACGTGGAAATAAAACAAAAATCATTATTGTATAGACACTGGTTACCTCAAATGTAAGTTTGATAAAGATTCCTCAATGGTATATTGTCTTTATACCGGCACATTCCTAGGAATGCTTGGTATGCAGACAATGGGGCCTCTAGGCATATGTCATTAACTACTATATTTACTTTACTTTTTGAAATGATTTTTTTTATAAATTATCAAAAAAAAACCATAATAAATAATTTTATGTCTTTTGTATCAATAGCTTCATTAAATTTGAAATTAAAGTTTCAACTATATTCAATAATTATATATTTCAAGTAATTCACATGCTCATTATCACGTTTCAAAAATAATAGAATAATAAATATTGTGAAATCTATGAAAATGTACACTTTTATACATCTTTCAAAGATCTTTTTATAATTGCTTTGGTGCATTCCAAATGGATAGACAAACTTAAAAAAATCAAAACATTGCTACATAAGAACTTACCAATGAGTTTAGATGCCAAATATAATCAAAGACAACATTATTGAAATTCACCTTTTATTATGCCAAATATAATCAAAGACAACATTATTTTATTGACAAAATGCTTTCCCTCATGACTTGTGATACTTAAGGAGCACTCAAATTTAGTAATGATATTATTGTACAAGAATTTAGCAACAACATATGCAATATAATCTTTGGTTGGTTTAGTTTCTACCAATTTGGCTAAGTAGTCAACACAAGTAATAATGAATCTTTCTTTGGATAGCTTTGTTTAGCTCTATTTTCACCATTTTCTTCATGTTAGGGTTTAGGCAGTATGGTGTTTTCCTATGTGGTTTAGTGCTCTCCTTTAGTTGTATTTTCATAGTACCTACTTCCTTAATTCCCTTCATCTCCATGAAAGTTTAGGGAAATAGTTCCACAACCTATGTCAATAATTCAATTATCGACACTGCAACTAGTTCTTTCCTAATAATCTCCTATTGTTGCCATTTTTGGGCTATTTGATATAGCTATGTTTTCTTCTCAGAGATTAAGTGGTTAATTATAATAGTGACTTTTAGAATCCTTCTTTACTTGTAATTGTCATTCTCCTTTTCCTACCTTAATATCTATTTTTGGATTTGCCTCTTCTTAATCCTTGTGAACCTTGTAACATCTATTTTATACAAATTTGATCTATTTATCCAACCACTTGAATAACTTACATACTCCTTAACTCTGAGGTGGTGGGTTGGGTTCTAATTACTTTCAACCATTCTTCCAATTCCAGTCCTCAAATAACTAGTTCACTTGTTTCTTCTTATTCTAGTGCTTTCCCCATTGTTTTAATTTAAGCAACAAGTCCTTTTGTTTGGCAAGGGCTGCTAGTTCTTAAAGCATTTTAACAACTTCCTTAGTGAAATAACCCTCCTCTTCATGTTATTGTCGAATTATTAATTATTTAGTTTGCTCTACCACTCTCTCATGTTGCTTTTTATTTGGCTAAAAATATTTTGGTTCTTCATCATCATCTTCTTCTAGACTATAATCTTCTTCATAACCTTCCTCTACCATTTATTTCTTCTTATTCTTTCTAGTATCATTACCTTGTCTAGTTAGAACATGTGCTTTCTTCTCCCATCTAGTTTTCTTTTTCTTCTTATTATCCATGACTGGTTTTACTCTAGAGTACTCTTCCATAGAAGTATCCAAGGACCCCATATCCACTCTATGAAATCCTCTAATTCCTTGTTGTAGCATCTTGAAATCACTCTTGCTTCTCTTTGTAACTCATCACTATGGGTAGGTTGACTATCTAGTTTCTGAATCATTGCATTTTCATATGAAAATACATATTGAGTGTCTTGCTCGCAAAAATAACATTTCTCTTTCTTCTCCGCCCAACATATAAATGCATGATGTCCCACTTTTCCACAGTGAGAACAATTTGCATCACTTCTTCTTCTATTGCTTTAATCTCCTCATGTACCTCCTCTATAATTAGATTGTCTATTGTCACCATGATAACTTTGTCGTTAATTAATCAACATGCAATAGGAATTTTGGTTATCTTGCCAGTGTGGGATTTAGTATCCAACATTGCTTTTCTTATCCACATCATAGTTGTGATTATGACAATATTGATTTCCTCCATTTTAGATTGGAGGTTTTTCTTCAGACAATCTTCTGTTAGATGTATATTTTATTCTTGATAAATAACATAGCACATAGAATTGGGTCATACTAATTTCATTGTAGCTAGTGTCTTCTTTGATTTGTCCTTGGGGCATTCGTTTTGGATACGCCCTTACCTATTACAGTATGTATACCAAATTTTCTTAGGCTTTTTAGGTTCACCGACCTTGTTTACTTGTACCACTAATTTATGTACTTTTAGTTGTAAATCTTCAAGGATTTTAGCATTCCTATCTTTCTTCAGTCTTCTCCATGTTTAAGCTTCAATCTGGTATGCCATGGCAATCAAATAAACATATTTGTTAGGTACTTCCATCCAATCTTGCTCAAATATCTCTATGTAATACGTGTATGAACTATTCTATTTTCTATTTTTCACTTAAAGGTTCCTCCAGTTTTCTATATACTTCCTTAAATTTCTTTGTAATAGTTTTTAACTAATTAATTGTCTCCTTGTGTTAACTTTTGCATCCTACTAACACTTTTAGTTGGAATTTCAAGGGTGCCAAAGTTTACTAAAAATTCTCTTTTTTTACCACATCTCAAATGATTGAGTGTTGAGGATAATTCTTCATGTACCACTCCGATTCTTCTTTTCTGAATTACTCGATGAAGTCCAACGACCTATCATTATTTGCATATTTTCCCAATCTCTCTCATACAAACTCCAAAAGAAATGCATGCTCTAAAGCTTCAATAGTATCGAGTCAAGATATGAAAAATAAGAAATTATTCATGAGGTACAAAGTGCAGAGCTCTTAAGGATAGTAAGAAGCGACAAGGATTGTGCAAATCACAACATTAGAGTAGGAACAAGTTAAAAAATGTGAAATTTTACCTCAGTTTGTAATAAGGATCTTGGTAAACCAATCTTGATAGGAGAGAAGGATGAGTATGAGAAATACAACAAATGAAGGTACATAGTTGGCACTGCAGAAAGATTATGTGCATATTGCAAGAAGATATCGAGGACAATATTCAATCAAGAGGAATGTGACTGGTCTAATCAATTCCAAAATTTTGGCCTAGTAGTTTTACGATTGATCATTATAAAAAGGCCATTGCATTTGTAGAGAGGAGGCATGTTATATTCAACTAAGTATCGCCTAAATGGTTCATCATTTCAGTTTGAGTTTCATGTGTAGAGAGGAAAGTTTTCAAATGCAGTGCAACAAGTTGTTTCATATCGATGATAGGGTAGGAGATATAGTATGGAGACTGGTGACCTCCATCTTGGGTGGTGGTAGACATTGGTGTGATGGTTTCATCTACGAAGCCGTGCTCTGCCCAATGGTTGATGTTTTGGATTCAAAGGAGGCATGTACCCAAAAGATAGATGTGTTTATTCGCTCTATGGATGGGCAAACTGTTGCTAACAAAATCTTGAACCTGGATTTAAGCAGTTGGGTAAGCCTATTGGGTCTGTATTTCAACTCAAGAAATTACGTCTCATTAGATTCGAAAGAGAAACCAGATGATGAGGAAGAGGAGCAAGTCCAAGAAAGGGCGGAGAAGGAAAGAAAGAAAACCTTGATAGAAGATGCATGGGAGGTCTACCGAATTGGTGTCATCAACAGAAATTTAGCCCCCTTCCAAAGGATGCTGGAATTGAAAGATGGCTAGCTCTCGATGACTTTTACGATGAAAGTAGTAGAAATTAGCAATTATCTAGCTATCATTCTTGAAGCCCTTGTGAATTAATGCTATGTTTTAGAGGAATTATGCATGCTAGTATGTCTATTAGGTCTAGTATACTAATGTTGGGAATGTAAGGAAAGAGGTCATTTTTAGGATTATTCCTGATATGATGTATGGGAGCTTCAACAAAACTTTAGGGTTTTCTTCAACATTTTATTGTTAAGGTTCAACTTCCATATTTTGTTAGCATGATCAAGGTTAATCTAGCCGTCGATAATCATGATCTTCATAGATAATCTAGTTGTCGATAGCATGGCATAAAGTTCCCTTGCAGTAGGTCCAAAATTCATATGCAAAATTCAATTTTATCAATGTTAAATCGTTAATGTGCAGCCCCAAAATGAAAATTCATATGAAGTAGAGAGCCCTAAGCTTTTCATTGTTAAATTGTGTGAAATGTTGTCAAAGTTGGAATGTGCCACCACAATGAAACTCAAATGCTGGGTTGGGTGGGAGTGATAGAACTCTTCTTTTCATAGGCAAGTAGTTTGATTTAGGATTGGGTGGAAGAGATTGCACACGTGGAGTGATAGAGCTCTACTTGCACGAGATTGCAGCTTTGGGTTAAAATGAAAGGCGGTGTTTCTTTTTTTTTAAAGTAATGCTCGTTGTCATCAAAATTTTGAAGAACGTGGGCACTTTAAAAAAAATAAATAAATAAATATCATTCCTAATGCCTTCTCCGTCGAAGCCAAATATGAAATTATCGTCAGAATTCTGACGACTTCGATCATTTTTTCAAAAAAAATCAAATTTGGTCACAATATACCTTCTCTGTCGAAAACCTCCGTCAGAATTCTAGACCAAATGTATTAGTGTTGGAATTCCGACGAACACGGGGTGATTTTTGAAAAATAAATAAATCAATCCGACAATGCAAAATAAATCCCATAGATCGTCGAAATTTTAGGCCAAATGTATTAGTGACAATAAATTGTTAAATTTATTTGCTAAATCCTGACATTCATTAGTGGCATGGCCATGGATTTGATGATAGTTGCAAAAAGAAGAATCATGTTGATTTTTATTTCTTTCTTTGATTCTTTAAAGGGAGAGTAATCAAGTTGGCTTTAAGAAGCTCATACAAGATACTTTCTTGTTGTAATGAGAAGTTGTAAGAAGACATAGATGTATTAGTCAATGGAGGAGGGGATGTCAACAAAGGAGGATTTTGGAAACCTAAATCTTCCTGGGAAAAGTGTGGTGTATATTTCTCATGACCATCAAAACTTTGTTGCAGAAATCCTAAACCATATCTATTGTGTCCATGCATAAATTTTGAAATGTATACAGTAGAGGGTTCATTCCTAGTATCAAAATCTAAAGATCCCTCATCATCATCAAGACATGTGTTGGAAGGAGAGGTGAGATTTTATTTAGAAGAAGTTTGGATAAATGACACACAAGGCTCCTTCAAGGATTTCTCCTTAGATTGAGGGATTTTATTGTTGGAAAATGCACACTCCAATGAGACATTGTAGGTGATTGAAGGTATTGTCATTGATGGCAACCTTACAATCATATGATACCGGTAGGTAGACTCAAGCACCAACACCGACAGACTCTACACTGGCACCCAAAAGAATGATTACCGGCACCTTGGCCGGCAACAATTTTATATAAATGTATTTTTTAATTAATTGTAAAATCTTTTGTAAGAGGACATGGCAGATTGTAATATGACTCATATATGTATGAGATCATTGTAGATCATTTAGGATATAATATGATGTGAAATATGAAAAGAAGGTAGCAGACCTAATATGCGAATTAATGGATAAGGGTTTTTGTATATTGCAAAGCTTAAACCTAATGAATACTAAGAGGGGGGGGTGAATTAGTATGCCAAAAATATTTGCACTTAAACAATTTGCAAGACTAACAGTAAACCGGTAAAATAGTTTAGCAGACAAACCAGTTAGCACACATGCAAACCAAATAGCTATTAATGCATTCACCCACAGAAGCACAAACACCATAACACAAGAGATTTTGGCATGGAAACCCAAATGGGAAAAACCATGGTGAGATGGAACTCACAAGTAACTATCTGCAGAATAGGAACTAGACCGGTTAAGGTCTTATAGTGTTCTTTACCAAAACAGATCCTATTAGGAATCTCAATCTCTGTTAGGAGATAAGTCCGATTAAAGACTACCTTGCTAGAGGATTTTAGATCCACAGATGTGAACCACCTTGTTAAAGGATTTACAAAGGCTTTTGGGCCTACTCGGTTAAGGGCTATAGACTTGTCGAAGATGCGAGTAATCAACAAGTGAGTGATCTAGCAAATAGCACAGATTGCTTGGTTAGATCCTTGATAGCTCGTTCCTAATGCATTCGAGCATTACTTCAGTCTTCTACACATTCATACTCTCTCTTACTCCTCAGCCACCTTAAACCCTAGCAATAACATCATCAACAACAACAACAACAACCTAAAACCCTAGATATGATGTCCTTATAAAGGAATCTGATTTCATGTCGGTCCAATAAGATTACAATACAATTTCTTAGGTTCAATGCATCTAGACGTATCTGGTAACACAACACAAAAAGCACCGTTAAAGTGTCGGCACCATCAAACAATCGATGGATGGTAACTCATCACAAAATGTCAGTTGGTAACTCATCACAGAGTATTATTGGTTCATACAAAATACTGGTTCAAGCAAAATGTCGGTTGCTGGTTTGACAAAATGAAGACTGGGAAATATGTGTTCTGTCGCTTGAGATCCTCGAACCGCTTGGGGTTAACATACCGCTTCAGATCAGTAATCACTATCTGCAAAACATCAATATTCTAAGGACTATAATGCATCATACCGGTTGGAACATGTACCGGTTGAGCTTTAACTAATACATACAAAAATGATCTCAATGCAAGTGTGTGTCCATCAATGACAATTAGAATATAATCATAAAAAATGCCAACAATCCCCCCCTTTGGCATTGGTGGCAACACTTAGGAAATTTTGACATCTAAGTGTTTTACAACAAAAATATGCTAGAATCAAAATTACTCCCCCTAAGCATATACATTATCCCTTTTGTAGAAAATACAATGTATACTATTTCTTAACAGAAATAACATGAAAGTATACATCAAAACATTCAAAATTTATACTTCTCCCCCTTTGCCCATGATGACAAAAAAATATTACAGATTAACACTTGTGTCATTAGGATTAAAAAAATAAGAGTTTATGACAGTAAGGAATAAAACTTGTCAAAAATAGATTTCAAGTCCTGCAAAAATTGTTTCATAGATAAGGGCCAAGACTCAAGTAGGGAGGTTGCCACTTCTTTCTCTGTCTGCATCTGGGAGACCTGTTCTTCCATGGCGTCTAATGTGATCATCTCCTGTATCGCCGTTAAGGCATCCAGATTAAGATAGAACTTTTGAAGTATTTGCACATGTGGGAGTAGAACCAGTTGTAGTTCCTGCAAATCTCAAGTCTGGTTGCTTATTTCCAATTCTAATTTGGCAGAATGGATGTGAAACCGGTGAACGGTTTGCCCATAAGTTGTAAAAGAGTCGTATGGCAGCTTGAAGGTACTCATATACAACTACAAGTTAGTTTGAAGCTTCTTCTTCTATACAAGCACATCATCATAGAAGAGATGGGGTTGGCAAATCTTACTGAGTAGTAGATTTCCCTCATCTAGAGAATTCCTTATATCCTTCTATTCTTTTTGCAGTTCAGACCGAAGCTCATTAAGCTTCTTCACCAGGGCAAGGTTGAGAGCCTTTTGATGCTCTTTCTTGGAAATTTCCTCTGCTACCTCCTCTAAGCTCTGTACTTGATCATCTACTACTATGCAGAGGAGCTTTAGTTGGGCCAATGATGAGTCGGTACTGGGGAGGTTTGTACTGGGTAACAAACCAGTAAGAGTGTCCACCACAGCTTGGATCACATCTTCCTCCTTCTTCCTCCTTAGCACCTCAAGGAATTCTTGAGCAACCTTAATGCTCTGTAGCAAATCCATTTCACTTGCAGACTGGAGGTCAATAGGACTGGTGAGGTCAGCCAGTTTTGCTTAAATACCGGTTGCCTTAGGAGTCTCCATCTGTGTCCTCTTTGCCGCTTCTCCTTCCTTGTCCTCCTCTGCCTTCTTCTTCGCTTCTTTTCTCTTTTCCTCTTCCTTATCCTCCTCTGCCTTCTTCTTCTCTTCTTCCTTCCTCTTCTCCTCTACCTTATCTTCCTCTTCCTTCTTCCTTTTCTCTATTTCCTTCCACTTCTCCTCTTCCTTTCTCTTCTTCTCATCCTCTTCCTCTTTCTTCTTCCTTGCATCTTCTTGTTTCTTTTTCTCTTCTTCTTTTCTCTTTTCTTCTTGTTTCTGTTTCTCCTCATCTTCTTCCTTTTTCTTCTTATCCTCTTCATCCTTCTTCTTCTTCTCCTCTTCATCCTTCTTCTTCTTCTTCTCCTCTTCTACTTTCTTCTTCTCCGCTTGCTTCTTTGCTTCCTCCTTTTTGTCCTCAGTTTCCTTTTTCTTTACTTCCTGTTCTGCCTGCTTCTCCTATCTTGTAGCTTCCAATGGTGTACCCTGAGCAATATCCTCTCCATCTAGAGCATCGACATCAATAGTGTTGATAGGTTCAACAACCGGATTTCCTTCATCATCAAACACTTCATCTGGTTTAGTTATTGCCGGTTCTTGTTTAGCCTTCCTGTTAGCTTCAGCCACTCTATGCATCTTTAGAGATTCTAGAGAAAGGGTGTGTGTATTCTTGAGCCCTTCTTGACCCTTCCCTTCTAGTAATAGGAGTCTTCTTCTTCTCATGAAGAAGAGGCCTTTGTATTTATTCATTACTTCGAACAGTTCTGAATTTGATACATCAGGAAAATGTTCAGCAAAAACTTTCTCTCTCATTTCCTGTTCTTGTTCTATGCCAATGTGCCATTTATTGTCTAAGGACTTATACAAAGAATTTGGTGTCTCAGATCTAATTTCTGAAGGCGATCAGTCATTAACACATAAGTACTTAATTATTTCTTGTTCAACCGCTTCCTTTTCATCATCATTAAAGTCATCAAAACAATTAATCAAATCATTCAACACTTTTCTCCTAATGTTTTTCATAGTTCTTTGACAATGTGTCAAAGGTTTGTAGGAGGAGATGTCAATATTTACTAGTGCTAATGATGTTGGTTCATTCTTTGTCTTTTTCTTTGCTTGTCGTGTCTTCTTAGGTTTTTCCTCAGACATAGTTTCTTCTGAGTCTAGTGAGACATTCCTTGTCTTCCTCTTTCTCTCGAAGACTTTAGTAGGTGCTACTTCTGGTTTCTTTTTACCCGGTGATCGCTTGGTCACTTTAGGACTGGCTGTAGTATCCGGTGCCAATGCTAAAGTCACTGCTTTTGCCTTCTTCACTAAAGGTTCTTTTCCTTTCTTTACTGAGGGTTCCTTAACTGGTGTTATCCTTTCTAGGTAGGTGTCGGTTCTCCTTGCCTTTGGATCAAGTGGTGAAGCATTAAGGGTAGAGGCATATCCTTCCAGCATATCATTCATTACCTCATAGCCCATAGGCTCCACTTCCTCCTGTCTAGGCTCAACAACCTCCATTATGCATTGATCCACTTTAATGGTGAAATAGATATCATCTTCATATTTCTTGACAATATCACCTGATATTCTCATCCTCTGACTCATTTTGTGTCTGAACTCATCAAAGTACTTGTTCAAAACTTTAGGGTAACCAGTTCCAACTACTTGAAGGCTTTCCTTGATTTGCTTGGTTACCGATTGGTCAGCAGACCACTGGACATCACCTACTCTTGGAAAGAAGCATTGGAAGTAAAAGAACAACCCAACCAGTAGTTGTTCAAACTTGAACCTCAATGCATTATCTTGTTTGATCTATTTAAGATTCAACAGGAGTTGCCTTTGCATATTGGTGCACAGGTCAAATGATGCATCCTCCTTGATCATCTCATAAGTGACATTTACCGCTGCAGTAGATACAGAGTTAAGTCTATTAGTAGAGAACGTCTAGTAGCCTATCACCATGCAGGCATACTTGACCAAATCGTCCTTGATTGAATTGATGGTCATACCTCGTGAGTCGCTCATTGAACTGGTGAGCTTGGACATTTCAGTCTTGCTTACCATCCTTAGGGCTGGCACTTACCCTGTATTGCAGAAACCAATGACGACATGAATTGCTTGCGGTGTAATATCATGCATTCTTTCTAGGTACATCTTGTCACCATGAACTCTGCTCAGAATGATCCTAATGTGATCATCTATGAAATCCTCCAAGAAACAAACAACATTGTGGAGCTTCTTCTTCTCCAAAATACTATACTCCAATTTGATCCTTTTATCTTGTCCACAAAATAAACCTAGCTGCGAGTGAATTGCTAGAGACCCTAGGTCTTCCATTTTACAATCTATGTAATTTGAGATTCCCTATTCTACTATCACACCAGTTGGAACTTGTGATAGGGCATTATATTTAGACTTGTGTTGAATAAAGCTTGCTGAATTGACAGATGCACTAGAGCTAATATGGGATGCAGAAGCCATGATAGAAACTGAAAACTCAAAAAATACCTTTCAAAAATCATGAATTTAGGGCTTTCAGATTCTTCTCAACCTCACACTCCGTCAGTTGCAGAATTACTGCTTTGCGTTCTTCACTTAACCATTTGCAATTTGAATTTGAATCACCTTCAAGGTTTCCAACTTTCTCTGAGTCGTAGCACAAATCACTTTATTGCCGCTCTGGACTTGAAAACCTTCTTTGCTTCAAAAATGATAGTGAGAAATGATTTGAAAATTCCTTTTAAACATATTCTTCACCTACCACAATTAATGCTCCACCATTAGGGTGGAAAACCTAATTTGCCTTTTACAGTTTCCATTTTTTCGCCAAATGACAGGTATCGTATACCAGCTAAGGTCTTTTACCAGTGTAAATTGGGGGTTCGAAACATTTTTCTGTTTGCTCCCCCTAAGCTTTTATGATGCTTAGTTTGCCGGTTCCGATATTTCCACACTAGGTGCAAAAATTGGTTCTTCTTGTAACACTGCTAGTTTCTTCTTCCAGGTTTTGTTCGTATCCGCTTAAATAGTGTCAATATCAATCTTTCCTTCTGGAGTGACCAATATATCATCAAATATGTTCTTTCTTGATCTATAGAATCTGGCAATGTGACCCGGTTTGTTGCAGTGATAGCAGACCAATCTAGGTGCTCTCCAAGGTCCATTATTCATGTTGTCGTTCTTCCTCCTACATGTTGCAGCAGTGTGACCATGATCATCACAGATCAAACAGTTTTCTCTCCATCTAGTTGCCGCTTGATAGCCACCAATTCTTGACTGATGATTGAAGGCATTAAACTGATTGTGATTCCGGTTCACAAAAGGTTCAGGACCAACTCCTTGGGTCCTCTGAGGATATCTTCCAGTGTTATTCATAACAAACCTGCATTCAAATGCTCTATGCCCAAACTTGTTGCATGCATAATAGTTATCATTGAATTTATAGGATCTAGGCTTATCATTTAGAAAATAAGGAAAATTATTGTAAGCCTTACTCCTACACACATTGGTAGTATGTCCTTCTTTAAGACAATTAAAGCAAATAGGTTTAAAATTTTGCTTACCTTTATCCTTTGATGCTGGTTGTCTCTTTGATGTTCAAGCATTTGTACCAGAGGTCTCACCTTCCTCATGACCGGAATAACCAAGTCCTTTAGTATTCTTGACAGGTTTGGCAGATTCAAGCTTTTGCTCTAGCTTGACAATACTCTTGTTGAACTTAGCAAGTATTTCCTTTGACTTAGAGAGTTCTTTGGAAATAGCAACATTTGTTTCCATCAGGTTTTCATTTTTAGAGATTGCAATGTTCAGTTTTCCTTGCATGCCTTTCTTTTCCACTTTGCTCGCATGGAGTTGAGCAGTTAGGGCACTGATCTCTTGCTTCAGCTTGGAGTTTTCATGATCTTTGTCTTTGAATAGATCTTCATCTTTCCTCCGGTTCTCAAGCTCTTGACACATTCGGGTAGTCAGTCCTTCTAATTCTTTTCTCAAGTTGGAATTTAATTCATTCAGCTTTTCTACTTCTTGAATCAGGGCTTCCATGTTCGCTTCATCAGAGGAACTATTTTCAGATAGCTCCATCAACTTTTCTGCATGTTCTCTCCTCTTTGCTTGAGAGGCCTTATATTTGACCATAAGATCATCATAGGCTTTCTCAGACTGAGTGAGCCGATGAGTAAGTTCCCTCAATGTGTTTTCCCCCATATCTCTTTCCAAGTGGTTAAACTTATAGAAACCTGGCTCTGATACCAATTGATGAATACTAAGAGGGGGGGGCGTGAATTAGTATGCCAAAAATCTTTGCACTTAAACACTTTGCAAGACTAACAAAAAAACGGTAAAACTGTTTAGCAAACAAACCGGTTAGCACACACGCAAACCAAATAGCTATTAATGCATTCACCCACAGAAGCACAAACACCATAACATAAGAGATTTTGATGTGGAAACCCAAATGGGAAAAACCACAGTGAGATGGAACTCACAAGTAACTATCTACAAAATAGGAACCAAAGCGGTTAAGGTCTTACAATGTTCTCTACGAGAACAGATCGTGTTAGGAATCTCAATCTCTATTAGGAGATAAGTCTGATTAAAGACTACATTGCTAGAGGATTTAGATCCATAGATGTGAACCACCTTGATAGAGGATTTACAAAGGCTTTTGGGCCTACCCGGTTAAGGGCTACAAACTTGTCGAAGATGTGAGTAATCAACAAGTGAGTGATCTAGCAAATAGCACAGATTGCTTGGTTAGATCCTTGATAGCTCGTTCCTAATGCATTGGAGCATTACTTCAGTCTTCTACACATTCATACTCTCTCTTACTCCTCAACCACCTTAAACCCTAACAACAATAACAACAACAACAACAACCTAAAACTCTAGACATGATGTCCTTATAAAGGAATTTGATTTCATGTCGGTCTAATAGGATTACAATAAAATTTCCTAGGTTCAATGCATCTAGACGTATCTAGTAACACAACACAAAAAACACCATTAAAGTGTCAGCACCATCAAACAATTGGTGGAGGGTAACTCATCACAAAATGTCGGTTGGTAACTCATCACGGAGTATTACCAGTTCATACAAAATACCGGTTCAAGCAAAATGCCGGTTGTCAGTTTGACAAAATGAAGACTGGGAAATATGTGTTCTACTGCTTTGATCCTTCATGCCACTTGAGATCCTTGAACCGCTTGGGGTTAACATACCGCTTCAGATCGGTAATCACTTTCTGCAAAACATCAATATTCTAAGGACTATAATGCATCATACCGGTTGGAACATGTACCAGTTGAGCTTTAACTAATACATACAAAAATGATCTCAATGCAAGTGTGTTTCCATCAATGACAATCACAACATAATCATCAAAAATGCCAAAAAAAATGGTACTGAATCTAGCATAGAAGATGTTGATCTGAAGCAGTACAAGACATTGGATTAGTATAATCCATTTTTGTAAGTTAGTGTGACTTCTTTTGTAACTGAGCAGTGAGCTCTAGGCACTTGGCCTTCCTGCATGTGTAGGCCCCTAGTGTAAGTAGTAATATTCTCTTATTGGCTAGTAAGTGAATATTGTGGGTCACAAATCACACCGAGGTTTTTCCCACATCGGGTTTCCTCGTTAAAATATTGTGTTATGGTGTGCTTTTCATGTTGTGGTTGTTGTTCTTATTAGCTGCATTATTTTTGGTTTACCAGTACACAATTTTAATATGCTTTTCATGTTATAAGTTAAGAAAATTATTATACCAGTTAGATACTGATTCACTCCCCCCTCTCAGTATCTTTGGGAATCCTAACAATTGGTATTAGAGCCTGGTGCTCTATTTTCAAAAGCCTAACAACTTGAGGAAGATCCTATCACTTGTAGAGATGGAAAATTTGAGAAAGCAATTGGAAACAACTCTTTTAGACTATGATGCAAAAAAGTGAAGAATATCAAACTTGAGGATGACTTGAAGGCTGCTCAGGATATTATTCGAGGACTTCAAGAAAATTTCACCATAGCAAGAAATAAAAGAAGAGAACTTTGTGAGAAGATGCAGAATGAGGAAGATGAAAAGGAAACTCTTAATGATCTGGTCAACCAACTGAGATAAGATAACTGTACAGTGAAGAATGAGATGTAAGATATGACTATGAGATTTTTTAAAGAAATTGAAGATAGAAAGAAGAATGAAGATGACTTGACTAGAAGACTAAATGATGCTGGAAATGAAAACACAAGACTCAGTCATGAAAATGATATGTTGAAGATAGATTTGATACACACACAAAATGACAAAACTGAACTCATGAGACAGAAAGGAATCTTGGAAAATGAACTGACTGCTGCAAATCAACACAAGGATAAATTCAAGAAAAGTTTAGAAGAACTTGTTGACATGCTGAAGAATCAGAAACCAAATGGTGATACAAATGGCCTTGGATTTGAAGTTGGTGAAAGCTCTGGTACTGCAAACAATCATGATCATAGCAAACTGGTAAGACAACCTAATGCTTACAAATTTAATGGGAAATGGTTTAACTATAACAAGTATGGTCATAGAGAAAATCAGTATAGATCTAGAAATTATCAGAACATTAATACACCCACCGGTCAATGTTCTAAATGCAAAAAGGTTGGTCATAACTCAGAAAATTGCAGAATGAATGCAAGATGTTATGTTTGTGGAAGATTTGGACACCTATCTAATCAATACAGAACACATACTAGCATAGGATATGGGAAAGCTATTCAGAAAAACAATGTGACTTGTTATGCTTGTAACAAAATTGGACATATTGCAAAATTTTGTACAAGCAAGTCCCCACCGACAACTAACAAAGGGCCTAGTTTGAAAGGTAAAGAAAAGGTTGAAGAGGTAAAGCAAGAATTCTCAAAACAATGGATTAGAAAGTCATATCAAAATTTTGATGGGAATACTCCTCCACCGGTAGAACAGTGTAACACTCCACCGACAGGAGACTCTTCATCTAACTGAAGAAAAATCCTTTGGGGGTTTAGCAACAAACTGAAAAATATGCTATTATAGCCTCGGTTGATGGTGAGAAGTTGAATTACTTCTTTACTGGCAGATGATTTAAGTTGTGACTTAACTAGAAAGCATTAAATGTGGTAGTTGGAGAAAAGAACATTATAAAGAAAGTGTTTTGGCTCTTTCTTATTCACAGAGCATTGAAATCTTCGAGAGCGCAAAAATTCTTGAGCGAAGGCATCCTTAGTGAAGAAGTGAAGCAGTTCATCCAAGCACTCATCCCTAAGGTAGATTGAGGTATTTATAAACATGGCATCCTCATCTATTGCTGAATTTATAGCAAACCCTACTGTAATTGAGGTTATCAAGTTCCCTAGACCCGTATTCAAGCTTGTTCCCAAAATAGCTAAGAAAGATGATAACATAGGTGCATTCTCTCAAATTCCTAAAGGAGTAGTATATGCTGAAGATCCTAGAATATACATACACTGTCATATAGAGGAATTAGGAGACGATGAAATTAAGAAAATGTATAGCACTGTGATTTGTGATAAAAACGACAATGTCAAGCCGAAACACAAGGTAGTAGAAACCCTAGGTTTTTTGGATATTCTGAGCATTCCTGATTTTCCCGAAGATGTGATAAGAATAGTCCTAAGTAGAGTCCATGGTGAATTCTTCTGGTTGGATTCAATTCAAAAAATCACAAAAGAAGTCATTAATGTAGTAATAGGGTTACCTTCCACCGGTAGCAGACCTGACAGAACAAAAAGGGTCTCTAATGACACAGTGATAGATCTAACTGGTGCAACATTTGACAAAAGGTCTCTAAGGGTAAATGATGTAAAGGACATCAATATCAGATTTATTAGTATGATCTTAGGCTACAAAGCTACACATGCAAATAGGTTGAACTCAATATCTAGCCTATGTATTAAAAGTGCATATGACATGGTTAATGATAATGCTAGAATAGATGTGTGTGAATGGCTCAAAGATGAACTAATAGACAATCTGAAAAAGATCAAAGGAGATAAGAAAGGAACCTTTAGATTTGGAAATTTGCTTGTATGTTTAATATTGTATATTACTGAACAAGTACCCAGTATTGGTAGAAAATATTTTGGCTTTGATATACCGGTAGGAAAGAAACTATTGAATATATTGAACAATATGGGAGAAAACAGAGAGAAAAACATAAACAAACATTTTCAAGCACTGAAGCCTCAAATGAAGACTAGAATAAGACTGTCATAGGCAATTGTAGATAAATATTAGAAGGAAATATGCTTTGTAATTAAAAAGGATGAAATCGAGGCAGTTGTCCCTAGGACAATCTGGGTAACTAAAATGGGCTATGAGACAGATGATAACATTATTGAAACTTATGCAAAAGCCCTCCTTGAAGCACCAAAAGAACCATCTGAGAAAGTCTTTGGTAGTGCTAAAAAAATAGAAAGTGGTATTTAGTCTAGGAAAAGAGTCAAGAAAGTTGAACAAATAGTAAAGAAAGGCACTAGACAAGAAAAAGCACTTAAGGAAGATGTATTGAAGCAAACTAGTATCAAAAAAAGTGAGTTGGAAGGACTGCAACTGGAAGTTCATCTTTCACTAGTTGCAACATCCTCTGAGAGTGATATGCCAGTGGTATTCAAAAGGGTAGAAAGGAAAGGAAAACCCTCACCGGTACCCTCACCCACTCCTAGAAAAACAAGACAAAAGCAACAGACAATGAGGCCTCTAGCAAAAAAGTTGACTCCTAAGAAGAAGAAGGTAAAACAAGATATTGCTCCACTAGATAAACTCTTAAGTGAAATAAATGAAGATGGAAAGTTCAAAAACATTAGCAAGCTGTACAACACACTATCTACTAATGACAAAGAAAGCATAGAGAACAGTGTAATTTTACACTTGGATATATACAAGAAATTTTTGATGGAAATTGTTGATGAAATACCCAATGATTTGTATAGAAGACTAGAAGCTAGAAGGGTAGCCATTGTTGAGCTGGACAAGAAAATAAAAATTGAAAAACTACTTGCAGTGCATCCTATAAACTCAACTGATGAGATAGACAAACTAATCAGTGAAGCAAACTAGATAGTATTTTCAACTGCTCACCGACATATAGCACTGATGGCAGGACAAGTGAATGAAGTCTTTGAAGAAACAACAGATGCATGGGGCATATTCTTTGTAGAAAAAGAGAAACAAGAAGAGATACTAAGACCTAAAACAATTAGGGTATACCAAAAGGACAAGGATAAGGGGAAAGGTAAGGTAGGTGGACCTCCAAGCCTAAAAATAACTCATAACATAACCCCACCTCCTTTGGATACTCCACCAGTAGAAACTACAGACAATCAACTGACTATTGAGAATATGGAGACTCCTCTAGAGGATACAAATCATGAGTCCAAAATTTTGTACACTATGAATATAGACACACAGGAAGTAAATGTTGTGGTTGACAGAGAAACCACTGAGGATAAATGGAAAGATGTGGCTACTGAGCCACCGGCTGCAGATGTTGAGGTTGAGGTTAATAATACTGTAAACATAAGCATAGAAAAACCTACTCAAATAGAGAAATCAATAGAAGACACCACTAGTAAAACATTAGAAGAACCAGTAGATAAAACTAAAAAACAATCAGGAGAACCGAAAATAGACAGTGCAGAGACTACATCTGAGAAACCAGCTGTTGAGAGCTAAGAGAAACCTTATGAAACATAGATGGAGAAACTAGAACAGAAACAGGTTGAGACACAAGTTCAGACAGAGATAGTGCCATCGGCTAAAACTGAAAAGCTCAAACCTTTGCTAATAGAAATGCAAACACAAATTGACCTACCAGAGGTCGAAACAAGCAAGGTTATCACTACAACCAATAGCATGGAGATTGTGAAAGCAGTTGGGCAGACATCTGGTACTTCAATAGAAAAATTCATGTTGGTATTTTGGTATGGTTTTGTCATTGATGTCAACACCTACTAAACACTTATCAACTCTGGTACTTTGGAGAATCATCAACATTCACCGACAAGCAAGTGACTTATGCACAATCACCAGTATCTGGTACACCGACATGACATAATGATCACCAACACTTGGAAGGGCATGGAAAACACTTGTTTATGTCGAAGACATCATGTGGACACCTTGTCTTGGAGTTTTGTTTATTGGTATATTCGTATTTGCATATTTGTTGTTACCAACAAATAGGTCCAGGTTATACACCGACAGGTTTATCTTTTCTAGATCAGCATGGTATGCTATGGAGATGACTTATTGTTGTTGTAAATGCATTAAGCTGACATGTTGAATCAGTTATTGCATCGGGTACTAATTTATTTGTAAAATTATTTTATTGTAATATCTTGTAGAGCTGACCTAATAAAATTGGTCTTAGGTTATGATATAAATATAAGATCTAATTTGTAAGATCAAAAAGGGAATGCGAAGAAGATTTGTGTGAAGTTATATGTGAGAATAAGAAAATCTATACATGTAGACATCATTTGAAGGTGAAGGAAGGTTTTGTGAAAGCATATCAGAACTACACTGGTACTGAATCCAACATATGAAGATGCTATTTTGAGCAGTAAATCCTTATTGGATTTAACCATCCAATTGTAGTCAATGTGACTCCTACTTTGTGTTTGAGTAGTGAGCTCTAGGTGCTTGGCCTTTCTGCATGTGCAGACCCCATTTGTATACACTTACTATCTATAGTAGTATCATTTGATTGTGGGTAAGGTTTCCCATTGTGGGTTTTCCCCTTACAGGGTTTCCACGTACAAATATTGGTGTTATGTGTTGTGGATGACTTTGCCTTTTTTTTCATGCATTAATATTTACCGGTATTGCAAATTATCTGATAAAACTGTCAACCAGTATAAAAGACTGTTTCACCAATATTAAGTAGAAAGTTGATTAAGTTATTTTTAGTTTAAATTTATTTGACAATTGATTCACCCCCCCTATCAGTTGTCTCCGAGACCTAACAATTCTAGCGTACAAATGTGATAGAGGTCTTACTGGATTCAATAAAGAAAATCACAGAATGTAATGCTAAAGCCTATAAGGCTATCAATGACATAATACCTATTTTCAAATTGGTAGCACCTAAATGCATTGTGGATAATACATATTCTTTAGGTCAACTAGACACATTGTCTAAGTTCATCACCGACAATATTTTGACAGTTGATCAAATCAATGAAGACGCATTCAAAGAAAGGATGAATAAGGAGAAAGAAAAATTATTTGAGGAAATTTTGAAGAACAAGGAGAAAATGGACACCTTATTACCGGAACTTGGAAAAATAATTTTGGACTTTAAGAAAATGTACAGGGATACTTGCAAAACAAACATCTTGACACAGGATATAGATTCAGAGATCAACAAAACTCAAACTGAAATAAACAATATTGCTAACTGTAGATACTTAAAAATAATTATTTTAATCATTTTTAATTCCTCGCATAATTAATTAATTAATTATGTTAATTCAAATTCCTCTCAATATTAATTAAATATAATTAATATTGTCACTATAGCATATGATTGATTTATTTAATAAATCAATCCCTTTCTTTATTCTTCTAAAAAAATCAAATCCTCACGAATCTTTCTCTTAGCTAATTAATTTCAATTAATTAGTTAACCTACATGATCCCTACAAATCATCTTCTTAATTCATTCTTCTAGAAACTCCCTAAACTCACTTAACATTATTCTTCTAATTTTTTATTCCCTCCACTCATTCTCTCTCCTAGTCAAATTCTCCTACAAATATTAACCCCACCTTACATTTCCTCTAATCCCCCTCCTAAGGAGTCATTAATGGTTAATCATCATGATTAGCCACAAAGTCAACTCTTTGTCCTTTTCATTCAACCACTAGCTTTAAATTCTCTTTTCCTAGGTGAAGGTAAGATTTTTGAAATCACACATTCCTCTAGGCATCCCCTCTCCCAAGGAATTTTTAATTCCTTTTTATTCCTCCAATCCCCATTATATCCTTTTTTGGAGAATTTTTAATTCATCCAATGCATCTTATGGAGTGTGGAGATACGAAATGCCTTTAAGGCATATTTCTTGGTCTCCACACCCTCTCTTGGACCTTGTGTGAGTTCACAAGTAAATATTAGCCCTTCATCTCAAATTCATCCTAGCCATTCATTTTCCTCTCCTCTTCCTATAATATAGGGCTCCATCCCTTCATTCAAAACATCTCAAAATCTAGTAAGCTTATGCTGCCCTTTTGAGCCCAGGAAATCATCTTGGCAGCTTCATCATTTTCATCCTTATCATCCTCTTGAAATCCCTTTCATGTTGTGCACATCATTGGAGAGCCATCCACATCTAGCAATCAAAGGAGCACATCAAGTGGAGCATTATCAAGGGGCGCCTTCACTTCATCAAGCTCAATCCGAAGGAGAAGGTAAAATAGCAAGGTGAAATGGTCTTTTAATGATATTTTAGCATTATGCATGTTTTTTTCATTATGTTTTGATCATTTAACCTTCTAATCTATTTTCCCCTTCACTGACAATCTGATAGGCACATCCAATTCATTTTTGGAGATAGAAAAGAAAATTGCAGATCTTGAAGAGAAAATTGAGAAGTTAGAGAAGGATAAAGAAAGAATAAAGGATAAGGCAAAAAGCTTTAAATGTAAACTTGGTCCTAAACTAGATTACCTCATTTCTTTTCAGTTCAGAGAACACAAGAAGCATTATAGGAAAACAAATGTTTCAGTGATAGCTTAAATCTGGTTTTGGCAGATATATTCCAGATTGTAACCCACCGGTTACAAAAATCTAGGCAAGAACCACACTCCACTGACAGCGAATGACAACCTTTTCCATTGATGTCAAAGGGGGAGTAGTGAGATGAGAAAAAAGATCAGAACAAGACATCATCAGCTCAGGGGGAGCATACATTTTTGGGCACACAAGTTTTGGTAAGACAAATTTTGGCATATTCTTTTTGGAAACTTTTTTATTTTTCTCATGAGTGTTGCCATCAATGCCAAAGGGGGAGATTGTTGGCAAATGCACACTCCAATGAGACATTGTAGGTGATTGAAGGTATTTTCATTGATGTCAACCTTACAATCATGTGATACCGGTAGGTAGACTCAGGTACCGACACCAACAGACTCTACACCGGTATACAGTTCACCGGCACCCAAAAGAATGATTACCGGCACCTTGGCCGACAAATTTTTTCTATAAATGTATTTTGTAATTAATTGTAAAATCTCTTGTAAGCTGACATGGTGGATTGTAATATGACTCATATATGTATGAGATCATTGTATATCATTTAGGATATGATGTGATGCAAAATATGAAAAGAAGGTAGCAGACCTAATATGCGAATTATTGGATAAGGGTTTATGTATATTGCAGAGCTTAAACCGATATTGAATCTAGCATAGAAAATGCTAATCTGAAGTAGTACAAGACATTGGATTAGTATAATCCATTTTTGTAAGTCAGTGTGACTTCTTTTGTAACTGAGCAGTGAGCTCTAGGCACTTGGCCTTTCTGCATGTGCAGGCCCCTATTGTAAGCAGTAATATTCTCTTATTGGCTAGTAAGTGAATATTGTGGGTCACAAATCCCACCAAGGTTTTTCCCACCCCGGGTTTCCTCCTTAAAATATTGTGTTATGGTGTTCTTTTCGTGTTGTGGTTGTTGTTCTTATTAGCTGCATTATTTTTGGTTTACCGATACACAGTTTTAATATGCTTTTCATGTTATAAGTTAAGAAAATTATTATACCAGTCAGATACTGATTCACCCCTCCCACCTGTTAGAATATTTAATCTTTACTTAGCTTAGGTTTATTTTTATTTAGTTTAGGATATTCCTTTGGAATTCCTACATGTAATTTGTCCTCTAGTACATGTGTGAGGACAAGTCATTTCTTTTATTTTCCTTTATTAAGGAATATTAGATTTCCTCCATAAGAGGATGTGGACACATGGCACACACATTTTATGAATGGTGGCATTCATAGATTTGGGAGTTACTTTGTAACTCCTCTCCTCATCTCTATTTAAGAGATGCCTCCTCTCTCATTTCTTCTTAATGACAATATTGTAAAGAGCTTCTTGCTCTCTCTCTCTCTCTCATTTTTAGGCATTGCCTCATTCATAATATCACAAGGGGTTTTTCTTTGCTTTTCCCCTTTCAAAAGTTCTTGTGCCTCCTTCTTCACATTTGGGTGATGCTCTAAGGTCTTTGCTTTTCTCATGGTAACAATTACTTCATCATAAACTTTCTTGGATTAATTTTCCTTTCCTTGCTCTTTTATTTCCTTTCATGGTATCAGAGCAGGTTTCTAATCCTTGTTTTAAGTTAACATTGATGAAGGTTACCATTCTGTGGAGTTCACCTTGTTGGAGGCATTCTTGAGAGGAGAAGAAGTTCTTTTACTAATATTTTCTATTGTGCAGGTTTTGGTTTCAGATTTTTAACTTTTTTTTCAAACTTGTTAACAAGTTTGCTTGCAGGTTTAATCTCCTATTCTAGTTAGTTTTTTATTAAAAAAGGGCTTTGGAAGGCTTGCCGCCAAAGTTCCTTCTTTCTAGTTTAAATTTAATTATTTTTTAAAGTTTTGGAAGGCTTGCCGCCAAAACTCCGGTGCTAACTTCTTTTCCTGCATACTTTAGATTTCATATTCATTTGTTTTGGAAGGCTTGTCGCCAAAACAGTTTCATCATAAAGTTGTTTCTCTGATTCATATTGCAGGTTCTCACATTTTGTTTACTTGCAAGCTTTTTTGATTTAAAAAAAAAGGGAAATTTAAGCTTCCTTGCAGGAATTTGTTATCAAATTTTCTCATTTTCTAACCTCATTCACAAAATACTAATTTTTTTTAATATCTATTGATCTATTTAATCTTAGTCCAAAGTGTTTTTTGATTCATTAAAAGAGTTTGCATTCATTTTGTTCGCTATAAGGAAATTCAGCATGCGATTTGTATCTTGTAAAGAGAGATTTACGGTTTGTAACTGGTTCGACTCTATCCTGTAACTGGTTCGACTCTAACCATTCACTAGTGGCAGTAGAAAGGGATCACTAAGTAGCAAATACTCCCATCCACACAAAGCTCATCCAAGAAAGACACTCAAAAGCTCATTCAACTTTAGAAAATATGTGAACGGGGTCACTAAGCTGCACAAATATTCCAAAAGCAACTTCTCAGAAAACTCTTGCTCAGCACAAATATTTCACATAGCCTTGAATTTCACATAACACTTGATAAAGACTGTGACATAAACAGAGTGAAGAATTTTACAAGCTACAACACATAGTCCGGGACTCGAACATGTGACCACCCCTTTCCTTTCAACTTTCTTGATCGCTGTGAAACAGTATCGCAGGCTCACATCTACAACTTTCTTGAACGATGTGAAACTTTCTTAAAAATCGATCTGCCTGTGGGTTTGAGGTGTTTTGTCAAACAGTTCATTGTGCCTTGTTTACGATTCCACAGTTTGCAAGCGTCTACTGGCAGATTAATGTTATTTATACACTTTTCACTGTAGTTCCGTGTCACTGCCGATTTAATGTATGTCAGCATTTCCCAATAAGCATCTATCATCTCTTTATATTTTCCTAAGCGGTGGTACAACTTCACAGTTTGTTTCAGAGCCTTAAAACCCCATTCAGCTTTACTGGATTCCATTCTCACAACTTCAGCAAAACCAGCAAGAGCTTCTTGGGGATCAGACTTCACCAAACCTTCAACTTCTTGTTGTTTTTTGTTTCAGTGTACATTTGAATCTCAATGGCATAGACCTCCAAAAGCTGAGTGCCTTTCTTATGGTCATCTGAACCATCTTGTCTACAACAGGATTTATGAAGCTCCTTGAGTATCTTGTTCATGCGGCCATACTCCCCCATATCAAAGTAGATCTTACAAAGCTTGAGATTAGTCTTGAACCAAAGCCTCTCATTTTTGGCGTCTTCAAGGGCTATGAGTGTAGAGTTCGGCTTTACTCCTGCTAATTGAATTTGCTTATTGCACTGTTACCCAAGCCATTTTTGTTCTTGTGTTGCAGCCAGGGCGTTAAATGAGACCACATTCATTTGAGGCATTTCTACAAAACAGTAACGCCTCTGCCTTTCTGTCACCTGTGCAGTAACGCCTGTCTTTGAATCAATCATTTTTTCTTACCTGTGTAACAGTTTGGTACATGCATTATTTCTGAAAACTTTATTAGTTCGTATTTCCTTTCTTATGCATTATTTTTGAAAACTTTAAAAGTTTAAGTTCTTTTATATTAATTCATACATTAAAAAATTTATACATATTTTTAATATATATAAAAAGTTTTTTAAAGTTTTTTTTTAAAAAAAAAAAACAATTCTTTTAATTATATAAACCTTTTTTATATAAATAGTTTCTTTTTAATTAAACATTTAAAGTTTTTTTAATAAAGTTTGTTTAACTAAAATTTAAATTTTTTAAAATTTATTATTACAAATTTCAAATCAATATTTTATTCTTCTTTCATAAATATTTTAAATATTTTGTTATTTTAAAAAATAAAATAAAATAAAATAAAAATTTTGTTAATCAAATTTGGTTAGTTTTTTTAATCAAGAAGGTTAAATTTTTTTTATTTTTTATCCAAGAGGGCATTTTTTTTTCAATATTAAGCATCATTTGTTCATTATTTTGCTATCATGTCTACATTAATTCCAGAAATTAAATTAAATAGTTCCAATTATCATTCTTGGAAAACACATATCTCGTTTATTTTTCGTTTCAAACACCTTTTGGATGTTGCGACTGATAAAACTTTTGAACCCGCTACATCTGCTCCTCAAGCTGACCTAGATAGATGGAAGGCTCAAAATGAGGAAGCACTTGGTTTAATTGGTATTTCAATGGTTCCTGATTTGTATGTTTTAATTGGAAATTGTACAAAAGCGCATGAAGCTTGGGAAATTTTAAAAACTACTTATGATAGCTCAAATGAATCCCGGAAAATTCAACTTCAAGATCAACTTGAAGATCTAAGGTATACAGATTTTAAAACTATGGATGAAATCTTATTAAAGTTTGATTCTGTTAATAGTCAATTAACTGGTTTAGGAGTTACTCTTGCTGATTTACGTTTAATTCATCTTATTCTTAAAAAATGTCTTCCTCGTCAATTTCAACAATTTATTACGAATATTCATGCTCAACTTGCTATTCGTAGCTTAGCTACTCAATTAACATATGATATTTTTCATAATTTATTGCGTCAAGAGGAAGCTAAATTAATTCAATTTGGTACTCTTAAAATTAGTGAACATGCTTTTATGTCTAAAAATCAAAATAATAATAATAATTTTAGATCCAATAATAATAAACATAATCATAATCATAATAATAATCATAATAATAATCACAAATCTTCTAATTATCAATCTCATTCTAAATCCTATCATAATAATTCTCATAATAATAATCATAATAATACGTACAATAATCAAAGGAATAATTCTCAAACAAGACCCCATTGCACATATTGTGGGAAAGATGGACATATTACTAATAATTGTTTTAAGAAACAAAATGGTAAAAAGCCCATGAATCAAAATAATCAAAATAATCAACATAAACCTCATTATAAGAAGGGTAATAATAATAATGGTAATTCATCTCGTCATGCATTTACATGTACTTATAATGTTTCTCAACCACTTGAGTGGATTATTGATTCTGGTGCATCTCAACATCTTACTTCTCATAAAGAATGTTTTGAATCTTTGCATCCCGATACTTCTAATATTCCTGTTCAATTAGCTAATAATCATAGTTGTAAAGTTGAAGCTATTGGTGATGTGAATGTTCCTAATGGGAAATTACATGATGTTCTTTATGTTCCTGAATTAAAATCAAATTTGATTTCAGTTCCTAAACTTTGTCAAGATTATAAGATTAACTTTTATAGGGGCATATGTTATATCATTGATCCAAACACTAATCATGTTATTGCTACTGCTAAAATGGATAGTGATAACTTATTCAAGTTCTATGAATTTGCTCCTCCAAAGTATTCTTTGCTTACTACTGTTGATTTTACTATATGGCATGAAAGACTTGGCCATCTAAATTTTGATTATATTTCATTGATGCAAAAAGCAAATATGGTTGATGGATTGCCTAGTATTGTTCCTTCTCAAATTGTTTGCAATGGTTGCATGAGTGGTAAGATGCATAGGGAACCCTTTCCTCATGGTCAATCTTGGAGGGCATACACTAAATTGCACCTCGTTCATAGTGATCTCTTGGGTCCCATGGAGAATCCCTCCATCCAAGGTTCAAGGTATGCACTTACCTTTGTTGATGATTTTTCAAGGAGAACATGGATATATTTCCTTCATAGTAAGGATCAAGTGCTTGATGTGTTTACTGAATTTCATATGTTTGTAGAAAGGCAATCTGGTTCTAAAATTAAGATTCTTCGTACTGACAATGGAAGAGAATATATCAATAATGCATTTAATGCTTATTTAAAATCTTTTGGAATTAAACATGAGCTTACCGTTCCTTATACACCACAACAAAATGGTGTGGCAGAACGGAAGCATAGGACAATTGTTGAAATGGCTAGATGTTTATTGCATGCTAAAAATATGGATTACAAGTTTTGGGCTGAAGCTATGGCTTGTGCAACATATTTAATTAATAGAACACCTACCAAAGCCTTAAAGGATAAAACTCCTGAAGAAGCTTGGTCTGGTAGAAAGCCTAATTTGCAGAATTTAAGAATTTTTGGTTCCATAGCTTATGTTCACAAACCTAAGGAGAAAAGAAAAAAATTAGATGCTAAATCTTCTCCTTTTATTTTTGTTGGTTATGATGAAAATACTAAAGGTTATAGAGTTTACAATCCTATTACTAACAAGGTAAAAGTTGCAAGAGATGTTTGTATTGCAGAAAAAGGCATTCATGATTGTTCTAAAGTGGAGGATGATGAACTTGGTCAAACCAAAGTTGTGCTTGTGGAGGACCAACCTCCTTCTCTTAACCCTACTCCTAATGTATCTCTTTCTATTACTTCTAGTAATAGTGATGATGATAATACTAACTCTACTCCTCATGACTCTTCTTCTAGTGATGAATCCATTACTTCTAAAAGAAGACCTAAATGGTTTAAATCTTTAATTCAAGATAGTGATGAATACTTAGCTAGAATGGATAAACTTCAAGCTAGGAGAGTTAATTATTGTAATTATGCTTTAATGACTACTATTATGAATTCTAATGATCCTAAAACATTTGATCAAGCTAAAAATCAACCACATTGGCAAAAAGCAATGAAGGAAGAATATGATACTTTAACTTCTAACCAAACTTGGGATTTAGTTCCCTTGCCTCATGGTAAAAATCTTGTTTCTTGCAAGTGGCTTTATAAAACTAAATTGAATGCTAATAATCAAGTTAGTAAATTTAAAGCTAGATTAGTTGCTAGAGGTTTTTCTCAAATTGAAGGCTTAGATTATACTGAAACTTTTGCTCCTGTTGCTAAAATGCCTACAATTAAACTTGTGCTTGCTTTAGCTTCTAGAATGAATTGGCCTATTCACCAAATGGATGTTAAAAGTGCTTTTCTTAATGGTGATTTACATGAATAAATTTATATGTCTCAACCTCCTGGTTTTATTAAAGAAGGTAATGCACACTTAGTTTGTAAATTAAAGAAATCAATTTATGGATTAAAGCAATCTCCTAGGGAGTGGTATTCAAAGATTAATGAATTCTTTCTTTCTCAAGGCTTTATTAGAAGTAAAAATGATCCTAACTTGTATATTAAACATAGTGAAGATGATATTATAATTATTATCTTGTATGTAGATGATTTGATTCTTACTTCAAGTTCCAATACTTTGATTTCTGATATTAAGTTTCAACTTAATCAAAAATTTCAAATGACTGATTTAGGTCCTTTACATTATTTCTTAGGAATGCAAATTTGGCAAACCTCTAAAGGAATTTTCTTATCTCAAAGTAAATATGCTCAAGATCTCATAGATAAGTTTAAAATGAATGATGCTCATCATGTTTCATTTCCTATTGAATTAGGCACTAAGTTAATGCTTGATATGCAAACTCCTCTTGTTGATCCTACCTTGTATAGACAATTAGTTGGAAGTTTGAACTATTTAACTCTTACTAGGCCAGATATTGCTTATAGTGTTGGTTTGGTTTCTAGATTCATGTCTAAACCTCAACAAACACACTTTAAAGTTGCTAAAAGAATTTTAAGATATATTAAAGCAACAATTAATGTAGGTTTGTTTTATGATGCAAATTCTGATTTTACTTTAAAAGGTTTTACTGATTCCGATCTAGGTGGAGATCCCAATGATGGGAAATCTACTTGTGGTTAGTGTTTCTTTGTTGGTTCAGGAGCAATTTCTTGGAATAGTAAAAAGCAACAATCTACCTCTCTTGGATCCACTGAAGCTGAGTACAAAGGATGCACTAATGCTTCCAAAGAAGTCTTGTGGCTTAGAAGATTACTTGAAGATTTGGGTCTACCTCAACACGAACCAACTCCATTGTATTGTGACAACCAAAGTGCCATTGCCCTGGCTAAAAATCCAGTTTTCCATGCAAGGACAAAACACATTGCTCTCCAACACCACTTTATTAGAGAACAAATTGAAGACAAGCAAGTTTCACTCCTCTATTGCAAGGGGGAAGACCAAGTTGCAGATATTTTGACCAAGCCACTTTGTAAAGAAAAGTTCCAATTTCATTGTAAAAATCTTGGATTACAACCCATTGAAGGGTTTGATGTAAGCTCCCCAAGTAAAGCTTAAGGGGGGGTGTTAGAATATTTAATCTTTACTTAGCTTAGGTTTATTTTTATTTAGTTTAGGATATTCCTTTGGAATTCCTACATGTAATTTGTCCTCTAGTACATGTGTGAGGACAAGTCATTTCTTTTATTTTCCTTTATTAAGGAATATTAGATTTCCTCCATAAGAGGATGTGGACACATGGCACACACATTTTATGAATGGTGGCATTCATAGATTTGGGAGTTACTTTGTAACTCCTCTCCTCATCTCTATTTAAGAGATGCCTCCTCTCTCATTTCTTCTTAATGACAATATTGTAAAGAGCTTCTTGCTCTCTCTCTCTCTCTCATTTTTAGGCATTGCCTCATTCATAATATCACAAGGGGTTTTTCTTTGCTTTTCCCCTTTCAAAAGTTCTTGTGCCTCCTTCTTCACATTTGGGTGATGCTCTAAGGTCTTTGCTTTTCTCATGGTAACAATTACTTCATCATAAACTTTCTTGGATTAATTTTCCTTTCCTTGCTCTTTTATTTCCTTTCACCACACCCCCCCCCCCACCTCTTAGTATCTTTGGGAATCCTAACATTTATACCCATTAATGGAAGGCATAAAGTCTATTGTACCCCAATTCTTTGCTAAATAAGCATCATTTATAGGAGATTGTGTTATTGAAGGAATCATAGTATTAAAGGGAGAAATGCATCCTAATTTATCATGAACAACAACATAAGGATTAGGATTAGCCTTGATTGTGTGAAGTTCATTGTGATATATGAATTTGATTTTGCGATGAAGAGTAGAAGGGACTTCTTTCATAGCATGAATCCATAGTCTACCTAGAAGAAGGTTATAATTAATATGGCTGGGCATGACATGAATAGGAGTAGGTAAAGTCATAGGTCCTACCTTGATAGGTGATATGACTATACCAAGTCTCTCTTTAGGAACATTATCAAAGCCACAAACACAAAGAGGATAAGATTGAATAGAAAAATGATCCCAATTTATCTTATCTAATAAGTCAACACGACAAATGTTAAGTGCTGACTCATTATTAATTAAGATACCTCTTATGTTGTGTTCATAAATACAAGGAGTAATCATAAGGGGATCATCTCTATTTCTAACCTCTATAGAAGGCAATTCATCTTGTGAGAATGTGATATCATTTAGTTTAGAAGAAGGATGAGGAACCATTTTATAAAAGGCTTCTTGGATCAACCTATGGTATGAAGGTGAAGTTTAAATAAAGTCCCAAACGGAGATCTTTGCTAAGATGCCATGAAGTTTCTCAAAAAAATCCTTATCAATGTCCTTCTTAGGGTGAGAGGGGGAAGAAAGAGAAGTGAGAAGAATATTAGGATATCTCTTTTTGACACAAGCATTAAATGTTTGATGTATTTCAGAACCATATTTTTGTTCTAGTTGTCTTTCCATAGAATCTCTTTTAGATATGTATTTTGCAACTTTTAGGATATTGGGAGGTTCCTTGGTTTTAGGATTCTGATAACTAAAAACATGAATGGTATTGACTTGATTGATATCTTTTTTCTCCAATGATACATCTTTAGAAGGGAGAGCATTAAGGAAATTGATAATGATTTCATCTTCTTGCACCAAATTATCCTCATGGGGGAGGTACATTTTAGGATGAACATCATTCTTTAAAGATTCATCTTTAGGAGGGAGATCTTTGAAAGAAGTTCTCATAACATTTTCTTGCACCAATGTTCCCTCATTGGTAGAACCAAATTTGGGAGAGGGTAAATCAATGTCCATCAATACTTCTTCTCTAGGAAAGATACCATGTATGGAAGGTAAAGTGACATCAAGAAAGGTATTTATGATATCATCCTCTTGCTCTAAGATATTCTTATGGGAGAGGCACATTTTAGGAGAAAGATCAACATCAATTTTTAATACTTCATCCTTAAGAGGAAGAGTTGTAAACAAAGTGTTGATAATCTTTTCTTTCACTAAAGTATCCTCATGAACAAGAGAATATTTAGGAGAGGAATTATCATGGTTTATTAGGGTATCATCTCTAAAAGGTTAATCTTGATAAAGAGGATTGTCCATCACATCAACTTATTCTATCACAAAAGATTATTCATAAATAGGATTGATAGAAGGTAAAGGTTCATAAATCAGATTGTCATGCATGACAATATCCTTGTGAATTGTTGGAGATTTAGAAGGAAGGATGAAGTCATCAAAAGTTTCATCCATCACATTAGTACTAAATGGCTTACACATTATGTTGATTAACCTTTTACAAAAGGATGGTTTAGAAGGCTTAGGATAAAGGAAACCATCAAAGGCCTCATCAAGTTCCTCTCTACTAAACACCTCTTCAAAAGGATAGTCATTATAAGCAAATGGATTGTCAAAGGCATGATAATCTTGCAAAGAGTAATTTGAAATTTTGAAAAGAAATGCTAACTATTGCAATGAAATTAACTAAAGCATGCAATCATACAAAATGCCTAAAACAAGATTTTTTTTTTGTATTTTTCTTTTTTCTTTTTGTATTTTTTTTTAATTTTGAAAAATATGAAATGAAATTTGAAATTTGAAATTTGGAACTTGCAAAATAATTGAATAATGCAAAGTTTTAGAAAAATGATTATTCAATTGAATGAGCAAATTGATTGAAAGAATAATGAGCAATAATGCAACCTCCTAGGAAATTGAAATTTAAAATTAGGATTATGTAAAAATAGCCTCTTAATTTAAAATTAAAATTATCCAAAAGAGATTGAATTTTCAAATTAGGGCCTTGTGAAAATAGCCTCTTAATTTTAAATTGTAATGTTGGAATTTGATAATTAATTTAAATTTAAAAATTAGGGCTCTTTTAATTAACTTCTTAATTTTAAAATTTATTTATTGAAAATTGTCCACAAGAAATTTAAATTTAAAATTAGGGCCTTGTAAAAAGAACCTCTTAATTTTAAATTTAAATTTAAAATGTTGAAATTTGGGAATTGAAAGAATTAATTTAAATTTAAAAATTAGGGCTCTTTTAATTAACTACTTAATTTAAAAATTTAAATTGAAAATTGTCCACAAGAAATTTAAATTTAAAATTATGGCCTTGTAAAAAGAACCTCTTAATTGTAAAATTTAAATTTGAAATTAGATTTAAGATTGAAATTTGGAAATTGAAAAATTGGGAAATGCACAAGATTAATTTAAATTTTAAAATTAGGATCTTTTTAATTAACCACTTAATTTTAACATTTAAATTTAAAATTGAAATTAACAACCAAATTTGAAGTATGAAATTCAAAATTTAAACAACCTACAAGCTCAAATTTTTAAAATTTTTAAAATTAGGGTTTTTGAAATTAACCACTTAATTTAAAAATTTAATTGTGAAACTTGACTTGTAGATGAAATTTGAATTTTGAAATTGAAAAAGTACTCAGATCTGAAATAATTTATCCAAATTAAACAGATCACAAGCTTAATTTTGAATTTAAAAAATTAGGGTTTTAGTGAAATTAACCTCTAAATTTTAAAAATGTGTAAGGAAATCAAACTTGTAAATGAAAATTTGAATTTTAAATTGCATACACTCAGATCTGAAAACAAAAATCAAAATAAATGGTGTAAGGAGTTGGGTTCACCAAAATGTAAAGTGGAAAATTTGAGCTTAGCAAATTCACCAAATGGAAGGGAGAAATTACTAAGGCAATTTTCACTTGGAGGACTTTACATTCAAAAGAGGAGACAAATCTACTATATCCAATCCTAAATGAGATAAGGATTGAATATTGAGTGGATTGTATTTATTTAGGTTTTCCTCTTTTGTAAGTTGAATTGTTAAAATAGGTAGAATGCTGGAATTGGAGATAAAATACGCAGAAACAATGAGCTATAAGTTTGTGATTTCGTCGTGCACCTAGATCTGCGAAGTATGAGATGATTTAGAATTGCTCTGCAAATACTATTGAAAATAGCAAGGACCATGTGCATGGACCACCTCTTGGTCCTCTGAGATTTTCGATCATCAAAAAGGGTTTTTTCGTCTTTATGTTTGAAGATTATTTCGAGAAGTACAACTATGCACTTGTTTCTTGAACACAGAAAGCAAGGGAAATGTGTTGGGAATAGGGGCCTACCTTTGGTCAAACCTCGGGTTGGAATCAACCTTGAATGAAATATTACAAATACTGAAGTAAATAATGGAAAGGTATACCTTAGATCTCCAATGACCGATAATGATGCTTTTCTTCTTGAATGCATTCACATATGTTGTATGAAATGGCATCAACATGACAAAACCCTAATCACACACACATGCTTGCAAATGAATGATGTAATGTTGCTCCAATGAATAGATGAAGAATATGCAGCCTTGAAGAATACTTGATGATGAATGCTTGAATGTAGCCTCCTTGCCTTATGATCATCTCCACCTTATTGCCTTATGCCCAAATGAGAGGGGAAGACCTCCTTATATACTTGCATGTCATCAAACATATTAATTTTTTGACATAGGCCGACATGGGAAAATGTTTCCCGCTCAAATTTGAGATAGGGCCAAGGGTTCAAATTAGGGCTCAATTGAGGAGGACCAAGGCACCGTGCCCTGGTCCTACTCCAATTTAAGGCAAGGAAAAGGGGTCCTAGGAAGGTAAAGTGTGAAAATATGATGTTTATTGCATGGGGGAGGCATAAATAGGTCGCGATCAAGTATGAAGATGAGAATACTAAGGTGAGGGCCCCAAATGCGGTCAAAATTGCAAGGGGTGCAATTTTAGGATGCTATAACAATGTCGGTGGTTGCGATTGGTGATGATATTGTTAGACAGTTCAAACAAGCGGAAGACAATTGAGAGGGGGGGGAGGGGCGAATCAGTTGTCACAAATTACCAGAAGCATTAGCCATTAAAACTTTAATACCAAAACCCAAAACATTGATGAATACTAAGAGGGGCGGGTGAATTAGTATGCCAAAAATCTTTGCACTTAAACACTTTGCAAGACTAGCAGTAAACTGGTAAACAGTTTAATAGACAAACCAGTTAACAAACATACAAACCAAATAGCTAATAATGCATTCACCCACAGAAGCACAAACACCATAACACAAGATATTTTGACGTGGAAACCCAAATGGGAAAAACCACGGTGAGATGGAACTCACAAGTAACTATCTGTAGAATAGGAACCAGACTGGTTAAGGTCAGACTGGTTAAGGTCTTACAATGTTCTTTACCATAACAGATCCTATTAGGAATCTCAATCTCTGTTAGGAGATAAGTCCGATTAAAGACTACCTTGCTAGAGGATTTTAGATCCATAGATGTGAACCACCTTGTTAGAGGATTTACAAAAAGGTTTTTGGGCCTACCCGGTTAAGGGCTACAGACTTGTCAAAGATGTGAGTAATCAACAAGTGTTTGATCTATCTAATAGCACAGACTGCTCGGTTAGATCCTTGATAGCTCATTCTTAATGCACTCCCGCATTACTTCAGTCTTCTACACACTCATAATCTCTCCAACTCCTCAACCACCTTAAACCCTAGCCGCAATATCAACTATTGCAACAACAACATCAACAACCTAAAACCCTAGACATGATGTCCTTATAAAGGAAATTGATTTCATGTCGGTCCAATAGGATTACATTACAATTTCCTAGGTTCAATGAACCTAGACATACTTGGTGACTAGACACAAAAAGCATCGCTACAGTGTCGGCACCATCAAACAATCGGTGGAGGGTAACTCATCACAGAGTATACCAGTTCATATAAAGTGTCGGTTGCCGATTTGACAAAAATGAAGACTGGTAGAAATGTGTTATGCCACTTTAATCCCTCGCACCGCTTGAGATTATCATGCTGCTTCAGACTAGGAAACACATTCTGCAAAACATCAATAGTCTAAAGACTATAATACAACATACATATAAAGAGGATCTCAATGCAAGTGTGTCCCCATCAATGACAATCACAACATAAACATAAAAAATGCCAACAATCTCCCCCTTTGGCATTGATGGCAACACTTAGGAAAATAAAATTTTGACATCTAAGTGTTTAACACCAAAATCATGCCATTAGAAAATTTGCTCCCCCTAAGCATATACACTATCCCTTTAACAATACAATGTATAGCACTTTTGCATATAGAGCACAAACATTGAGATATACAGAGAATATAATCAAAATTTTGATTACCAGATACTTCTCCAAATAGAATTCTTCTCCCTCTTTGCCAACAATGACAAAGTACAACTGAACAACCCTGTTTTCATTTGATATTTAAAAAATAATAAAAGTTTATGACAAGAAGGAATGATACTTGTCAAAAACAAATTTAAAGTCCTGCAAGAATTGTTTCATCGACAAAGACCAGGCCTCAAGTAGGGAGGTGGCTACTTCTTGCTTTGTTTGCATCTGAGAGACCTGTTCTTCCATGGAATCAATTGTGCTCATCTCCTATGTTACTGTTAAGGCATCCATGTTCAGATAGCATTTTTGAAGAATTTGCAATCGTGGGAGTAGAACCAATTGTAGCTCCTGCAAAACTCTAGACCGAGTGCTGATCTCTTGCTCCATTTTTGCTGACTGGATGTGAAATCAGTGAACGGTTTTCCCATAAGTTGTAAAGGAATCATAAGGTGGCTTGAATGTGCTCAAGTAGGACTGCAAGTTCATTTCAAGTTTTTGCTTTTGAGCTAGCACATCATCATAGAACATATGGGGTTGGCAGATTTTGTTGAGTAGGAGATTCCCCTCATCTAGAGCATCCCTTATATCCTTTTGTTCTTTCTTCAGTTCAGTCCGGAGCTCATTCAACTTCTTCACTAGAGCTATATTAAGAGTTTTTTGATGCTCCTTCTTGACATTAGCCTCTGTTGCCTCCTCAAGGCTCTGCACCTGATAATCCACTACTATGCATAGGAGCTTGAGTTTAGCTAGTGATGAATCAGTGTTGGGAAGATTTGTACCGGGTATCAAACCGGTAAGCGTATCCATAGCTGCTTGAATTACATCCTGCTCCTTCTTTTGTCGAATGATTTCAAGGTGCTCTTGAGCTACCTTGATGCTCTACATTAGCTCCGTTTCACTTGCAGACTGGAGATCGATAGGACTGGAGAGATCAGCTAGTTTGGCTTGACTCACGGTTGCCTTCAGAGCCTCCATCTGGGTGCTCTTCTCCGCTTCTCCTGCCTTGTCCTCTTCTACTTTCTTCTTTTCTACTTCTCTCCTCTTCTCCGCTTCCTTATCCTCCTCTTCCTTCTTCCTTTTCTCTACTTCTCTCCTCTTTTTCGCTTCTTTTTCTTCCTCTTCCTTCTTTTTCTTTTCATCTTCTTGCCTCTTTTTCTCTTTTTCCTCCTCCTTCTTCTTCTCCTCTTCATCTTGCTTCTTCTTCTCTTCTTCATCCTTCTTCTTTCTCTCTTCTTCATCTTTCTTCTTTTTCTCTTCTTCATCCATTTTTCGCTTCTCTTCTTCATCCTTTTTCCTCTGCTCTGCCTCTTCCTTTGCCGCTTCCTATCTGTCCTCGGCTTGCTTGTCAGCCTGTTTAGCCTGTTGCTTCTATCCTGTTGCCTCAGATGGTGTTTCCTGAGTATCATCCTCAACATCCAGAGCATCAACATTAATGGTGTCGATCGGTTCAACAACCAGATTTCCTTCATCATCAAATACTTCATCCAGTTTGGATATAACCGGTTCTTTTTCAGCTTTTCGGTTGGCTAGACGCGCTTTGTGAGTCTGGACAGCAGTTCTCATATACAGATGAGTGTCTTTTTTGACATCACCAACTCTACCTTCTAACACCCATAGTCTTCTCTTTCTAGTGAAGAAGAGTCCTTTATTTTGGTCAATAACATCAAACAATTCAGAATTTGACAGGTCAAGAAAGTACTGTGCAAAAACTTTCTCCCTAATTTCTTGTTCCTTTTCTATGGCAATGCACCATCTATTGTCTAATGACATATATAAAGAATCCAGTGTCTGAGACTTAATCTCTGAGGGCGACCGATCATTAACACATAAATACTGAATTATTTCCTTTTCAACCGCTTCCTTTTCATCCTCATTAAAGTCATCAAAACACTCAAGTAAGTCATTTAGCACTTTTCTCCTAACATTCTTTATTGTTCTTTGACAATGTGTCAAAGGTTTATAGGAAGATATATCTATATTTACCGATGCAGATGATGTCGGTTCAATCTTTGTCTTCCTTTTTGCTTGACGTGTTTTCTTCAGCTTTTCCTCAGACACAGTTTCTTCTGAGTCTGGAGAGGTATTCCTTGTCTTCCTCTCTCTCTAGAACACTTTAGCTGGTGCAGCTTCCAGTTTCTTCTTGGCTGGTGACCGCTTGGTCACTTTTAGAGTTGCAGTAGTAACTGGTGCTGATGCTGTAGGCACTACCTTTGCCTTCTTTACTGCCAATTCTTTTTCTTTCATTACTGGTGGTTCCTCAACTGGTGCTATCCTCTCTAGGTAGGTGTCGATTCTCTTCGCCTTAGGATCAAGCAGTGAGGCAATAAGGGTAGAGGCATACCCTTCCAGCATATCGTACATCACCTCATAGCCCATTGGCTCCACTTCTTCCTATCTAGGCTCAATAGCCTCCAGTATGCATTTATCTACTTGGATGGTGAAGCAGATATCGTCTTCACATTTCTTGACGATGTCACCTGATATCCTCACTCTTTGGCTCATCTTCCTTCTGAACTCATCAAAATACTTGTTCAGAATATCAGGGTAACCGGTTCCAATTGCTTCAATGCTTTCCTTGATTTGCTTGGTTACCGGTTGGTCACTAGACCATTGGACATCTCCTACTCCTGGAAAGTAGCCTTGGAAATAGAAGAACAACCCAACCAGTAGTTATCCAAACTTGAACCTAAGTGCATTATCCTGTTTGATCGACTTCAGATTCAATAGGAGCTGTCTCTGCATACCGGTGCATAGATCAAATGATGCATCCTCCTTTATCATCCAGTAAGCGGCATTTACTGATGTAGTAGATACAGAGTTAATTCTACTGGCTGAGAATGTCCGGTATCCAATCACCATGCATGCATACTTCACAAGATCATCCTTGATAGAATTGACTGTCATGCCTCGTGAGTCGCTCACTGAACCGGTGAGCTTGGACATTTCAGTTTTGCTTACAGTTCTTAGGGCTGACACTTCCTCTATGTTGTAGAATCTGGTGACTACATGAATTGCCTATGGCATGATATCATGTGTTCTCTCTAGGTACATCTTATCACCATGGACTCTGCTCAGAATGATCCTTATATGATCCTCTATGAAATCTTCTAGGAAGTAAACAACATTGTGGAGATTTTTCTTCTCAAAAATATTAAACTCCAGTTTGATCTTCTTATCTTTTCCACAAAATAAACCTAACTGGGTGTGGATAGCTAGAGACCCTAGGTCTTCTATCTTGCAATCTATGTAGTAAAAAATTCCCTCTTCTACTATCATACTAGCCGGAACTTGTGATAGGGCATTATACTTGGACTTCTGTTGAATAAAACTTGCAGACTCAACAGATGCACTAGAACTGGTAAGAGATGCGGAAGCCATGATAGAAATCTTAAGAACTCAAGAAATACCTTTTGAAACATGTTAAATTAGGGCTTGTCGATTCTCCTTCACTTCACACTTCGTCGGTTGCTGAATCACCACTTTGTGTTCTCCACTTGACCGTTTCTAGTTTGAATTTGAATCTCCTTCACGGTTTCTCAATTTCTCAAAATCTTTGCTCAAATTGCCTTTTCGTCGCTCTGCTCTTTGAAAAAAATTTCTTTGCTTGAAGACTAATAGTGAGAAATGATTTGAAAAATGCTTTTAAACATATTCCTCACCTACCATCATTAATGCTCCTCCATTAGGGCGTAAACCCTAATTTGTCTTTTTACCATTTCCGATCTTCTACCAAATGACAGGTATCATATACCGGTTAAGGTCTTTTACCGTTGTAAATCGGGGGTTCGAAATATTTCGCCGATTGCTCCCCCTAAGCTTTTTGAAGCTTAGTTTGCTGGTTCCATGATTTCTACACTAGGTGCAGAAACTGGTTCCTCTTGTAACACCGCTGGTTTCTCCTTCCAAATTTTGTTCATGTCTGCTTGAATAGTGTCAACATAAATGTTTCCTTTTGGAGTGACTGGTATATCATCAGATATGTTCTTTCTTGCTCTGCAGAATCTGGCAATGTGACCCAGTTTGTTGCAGTGATAGCAGACCAATCTAGGTGCTTTCCAAGGTCCATTTTTCATGTTTCCATTCTTCCTTCTGCATGTTGCAGCAGTGTGACCATGACCATGATAGATCATACAATTTTCTCTCCATCCGGTTGCTGCTTGATAACCACCGCTTCTTGGTTGATGATTGAAGGTATTAAACCAGTTGTGACTCTGGTTCACAAAAGGTTCAGGACCAACTCCTTGGGTCCTCTGAGGATATCTTCCAGTGTTATTCATAACAGACCTGCATTTAGATGCTCTATGCCTATACTTGTTGCATGCATAATAGTTACCATCAAATCTATAGGATCTAGGCTTATCATTTAGGAAATAAGGAAAATTGTTGTAAGCCTTACTCCTACACACATTTGCAGTATGTCCTTCTTTAAGATAGTTAAAGCAAACAGGTTTAAACTTTTGCTTACCTTTATCCTTTGATGTTGGTTGTTTCTTTGATGTTCCAATATTTGTACTAGAGGTCTCACCTTCCTCATGACCGGAATAGCCAAGTCCATTGGTATTCTTGACCGGTTTGGCAGATTCAAGCTTTTGTTCTAGCTTGACAGTACTGTTGTTGAACTTAGCAAGTATTTCCTTTGACTCAAAGAGTTCTTTGGAAATAGCAGCATTTATTTTCAACAAGTTTTCATTCTTAGAGATGGTAGTGTTCAGTTCTCCTTGCATGTCTTCCTTTTTCACTTTGCTTGCATGGAGTTGAGCATTGAGGGCACTCGTCTCTTGTTTCAGCTTGGAGATCTCATGATCTCTTTCTTTCACCAGATCTTCAGCTTTCCTCCAGTTCTCAAGCTCTTGACACATCTGGATAGTCAGTCCTTCCAACTCCTTTCTCAGGTTGGAGTTTGATTCAATCAACTTATTTACTTCAGCAATTAGGGTTTCCATGTCTACTTCATCTGAAGAACTATTTTCAGATAGATCCATCAACTTTTCTGCATGTTCTTTTCTTTTTGCTTGAGATGCCTTGTATTTGACCATAAGATCATCATAGGCTTGCTTAGACTAAGTGAGCCAGTGGGTAAGTTCCCTCAAAATGTATTCCCCCATATCTCTTTCCAAGTGGGTAAACTTATAGAAAGGTGGGCTCTGATACCAATTGATGAATACTAAGAGGGGGGGGGGTGAATTAGTATGCCAAAAATCTTTGCACTTAAATACTTTGCAAGACTAGCAATAAACTGGTAAAACAGTTTAATAGACAAACTGGTTAACAAACATGCAAACCAAATAGCTAATAATGCATTCACCCACAGAAGCACAAACACCATAACACAATATATTTTGATGTGGAAACCCATATGGGAAAAACCATGGTGAGATGGAACTCACAAGTAACTATCTACAGAATAGGAACCAGACCGGTTAAGGTCTTACAATGTTCTTTACTAGAACAGATCCTGTTAGGAATCTCAATCTTTGTTAGGAGATAAGTTCGATTAAAGACTACCTTGCCAGAGGATTTTAGATCCACATATGTGAACTACCTTATTAGAGGATTTACAAAAAGGCTTTTGGGCCTACCCGGTTAAGGGCTACAGACTTGTCAAAGATGTGAGTAATCAACAAGTGTTTGATCTATATAATAGCACAAACTGCTCGGTTAGATCCTTGATAGCTCGTTCTTAATGCACTCTTGCATTACTTCAGTCTTCTACACACTCATAATCTCTCCAACTCCTCAACCACCTTAAACCCTAGCCATAATATCAACTATCGCAACAACAACATCAACAACCTAAAACCCTAGACATGATGTCCTTATAAAGGAAACTGATTTCATGTCAGTCCAATAGGATTACACTACAATTTCTTAGATTCAATGAACCTAGACATACTTGGTGACACGACACAAAAAGCACCGCTACAGTGTCGACACCATCAAACAATCGGTGAAGGGTAACTCATCACACAATGCCGGTTGGTAACTCATCACAGAGTATACCGGTTCATATAAAGCGTCGGTTGCCGGTTTGACAAAAATGAAGACTAGTAGAAATATTTTATGCCACTTTAATCCCTCGTACTGCTTGAGGTTATCATGTCGCTTCAGACCGAGAAACACATTTTGCAAAACATCAATAGTCTAAAGACTATAATACAACATACATATAAATAGGTTCTCAATGCAAGTGTGTGTCCATCAATGACAATCACAACATAAATATAAAAAATGCCAACAAACATTAATACCAAAATTCTTAAATCAAATACGGGAATAACAGATAAACCAATTAAGCATAAATAATAATCAGAGAATAAATACCATCCACATGACACCAAGATTTATAGGCAGAAATCCTGGTAAAGAGAAAAACCACAGTGGGAAGCCTACCCACAGTCAGATAATACTTTTGCAGTAAGTATGTGAATTATAATTGAGGGGTCCGCACTTGCAGGAAGGCCAACAACCTAGAGCACACTTCTCATCAAAAAAGGAGTCTCACTGACTACATAGAAATCTAGACTACAATCCAGAGAAATGATTTAACTGCAAAGATAGCATCTCCTATGCCTAAGTATAGTTCCATTTAAGCTCAATACTGAAGGACTAAATCCTCTTACATAAACCCAGTTCAATCTCCAATGATCGACCAAATCCTCTGCCTGAATGATATTAAATTATTCGCACATTACATATCCATATCCCATACCCTGACCATAATGATCTACAATGATATCTTACATCATATATATACAAACCCTCAACCATAAACAATTAGGTTGGCCACCAGACAATAAAATAATTACATAATTACAAGACATGTTAGCCTTAGACTAAACAAATAATATCAAACCCATAAGAGATCCCAGAAACACATCGAGAGGTCCAATCCACATGTTACATTAAGCCGATCCATAACCTAGATCAAGCGGGACCCAATATAGGTCCACATGCTAAAGCAATGATCCTAATCCACCAATTCTAGAACATGATCACCATCAGCATCCTGAATCTCCACCAGAGGCAGTACCAACACCACTTATGCATTTCATCAAAGCTCTATCGGTGAAACCCTCGCCAGAACCACAAACCAAGCTTCCAAGCAAATAGGCTAGCATCCGATCACTAGACCAAAACCAACTTACTACACATGAACACGAGTAAGTTAATTCCATAGCCAAATCATATCGGAGCATACCGAATTATGCTAGATTGAAACCAACTAGAAACCACACAATCTACCAGGACTAGAAGGGTGCTGGTAAAGCATCCAAAATAACTAGTGTTGACATCAATGACAAAACATCAGTGCAACACATAATAAATTCCTCCAAATGGCCAACAATCTCCCCCTTTGGCATTGATGGCAACACTAGATGTGAAAAACATATAAGTACCAAGAAATGTCGAACAAGTCTCCCCTAATGGAAGACAACCAAGAATCTCCCACATAAAGATATAGCAATGAAATTCTGAAACAAAGACCAAACTCCCCCTATGAATGATATCTCTATAAAGCTCTGAATGGCACATATATCTCCCCCCCTAATGTATACAACTCCTTAAATTTTTCACATCAATATTTCTCCCCCTTTGATATCAATGCTAGAAATATGACAAAAATATCAAAGCAAAATCATAAACCACTGAAACACAAAGCTAACTACTCCCTTTGAAAAGTGGCATACCTACATCAATGCCAAAATGAACAAAATATCTGATGATACATACCGGACTAATGCCAAAAAGCATCAATCAGTTCTCTACTGGAGAGGCAGAAACCCCTAACCTATCTCTCAAGTACTCAAATGATTCTTAAGGAAAAGGTTTAGTGAAAATATCTACAATATGCTCTTTAGTGTTCACATAAGTCAGTCTAACTTCATTTTCTTCCACCTTCTCCTTGAAAAAGTTATACTTGATAGATATGTGCTTTGTCTTAGAGTGAAATACCACATTCTTTGATATGTCAATAGAAACAGAGTTATCACAGTGAATAACTACCAGTCCAGTCCAATGCACTTTGATATCCTTCAACATTTGCTTCATCCATAGAACCTGTGTACAGTTAGTAGTAGCATCAACATACTCAGCTTCAACAGTAGATAAAGAAGTACATGATTGCTTCTTGCTGATCCATGAAACCAACTTATTTCCAAGAAAGAAAGCTCCACTAGAAGTTCTTTTTCGATCATCAACATTACCAACCCTATCTGCATCTGTACATGCACATAAAGTAAAGTTATCATCCTTAGGGTACCAAAAACCATATTCAGATGTACCTTGCAAGTATCTAAAAATTCTGTTCACTGCACTCTCATGAATCTCTCTAGGATCATTTTGATATCTAGATGCAATACAAACAACATTAATTATGTCAGGCTTAGTCTGATTCAAATAAAGCATACCTCCAATCATAGATTTGTATATTGTAGGATTTACCAGTGCAAAAACATCTTTCATTGTCAATTTCTCACTTGTAACCATAGGAGTACTTACTGGTTTAAAATCTTCCATACCAATTTGTTTCAACAATTCCCTAGCATACTTAGTTTGACAGATGAAAATACCTTTGTCAGTCCGAGTAATCTGCAAACCTAAGAAAAATTTCATTTCCTCAATCATAAACATTTCAAATTCTTTCTCCATATTTTTAGAAAATTACATGCATAACTTATCTTCACCTCCAAAAATAATGTCATCAATAAATACTTCAATAATTAATATATCATCATCAGTGACCTTATAATATAAATTAATGTAAGCATTACCCTTAGTAAAACCAAGCTTCAAAATATATTTATCCAACCTTGCATACGAAGATCTAGGTGCCTATTTCAATGCATATAAAGCTTTCCTTAACCTGCAAACCATGTTTGTATCATCGGAAAGTGAAAAACCATAAGGTTTCTCAATATAAACTTCCTCATCAAGATCCCCATTCAAAATGCACACTTAACATCCATCTGATACACCTTGTAGTTTTTATGGGCAACATAGGCAAGAAATAATATTATAGCTTCAATCCTAGGTACAGGTGCAAAAGTCTCACCATAATCAATTCCTTCCTTCTAAGAATATCCTTTACAAACCAATCTAGCCTTGTTCCTTACAACTTGTCCATCCTCATTCAATTTATTCCTAAGAACCCATTTAGTTCCAATAACATTCTTCTTTTTGGGCCAGGGAACTAAAGTCATTTGTTATTCTTCTCAATCTGATCTAATTCTTCTTCCATAACTTTCAACCAACATTCATCTTTACATGCTTCAATTATTGATATCGGTTCAGCTTGAGAAATTAAACATACCTCATTAGTTGCCAGTCTTCTTCTTGTCATCACTCCATTGTTCTTATCCCCAATGATCTGATCTTCTAAATGATTCAATCTCACATACCTAAGAGTCTTTTGACTCTCTGTTCCTCTTCCCGGTTCTTCAGTTACTGTAGAATTTTCTGATACTACCACAGTAACTAGTTGAACACTCTATTTCAGTAAAGGTGCTATCGGTTCAGATATAATCATTTCCATTGCCGCTTCTTGCTCATAAACTCTGATTTGACTTCTATTCAGCTCATCCACCTTGACATTAGCATTCTCCACAATTCTCTGCAATCTATTTTTATAACATCTATATGCTTTGCTTTCATTAGAATAACCAATAAATATGACTTCATCACATCTAGGATCAAATTTTCCAATGAAATCATCTCTCCTGATATAATATTTACTACCAAATATTCTGAAATACTTAACTGTAGGTGTATTGCCAAACCATAATTCATAAGGTGTCTTACTGGTTTCTCCTTTGATATGTACTTTGTTGAATTTATAAATCTCTCTGCTCACTGCTTCTCTCTAGTAGATATGAGGTAGACTAGCTTCCATCATTATTGTTCTAGCAACATCCAAGATAGTTTTGTTCTTCCTTTCCACAACTCCATTTTGCTAAGGTGTACGGGGAGTAGAAAATTGTCTCCTTATACCATGCTTCTCACAAAATTTATTAAACTCACCGGATGTGAATTCTCCACCATGATCTGACCTCAAGCATTTAATCTTCAATCCTATCTCAGTTTCCACTTTAGCTTTAAAGATTTTAAACTTTTCAAAACCCTCAAATTTCTCCCTTAGAAAAGTAACCCACATCATTCTAGAATAATCATCAATGATTAAGATAAAATATCTATCACCTTGAAAACTTTTAAATCTAGCAGGGCAACACAAATCAGTATGAATAAGATCAATAACATCATTAGATTTATCTTTTATACTCCTAAAAGAGGTTCTGACCTGTTTACCCATTTGACATTCTTTACATACCAGATTATAGGGCTTCACAATATTAGGTATATCTCTAATTGCCTTAGTTGAATTGGTATTTACAATGCAATCAAAATTCACATGATACAACCTTTTATGCAATAGCCAACTCTTATCAATTTGTGAAATTAAACATGTATTCTCACCAGAGTTCAAATGAAATATAGTACCTTTTGTCTATGTACCGGTTGCAATTTCCAAACCAGATTTGTTAATGATTTTGCATTTTCCATCCTTGAACTATAATTGAAATCTCTTATCCACCAAATGTCCTACACTCAAAAGATTATGATTTAAACCTTCAACATAATAAACATTATCAGTATTGTGCTTACCATCCAATGATATAGTTCCTTTTCCATTGATCATTCATGCTTTGTCATCTCCAAATCTAACCAGACTGCCATCAAATTCTTGCAAAGATAGAAACTTCCCTTTATCTCCAATCATATCATGTGAACAACCACTGCCAATTACCCATTCATCCTTGTCTTCAATTTTAGCAGCAAGTGCTTTCTTTTCAGGACATTGTCTTCCAGTGTTGGAACATCATCCTAGATAGCTAGGAACACCCATTCCTTCCCATTGTCGGAACCACTAGTAGAGTCTTCTGTCGGGTCATCATCAGAATCAGTAACACCTTCCTCATCCGTTATGTAGCATGATTTGTCTCTTTTTTTCCTATACTTATACTTGTTCTGATATTCAGGGGTAGGCTTAAAATATTTTCGAACTCTTTCTTCAAATCTTGAATTCCTTTCAGGACATCTAGATGCAAAATGACCAATCTTATTACATGCAAAACATTTGAAAGGTGCTTTTCCTTCATATTTACTTCCTACCGATCATTTAGGTACTCTTCTAGAAAATAGTGCTTCATGTTGCTCAAACTCATCATCTTCTCTCTTCATATCATCCAATTCCTTTGCATATTAAGTTTTCCAATCTTGCTTACCGGTTGATGATGCAGATGCATGAAAAGCAGGTTCAGACTTCACAACTCTAGAAGGTCTAAATTCTTCTAGCTCAAAAGAAGATAATTTCCCAACCAAGGTATCTCTACTGATAGAAGTATTAGCCATTGTTCTCAATTCATTAATTGCAGTAGCCTTCATCTTGTAAGCCGGTGGTAGGGCTTTCAGAACTTTAGAAATAATTTCATCTTCACTCAGAGTTCCACCACAACATTGAATTCCCATAACAATCTCATTTACCATTTCCATGAATGTAGTAATCCTTTCATCTTCTTCCATCTTCAAGTTTTCATATCTCGCCCGGGAACCATCAAGTTTAGCAATCTTCACAGTAGGGTCACATTCATTAAGAGTCTCCAACTTATCCCATATAGCCTTTCCAGATGATTTTTCAGTTAATCCTATTATTTGCTGATCAGAAAGTGCACACAAGAGGACTTCTCTTGCTCTACAATCATTCTCAATCTCCTTATCCAATTTTTCTAGAGGAGGGTTGCCAGATGTCAAATTATAAGGTGTAACAACATTCTGTGTGATCTCCCAAATCTCCTTACCAAGACATCTCAGATGAGTCTCCATCTGAATCTTCCATACTATGGAATTTGTTCCATCAAGCCTAGGAATATCTCTCTAAAAGATAGCTCCAGATGAACTTGAACTGTTAGTTGCCGTAGGATCTTCCTCAAGTGGTTAAGCTTTATGCAGAGAGAACTAGAACTTTGATACCAATTGTTAGACAATTCAAATAACCGAAAGACAACTAAGAGGGGGGGGGGGGGGGGTGAATCAGTTGTCATAGATTACTAGAACCATTAGCAATTAAAACTTTAATACCAAAACCCAAAACATTAATACCAGGATGCTTAAACCAAATACCAGAATAACAGATAAACCAATTAAGCATAAACAATAATTAGAGAATAAATACTATCCACATGATACCAATATTTATAGGTGGAAAACCTGGTAAAGGGAAAAACCATGGTGGGAAGCCTATCCACAGTCAAATAATACTTCTATAGTAAGTATGTGAATTACAATTGAGGGGCCTCTACTTGCAGGAAGTATTGCTCATCACAAAAGGAGTCTCATTGACTTCATAAAAATCTAGACTACAATCCAGAGAAATGACTGAACTGCAAAGATAGCATCTCCTATGCTTGAGTACAGTTCCAGTTAAGCTCAATACTGGAGAACTAAATCCTCTTACATAAACCCAATTTGATCTCCAATGATCGACCAAATCCTCTACTTGAATGATATTACATTATTCACACATTACATCCATATCCCATACCATGACCATAATGATCTACAATGAGATCTTACATCATATATATACAAACCATCGACCATAAACAATCAGGTCGACCACCAGACAATAAAACAATTGCATAATTATAAAACATGTCAGCCTTAAACCAAACAAATAATATCCAACCCATAAGAGATCCCAGAAACACATCGAGAGGTCCAATCTACATGTTACATTAAGCTGGTCCATAACCTAGATCAATCGGGACCCAATATAGGTCCACACGCTAAAACAATGATCCCAATCCACCAAGTCTCGAACATGATCACTATCAGCATCCCAAATCTCCACTAGAAGGTACATCAACACCACTTATGCATATCATCAAAGATCTTCATCAGAGCTTTGTCGGTGAAACCCTCATCGAAACCACAAACCAAGCTTCCAAGAAAAAATGATAGCTTTCGATCACTAGACCAAAACCATCTGACTAAATATGAACACGAGTAAGCCAATTCCATAACCAAATCATACCGAATCATACCAGATCATGTCGGATCCAAACCAACCAAAAACCACACAACCTACTGGGACCAAAAGAGTGCTAGTAAAGCATCCAAAACAACTAGTGTTGACATCAATGACAAAACATAAATGCAACACATAATCAATTCCTCCAAATGGCCAATAGATATTTTGACATTGCATATGGTTCCATGTATTTATTAATACCATAAGGTATTAAAGTTAAATTGAAATATTTTTCTTATTAAAATATTATAAAGTAATATTTTATAGAGGAACATAAGTTGTTTTTAAAATAGAGCCACCTAGGTGAAGATGCCAACCTTGGGAGACGTAAGAAGATAAATATGGAGGCTATGTTTATTGGTTACTGCTTGGGTTTTCTAGAGCAGTTTCTTCTTCTTGATTTGTGAGAAGGAAACCCCTTATAGGAAACATCTTCTATGATATTGGGAGACAAAGTCTGGAAGATTTCTTGGAGTTTTCATACAAGGAACTCAGTTGGGCTTCATGGGGACTAGTTTTTCTATTTGTAGATCTTACTGCAGATTCTCTTGAGTTTTTTAGTAGATTGAAGAGTTTTGGAAGGGTTTATGTGACTTTGGAATCATCAAGATGGCCCTACCAGTCCAAGGTTGGCCATACCATTTCAAGAGGTTGGCATTTAGTTTTCTATGGTTGTTTTGGATTCTTTGGGTGGCATCTGAGGCTAATATCTATTCCTCAATCAATCCCTTGGCATTTGCTCATCATATTTAAGTTCAACATTCTAATTTTGATGGTTTATAGAACTATTTTATGCTATAAAAATTGGTATAATTCATTATGTTTTTCTAGGTACCTTGGTTTTAGATATTATGGGGTTTTTTAATGGTATGGGTAGTTGATAGATTGAAGGAAAAAAAATATTTTGATTTGTATACAAATATAGGATTTTGAGCCATGTACATTATTTTTGATATTAAAAGCAACAAAGAAAGGGTCTTGACCTTGTACACAAATAGCTCATAGGCAACAAAATAAGGGTGCTGACCCTATATAAACTTAGGTCAAACATGCCATTAACAATAGGTCATAAGACCATTGTTAAAATCCAAATAGACCATCAACAACACACTAGCATAAAGCGAGGATCCCAACTCAAGAATGGGAAGAATCACCCACAACTCGAGGAAGATTTTTTTGGGGGGAGAAGAATTACCTCTTCACCTATAACAAACAACAATCCAAACAATAATACTATTAAGAACATAATTACAGGTGGGTTGAAGGGGGGAAACCCACTTAGAGGGTATGTTAGCAATTGGAGCAGACTATAGATCAACCATCAAAAATTGGTACAAAATATGAGAAACAAGTGTAGAGAGTTCAGGGCCAGAGGAGGGTAGTGGAGGCCACAATAGTAGGAGGCACAACCTCATCCTAGGAGGAGTCATCATCTTCATCATTTGAAGAGTCATCAAAATTGGGAGCATCGACGGTCAAATGATCAGCACTAGTGTCTTTCCACCAAGTAGAAACACCTCTACGATGTGAGAGAGAACAACCCAAAGCTAAGTGACTAGTTAAGAAGCATCTATGATAGAAAAAGGGGAGGCCCTCATAATCCAACAATTGAGTCCATAGCTTATCCCCAACCATAAGAACCACATCCCTAGGGAGAGACATAAAGATGTCAATGTCTATTAAAATGTGAGAAAAAGTAGAATGACCCATGAAAGCTATGGTATCACCCACCTTCAGGAAGTAGTTGATTGAGTTGCCAATGGCTTCATACAAAGAATGCTCCCAAAAATGAAGAGGAAGATTGGGAAGGCAAACCCACACCAAACACACATTGAGTGGTCTAGTAAGAGGATTAAAATAAGTTGTCCAGGGTTTGAGTGAGAGAGAGTTAACTCCCCAAGCTCAAAACTTATCCAACACCAAGTCATGATCATCAGAAGAAGAAAAGGAAGCAATGAAAAATCCCCTAGTACAAGGGAAAAACACAATTTTATGAGAAACCAAAGGCTACCAAGAATCACTCACCCAATAATGTAGATCAAGGAGAGAAGGTCAAAACCCAACAAATTTGCACACCAACCCACAATGTTGGTAGAAAGCAATATTTTCTACCACGTCTTGGCCACAAAACACAATAAGGGAGGTCTTGGCATAAGGAAGAGGACAAGGTTTCTCCTTGGGAGGATGAGTAGAAATAGATCTAGACACATGAGAAAAGCTCTATCCACTTGTAGTACAAAATGTTCTGGGAGGGGGGACTCCAACACCTGCAAAAGCCTTGACCAGAACACTATCATCAACATCAACAAACCCACCAACAAATAGAGGTGAAGGTGGAGGGGTAGGCAAATGAGGATGAGATGCAGAGCAAGGTAGGCCCATAGAGTAGGTATCCATTTCCCTATTCAACTTTGAAATAGGTGTGATAGTCGTTAAACCAATGACAACAAGGGAAACATAAATGACAACATCCATTATTGCAGAAATGATGTTTTCCTTATGTTAGTAGATGAAGTGGAGAAATCTTTGACTGTGCAAGGTAATCTGAAACCACTTTATGATTTTTATGATAAGTTTTATGATACCGATTAGAGGATTATTGAAGAAGCCACTGCAAAATATTTGAGCACATTTAATAGGGCTCTTGTAGAGATAATGTAATAAATTCCTAAAATTCTATATGATGTTTTGGAGATGAGGAGAGTTAGTTCTCATAAGGATGATAGAATAAGAGTTTATCTTAGTCAATAAATGTCCAGTGATATTTGTGGAAGAAATGAATAAGATACTCAAGGTATCCAAAAAGGAGTTTAGAAGAAACACAAGAATACATAAGCTTTTGATTGGGAAGACAAATGTAGTGATTAAAGAGACAAAGAAGATCCTTAAGTCAGTTCTAGAGAAGAGAAAATTTGATGTTGTCTTAGAAGGAACTCAAGACCTGGTGATGATTCATCTGCTCCGGAAGTCCAAGATGTGCACTCTAAAGTTGAATAGTTTCCAGTAGGTGGTGAAGAGTTGAAAGTGGATGAAGTTGAGGATACTCAGAAGCCTTTGTATCACCCAAAGTTGAAATACATATGGAGACTGAGAATCCAAAAGTAGAAGTAGAGAAGGTGATTGAAGAGAAGAAAGTTGAGATCAAAGCATCTTTTGTGGAAGTAAGAGACACTACAGGGGAAATGAAGGAGTTTTTGGAGAAGGATAAGCATGAATTGTTTGACCTTGAATTAGTTGAAGGTACTATCAATCTAGCCACTCTTTCTCTCATTCAAAAGTGCAAATAGCATCATTTTCTCAAGCTAGGGCAAGGGAAGAGATGCTGAAATCTCACATTGAGGACACTAAACTTCTTAGTCTTGCATCCCATGTCTTGGAGAAGATCATGCCTACATTTGTCAAGGACATTCTATACTCCCTCTAGTCAATTGAAGAGCTTAATAAACTTAGTAAGTAATCACTTTGAATCTTTAGAGAAGTTGACAGAAGTCAAGGTCTAAAATGAATTTGATGCAAAAAGGTTAAGTAAGTTGAAGGAAATGATTGCAAATGATAGGATTTTGTTAGACAATTGTGTTAAGAGTATTCAAGATGCCTTATTTGAAGGAGGCAATATCTACAAATCATGCTTATCATTGTCTAAATTTATTGAGGATACTGAGAAGCAGATTAAGGAGCATGAGAATAAATTAGAAGATATTTCTTAATCCTTTGACTACTTTGGTGGCTAGTCAAGAAGGTCAAGTCATATCCTTTCTTGACAAGATTAAGAGCTTAATGCATGATAAGGACAAGGTTGTTAGTAGAGTTGGTGAGCTCCGAGGTCTAATTGGGCCTAAGATGGAAACAATGCTCAGTGCTTTGAATGAAACTCAAGATGCCATTGTTATCAATGAATTGACAAATTTTTAGATGGAAGAGATGCAAGCATATCTTTTCAATGATCACATTTCAAGAAAGGTTGGGATAATGATTTGAGTTTATTGTTTTTTTTTTGTATATCTATTTAAGTTCATGTAAGTTAGAGGAGACTGTTTGTACATATGTGGCCTATTTATAATTTTTTTGTACAAATTTTGGTATGTGAAACCCCGCCCTTTCTATTGATTTCAAAGGGGGAGTGTAGGGTAGTGAAAAATTTAATATCCATCTCAAGGGGAGTTTGGATTTTGGGGTTTTTGAGTTTTGCATTGTATATTCATATTTGGCACTAATTCTGACACTTAGTCATTTTTCACTAAGTGTTGCAATCAACACCAAAGGGGGAGATTATTGGCAAGAGACACTACACATGTCATCTAGTGTTGTCATTGATGACAACCCAATTTAGTGCACCCATCCGCATTTCTATATTAGATCATACCGGAAGTCAAATTGGAGATTTGTTCAAGTTCGACAAGCTTAGAATAGAGCATCTAACATATTTCAATATTTTGGCTAGTTTTTCTTCTCAAGGTAATATTTTGTGTTTTGGATCTGAAAGAAGATTGATGAGTGTCTGGACTACCTTATTCCATATTTTTAGTCTCAGATGATGATTGGTGTGTGAGTTAGAAGCTTTTGTATACCAATTTTTGGTTTCATAGTACAAAATAGCCGACTTGCTTGGATAATCCTTATACGGATTATGTTGAATGTTTTGGTGATTGTTTTTGTGGTCCAAGTGTTTTGTCTGACAATTTTGATAACATGTAATCAATTATTTTAGTCTACATTTTTATTTGGGTTCAAATCTAGCCAACGGTTTGTACATGTTTCATACAATGCAAGTTTTCTTGAGCTAACATGCAATTGGTTTAATTTCTTGTTGCGGATATATAAGATCGATGCTTTTGATCATTTTGGGTGAATAAAATGGTGTTATTGATCGATTGTGCATAGTTCCACATGCGCAGGATAGAGATTTGTGCTTCGGATCCTAGCAGAACAGTGAAACAGAGCAACATAAGTGCTTAACCAAAACTATAAACATGCATTTGTAGATGCTGCTTTTAGTTCAAATACTTCAGTGAACTTTTGTAATTGAGTTGTAGATAGTGAGCCTCTCTTTTGAGTAGTGAGCTCTGGGCAGTGTGCTCGAATGCATGTGCATTCTCATTATAAAACTTCTAATTGAGTATACTTATATTGTGGGTTCATCCCCACTGTGGTTTTTCCCTTGAACGGGTTTCCACGTTTAAAAATCTTGGTGTTATAGTGTTGTGGTTGTTTGTTATGTGTTCTTGCATCTTTCTTTTGATTAAATGCATTAAGTGGTTGAAAGTACAGATTAAAGATAAAACTTGTAGAACACTGATTCACCCCCCTCTCAATGTTCGTTGATTCCAGTACATCCGATATCCATGAACATACTATCCAAATTGAAAAAATATATCTATGACTATGGAAAAACATAGAGAAAAACGTGATAACTAGAGTCACAAAATTACTGAAGCAATAATCAACACAAGCTAACAAAAGTATGTTGACATCAATGAAAACCGGTATGGCCTATACACAATATTATCCTTCACAAAAAAGGGAATCAATGATAAAACTCCAACAATATCCCCCTTTGTCATTGATAGCAACATTAAAAAAAAAATTACCCACTTTCAAAACATTACTTTTCTACCAATATGATAGGGTCTACCTAGCTTGCTCACACTTCACCTAGTTGGGGTTGCTCAATTCCACCAACCTCTCTAGGTATAACTATGCTCCAAGACCTCCAAGTCCTTTTGAATATCTTCTAGGGCTTTCTCTTTACCAATCCCAAGGTGTTTGCAACTAGTGTTTGACTAGGAACGCTATCGTCACAAAGTGTCTTCAATATGCTCAATTGTACCAACATGACAACAACTTGTCAATTTCACCCCCATACTATTGTGAGTCATTGTAGAGGTGTGGAGGTATCATTTACCATGGAATGAATTCCATTTGGGTCCATTTGTGGTTCACATTCACTATCTTTCTTACCGATTTTACCATTTTGCCTAGAAATAGGGCTAGAAAGGAATGAGCCCCTATTAGGCCTCCAAAATCCGGTTTCAAGGGCTTTGAGGGAATTGGTCCAAAATACCCAGAAAAAAGGTTTATTTTTCTTTAAACACTCACCTAAACCTAAGAGATTTTGTTGGCTTTGGTCCTCCAACTCGCCGTACAATGCCCTAACCCAAAAATGAGGGTTTGGTAGGGTTTCTAGGCCTTTAATCGGCAGTGATTGGTCAAGTTTGAGAATTGGGAATCTAGATGACTTGTCAAGGTTTCTCCATGCTACTACAACTCTATATGGACCTCATGAATCATTCCAAATGGATTGGCCAAGGTTTTTTAATCACCTCTGCACTATGCACTCAATTTTCACCCTGTCTTCTCTAGCCGGGTTGCTCCTGGACTCGCCTAGAACAAGGTAGTAACCATGATAATATCCACTTATAGAACACCTCCCTACATATATAGATTATATAGTGGGTTTCCTTTCATTTCACAATAGGTTGTGATGGTATCACTAAGGGATTTTATGGGGCAACCATTTTACATGAAATTGCTATTTACAAGCCAAAATTGGTTGTTTAGAAACAAAACAATGAAAGTACAAACTCACACTAACTACAAAGCATGAAATGAAACAAATGACACTAGAGAAAACCAAATAACTACAATCCAAAACTGGATCAATGGATTCAATCCATTTGTATTCACATTTCAAGCCAAAAAATGCCAAAAATAGTGATAACAGTTCGAAAATGAATAGTTTTAGATTGTCAATCATACAAAATCAAACTTCCAACCTTGGTAACCATGAATGAGGAGGTTTAAATAGCATTCCCCATGTGTGGAGGAATTCTAGGGCATTGTGCTATCCCTAACTCCATCACTAAGCTCCTTTAGGACAAAAGTTGTCATCACAACTTTTACAACTTTCCACTTTTTTCTTTTCCAACCTAAACAACCTATTACAAGTCATTACACAAGAATTTTTAAGAATTACTAAGACCATTCTAAACCTCTCTAATTATCACACCAATTTATGCCTCTTTTGATCATCAATAAGGTCATTTCCACTTTTGATCATCAATAAGGTCATTTCCACTACTCAAACTATCACCTACTCATAAAGTGCAAACCTAGGAAGAAAACCAACTCAACTAGGCCTACACTTGACTCAAAACAAACATCACACACACACCTTGGACCCTCCTAGAGTTCTTATTAGGAACCTGACTTGGCTAAGATCAGTACAAGCCAAAATTGTGGAAGGACTATAAGCCTAACTCCTAGGTGCTCTTGCACCATTCTCCCAAACAAAATAAAACTAAGTCACCTCTTTAAGGATCAGTTTCTGATCAATGCCTAACTTTCTAAACTCTGTCTCAAGCACGTATGTAGCCTCAACATCATCCATACCCCACCACTTGATTAGGTGCTCCCAATAAATTTGATGCCTTGTCTTCTTAGCGATCCTTGAACTCAATACCCTTTTAGCCTTTGGATTTGGTCTTGCTGGTATTTGAAGGTTATTTACATCATCTGATACCTCTGAGTGACTGCAATTTGAACCTTGAATTGGTCCTTTGTAAGCAACTAAGTCTGCAATGTTGAAAATCGGTGACAATCCTATGTCACTAGGTAGGTCCACCTTGTATGCATTTTCTCCATACTTGGCTAGAATGGCACATGGACCCAACCTTCTCATTTGCAACTTATTAGGTGGTCCTTGTTGTCACCTTGCTTTGTTTAGATGCACCATGAAAAGATCTCCTACTTGTAATTGTAGGTTCTTCTTTCTCTCATCAACTTTTTTCTTAATCTTACTTGTGTTCCCCATCAATGCTTGTTTGACTGATTCATGTACCTCTTTCATTGACTGAGCAAAATATTAAGCATATCCACTTCTTGTTGCTACATTACCTAAGTCCCTTAGCTCCAATATACCCCTTGGGTGAAGACCATAGACCACCTCAAAAGGACTCTTGCCAGTGGTTCTATTTATTGTGTCATTGTAAGCATATTCATCTTGTGATAGTAATTGATCCCATGTCTGGCCATACTATTTTGTAAAGCACCTCAAAAAGTTTCCCAAGCTCCTATTTACCACTTCGGTTTGCCTATTTGTTTGTGGATGGTAGGGGGCTCCAAAAGAGAGGTTGGTGCCAAGCTTTTGCCAAAGTGTCTTCCAAAAATGACTCATGAACTTTGAGTCCCTATTTGAAACAATGCTCATGGGTAAACCATGTATCCTTATCACTTCCTTTAAGAACAAATGAGCTATATGACATGCATCATGAGTAGTCTTGCAAGGTACAAAGTGGGCCATCTTACTAAATCTATCCACAATGACATAAATGTTGTCAAATCCCTTCTTTGTCCTTGGTAAACCTACTACAAAGTCCATACTAATGCACTCCCAAGGTCTATTTGGTATGGGAAGAGGTTGGTATAAACCAGCATTCGAAGAAGTGCCCTTGGCCTTTTAACAAACAATACAAGTCTCCACATACTTTTTCACATCTTGATTCATCCTAGGCCAATAGTAATACCCTGAACCAACTCTTGAGTCTTGTTGACTCCAAAACGACCACTAAGGCTGCCATTATGCTTCTCTTGTATGAGATTTTCTCTCATTGACCCTCTGGGCACACAAACTTGTCCTCCTCTAAACAATAACCCATCTTGTAAGGTAAAATCTGAATTCTCCCTATGAAAATGATTTTGATACTCTTTACACACCTTGTAGGCATTTGAGAAGTCTTCATCATCCGAGTATAGGTCTCTAAAACTGTCAATACCTATGCTTCTTAACTGAATTTCTTGGACTGTCAAAAGTCTTCTGCTCAATGCATCAACAACCTAGTTTAATTGACCTGAATTGTGCTTGATTGTGAATGTGCAAGCTTTCATATACTCCACCCAGTTCATGTGTTTTTGATTGAGTTTGTCTTGTGAGTTTAGAAATCTCAAAGCTTGGTTGTTCGTATAGACTACAAATTCCTTAGGAAGGAGATAGTGTCTCCACTTCCTCAAAGGCTGCACTAAAGCATATAATTCCAAGTCATATGAGGAGTATTTCCTCTTTGCATCACTTAGTTATTCACTATGGAAAGCTAATGGTCTTTCTTCTTGGCTTAGGACAACACCTACTACAACATTGCTTGCATCACATTCCACTGTGAAGGGCTTCTCAAAACTAGGCAACACTAACACCGGTTGAGTACCTATCTTCTCTTTTAATGTTTCAAATCCTCTATTTGCTTGTTCATTCCACTGAAAATTTTCCTTCATTCCACCTCTAATGGTGTCCAAAATTGGTGCACATATAGCACTGAATTGCCTAATGAACTTCCTATAATACTGAACTAGTCCATGGAAGCTTCTCATCTCTATTGCTGACTTAGGAGTAGGCCAATTTACTATGGCTTCAACCTTGCTGGGATCCATCTTGAGGTTTCCTTGAGACAACACAAACCCAAGGTAAACCAACTCTTGCTTAAAAAATTCACACTTGTCCAAGTTCATGGTTAGCTTCTCTTCATACAATCTTTGTAATACATTTTGCAAATGATTAATAAGATGTGCCCTATCCTTACTGAAAATGAGAATATCATCTAAATATACCATCACAAATTTACCTATGAAGTCTTTCATCACCTCATTCATGAGTCTCATGAAGGTTCTTGGAGCATTGGATAAGCCAAATGGCATTACAAGCCATTCATAAAGACCCTCTGTTGTCTTGAATGTTGTTTCCCATTCATCACCCTCCTTAATCCTAGTTTGGTGGTATCCACTTTTAAGGTCAAACTTGGTAAAGAATTTGGCTTCCCCTAAACAATCCATTAGGTCTTTTATTCTAGGAATTGGAAACCTATATCTAATAGTGATCCTATTTATATCCCTAGAGTCAGTACACAGTATCCAAGTACCACCTTTCTTTGGGGCTAAAATGGTAGGTATAGCACAAGGGCTAATGCTTTTCCTAATTAGGCCTTGGTCTAAAAGCTCTTGGATTTGTTTGGAGATCTCAACATTTTGTTGGGGAGTCATTTTGTAAGCTACCTTGTTAGGTAAGGATGCTCTGGGAATAAAGTCTATTTGATGGCTTATGGCTCTTTTAGGAGGTAAGGTGGTTGGCTGTCCATCACTCACTATTCCTTTGAACTTCTTCAATAGGTCTTGAACCTCTATTGGCAAACCTGGTTACTCTTTCTTGTCTTCCTCTTTAGGCTTCATTACTAATGCAAACCCTATACCTTCACCTTCTTCAAGTGTCTTCAAGAACTAGTTTTCACTCACCAAAAGGACATTAGGACCTACTGCCCTCTTTTCACCTTCCTCAAGGATAGATTTGATCTTGAATGTGACTCCATATTTCTTGAATGAGTATGCATTCTTGGCTCCATAATGAATAGCTTGTCTATCAAATTTCCATGGTCTTCCTAGGAGAAGATGGCATGCATCCATGGGTAGGACATCACATAACACTTTTTCCTTATGCCTCCCAATGGTGAAATCCACCCATGCTTTTTCATTGACTAGGACATGTTGGCCTTTCTTCAACCAAGTGACTCTATATGAGTTGTTGTGAGGTATCCTGTGCAATTTAAGTTTACTCACTACCTCTTCTAACACAATGTTGTCTGTTGACCCTGAATCGATGATCACTTTACAAACTTTGTCCATAATCTTGCATTTGATCCTAAATAATGACCTCCTTTGGCTAGGCTCTTCTCTGGCAGGTTCTTCTTATCAACAAGTTGTCACCTACCTCTGATTCTAAGGCAACCTATGAAGTCTTTCTGCTTGAAGTCTCTTCTTGAAGGTAGTTCACTCTCCTTTCACTATTCTATGATGTTGATCCCTTCTCTGGACACCTATATGCTGGATGACCAAGTTGATTGCAATGGTAACACTTCATTAAGGCAAAATATGAGGAACCTCTACCTTGTCCAATAGACCTTCCTCTAAAACCACTATTTGACCCCCTACCTCTATTGAATTCTCCTTTACCAGTGCCACTTTCTTGCTACTTAGTGAGTTTAGACTCACCTTGTGTTCTTTGCTCAAAGTTTCTTCCTCCAAAGCCTCCCCTATGGCCTCTATTTTATTTTCCTCTACCCCTTCCCCTATTACTACTTGAGTCATGTTTTCTTTTCAGTTTTTCTTCCACTTTAAGGGCAATTTGATAGCTTTGATGAACTGTCTTTGGGCTCATTAGACTGATTTCCTCTTGGATGTTCCATCGTAGTCCATTTAGGTACCTAGCAACTTTGAGACTTTCTTCTTCCACCACATGAGATCTAAGGCTAAGCTTGTGAAACTCCTCTGTATAGCCACTTACATCAAGGTCTTTTTGTCTTAGGTTTTGTCTCTTCCTAAGAATCTGCACTTCATAGTCATTAGGGAGATAGACTTCTTTGATTTTGACTAGCATCCCTTTCCAAGAAGAGATGGGTGTTTTACCCATTTTCTTTCTCTCATCCTACACAAATTTCCACCATGTGAGAGTAGCTCCTCTCATCCTAAACTTGGCCACTTTAACTCTTTGGGCTTCAGTTATGCCTTCACACTCAAAATGGCTCTCCATGCCCTCTATCCATTCTAGAACCACTTTTGCCTCCATCTTACCAGTAAACAATGGCATTCCTTCTAGTGATCTACCACTTAAGGCTTTCAATGCCTTTAGGAAAGGTTCTTGTTCTAAGATAGGATCAGGTTCAAGTACATTGTCTATCTCTGACACCTCTTTACCCTTCCCTTCTACTCCTTCAACCTTTACCAATGATTCATTTGCCCTAGTTTCAATCTCACCAAGCTTACTTTCCAATTCAATCAACTTCTCCTTCAGGACTCTATTCACTTCCTCGCAATCATCCACTTTATTTTCCAACTCTGCATTGGTTACCATGGTGTTGTCTCCTACAAATTCCACTAAGGACATCTACTCACCTAGCCCAAATCTTATAGGCTTTGATACAAATTTGATAGGGTCTACCTAGCCTGCTCACACTTCACCTAGTTGGTGTTGCTCAATTCCACCAACCTCTCCAAGTCTAACTATGCTCCAAGACCTCCAAGTCCTTCTTAATCTCTTCTAGGGCTTTCTCTTTGCCAATCCCAAGGTGTTTGCAACTAGTGTTTGATTAGGAACCCTATCATCACAAAGTGTCTTCAATATGCTCAATTGTGCCAACTTGACAACAACTTGTCAATTTCATCCCCATACTATTGTGAGTCATTGCAAAGGTGTGGAGGTAGAATTTACCATGGAATGAATTCCATTTGGTTCCATTTGTGGTTTGCATTCACTATCTTTCTTACCGATTTCACCATTTTGCCTAGAAATAGGGCTACAAGGAATGAGCCCCTATTAGGCCTCCAAAATCCGGTTTTCAAGGGCTTTGAGGGAATCAGTCCAAAAGACCCTACAAAAAGGTTTATTTTTCTTCAAACACTCACCCAACCCTAAGAGATTTTATTGGTTTTGGTCCTCCAACTCACCGTACAATGCCCTAACCCAAAAATGAGGGTTTGATAGGGTTTCTAGGCCTTTAACCGACAGTGACTGGTCAAGTTTGAGAATTGGGCATCTAGATGACTTGTCAAGGTTTCTCCTTACTACTAAAACTCTGTATGGACCTCATGAATCATTCCAAATGGATTGGCCAAGGTTTGGTAATCACCTCTGCATTATGCACTCAATTTTCACCTTGTCTTCTCTAGCCGGGTTGCTCCTAGACTCTCCTAGAATAAGGTGGTAACCATTTTAATCTCCACTTCCAAAACTCCTCCCTACATATATACACTGTACAATAGGTTGCCTTCCATGTTCCAACAGGCCGTGATGGTAGGACAGAGGGATTTTATGGGGCAACCATTTTACATGAAATTGCTATTTACAAGCCAAAACTGGTTGTTCAGAAACAAAACAATGAAAGTAAAAACTCACACTACAAAGCATCAAATGAAACAAATGACACTGGAGTACACCAAATAACTACAATCCATTTGTACTCACATTTTAAGCAAAATAAGCCAAAAACAGTGATAACAGTCTGAAAATGAGTAGTTTTAGATTGTCAATCATACAAAATCAAACTTCCAACCTTGGTAACCATGCAAGAGGAGGTTTAAATAGTCTTCCCCATGTGTGGAGGCATTCTAGGGAATTGTGCTATCCCTAACTCCACCGCTAAGCTCCTTTAGGACAAAAGTTGTCATGACAACTTTCCACTTTTTGCTTTGCCAACCTAAACAACCTATTGCAAGTCATTACACAATACTTTTTAAGTATTCCTAAGACCATTCTAAACCTCTGTAATGCTCACACCAAGTTATGCCACTTTTGACCATCAATAAGGTCATTTCCACTACTCAAACTATCACCTACTCACAAAGTGCAAACCTAGGAAGAAAACCAACTCAACTAGGCCTACACTTGACTCAAAAAAAACATCACACACACCTTGGACCCTCTTGGAGTCCTTATTAGGAACCTGACTTGGCTAAGGTCAGTACAAGCCAAAATTGTGGAAGGACTGTAGACACCTAAAAATGTCTCATTGATCATGTACTAATTATTCCTCTAATTGATTAAATAATTATTTAATTATTTAATTAAGTTAATTAATCTTATTCTTCTAATTTCATATTTCCTCATCATCTTATTAATTATTCTATTTCTTATTCTATCATCATTTAATCATTTTAATCATTTTTTAAATATTAATTAAATATTTATTATTTAATTAATTCTAATTAATTCCCCAATTTAAATAATCTTTATTATTTAATAAATTACTAACTATTAAATTTCTATCTATAATCATTTAATCATTCAACTCTCTTCTTAATATTAATTAAATATTTATTATTTAATTAATTATGATTTAATCCTTTAAATTAAATAGTCTTTATTATTTAATTAAATTCCATTTCTAAATAATTAAATAGTTTCTTTAAATTATTTAATTAACTAGTTAATTCTTCAATTCCAAATCCCCAAATTCTAATTTTATTTAATTAATTCTTCTAATTTCATTTACTTTCATTAATTCTTCTAATTTAATTTAATTTTATTATTTCTTCCAAATTCAAATACATGTGCATGATTTCAAAAACCAAATTGAAAATCAAAGTCAAGTTCTAAATATATTCAAATACTAAATTGAATTAAATAAATTCAATTTATTTGAATAAATTTCATGCAAAGATTAAATTGAAAATCTAAATCTAAGTGCAAGCACATGCTAAATTAATTAATTAATTAAATCAATTAATTAAATCATTATCTCTCCAATCTATATTTCCATCTTTTAGTTAGTTTTTTTCTAAATAAAGTTTTCTTTGTCATCCTCTTTATTTCGTCCAATCATTCTTTTTCTTCCTTTAGTTAGCTTTTTCTCAATCAGTTGACTCAATTAATCTATTCAATCTATTGAGTTTCACTCCTATAATGAATAGTTCAACTATCAATTTTCATGTGAGCTCACCTGAGTTCCACCTCTTGATCAATCTGTTCCACCTTTCAATCAATCTTCTTTGAAAATCTATAAATTGAGTATTCAATCTCCATTCTCAATAATCATGAACTTTGAATCTTTGTGTCACTTGCAGGTTACCAGCACAATATCTGAGAGCCATCATACCACAGTGAAGAGAAGAGCAATGGAAGCTATATGCAATCTTGGAATAGGGAGTTTGATTTGAATTATTTTAATTCCTATTTGTTTGATATTGCATTATTTCATTGTCTTGTTTGTTAGAATTCTTTGATTAGATAGGGATTCGTGATTTCCCTTTGATTTCTAATTGATACATTGAATAAGATGAATTTTACATACGACAAGGACTATAAGCCTAAGTCCTAGGAGCTCCTGCACCACAATATCACTGATTCTTCCTTTTATCACCATCTCTCCCCCTTTCTACTTGCTCTCCAATATTCTCCAATACTCTCTTAGCTTCTTATTCTCTCCCCCTTTTCCATCAAGGACAAAAGGGTATAAAAAATACACCTTCATATAGCTTCCCCATAGCAGCAGCAATGCAATTCATAAAAAAAAGGAAAAAGATCACAATTACCTTTTTATAGATAAATCTTCTTATACATTTCTTTGAGTTTTGAGAGAAAAGAATTCTAAGAACTGATGGTAGATGACAATATTAGCGCTAACTATTGCACTACACAAGTAGGTCAATAGAACCAATCGAATCATCTGAGACAAGAACGCTCAACTCAGCTTTCTCTGCATCTTCTAGTAGATGGGTAAAATGATCCATTCTAGCCTCAACAATTTCCTTGTCTATCTAGAACTTCCTTACCAAATCATCTCTCTATTTTTGCACTGAGGACAATTCCAACTACTGAATACCACAAATGGACACTGAGAGGGGGGGTGAATCAGTGTATTTCAAAAAACTTTAACTTCAGTGTGTAGATTTTAAGCATGTAATGCAAACATAAACACACACACACACAAGAGCACATCACAAAATACTAGATGTACGAGGAAAACCTAATGTGGGAAAAACCTTGGTGAGAATAGCTACTGGAGTCTACTTCTCCAATCCAACATCACAGTGAATAATAGTTTACATTTTTTAGGGAACCAACCCAAGGAGCACCAACCCTTGATTTTATGAGCACCTACTCAAAGTAGAACCTACCCCTGCTTTGAGCACCCACTCAGAGATTTACAATGATTGTTCAAGTTTACAATGCAATGATAAAGCCTTGTTACAAATGAGTTTTGTAACACTTACAAATTTCTCATATCATGAGAATGACTGTCTTTGCCTGCTGAAGTTTTTTTTTGTTTCTCCTCCTTCCTCTATCTGGTTATCTTCTTTTCTCTTCTACAACATTACTCTCCAAAATGCTCTGCTCTTGCTCTGTGCTGACTCTAACTACTATAAATTTTGCTCTATTTTCTCTTGGCAGCTACACACTCTATCTCTCTCTATCATGCAATACTCATGCTACACACCACCCTTCAACACAACAACAACATATTCATCGACTGGTGGAGTTATCATTATCTTCACCTCTATCTCTGTCTCAATACCAAAGTTGAATCGCATTTATAGTTACTAATGGATTAGACTGACTCTGTACACATCAGATTTTTCTTCTACTATGAACTTGGATATTTTATTCAAGTCGGTTGTCTTGGAACTCAAGAGTTTTTATTCTCTGTCATGAATAAAATCTTAGATCAGTTACCTAAATTAAATGTATCCAATCTTTCTTTTGACATTGTTTGTACTAAGTTGCTATTTTTAGCAAGATTGAACTGCCCAACAGATCTGATTTTGCCTCTATCAATTTCCTTGAGCCCATCAACCATCTGCAAATCAATCACCATTAATTCATTCTCCATCCTCTCTGAAAAGTTCGATAACTACCACACTGAAATCCACCATCATCGAATTTTGCATATAAGATATCTTCTTTAACTAGCCAGGGAACTATATGTCTCCATATTCTTTTTCTAAATCAGATGTGCAAGGTCAGTTGGCCACCATGTAGATCATTTTTCCTATCGACATTCAGACATTTTCTTATTCAGCGTCCAAGTTACTTGGTCAATTTTGGTCAATCGTCCATGTGGACCTTTGAGTCTATCGGCTTGCAGACATGGCCACAAAGTCGAGCACAATCTTCAATTCTATCGACAAAATACCCTTTCATCATTTTGACAGGTGTCCTCTGATTCACTCCATACAAGCCATGTGATTGGGTCAAACTTGGTCAACGCCCAAGTGGACTATTGGTTGCTCAAATCCTTTGAACTCCATATTGTTCCTCACATGTATGTTCTACTCATGCAGGATAAGCTTCTCTCATTCTCAATAAGCCTTCACTTTCTTTGTTAGCTCACACCACATTAGCATAGTCTCTTAACTCACGTGGCATAAGACTTTGTCCTTTGCCTTATTACTTTTCCTTATCCCGCAGGCTTCTTCACGTTCTAGCTTGATCATGCGGGATGAGTAGACCCTTCAATTCCTATTGTTTTCTTATCCCGCGAGCCTACTTACTTCATCCTTGTCTCGTGTAGGATAAGCATCTTGAAGTAATAATCCTTTGATTTCTTATCCAGTGAGAGCATTTCTCTCCAAGTTTTACCACGCGGGCTAACGAGGCGCCTTTACTTTTGTTATCCCAAGAGAACCTTTTGTAGCCTCTTACTTCTTGTATGATAAGGTTTCTATCTTTTGACTTTGTAACATGTGAGCAACATGTGGCAATTGCAATATACTCAGCTTCAACAGTTGATAGTGAAATGGACTCTTGCTTCTTGCTATGCCATGACACCAATCTATCTCCAAGGAATAAATATCCACTACTACTACTCTTCATATCATCTACACATCCTACCCAATCAGCATCACCATAGGCTTGCAAAGTGAAATATCCTTTCTTTGGATACCATAAGCCATAAGTAAGTGTGCCTTGCAGATACTTGAATATTCTTCTCACTGCATTAACATGAGATTGCTTATGGGCTGCTTGAAATATAACAACCATGCATATAGCTTGAACCATATCAGGCCTTGATGCTATAAGATACAACATGCTTCCAATCATAGATCTATATTGTTACAAGGTATCCGCCCTTGGTCTCCTTGTGTTGTGTTGTGCAACGCTTAGGTTTGTGACATAACTTAACAACCTCTTGTGTATTCTATAAGTCTAGTGGTTGTATAAGGCATTAATAGGTCAATCTTTTGATGCAATGACAACCACACTTGTAACAAGTAGTATTGGAGCTTGGTCATAGGTTCAAACCCCTTGCTTGCACTAGGCGAAGGATTGTTGCAAGGTGTTCGCCCTTGGTCTCCTTGTGTTGTGCAGTGAAGTGGTTAGGTTTGTGACATGGCTTAACCACCTCCTATGGATTCTATAAGTCTAGTGGTTGTATCGGGAATTAATAGGTCGATCTTTTGGTGCAACGACAACCACACTTATAACATATACAAGGTCTAATTAACACTAGGTGACTCATCATCTTTTTTCAACTTGCATCCTATCACCATAGGGGTACTGACTGATTTTTTGTCTTCCATCTGAAATTTCTTTAACTTGTCTTTAGCATACTTGGTTTGATAAATGAATATGCCTTTATTTTGCTGTGATATTTGCAAACCAAGAAAATATGATAACTCTCCAAGCATCGACATTTCAAACTCTGACTGCATCTGATCAACAAATTCTTTGCATAGAATATATTGATTTCCTCCAAAGATGAGATCATATACATATACCACTACTATGATCATGTGGTCTCCATCCACCTTGATATATAAATTGCTCTCAGCATTTCCTTTTTTGAAACCTTGCTGATGGAGGTACTTATTCAACTTAGAATACCATGCTCTAGGTGCCTTCTTTAGACCATATAGTGCTTTCTTCAATCTTCAAATAAAGTTCTCATCTTCATGCAACTGAAAACCTTCAGGTTGCTCTATGTGCACCTCTTCTTTTAAATTGCCATTCAGGAATGCAGATTTGACATCCATTTGATATACTTTGTATCCTTTATATGTTGAGAATGCCAAGAACATCCTTATAGCTTCAAGTCTTGCAACTGGTGCAAATGTTTCTTCAAAATCTATGCCCTCTACCTGAGCATATTCCTTGCATACTAGCCTTGCCTTGTTCCTTATTACCTTTCCTTCTTCATTCATCTTGTTCCTATAGACCCATTTAGTCCCAATGACATTTTTTTGACAAGTCTAGGAACCAATTCCCATGTTTTGTTCATTTCTATCTACTGCAACTCCTCTTCCATTGTCTTCATCCACTCTTCACTCTTGTTGGCTTCATCAAATGTCCTGGGTTCCATCTGTCATAAGACAAAAATTTACTTGCTCATTGTTCCTAGATTTCCTTCTAGTTTGCACATCATCATTTTTGTTTCCAATAATTTTATCCTCAAGGTGATTCTTTTAGACATATCTGTTTTGGGTTTTGCTAGGTGCCTCTTCTTCATGTTTACTCTTAGATTGATCTTCATCTTCACTGTGTGGTCCTTCAACCTGATTTATTGTAGTCTTTTTACCTTTATGTAAATCCTCATCAATTCTCACATGTACACTTTCAACCACTTTTTTCAATCTTTTGTTAAAACACTTGTAGGCCTTGCTATGAGTAGAGTACCCTAAAAAGATACAATCATCACTTCTTGAATCAAAACATCCTAATCCATCTTCATCTCTTTTGATGAAGCACTTGCTACCAAACACCTTGAAATACTTGACTAATGTTTTGCTATCACACCATAACTCATAAGGTATCATTTTGTTGTTCACTCTTAGTTTAACTCTCTTTAAGGTGTATACAATAGTGTGGACTGCTTCTTTGTAGTATACATCAGGCAGATTAGTTTCATTCAACATTTTTCTTTCCATCTCCTTGAATGTTTTGTTATTCCTTTCCACAACACCATTTTGTTGTGGTGTCCTAGGAGCTAAATATTGTCTTTTGATTCCTTGTCTCTCATAGTAGTCTTCAAATTCATGTAAACTCACCTCCACGATCTGATCTTAAACATTTTAGTTTGTATCCACTTTCTTTCTCAACCATCTTCCTAAAGATTTTGAATCTTCTATAGGATTGAGACTTGTCTTGCAAGAAGGTGACCCATGTCATCCTAGAGAAATCATCTATGAGCAACATGAAGTATCTTTCTCCATTTAGGGCTCTTGTTTTTGTAGGCCGACACAAATAAGTATGCACAAGCTCTAAAGGCCTTGTAGTTGAGTACTCCTTTGTCTTGAAACTCTCTTTAGTTTGTTTTCCGCTTTGACACTCATCACAGAAAGTGCTTGCTGGTTTGATAATCTGAGGTATTTTCCTAACATACCCTCTCTTGTTCACTTTAACAATATTATCAAAATTAATGTGACCAAGCCTTCTATGCCATATCCAACTCTCATCAACTTGTCCCATCATACATTGAGACTCAAATAATTCCTTAAGATTATATACATTGCCATCTGTCCTTTTTCCTTCAACAACAAGTTGTCCATTTCTTTCTTTTCTAATTTGACATCCTTTTGAATCAAATGTAAACTTATATCCTTTGTCAAACATTTGATTCACACTAAGCAGATTGTGCTTCAAACCTTCCACACAGTATACATCACGTGCTTTTAGTTTACCATCAATATTGAGAGTACCTTTTCCTTTTATTTTGATTGATGAGTTGTCTCCAAACCTCACTAAATGACCATTCCAATCTTCTAATTTGATGAATTTCTTCTTATCACCAGTCATGTGGTTGGAACACCCACTATCAACTACCCATAAGTTTTTCCTTTTAGCATGTAGATAAGTTTGAACAATCAAACTTGACTTAGCTTTATCTTTGTCCTTTACTACCCAAACTTTTTTGGTTTCTTTCTTCTTTTCTATTGTCCCATTCTATTCTAGTTTTGCATTAGGTTCAGATGTTGACACTATCTTATTTTGCTTAGCTATCCTAAGCTAACAATGTTTTGCAATGTGGCCCAAGTTTTGACAATGATAACATTTTACATTTACATTGAATGATGAGTTTGAAAATCTATTGTAGGATTGCGATACCTTTCTCCTACATTCATAACTTCTATGACCATACTCCTTATGATGATAACAAATAACATTCATATCCCTCAGAGCAGCAAATTGATTTCTACTTTCAAAAACAGGTGGGGACCTACGCATAAGTCTATATTATGCAATTCTATGACTATAAGTATTGCATTTATAACTGTAGCCATGGAAATGAGCTACGTACCAATTATTAGTGAAGTTGTTTCTCATTGGTCTCCTTGGAGCAACATAACTCGGTCTTCTTGAGCTCACCCTTCGGGTATCCTTGACCTTTGTGAAGCCTCTGATGGTATGATGAAAGAATAAGTATCATGTAGATTACTGAGAGGGGGGGGGGGGGTTGAATCAGTAAATAGAAAAATTGATACAAACTTTACCAATCTCAATCACACAAAGTAAACTTATCAAATGAAATATCACTGTCAAGATCAATACTCATAAGAAAACCTGGTTGTCTGTTATAACAACTTAACAGTAAACAACATTAAACTTGTAAACATCCAAATGCTTTATCATATGTCAACATACTTAATTTCTCAAAGCTTTCGGTTATCATGCCTTATCAGAAATAGTTAACTAGTTAATCAAATCAACTATAAGATCATAATCACAAAAACATTCACCACATGACACAAGTATATTTGACGTGGAAACCCAAATAGGTAAAAACCATGATGAGATGGGACTCACAAAATAATATCTGAACTCTTTAGAAGTTCGCCCTATTAGGAGCCAAGCCTATTAAAGCTTTTACAAAAGTCCCATTAAGAACTGATCCTATTAGGAATCACTCAGTTAAGGGATTGACAACAAATGCTTTGTTAGAAGAAAATACCCTGTAAGGAGTAACCTTAGTAGAGGATTTGAAAATCCAATCTAATGGATCACCTTGTTAGAGGATTTAATAAGTAACCAAGTTTGTTAGAGCTTACTTGGTGAGGGGAATTCAATTTTGCTGTAATTGTTAGAAAACAACCGGAGTTTGCTTGATCTATCTGAATAGCACTACACTTGCTTGAGCAGATCCTTTTAAGCTCCTATCTACCTTTACTCAAACTATAGATTCATTATCCGATTTGGCAACCACACACTCAACTGAGTTTTGCCAACTCTTTCAACTAGACAACATCATCGACCTTATAAACAAATCAATTAGGTCAGTAACACAACAAAAACCTAATTCTCTCATCGAGATTACAAACAAGTCAGTACAAGTATGAGCATCGGATTTTATAGCAATCTCTACACATCAATCCAAAAAACCTCAACCACTCCTTGATTACCACTTCATCGAGCTCAATAACTCATCACACGCTTTGCATTAGATGCAATACACTTTGCTCATTCCCTAAACAAACAAATGGGCCAAAACAATTTTAACTTGTCTTCATACAATGACCATACGTGTCACCATCATTACTGCTCAACAACAAATCATAAACCAACATAACCAATCCAACAACCTTAATCAGCTAGGGTTTAACAAAAACAATTGGTAGGGTTTACTGGTTACATTACATAGATAGGGTTTAACCTTTTACACTGGTTACCAGTTCTCCTCACAAACTTACATACCAGTTTACAATATCCTTCACAAATCTCTTCCTACCAGTTACAAGATAATATCAACAATATCATTACTAGATAATTGACATCAATGACAACATAATATATCATTAATGCAATCTTCATGTAAATGCCAAAAATCTCTCCCTTTGGCATTGATGGCAATACAAAATATCAACACCATTGATTATTGTTGTGATTGTGAATAGGAATCGTGGTTTACATTACCAAGTATTCACATGCTCTCTCTATCTTCAGCCTGTCACTGGTTTTCCTTCCCATAATCACATAATTCTTCTCCCACTTTGATAGCAATGCCAAATTGAAAGTAAAACATGTAATGTCAAATTTTCACTGTGCATCAACACCACACTACAACTTGATGCTCCCCCTGTGGAATACATCCACTACTACACCAATCCTTGTAAAATTCTGCAAGTAGTTTAGGGACTAATGCAATCAACATCATGCTCAACTAACCTCACGAAAGGGTACAACCCCTAGTTGACTTCTAAGATACTCCAATGTAGTCTTAGGTAAAGGTTTGGTAAAAATATCTGCAAGTTGTTCCTTTGTAGAAACATGCTCTAAGATAACATCTGTGCTCTACACTTTTTCCCTCAAGAAATGATACTTCAATTCAATGTGCTTGGTTCATGCATGCAAAACATGATTCTTGGAAATATTTATGGCATTTGTATTATCACATAAAATATTTTAGGTTATGAAATCTTCATCTTAAAACCTTCCAAAATGTGCCTCATCCAAATAGCCTGTGTGCAATTCATATAAGCTGCAACATACTCAGCTTCAATGGTAGATTGTGAAGTACAAATCTTCTTTTTGCTACTCCATGAAACAAGCCTTCCTCCAAGAAATTTTTTTCCACCAGTTGTGCTTTTCCGGTCATCAACATTTCCTGCCCAATCAACATCTATGTATACCTTCAAATCAAAGTTTCCACCATATGGATACCATAACTCATAGTCAACAGTACCTTTTAGGTATCAAAAAATTCTCTTAGTTTCTATCAAGTGTGTTTTCTTAGGATTCTTCTACACTCTAGCAACTATGCCAACCACATGGGCTATGTCCGGTCTGCTATGAACAACATAGTGCAATTTTCCAATCATTGACCTGTATTCCTTCTCATCAACAGACTTAGATTCATCTTCCTTAGACAACTTGCAACCTGTAACCATTGGTGTCCCAACTGGTTTACAGTCACTAATGCCAAATGTCTTCAAAACCTCTTTCACATACTTAGACTATGTAATAAAAATACCATTCTTCATTTGCTATATCTGCAATCCTATGAAATTTTTTATTTCCCCTACTAAAGACATTTCAAACTCACTTTTCATTTCATATGCAAAACTATTTCTCATGACATCATTGCCTCCAAATATGATATCATCAACAAATACTTCACTGACCAGTATTTCATCTCCTTCAGATTTGAGATATATTGGTGCAGAGGCACCTAAGCACAGAAGCATACCAGGAGGTTAAAAGTCATAATATGAGCAATTTTATTATATTTGAGTCATTCATAATGTATTAAGGTTATTTGAGTCTAGTGAATCATAATATGTAAGGCTAAATGAGCCATTTTTTCCAAAGATATCATGGTCCATCTTGAAGGGTTAAAAGTGTTCATGTAAGGGTTAGAGTCATTTATGTCAAAAATGCAAAAAATGTAAAAATTACAAAGTTACAACATTGCGAAAAAGTGCAACAAAAGTGAAAATGAAATCCATTGGTTATGAGATGGTTAGAGTAGTTATGAAGGAGTTGGAAATGGTTTATAAAAACATGTTTGGTCGAAATCAAGAGGGTAGAGCAGTTTGGAGGGGATTTGACAAAGATTATCCATCAAACCCTCAAACTGTCATAAGGTTTCAAGGAATCTGTGACTGTCATGGATCCATGGAGGATCAAATTTGATATATTTTTATATGTAGAGGTTTTGGAATGATATATTAATGAAATATCTTTCAGATGAATCATTTCTTATGCATTTTTGTGGAGTATTTGACAAGATATGTTTGTTTTTACAATAATTGTCAAAACCCTGCCAAGGGTTACCCATTTTTGGAAAACCGCTCATAACATTTTATTTAACTGTTGGATCTGGATGAAATTTGGAGAGACCTTGTGTAACTCAGTAATATAAAGTTTGACTGAAGCGATTTTATTTAGAATCAATATTTAAAAAGTTATTAATGACTGTTTGTTACAATTCATGGTGAAAGGCAGACTGGTGAAGGCAACAACGATCCACTTGCAACATTTGGTATGGTCACATGCAGGATAATAATGAAGAAAGAATATATGTGTTGGAAAGGTATCAGAATCAGGTTTCTAGTTCTTTTTGTCTTACTTGATTTGGATAAGAATTGAATATTTTGTGATTATTTTGGTGAAAACAAAAATAAGAATTTGTTCTCTCATGTTATGGTGAAATTTATGATCTGAAATATTGAATGAATGTCTATAGGGATGTAATATAACCTTTTAAATTGGTTTGGAGTTGAGAAGAATGTTTTATCTTTTTATATGCCTCTTGATTCAAGTTTAAAGTCTACCCTTGAATGAAGGTTTTATGGTTTGTGATAGATGCTCTGCATCAAATTGGTATTAGAGCTAGAAGAGCCTGAGTGTGTGGGTAGAGCGCCGAAGGAGGCAATCCAAACCAGGACCTAGCCAAGCAGGATTTGTTATTTGGTTTTTTTCTGATGAATTTTTGGTTGCAAGGTGCTCATCCATTTAGCTGCAAGAAGGCAGACAAGGAAGGTCTATCAAGGGCCAAAGGGATGGTCCAGGGCCATGGGATTTTCCATTGATTGCCAAAAGACTAGGGAGAGAGGCAAAGAGGAGAACTCCTAGGTGAGGCACAAAGGTTGTTGGTGAGGTGATGCAACATGGAGAGGTGGACTTATGGTTGGTAAAATTACTTGAATGGTAGCTACTACAAACTCCATTGGTAGGAGTCACAAAGAGATTGTTTAAGAAGGAAGCAACAACATAAAGAGGCATAAAGAAGTAAAGATGAAGCCAAAGGTGAAAATTTCAATCAAAATTTTTCTTGCAGGTCATTGTACCCATGTTTCCAAGGGACTTGGAAACTTTTCAAAGTCAGGAGTATGGTGTAGAGGCACCTAAGCACACAAGCATACTAGGAGGTTAAAAGTCATAATATGAGCAATTTTATTGTATTTGAGTCATTCATAATGTATTAAGGTTATTTGAGTCCAGTGAATCATAATATGTAAGGATAAATAAGCCATTTTGTCCAAATATATCATGGTCCATCTTGAAATGTTAAAAGTGTCCATGTAAGGGTTAGAGTCATTTATGTCAAAAATGCAAAAATTGTAAAAATTGTAAAGTTGCAACATTGCCAAAAAGTGCAACAAAAGTGTAAAAATGAAATCCATTGGTTATGAGGTGGTTAGAGTAGTTATGAAGGATTTGGAAATGGTTTATAAAAACATGTTTGGTCGAAAGAAAGAGGGTAGAGTAGTTTGGAGGGGATTTGACAAAGATTATCCATCAAACCCTCAAACTGTCATAAGGTTTTAAGGAATCAATGACTATCATGGATCCATGGAGGATCAAATTTGGTATATTTTTATATGTAGAGGTTTTGGAAAGATATATTAATGAAATATATTTCAGATGAATCATTTTTTATACATTTTTGTGGAGTATTTGGCAAGATATGTTTGTTTTTACAATAATTGTCAAAACCCTGCCAAGGGTTACCCAGTTTTGGAAAACCGCTCATAACATTTTATTTAACTGTTGGATATAGATGAAATTTGGAGAGACCTTGTTGAATGAAGTAACCTAAAGTATTACAAAAGAGATTTTATTTAGAATCAATATTTAAAAAGTTATTAATTACTGTTTGTTACAGTTGATGGTGAAAGGCGGAGTGGTGAAGGCAGCAGCAGTCTAGTTGCAACATTTGGTATGGTCACATGAGGGATAATAATGAAGAAAGGATATATGTGTTGGAAAGGTATCATAATCATCTTTCCAGATATTTTTGTCTTACTTGAGTTGGTTAAGAATTAAATATTTTGTGATTATTCTGGTGAAAACAGTTTTTAAGGGATGAAACCCTGAACTAGGGTATTCCATGGCAAATAAGAATTTGTTCTCTCATGTTATGGTCAAATTTGTTGAAGAAGTTGAGGAAATACAACTTCAGAGATTCCAAGAACACCTGCATGCAAATACCTATCACAAGAGAAGAATGGAGGCACATAAAGAAAAAAAACATAAATGCTCTGAAGAAGAAAATTATCATTCAGAAAGGGAATCAATTTTAATGAACAAGTACAATACCATCCTTATAAAAGGATAATAGAAACCCTAAAGAAACCCTAAAGGGATAATGTGTATTTAATAATTAGAATAATTATTAAATACCTGCAATATTTATTAAATGCCTAAGTTTAACTTGAGCGTAGAGTTTAATAGACTAATAATTAAATAAATAATTATTAGGTAATACAAGATAACTCTAACACCCCCCCTTAAGATGAACTTAGGGAGTAGCTAAAAAACTAAATGCATGAAGCAAAAAATGCAACTACATGATGAAGGCAAATTTGGGTCCTGACAACAAGGCCTTATGAGGTACCCAATCAGAACCAAATCTCTATAAAATGGAGAAATAGAGAAAACCAAGTGGGAAAAAAACTCTACTTCAAAAAGAGATGGAAAAGCAAGAAGAACACCACTGAAGCATGAAATAGATATAAACACTGTCAAAGAATAGCTTCTGATTTGAAGAACCTTCACTGAAATAGAACATGACTAGGTAGAGAAGACTATAATCTGCATGAGTGCCCTCAAATGACACTACTCAAATCAGATGGCAAACAAGAGCAAACAACTGAACTCAAAGATACAGATGGCATGAGACACCAAAGCCTGAAGAGCTGATTAATCGAACCATGGAAGCATTAGAACCAATAGGACAAACCTCCCCATAATGCTGAAGAGGGAGAGAAATAGGTACACTAAAAAGAACAACCAACAAAAACTGCATGACAAAGAACCAAGAACATTGAAGGTGCAGAGAAAGTACATAGTGTCATGGAAGGAACATTCACTTGACACACATCATGAGGCGAATGTCATGGAAGAAACACTCACTGGACAAAGGTAGATGGAAAACAAAAGGCAAATATCAACCCCCTCATGGCACTTTATAAGTAGTGCATGTACAATAAGACACAAGATGTGCAAGATCTCAAGTAAACAATGCATGATGGCACTTTATCTCAGTGTGTTTGCATAACTGAAGCTACAATGATAAGAAGACTGGAAATAAAAAGAAGAACCAAAACTGAGACATCCTACTCAGAGAAGAGATCCCAGGACCTTAAACAACCAAGATATCCACGAGAGTGTTGAAAAGAAAAAAATTGAATAAAATATTCCTGGAGCAGAATCTGGAAAGAAAATTCATATGGCTAGAAATTTCACAAAACAAGCTTTCCAACGATATAAATGTTTTGAAAAACAAAGTTCGGATGCTCATTCTATGGCTCCTGGAGTATAAAAAAGAGACCCCACTTTGACTGGACAAAAACACAGTCAAACAAAAAAATTGGAAAAGAAAATCCAACATCATGAGGTCAGGCTCGGAACCAGCTTTTTGACACCTATTTGTTTTCGAAAAAACAACTCCGTATGCCCAAGATATGGCCAAAAGAAAAAACCCCTCTTTTAGGGCATAAAAAGGGTTAAAAAATTTTTATTTTTATTTTTATTTTTGTTTTTTGATGAAAATTTTCTGACGCATTTGTAGGTACAGCGATACTGATTTTTGTGCCTCGTAAAGCATGCCAATGAAAAAATCATGGCCCAGATGCACTTGTCACCGAAATAGGTCAAATTATATATCAAAATGACTGGAAACGCCATTTGGAAGCCAACGGTGAGGTCTTTTTTTGTGCAAACTGCTCTAAATTTTTTTTAATGATTTTTTTGACAAATTTCTTGAAATTCGTGTAAAAAAAATGTAAAACCAAAGAAAAAATTTTAGAACCCAAATTGACAAATTTTATATGGAAATGAGGGTTTTGGGGCGTTCTGAGCTCAACGGTGTGGTCCGTTTGAGCCCAAAATGATCAGAAAAAAAAATAGCTACCTCAGATCCAATAAATAACTCTGAAAAAACTTGAAACCCTCCTCCAAAAAATCTTCTGAAAAATCAGGAACAAGCAGCAGCAGATATAGGCTCTGATACCATGAAGAAGTTGAGGAAATACAACTTCAGAGATCCCAAGAACACCTGCATGCAAATACCTGTCACAAGAGAAGAATGGAGGCATATAAAACAAAAAAGCATAAATGCTCTGAAGAAGAAAATTATCATTCAGAAAGGGAATCAATTTTAATGAACAAGTACAATACAATCCTTATAAAAGGATAATAGAAACCCTAAAGATATGCAACTCTAAAGAAATCCTAAAGGGATAATGTGTATTTAATAATTATAATAATTATTAAATACTTGTAATATTTATAAAATGCCTAAGTTTAACTTAAGCGTAGAGTTTAATAGACTAATAATTAAATAAATAATTATTAGCTAATACAAGATAACTCTAACATTTATGATCTAAAATATTGAATGAATGTCTATAGGGATGTAATATAACCTTTTAAATTGGTTTGGAGTTGAGAAGAATGTTTTATCTTTTTATATGCCTCTTGATTCAAGTTTAAAGTCTACCCTTGAATGAAGGTTTTATGGTTTGTGATAGATGCTCTACATCATATATATTACTATCATAACTAGTTCTCAAAAATCCTATCTTCATCAGATGTGTATGAATCCTTTCATACCATGCTCTGGGTGCCTTCTTTAATCCATATAAAGCCTTATGCAATCTACATACCATGTCTTTCTCATCAGTCAAAGCATAACCATCTAACTGCTCTATGTATACCTCTTCTTCCAATATACCATTAAAAAATGCAGACTTAACATCCATCTGATATACCTTGAGCTTCTTATGGGCTGCAAATGCAAGTAAAGTTCTGACACCTTCTAGTTTTGCTACTGGTGCAAAATTTTCACCATAATCTTCTCCTTCTTCTTGCGCATAACCCTTGCAAACCAATCTTGCCTTGTTGTGAACTACAACACCATCTTCATTCAACTTGTTCCCATATACCCATTTAGTACCTATAACATTCTTATTTACCGGTCGGGGTACTAGGGTCAAAGTGTTGTTCTTCTCAAATTGATCCAATTCCTCCTCCATAGCTTTAACCCAATGATCATCACCAAATGCCTCCTTATCGGTTCTTGGTTCAATAGTGGAGATCATGCAAGAATTCTCTCTGATTCTTCTTCTGGTTAGTACTCCAACATCCTTATCTCTAATAATCTATTTAGGATTGTGATTCAGTCTCACATATCTAGGAATAACATGATCATTATCTTCAAGTTCAACTTCTTTGTTATCATCATCTTCTTCTGAATTTATTTGTTCCGGTTGAACAAGCGCATCAAAATTTTCTTTGTTGGTTTCAAATTTTACAGTTTCTGATTCCAAAAACAAAATGCAAGTATCTTCATCCTTTTTCTCTGAACTGGTTCCTTTTGAGACTTTAGGAAATTCATCCACTTGAACATCAACACTCTCAACAATTCTCTGTGTCCGGTTGTTAAAACATTTGTAGGCCTTACTCTTGGTGGAATAGCCAAGAAATATGCCTTCATCACTTTTAGCCTCAAATTTGCTAATGTAATTAACTCTCTTAATAAAACATTTGCTTCCAAATATCTTAAAATAGCTAACATCAGGTGATCTTCCATACCAATATTCATAAAGAGTCTTTTCCTTACCTCTCTTTACCAGAACCCGATTCATAGTGTAGACAGCTATGCTGACAACTTCTCTCCAAAAGGTTTTTGCTACACCTCCTTGTATCAATATTGTCTTAACAGCTTCAACAACTAACCAGTTGTTCCTCTCTGTGATACCATTCTACTATGGTGTCCTTGGTGCAGAAAGTTGTCATTTGATACCATTCTCTTCACAATACCTAGTGAATTCCTCAGAAGTAAATTCACCACCTTGATCTATCCTCAAACATTTTATCTTCTTACCACTCTCTTTCTTAGCTAAGGCCTTGAACGCCTTGAACTTACCAAAATCTCCAGTCTTATCTTTCAAGAATGTGACCCACATAATCCTTGAGCAATCATCAATGAAGATCATAAAATATTTTTCACCTTGAATACTTTTTGTTCTTATTGGTTCACAAAGATCTATATGAACCAAATCTAACAAATGCTCCACTGAAAAAGATTTGCTCTTGAAAGTTGAAGAAGTCATCTTTCCTAACTGACATTCTTTGCAAAGAGCATTAACCGGTTTGTCTAACAGAGGCAAACCTCTCACTGTCTTGGACTTACTCACTTTAACAATGTTATCAAAGTTTATATGACAAAATCTCCTATGCCAAAGCCAACTATCATCTATTTTTTTAATAAAACAATTGTTAACTTTAGAATTAAGGTGAAATAGGTTACCTTTAATTTGTATCCCGGTTGCAATCAATTCACCTTTGTTGCTAAAGATTTTGCACATACCATTTTTAAACTCCAATGGGTATCTTTTGTCATTGAGTTGTGCCACACTCAAAAGATTGTGCTTTAGACCTTCAGCCTAGTAGACATCATCTGCACTTCTCTTCCCATTAAGAGACATAACTCATTTACCTTTAACCATGCAAGGCAAGTCATTGCCAAATCTAACAACACCACCATCAAATTCCTTCAAGAAAAGAATTTTTCTTCGATCACTAGTCATATGATGTGAACAACCACTATCAATGATCCAATCATTAGAGTTATCCATCTTGGATACTAATGCCTTCTAGTCTGATATCTCTTCCTTAATAGCTACAAATACAATATCTTCACTAGCATCACCATCAGATTCTTCATCAATGATACCACTATCAATAGCAATAAGACAATCTCTCTTTCCTTTACCCTTATACTTCTTGAATTTATCTCTCTTGTGTTCATTTTCACCATTAGGACAATTAGCAACAATGTGACCAATCTTATTGCATGCAAAAAATTTTAAAGGTAATTTACCTCTATATTTACCAGTGCCTCTGGGCAACAACTTTGCCAACAATGCTTCAAGCTCCACTAAACTATCTTCATCATCAGCATCTCTGCTAGATCTAGATCCATAACTATGACTAGTATCTCTATTTTTTCTCACAGATAGGTTAGAAACAAAATCTCTAAATGCAGACTCAGATTTTTGTACATTACCATCATAACCGTTTAATTCAAAAGTAGTAAGCTTGCCAATGACTGAGTCAAGAGTTACCTTAGTTTTGTCAATGGACTTTAGCTCCTGAATAGCTGCAACTCAGATAGCATAGACCAGTAGTAGAGTTCTCAGTACCTTACTAATCATTGTGGTATCTTCCACTTTCCCTCCTGCACTCTTAATTTCACCGACTATCTCTTTTATCCTTTGACCATACTGTTGGATATTCTCTCCTTCAGTCATCCTCATGTCATCAAACTTTCCTCTTAGACTCTCCTCTTTAGCAATCTTAACATGTTCATCACCGCTATAAATATTTTCAAGTTTTTTCCATACCTCATATGCAGTTTCAAGACCATGAAAATCTACATATTTAGCATCAGACAAGGAACTGATAATAGCCTCCAATGCTTGATGATTTTCTTGTTGTTCTTTCTTCTGATCGTCAGTTAGAATCCCAGTAGGTGCAATATACTTATTATCTACATGATCCCAATACTGACTTCATAGACTCTTGATGTAAATTTTCATTTTGTCGCTCCATATCCTATAGTTTTCTCTGTTGAACTTCAGACCTTCCTTCTTCATCATGATCTACCAGATCTTTTCCTCAAGTTGTTAGGCTTAGATCTTAGAGGTCCTGAGATGCTTTGATACCAATTTATTGTATGATGAAAGAATAAGTATCTTGTAGATTACAGAGAGGGGGGTGAATCAGTAAATAGAAAAACTGATACAAAATTTCCCAATCTCAATCTCAATCACACAAAGTAAACTTATCAAATGAAATACCACTGTCAAGATCAATACTGATAAGAAAACCCCGTTGACTGTTACAAAAACTTAATAGTAAACAACATTAAACTTGTAAACATCCAAATGCTTTATCATATGTCAAAATACTTCATTTCTCAAAGCTTCCTGTTATCATGCCTTATCAGAAATAGTTAAGTAGTTAATCAAATCAACCATAAGATCATAACCACAAAAAAATTCACCACATGACACAAGTATTTTTGATGTGGAAACCCAAATAGGTAAAAACCACAGTGAGATGGAACTCACAAAATAATATCTGAACTCTTCAGAAGTTCACCCTGTTAGGAGCCAAGCCTATTAAAGCTTTTACAAAAGTCCTGTTAAGAACTGATCCTGTTAGGAATAACCCGGTTAAGGGATTGACTACAAATGCCTTGTGAGAAGAAATACCCTGTAAGGAGTAACCTGAGTAGAGGATTTGAAAATGTTAGAGTTATCTTGTATTAGCTAATAATTATTTATTTAATTATTAGTCTATTAAACTCTACGCTTAAGCTAAACTTATGCATTTTAATAAATATTGTAGGTATTTAATAATTATTCTAAATACACATTATCCCTTTAGGGTTTCTTTAGGGTTGCATACCTTTAGGGTTTCTATTATCCTTTTATATGGATTGTATTGTACTTGTTCATTCAATTGATTCCCTTTCTCAATGATAATTTTCTTCTTCAGAGCCTTTATGGTTTTTTGCTTTATGTGCCTCCATTCTTCTCTTGTGATAGGTAATCTTCTGCAAGCCGAATAACCTGTTACAAGGAGAAACAATGAAGGAAAATCTGAAGAACATACAAAACACAGAAAACTATTCTCAAAAGATGAGAGCTCCAATTTACCAAAAACGTATTGTGAAAAAGATAATACAATGAAAAGCAAAATTAACCTTTAATAGGTCAATAAACCCTAAAAAGGGAAAACCCTAGGCTTTCACATAATAATTAATTAAAATAATTAATTATATGCACCTAATGTTAGCTAAAGTGTAAAAAGATAATTGGGAACTTAAAAAATTAAACAAATATTGTTTAATTAATCAAGTAAAGACCCAATTACTCTAACACCCCCCCTTAAGCTAGACTTAGGGAGAAGCTAAAACCTAGAACAACTACTGAAAGCATGAAAGATGGGTCTCGACAACAAAACCTGATCAGGTACCCAAATAGACAGAAATCTCTATGAAATGGAGACAAAGGAGAAAACCCAGTGGGAAAAAACTCCTCTCCAAAAAGAGATAAAAGAACATGCTGAAAGAAGAAGAAGGAAGGAAGGCCTCATAAAGACCCCCGAAGGACAACTTCCTTCACCCCAAGCATAGAGCGCAACTGAAGATAGGGCGATGATGCAAAAGGTTTCGTGAAGATGTCTGCAACCTGCTCGAAAGTGGGAATGTACTCCAGAATGAGAACACCATCCTAAATCAACTGATGGATGAAATGCATGTGAAGCTCAATGTGCTTCATCTGCTGATGCTCTATCGGGTTGTGGGAAATATGAATAGCACTCTGATTATCACACCAAAGAACAGTGGGACTATCAGGAGGAAAACCAAACTCAGTCATCAATTGTCGAAGCCATAAGATCTCCTGACTAGCGAGCACAATAGCTCGGTACTCAACCTCTATAGATGATAATGCATGAGCAGTCTGCTTCTTGCAAGACCATGTGATAGGACCAAAGCCAAGATAGAAAACAAAGCTAGAAGTAGACTTTCGATCAGTGATATCACTAGCCTAATTTGAGTTAGTGTAGCCAACAATGTGAGGGTCCCCTGATGTGTAGTGAATGCCATGAGAACTAGTGCCCTGAATGTACCTCAAAATACGTTTGGCAGCTTGCCAATGACTCTCATGAGGATCATGGGAGAATCAAGAGAAAAGACCAACTACAAAGGAAATATCAGGATAGGTGTGAGTTAGGTACAACAAATTGCCAACCAACTGCCTGTAAAGTGTAGAATGAACTGAAGGAGTGGGACAAGCTGTAGTCAAAACAACCCCTGACTGAAATGGAGTGGGAGCAGGTTTGCAATCAAGCATGTCGAAGTGCTGAAGCATGTCAAGAGAATACTTTTGCTGGTAGAGAGAGATCCCATCAGAAGACTGAATCACCTGAAGACCATGGAAATAGTGCAAAAGACCGAGATCTATCATCTCAAACTGATCCATCAAGGCACGCTGAATATGTTGAATCATAGAGGATGAGCTACCCATGATGAGAAGATCATCAACATATAGAACAAGAATCAGGATGTCACCCTCAAGAAGCTGAATGTACACTGTGTGATCAAAATGACTATGGGAGAACCCAATGGAGAGCAAGAAAGAGTCCATCTTCTCATACCAAGCCTGAGGGGCCTGTTTGAGACCATACAATGAACGCCGAAGTCTGAAAACCAAAGAACTATCCTGCACAAATCCCTGAGGCTCTTCCATGTAGATTTCTTCCTATAGATCCTTGTGCAAGAAGGCACTCTTCACATCCATTTGAAAAACAGGCCAACATTGAGAAGCTATAAGAGATAGTACAAAGCGAATGGAATTCATCTTGGCAACAGGGGCAAATGTTTTAGAGTAATCAATGCCCTCAACCTGTGAAAACCCCTTCGCAACAAGACATGCTTTGTACTTATTAATCGAACCATCAACAGCATATTTAGTGCGATACAACCAACGACAGCTAACCATCTTTCTGCCCTCAGGAAGAGGACAGAGATCCCAAGTATGATTGCTCATCAAAGAAGAATACTCCTCCTCCATAGCACAATCCCACTCAGGGTGACCTATCGCCTCTGAAAACTTTTGAGGATCATCTAAAATAGCATGATTCAAAAGATTGGAACCCACTGTATGAGAACGAGTGCGATGAGTATCTGAAGGATCACCAACCATAGGACCGACCACCTCAAGAGTAAGGTGAGCCCACTTGGGCATCTGAGGTGGAGTAGGGGGAGATGGGGATGGTGGAGGTGGGGATGGTGGATCATCAACACCATCATCAGAATCATCCTCAAAAAGATCCTGAAGGGGTGCAGACACCGGAGGAGGCAGAGGAGTAGACACTAGAGTCGGGGTATCCACTGTGGGAAGACGCTCATCAAACTGAACATCTCGTCAAAACAGGAACTCTCTGGAATCAGGATCAAACAACCTGTACACCTTAACATCCTCATAGTAGCCAACAAAAATGAGTGGTCGGCTCTTCCGCTCCATGGTTTTCCTCTGAGCATCAGGAATAAAGGCCCATGCCTCACTGCCAAACACTCAAAAAAAGGAAACGTCAGGCTTGTCATGAGACCAAGCCTCCTTAGGAGTCATATGTTGAATAGCCTTGTGAGGCATCCGATTTTGAATATAATTGGCACAATTGATGGCCTCAGCCCAAAAAGCTGAATCCATGGACCTAGACTGAATCATACAATTCACCATCTCCCGTAAAGTTCTGTTCTTACGTTCAATGACACCATTCTGCTGAGGGGTGTAGGGAACAATGAAATGATGCTGCAAACCATGCTTAGTGCAAAAATCTCTGAAAGCCTGATTCACATACTCCCCCCCATTTTCTGTACGTATCCGCTGAATAGAACAACTAGACTACTTCTCTACATATGTCTTGAAGATTCAAAATGAGGCCTTCCTTCCTTCTTCTTCTTTCAGCATGTTCTTTTATCTCTTTTTGGAGAGGAGTTTTTTCCCACTGGGTTTTCTCCTTTGTCTTCATTTCATAGAGATTTATGTGTATTTGGGTACCTAATCAGGCCTTGTTGCTGGGACCCATCTTTCATGCTTTCAGTAGTTGTTCTAGGTTTTAGCTTCTCCCTAAGTCTAGCTTAAGAGGGGGTGTTAGAGTAATTGGGTCTTTACTTGATTAATTAAACAATATTTGTTTAATTCTTTAAGTTCCCAATTATCTTTTTACACTTAAGCTAACATTAGGTGCATATAATTAATTATTTTAATTAATTATTATGTGCAAGCCTAGGGTTTTCCCTTTTTAGGGTTTATTGACCTATTAAAGGTCAATTTTGCTTTTCATTGTATTATCTTTTTCACAATACTTTTTTGGTAAATTGGAGCTCTCATCTTTTGAGAATAGTTTTCTATTTTTTGTATGTTCTTCAGATTTTTCTTCATTGCTTCTCCTTGTAATAGGTTATTTGGCTTGCAGAAGATCTTCAGGCTATTGTGGGGTTGTATTTCTCAACTCCTATATGGTATCAGAGCCTACATCTACTACTGCTTGTTCCTGATATTTTAGAAGATTTTTTGGAGGAGGGTTTCAAGTTTTTTCAGAGTTTTTTATTGGATCTGGGGTATTTGTTTCATTTTTGATCATTTTGGGCTCAAACAGACCTCACTGTTGAGCTCAGAATGCCCCAAAACCCCCATTTCCATATAAAATTTGTCAATTTTTGACAAATTTGGGTTCTGGAATTTTTTTTTGGTTTTGCCTTTTTTGACACAAATTTTGAGAAATTCATAAAAAAAATTAGAGCAGTTTGGGCCAAAACAAATCTCACTATTGGCTTCCAAAGGGCATTTCCATTCATTTTGATATATAATTTGACCTATTTCGGTGACAAGTGCATCTGGGCCATGATTTTTTCATTGGCATGCTTCACGAGGCACACAAATCCATACGGTTGTACCTACAAATATATCAGAAAATTTTCGTCAAAAAAAAAAAAAAACAATTATTTTTTTATTTTATTTTTTATTTTTACCCTTTTTTATGCTAAAAAAGAGGGGTTTGGTTTTTTGGCCATATCTTGGGCATACGGAGTTGGTTTTTCGAAAACAAATAGGCGTCGGAAAGATGATTCTCAGCCGAACCTTGTCATATTGGTAATTTTTTCCAATTTTTCTGTTTGACTATGTTTTTTTCCAGTCAATGTGGGGTCTCTTTTTTGCACTCCGGGAGCCATAGAATGAACATCCGAACTTCATTTTTTGAAAAAATTATATTGTTGGAAAGCTTATTCTGTGAACTTTCTAGCCATATGAGTTTTATTTCCAGATTCTGCTCCATGCATATTTTATTTTGTTTTTTTCTTTTCAGCACTCTGGTGGATATCTTGGTTGTTTCAGGTCCTCTGATCTCTTCTCTGGGTAGGATGTCTCTATTTTGGTTCTCTATTTCTAGTCTTCTTATCATTGTAGCTTGTATTTATACAAACGCACTGAGATAAAGTGCCATCATACATTGTTTACATGGAATCTTGCACTTCTTGTACCTTATTGTACATGCACTACTTATAAAGTGCCATTGGGGGGTTGATGTTTGCCTTGTTTGCCATCTACCATTGTCCAATGAGTGTTCCTTCCACGACATTCACCTCATGATGTGTGTCAAGTGAGTGTTCCTTCCATGAAACCATGTACTTTCTTTGCACCTTCGATGTTCCTGGTTCTTCGTCATGCAGTTCTTGTTGGCCGTTCTTTTCAGTGTACATGTCCCTCTCCGTTTTCAGCATTATGGGGAGGTTTGTCTTGTTGGTTCTAATGCTTCCTTGGTTTGATTGATCAGCTCTTCAAGCTTTGGTGTCTCATGCCATCTATATCTTCGAGTTCAATTATTTACCTTTGTTTGCCATCTAATTTGAGTAGTGCCATTTGAGGGCACTCATGCAGATTACAGTCTTCTCTACCTGGTCATGTTCTATTTCAGTGGAGGTTCTTCATATCAGTAGTTACTCTTTGACAATGTTTGCAGCTATTTCCTGCTTCAGTGGTGTTCTTCTTGCTATTCCATCTCTTTTTGGAGTAGAGTTTTTTCCCATGTGGTTTTCTCTATTTCTCCGGTTCATAGAGATTTGGTTGTGATTGGGTACCTCATTAGGCCTTGTTGTCGGGACCCAAATTTGCCTTCATCATGTAGTTGCATTTTTTGCTTCATGCATTTAGTTTTTTAGCTACTCCTTAAGTTCATCTTAAGGGGGGGTGTTAGAGTTATCTTGTATTAGCTAATAATTATTTATTTAATTATTAGTCTATTAAACTCTACGCTTAAGCTAAACTTAGGCATTTTAATAAATATTGTAGGTATTTAATAATTATTCTAATTATTAAATACACATTATCCCTTTAGGGTTTCTTTAGGGTTGCATACCTTTAGGGTTTCTATTATCCTTTTATAAGGATTGTATTGTACTTGTTCATTAAATTGATTCCCTTTTTGAATGATCATTTTCTTCTTCAGAGCATTTATGCTTTTTTGCTTTATGTGTCTCCATTCTTCTCTTGTGATAGGTATTTGCATGCAGGTGTTCTTGGGATCTCTGAAGTTGTATTTCCTCAACTTCTTCAGAAAATCCAATCTAATGGATCACCTTGTTAGAGGATTTAATAAGTAACCAAGCTTGTTAGAGCTTACCCGGTTAGGGGATTTCAATTCTGCTGTAATTGTTATAAAACAACATGAATTTGCTTGATATGTCTGAATAGCACTACACTTGCTTGATCAGATCCTTTTAAGCTCCTATCTGCCTTTACTCAAACTGTAGACTCATTATTTGGTTTGGCAACCACACACTCAACTGATTTCTGCCAACTCTTTCAACTAGACAATATCATCGACCTTATAAATAAATCAATTAGGTCGGTAACACAATAAAAACCTAATTCTCTCATCGCGATTACAAACAAGTTGGTACAAGTATGACCATTGGATTTCATAGCAATCTCTACACATCAATCAAGAAAACCTCAAATGCTCCTTTATTACCTCTTCATCGAGCTCAGTAACTCATCACATGCTTTACATTAGATGCAATACACTTTTCTCATTCCCTAGACAAACAAACATGCCAAAACAATTTGAACTTGTCTTCATACAATGACCATACGTGTCACCATCATTACCGCTCAACATCAGATCATAAACCAACATAAACAATCCAACAAACTTAATCGGTTAGGGTTTAACAAAAACAACTGGTAGGGTTTACCGGTTACATTACATAGATAGGGTTTAACCTTTTACACCAGTTACCGGTTCTCCTCGCAAACTTACATACTGATTTACAATATCCTTCACAAAGCTCTTCCTACCGGTTACAAGACAATATCAACAATATCAATACCAAATAATTGACATCAATGACAACATAACATATCATTAATGCAATCTTCATGCAAATGCCAACATCCTCCATTATCAACATTGATTTTTCTTTTAGGATCCGTATGCTGGTTCCTTGACTAATTCTTTGTAGCAGAAGCATATGTCTTCTTCTCATTGGACTTTCTAACTATGAAGGTTTGTTTGACTTCACTTTCACTTGAAGAGGTGAAGAGTATCTCCTTGTTTGATGAATTTTTATTGTTGGAACATTGACTAGACTCAAATCCAACACCCTCTGTGTGTTTGGAGTGCTTTTCTTTTCTCAACATTTTATCCAAAGTATAGGTGTTGCCCTCATACTCGATTCTCACCTTGAGTTCATCTTTGAACTTTTCTAGTTCCTTTATGAGATTCACAATTTCTTCCTCCATCTTTTGGTATTCCTTTTCTTTGCTTTTTAAATCTGATTTAGTCATTTCATACATTCTTCTAGCTTCCTTCAACTGAGTGGTTAAAGCATCAAGATTGCTATTTTATTCTTCAATATTCTTGTTTAGTGAGTCATGCTCCCTTATGATAGACTTGTTGTATTTCTTGAACTCTTTTCTTATTTTTTTTATTTCTTCAAGAGCACAATGTTAGGATTCCCAAAGATATTGAGAGGGGGGGGTGAATTTGTATCTAATTGGTTTAAGAATTTACTTGACTTAAAACATGAAAAACATATTAAAACTATATATCGGTAAACCAGAAATAATGTAGTAAACAAGAATAACAACAACCACATGAGAAGCACACCATAACATAGTATTTTAACGAGGAAGCCCAGTGTGGGAAAAACCTCGATGGGATTTGTGACCCACAATATTCGCTTACTGGCCAATAAGGGAATATTACTCTTACAATAGGGGCCTGCACATGCGGGAAGGTCAAGTGCCTAGAGCTCACTGCTCAATTACAAAAGAAGTCACACTGACTTACAAAAATGGATTACATTAATCCAATGTCTTGTACTGCTTCAGATTAGCATCTGCTATGCCAGATCTAGTACCGGTTTAAGCTCCGCTACATACATAAACCCTTAACCTATAATTCACATATTAGGTCTGCATAATTTTGCTTATCTCCTTCTTATTACAAAATGTTCTACAATGATCTCATACATATATGAGTCATTTTACAACTTGCCATGTCGGCTTACAATGATTTTACAATTAATTACAAAATATATTATAAACAAATTTCCTGTCGGCCAGGGTGCCGGTATCCTTCCTTTCACTGTCGGTGTTCTATGTGCCGGTGTAGAGTTTGTCATTGTCAGTGCCGGTATCATATGATTGCAAGGTTGCCATCAATGACAAAACCTTCAATCACCTACAATTTCTCATTGGAGTGTGCATTTACTAACAATCTCCCCCTTTGGCATTGATGGCAACACTCATGAGAAAAATCAAAAGTGTCGAAAATGATATCCAAAAATAGTCTGTAAAAAAAATTGTCTTTCAAAATTGTATGCTCAAAACTGTATGCTCCCCCTGAGCAGATGAAGTCCCTTCCTTCTAACCATTTTTCTCATCCCACTACTCCCCCTTTGACATCAATGACAAAGGTTGTCATTTGCTGTCAGTGGATTCTTGCCTGGATTCTTGTAACCAGTGGGTTACAATATGAAAGATACCTGTCAAAACTAAATTTATGCCATTGTTGAATGTTTTGCAGTCTTTTATTGTCTCTTGTGTTCTCTGCACTATACCGGTGAGTATGTGCATTTTCTCTTCCGGTGTCTTTAGTCCGTGAACCAGAGCCTCAGATATTTCTTTTCTCAAAGAAATAAGACACTCTAGTCTTAGACTAAGTCTTCATTTTAAGTCCTTTGCCTTATCCTTTATTCCCTGTTTGTCTTTCTCCAATTTCTTGATTTTCTCTTCCTGCTCTGCAATTTTCTTTTCTAATTCCAAAAATGAATCTGATGTTCCAATAAAATTGTCAGCAATATTATTTATCTTCTCTTGAGCTTTGTTGATCTCCTTGTCAAGATCCTCTATTAAGACATTCATTTTACAAGTGTCCTTGTACAGTTTCTTGAAGTCATAGATTATTTCTCCAAGTTCCAGTAAAATAGTGTCCATTTCTTCCTTGTTTTTCTTTACAATATCCTCAAATAATTTCTCTTTTTCTTTTATTATTCTCTCCTTAAATGTATCCTCATTTATTTGATCAACAATTACTAGGTTGTCGGTGATAAACTTAGACAATGTGTCTAGTTGACCTAAAGAATCTTTATTCTCAACACTACACTTTGGTGCTATCAATTTAAGAATTGGTATAGTATCATCAATAGCCTTATAGGCTTGTGCATTGCATTCCGTGATCTTTTTATTGAATCTAATAAGACCTCTGTTACATTAGTAGGTCTTAATTTTGTCATAGCTATACCAGATGTTTGTCCAACAGTTTTTACAATATCCATGATACCAGTGGTGGTTATTTCCTTGCTTGGTTCGACCTCTGGTAGGTTTGTCTGAGTTTGCATTTCCACAAACAAGGTTTTAGGCTTTTCAGTTTGGGTTGGTGGCACTGTCTCTGTTTGTACTTGTGCTTCAACCTGTACCCGTTTGGGTTTCTCTAAGTTTTCAGTTGCTGGTTCCTTAGTTTGTACCTCTTAACTTTCCTTAGCTGGTTCTTCAGATGGTTTGTCTATTATATCTACCAATTTCTCAGTGGTATCCTCTATTGGTTGCTCTGCCTGTGAAGGTTTTCCTATGTTTAACTCAGCTTTTGCAACAAATGACACAGTGGTCACATCTTTCTCCTTATCCTTAGTGGTCTCTCTGTCAACCACAACATTAACTTTCTGAGTATCTACATTTACTGTATACAAAATTTCTAATTCAGGGTTTGTATCTTCTACTAGAGTTTCCATACTTTCAGTGGCCGGTTGATTTTCAATGATATCTACAGGTGGAGTATTTGAAGGAGGTACGGGCATATTGTCAGTTATTTTTAAACTTGGTGGTCCACCTACCTTACCTTTACCCTTGTCTATGTCCTTTTGATATACTTTGATGGTTTTAGGTCTAAGTAATTCTTCCCCTTTTTCTTTTTCCACAAAGAAAATATCCCATCCATCAGCTATTTCCTTAGATACTTTAGTTACTCTGCCAGCCATTAATGCTACATGCTGGTGAGTAGTAGAGTATACTATCCGGTTAGCCTCACTGATTAATTTGTCTATTTCATTAGGTGAGTTAACTAGATGCACTGCCAGTAATTTTTCAATTTTAATCTTTTTATCTAGTTTAACAATAGATAATCTTCTAGCTTCTAATTTCCTATACAAGTCATTCAGAATTTCATCAATAATTTGCATCAAAAATTTCTTGTATATATCTAAGTGTAGAATTACACTATTCTCTATACTTTCCTTATCATCAGCTGATAGTGTATTGTATATTTTATTGATATTCTTTAGCTTACCATCCTCTGTAATTTCGCTAAGAAGTTTGTCAATGGGGGCAATAGTTTGTTTCACCTTCTTCTTAGGAGTCATCTTCTTTGCCGGAGGCCTTACTTCCTGTTGCTTTTGTCTTGTCCCTTTTGGTGTAGGAGAAGGTGTCGGTGAAGGTTTTCTTTTCCTCTCAACTCTCTTGAATACAACAGATATGCCACTTTCTGAAGAAGTTCCAACCAATGAAAGGTGAATTTCTGGTTGAAGTGCTTCCAACTCACTTTCAGTTATACCAGTTTGTTTTAGCACATCTTCCTTGATTGCCTTTGCCTACCGAGTTCCTTTTCTAACGGTTGCTTCTACCTTCTTAACTCTTTTCCTTGATTGTATGGTGCTCTCAATTGTTTTTACACTGCCAAATACTTTCTCTTTCGGTTCCTTAGGGGATTCAAGGAGGGATTTTGCATAAGTATCTATGATGTTATCATCTATCTCATAGCCCATTTCAGTTACCTAGATGGTTCTAGGGATAACTGCCTCCATCCAAATTTCATCTTTCTTGATCACAAAATAGATTTTCTTTTGATACTTATCCACAATAGCTTGTGATAGTCTTACTTTGGTCTTCATTCAAGCCTTCAATTCTTGAAAATGCTCATTTATGTTTTTCTCCCTGTTCTCTCCCATATTGTTCAATAATTCTGATAATTGTTTTCCTACCGATATATCAAATCCAAAATCTCTAGCACCAATACTGGGTACTTGTTTGGTTATGTATAGCAGCAGACAAACAAGTAAGTTTCTAAATCTGAATGTTCATTTCTTGTCTCTTTTGATCTTACCCAAATTGTCTATCAACTCATCTTTGAGCCATTCACACATGTCTGTTCTTGCATTATCATTTACCATATCATAGGCACTCTTAATACATAGGCTAGAAAGTGAGTTTAACCTATTTGCATGTGTAGCCTTATAACCTAAGATCATACTGATAAATCTGATCTTTGTATCCTTCACATCGTTTACCCTTAGAGATCTCTTATCAAATGTTGCACCAGTTAGGTTTGTCACTAAGTCATTTGAGACCTTCTTAGTTTTGTCAGGTCTATTGCTGGTGGAGGGTAACCCTGTTATAGCTTTTACTGCTTCTTTTGTGATTTTATGAATAGAGTCTAGCCAGAAGAATTCACCATGTACTTTGCTTAACACAATCCTTATGATATCTTTGGGGAAATCCAGGATACTAAGTATTTCAGTGAAACCCAGGGTTTCTACTAGCTTATGTTCAGGTTTGATATTTCTAGATTCATCATAGATTATAGTCTTATACATATTTTTAATTTCATCATCTTCTAGTTCATCAATATGACAACGTATATACATTCTAGGGTCTTCAACATATACTACTCCTTTAGGGATTTGAGAGAATGCACCTATGCTATCATTTTTCTTAGCAATTTCGGAAACTAGCTGAAATATGGGTTTAGGTCGCTTAACAACTTCAACAACAGTAGGGTTTGCAATAAATTCAGGAGTGGATGAAGATGCCATAGCTATAAATACCTCAATCTACCTTAAGGATGAATAATTTGATAGATTGCTTCACTTCTTTTCTTGGAGTACCTTCGCTCGGGAATTTTTGCACTCTCGAAGATTTGAATGCTCGGTGAATGAAAAAGGAGCTAAAACACTTGCTTTATAATGTTATTTTTGCCAACTACCACATTTAATGCTTGCCGGTTAAGTCACAACTTAACTCATCTGTCGATATAGAAGTAATTTCAACTTCTCACCATCAACCGAGAGAATAATAGCATGTTTTTCATTTTGTTGCTAAACTCCCAAAAGAATTTTCTTCAATTAGATGAAGAGTCTCTTGCCAGTGGAGTGTTACTCTGTTCTACCAGTGGAGGAGTAATCACATCAACATTCTAATTTGACTTTCTGATCCATTGTTTTGAGAATTATTGCTTTACCTCTTCAACTTTTTCTTTACCTTTCAAACTAAGACCTTTGTTATTTGTCGGTGATGCCTTACTTCTACAAAATTTTGCAATATGTCCAATTTTGTTATAGGCATAACAAGTCACATTGTTCTTCTGAATAGCTTTCCCATAACCTATGCCAGTATGTGTCCTGCATTGATTAGATAAGTGCCCAAATCTCACACAAACATAACATCTGACATTCATTCTGCAATTTTCTGAATTATGATAAACTTTGTTGCATTTAGAACATTGACCGGTGGGTGTATTAGTGTTTTGATAATTTATAGATCTACACTGATTTTCTCTATGACCATACTTGTTATAGTTAAATCATTTGCCTTTTAACTTGTAAGCAGTAGGTTGTCTTAATGGTTTGCTATGATCATGATTATTTGTAGTACCAGAGCTATAACCAACTTCAAAGCCAAGGCCATTTGTATTAGCATTAGGTTTCCGATTCTTCAACATGTCACCAAGTTCTTCTAAACTTTTCTTGAATTTCTCCTTGTGATGATTTGCAGCAGTCAGTTCACTCTCCAAGATTCCTTTCTATCTTATGAGTTCAGTTCTACCATTTTGTGTGTGCATTAGACCTATCTTCAACATATCATTTTCATGATTGAGTCTTGTGTTTTCATTTCTAGGATCATTTAGTCTTCTAACCAAGTCTTCTTCATTCTTCTTTCTATCTTCAATTTCTTTATAAAATCTCATAGTCATATCCTGCATCTCATTCTGTGTTGTATTGATCTCTTGTCTTAGCTTGTTTACCAGATCATTAAGAGTTTCCTTTTCATCATTCTCATTCTGCATCTTTTCACAAAGTTCTCTTCTCTTATTTCTTGCAATGGTAAGATTTTCTTGAAGTGCTTGAATGATATCCTGAGCAGCCTTTAGATCATCTTCAAGTTTGATATTCTTCACCTTTTCTGCATCATAGTCTGAAAGAGTTGTTTCCAATTGTTTTCTCAAGTTTTTCATCTCTACCGGTGACAAGATCTTCCTCAAGTTGTTAGGCTTCTAAAAATAGAGGACTAGGCTCTGATACCAATTGTTAGGATTCCCAAAGATACTGAGAGGGGTGGGGGTGAATCAGTATCTAACCGGTTTAAGAATTTAGACTTAAAACATGAAAAACATATTAAAACTACGTACCGATAAACCAGAAATAATGCAGTAAACAAGAATAACAACAAACAAATGAGAAGCACACCATAACATGGTATTTTAATGAGGAAACCCGGTGTGGGAAAAACCTCGGTGGGATTTGTGACCCACAATATTCGCTTATTGGCCAATAAGGGAATATTACTCTTACAATAGGGGCCTACACATGCAGGAAGGCCAAGTGCCTAGAGCTCACTGCTTAATTACAAAAGAAGTCACACTGACTTACAAAAATGGATTACATTAATCCAATGTCTTATACTGCTTCAGATTAGCATCTGCTATGCTAGATCCAGTACCGGTTTAAGCTCTACTACATACATAAAACCTTAACCTATAATTCGCATATTAGGTCTGCATAATTTTGCCTATCTCCTTCTTATTACAAAATGTTCTACAATGATCTCATACATATATGAGTCATTTTACAACTTGCCATGTAGGCTTACAATGATTTTACAATTAATTACAAAATACATTATAAACAAAATTCATGTTGGTCAGGGTGCCTGTATCCTTCCTTTCACTGCCGGTGTTCTGTGTGCCGGTTTAGAGTTTTTTGTTGCTGGTGTCGGTATCATGTCTTCTTGGTATCATATGATTGCAAGGTTGCCATCAATGACAAAACCTTCAATCACCTACAATTTCTCATTGGAGTGTGCATTTGCCAACACACAAACCAATTCTCCTTCAAGGTCAACCACAACATCTACATCTTCTTCCTCACTGTCATCAATATTTATATATGGATCACCATTATGTTTCTCATTAAGGATCTGTTGAGCCATGAAGACAATAGTTTGTTTTTTCATCTTCACTATGCTCCTCAAATGACTCACTTTCATCATCAGAGACATCACTATCAATTGAGTAAAGAACCTTCTTCTTTTGAAAATTTCTTCTTCTTGATTTGTAAAACATTTTACCCTTATCCTTGACATCTTCCACATAATTATCTTCCTTCTTCTTATAGGGACACTTAGCAGAAAAATGTCCTATTTAACCACAGTCAAAGCATTTGAAAGGTAGTCTTCCTCTATACTTTCTTGATCCTTTCTTGATATTTCTAACAAAGTTAGCTTTAGGAACATCAGAGTCATTTTCATCTTCATTTTTATCTTGTTCTTTTCCTTTTTGTGTGGTATTGAAGGCAACTTTTCTCTTTGAAGGTTTAACACTTATTGTTCTCATCTCATAGGCATACATAGAGCCAAACAGTTCATCCATAGAGAAAGTCTTTAAGTCTTCAGCTTCCTTAATAGCTGAGACTTTTGTATCATACTTTGAGGTTAATGATGTCAGAGCCTTTTTTACAGTTACTTCATCTTTTACTTCCTCTCCAAGTCCTCTTAGAGCTCTCACAGTCTCATCCACTCTTTGCAGATAATAAACTATCTTCTCTTCTTTTATTTTTAGCTTTTCAAACTAAGTTCTTAAATTTTGTAGTTTGGCTTCTTTCACTTTGGTAACTCCATCATATACACTCTTCAACTTGTCCCAAGTTTCTTTTGCCGATATACAATGCATGACTTTTACAAACTCTATATATGACAGACCACTTAAAATTTCATTCTTAGCTTTGGCATTGTTCTCATATTCCCTTTTAGCATCAAGGTTAGTAGGAGGAGCTTGAGGAATAGTATATCCATTTTTTACTAACATCCAGACATCAAATCCTAAAGAGGACAAGTAAGTTTCCATTCTTCTACTCCAGAAGGCATAGTTGGTACCATCAAAGATAGGTGCTTTAGAGGAGAATTCATTCCTAGCCATTGTGTTCACAAAGTAGGATCTACCCAAGCTAGAGAAAGCCTTTACTACAAGGGAACCTAGATCTCTGATACCAATTGAAGAACAAAAATGGACATTGAGAGGGGGGGTGAATCAGTGTATTTCAAAAAACTTTAAGTCCAGTTTGTAGATTTTAAGCATGTAATGCATACATAAACACACACACACACACACAAACACATCACATAACACCAGATGTACGAGGAAAACCCAATGTGGGAAAAACATTGGTGAGAATAGCTGTTGGAGTCTACTGCTCCTGAAGCAATCACCGGTGAGGAGGGACCTCAAAGAGATCAATCTGAACCAATCAACAAGAGTAAACACAATGGAAACACATAGGTATGATGGAGGCAATGTAGAAAAAATAGTTATATTGCATGAAATTTGATTACATCCAACCGGTAACAACCGGGTTACAACATGCTGACACACATGCCTGGTAGAATAGGTCACAACCGGGACCTTGAATAGAATGATCTATCTTCTAGGCATAGTCTATCTATTTGATACTATGATTGATTCTAATTGATTACATTCTAAAGCATGATTATAAATATATGTATCAATCCAAAGGATCCAGCCAGCCCAGAAGGGATCAAAACCCGAAGAACAAGACCTAATGTGCAAAATAAACAAGGTCGGCCTTTGCCAAGAGATTCCTCTGGAAAATCCAAAGGATGAAATGTAGATCATGGGAAAAGTTTGGGCACATGCCAAGAAACATCAAAATAAATGCCCAAGGCTTTGCAAGCTTTGGAATAGGTTCTGGTAGATTACTAGAATAGGTCTCAGGAAATCAGTAACAAAGGAACAACCAGTAACAAGAAATTGTCATGGAAACCGATAGTGATATCTTGTGGGAAAGTGATCCAAATGAGATACGGTCTGAAAGAAAGAAAGATGATGGAGTATTCAAGTAGAATCCAACTCCACAAGATCTGGTGAGCCAAAACCGAGACACATAGAAAGGTAAATTGAAACTGCAAACATGAACAAAATAGAAAGGAAAATGTTTTTGGTTGATGCAAGATTGTTGTGAATCGGGGATGCTCCTACATCAGACATCCGAGGTTAATGAAAAAGTGAGTCTCTCACTTTGTTGGGGTTAGAGGGAAAGCAAGGCGGTCTACCTCTGCCTAAGAAATCCAAGATGAATCTTCACCTGGTATACCCTTCCACTTTGCAAGATATTCTTTGTATTGACTGTTCTGGGTACTCGCCCAATCCTACTGTCCAAAATCTCTTCAATCTGATCCGGTTCCTTCCGGGGCAATTGTTTCTCAAGGTCTACAACATTTTCCTCATTGAATTTTGGTTCTGGTATACATGAAGATCTAGAATGTTAAATATAGGGGAAATAATTAGACTATCTGCTAGCTCCACTTCATACGTATTTCTAGAACTGAACTTCCTCAAAATCTTACAAGGTCCAAACTTCTTCATTTGCAACTTATTATAAGTTCCAACCAGGAATCTCTCTTTTCTCAGATATACCATCACTTCATCACCAACTTAAAATTCCTTATGTATCCTCTTCTCATCTGCCTTCTCCTTATATTTGTTATTCATGTATTCCAAACGCTGTTTAACCTGAATATGCAATGCTGCCATGCGATCTACAAAATATTCTTCTTTTGAACTCTTCTGGTCGTCACTGCTAATGTCTCTCAATTTTGATATTCCTCTAGGATGCACTCCTGTAATAATCTCAAAAGGTTTTTCTCTGGTACTTCTATTCACTGAATTGTTGTAGGCAAACTCTTCTTGTGCAAGGATCAAATCCCAACTTCCGGTTTTATCTCCCACTAAACATCTCAACAAGTTTCCCAAACTTCGGTTAACAACTTCTGTTTGTCCATCATTCTATGGATGAAAAGAAGAACTTAACTTCAAATCTATCATCTTCTTCCAAAGTGTTCTCAGAAAATAGCCAAGAGACTTAGTGTCTCTATCTGAAACTATGCTCTTAGGTAATCCATGCAATCTCATGACTTCCTTGAAAAATAGGTCTACTACATGCAATGCATTTGATGTCTTCTTACAAGGTATGAAATGAGCCATCTTCGAAAATCTATCCACTACCAAAAATATAGAATCATTCCCTCTTGGTGTCTTAGGCAATCCAAGTAAAAAATCCATTCTTATATCCTCCCAAGGTCTTACCAAAAATATCAAAGGTTTATTCAATCCCATATTCTGACTACTTTCATTTACAACTTGACAAACTATACAAATCTGCACATATCTCTTAACATCCTTATGAATCTGGGGCCAAAAGTACTGCTCACTCACCAATGCAACTATTTTGTCAATGCCAAAATATCCGGCTAAACCTCCGCTATGTTTCTCTTTTATTAGGTTCTCTCTCATGGAACTCTTAGGTATGCATAACTGAACTCCCTTGAATAACATCCCATCCTGAATGAAATAATCCAACATTTGCTCCTATCAACCATAATCGGTTCTCTACATGCTTTCCAAGGTTTTGCAAAATTTGGGTCTTCATCATACAAGGTCTTCAAATCTTCAAAATTTAATACTGTCACTCTCATCTCTGTCAACAAATTTCTTCTCCTACTCAATGCATCAAAAATTTTGTTATATTTACTACTTCTATGCTTCAACACAAAGGTGTAACTCTACACCCATCTCATATGTCTTTGATTCAACTTACCATGACTGTTCAAATACTGCAAAGCTTGATGATTTGTATACATCACAAACTCCTTAGGCAACAAGTAGTGTCTCCATTTCTTCAAGGCTTGAATTATGACATTAAATTCCTAATCATACACTACATATCTCTTTTGGGCATCATTCAATCTCGCTGAAATAGGCTACTTCTCTCCCTTCTTGACTCAAGACTACTCCTATTGCTATTCCAATTGCATCACAATCCACTTGAAATACCTAATTGAAATCTAGTAAAGCTAAAACAGGCTTCTTGGTTACTTTCTACTTCAACAATTTAAAACTTTTGTTTGCTCCGGTGGTCCACTTGAATTCCTTCCGATCTCCTCTTATGGTCTTAGTCATAGGGTTACAAACTAAACTGAAATTTTTGATAAACTTCCGGTAAAAACTAGTCAATTCATGAAATGATCTTACCTCCCCGATGCTTTCCAATGTAGGCCACTCATCAATGACTTTCACTTTCTTTGGGTCCATCTTCAAACCATCCTCAGATATCACAATTCCTAAATAGACTAACTCATCCTTCATGAAAGTACACTTCTTGATATTGATCAACAACTTTTCTTCTCTCAACCTCTACAAAACTTGTCTTAACTGCAACAAAAGCTCCTCTTTTGTTTTACTAAAAAATTAGAATGTCATCCAAATACACAATAAAAAACTTACCCAGGAATTTCTTCAATACCTCATTCATTAGCCTCATGAAAGTACTCAATGCATTAGTTAATCCAAAAGGCATCACCAACCATTCATATAGTCCTTCATTTGTCTTAAATGTTGTCTTCCACTCATCACCTTCTTTGATCCTGATCTAATGATATCCACTCTTCAAATCTATCTTTGTTAAGTATTTTGCTCCACTCAAACAATCCATTATGTCATCCATCCTAGGCAAAGGAAACCGATATTTCATTGTGATCTTGTTTATTTCTCTTAAATCGGTACACGTCCTCTATTCTCCATTCTTCTTAGGTGTTAATACTGCTGGTACTGCACAAGGCCGCAGACTCTCCTTGATCAAACCTTTCTTCAATAACTCTTGCCCTTGTCTATTCAGTTCTTCATTCTCTGCCAGTGTCAATTGTTGTGCAACTTTGTTAGGCAAACTACCTCTAGGAACCAAGTCCATGCAATGACTAATACTTTTAATAGGTGGAAATCCATTAGGTACGTTATCTGAAATGATGTCCTCATATTTTGTCTAAAAATCTCTTATCTCTTCCAGGTACTCTCCTTTCAGTTCCGGTCTCTAAGTATTCTTAGGAATTAAGGAAAAAAACACATTCTCATGTCTCAGTCCATCCATGAATTTCCTTCCATCTACTAAATAGATTCTAGCATTTGTACATACTTCATTCTTCAAAGGTTCCTCCAAAGGCAACAAGGTTTGCTTCATCCCATTGGCCACAATAGTGTATGTATTCTTCCTCCCATCATGTATTGCCTGTTTTGGGACTCATTACAATTGATTCAAGTTTAGAGGCCCATTTCAAAAAAATTCTCTGCATTTCCAAATGAGTTAGTTTGAATGGCCTAGTTAGAGAGAGGGCAAAATGGAGCCAGTTGATTTCCAAAGGGTAAGGCTCGGGAAACATGTCCTACACCTTTCATTTGGCCTATTCAGTGATGTACAACTTTCAGAATTCAATCTAGATAAGTTTATTAGGTACTCATTTCGAGGGGTGAGTTGAAAGTGCATTTTAGGCACAAATGCAGATTTTACTAAGTAGCCTACTTTGGGTGTTTATATCTTTTGCCCTATTGATTGTCATGATGAAATTAAAAATGGATTGAATTATATACATAAATGTGAGTCAGCATACAAAATTTAAAGTCTTCATGAATCCATTTTCTCAGTTTACCAAGCTCAAACTATTTGCAGTTTGAATGTTTTGACAAGTCCCTATTTCAGCGCCTAGTCGGAGCCCTGTTTCGCATAAGTGTAAAAGTTGCCTCAGTGAGTGTTATGCCAAAATGTTTGTTCTGGGATATTTTTGGTATAAATGATGAGTCATGTTTCAAATTTCAAGCCTCTGCCAATCCGTTTGATTGGTTTTAAAAAGGGTCTATTGAGCCATCTTTTTCAGTTATCCGTACTTTTGTTGCCGCATCAGTTAAAGTAGCCATTGTCATGAGCGCGTCATTTGTACCCAGTCAAACTTTTGATCGAACTAAGAATTCAAAGATTTAATATGTACTTCAAGGTACCTGTGTTTCAAATTTGAGTGTCTACAGAGGTCGTTTGATATTTTTAAGAAAGGCATCATGTGTTGCCAGAACATTGACTTCGCTAGGTCTGTAGTGTCGACAAACCCAATTGGTCATTTTCAAAAATTAATATCTCTTCACTCAGGACTCGTCTTGAAAAACATTTTGGTAGAGTTCATCCTTGTATATTAGAGTACACGCCTGTCAGATGGCAAGGTCCAAAAAGGTGTTTTGACCGGTTTGAAAATTATGTCTTCGCGATTAAATGCGAAAATGTGGCACAAGTGCTTGAAAGTTGTGAAACTCAATTTGATGATCCGAAAATGATGCCGATCATTTCCAGAGGTATGTTCAAGGTGTCTAAGACATTTCAGAGGTTAGTTGCATGAAAACAAATTTTTTTTTAGTCGGACCCACTTTGGGGCCCGACCTAGCTCATGCCTGTGTCGTATTATTTTATTGGCGACTTTGTTCACTGAGAGATTTCTAGAATATCTAAATATGGATTGTAATCATGAGACATGTCATGAGGGTTTAAAAGACTGTAGACCTCCAGGCAATTTTAGATTGGTGATTTTAATGCCAAATCTTCCTTCAGCGACAGAGAAGAGATTTTAAAAAAATGCAAATGTATTTGGGAGATGGTGTGGAATGGAGAGTGGATTGATCATTCAGCAAATATAATTGGCATGTAAAATGCCAGCCAACATCTTCCTGTGCATTAATCATGGTTTTGAGAGATTTTATAAACTTCAAGCAATGAAATTGGCAGGCATTAAGCCAAACCTCTGGAGTGTGGTGTGGGTTGAAGTCTTCAGTGAAATGCAATCTGCTGGTAAAAGATTTCCATCCTCCCTCATGTGGCTGTTGAAAGTGATTTTGGCATGCAATGTGCTACCATATTCCCTCCTCCCAGAACGTGGCATTGTAAAAGCATTGAGAAACCAAGCAAATGCAAGCAGCAGCCTGTGTGACATGGTAAAGAATTTAAAATAAAACTTTAATAGCAAATACAAGCACCAGTTTAGCATGCTGCGTGGAGAGTGGGAGAATGGGGAAGTTTAAAACTAAATGCAGATTTGGCAAAGGTAAACTAGACTTATTCCTCCCTCCTTGTGCGTGGCATATGGGTCAATGCTTATTAAAACTTCAACCACATGCAAATAAAATTGCAGAACGTGGCATGGTAAAGGGTTTTCACTTTTAAAACTAATGCATTCAGCAATAGTATGGATGGGTAAAGGCGTTGAAGATTGAATGGAGTTGGAGAAGTTTCCAATTTAGAAGAATGACAGTCATGAAAAACTCAGAAATCTTCAAAATACACAGTCCCAGGCTAAATGCTATTATCCCACATTGGTTGGGCGGGAGCATTTTTTGATATTTAAATGCACAAACACACTGATCCATAGTGTCAAAGTCACAAGAGGCTTTTGACGGATGGTGTTGATGGGTGCCCAAGGTGGACCCCATGCACTTGGATGTGCTTCTTGAGGTGATTGAGGAGGCTGACAAATGGTGACAAGTGGACCGCACACAGGCACAGATCCCAAGGTAGGCGAGTTTTGTAGACAGAGGGCGACTTAACCGGTGAGCAAGTTCCAAGAAGATCGACGATGCACATGATCTCACAAGCCAAAGATGCTCGTCCGTTACTCTCTAAGAAAGTTCCAAGAAGATCAATGGTGCGCATGATCTTGCAAGCCAAAGATTCTCGTCCGTTACCCTCTGCGAAATGGCAAAAAGCATTCTGCTAAAATGAGCAGGTTAAAGAGCATGCAAGTTTGATGAAGATCGGCGGCGCGCATGATTTCGCAAGCTGAAGATGCAAGCTCGTTAGCCATCACAAAATGGTGAAAGATAGGTGGTAGATCCAGGTGAAGGTCCAGCTCGCGGGTCCTAGTGACATGGCAGTGACATGGCGCACAGGTGGCAGACACGTGGAGATGATGTGGTGATGAGCAAGTAGCCTGGTGGCAAACACATGGCGGAGTGATGAAGTGTCATCCAAAGTGGCACCCAGTGGATCCTATCGACGAATCAGAGGCTGCCACGTGGTAGGGTATCTGAGGCAAAAATGGATGAAAAATCAAATTTAAATGTATAGTGCAAACTATATAAGAATTTCAAAAAATTTAAATGATGGATCCATGTTTAGAATTAATTTGCCCAGAGGTCCATTTTTGCTCAAAATGCCAAGTATCATATATCACCAGAAAGCTCTCGGGATAAGGAATCTAATCAAATAGTTAGTTTTAACAAAGTTTGGATATTCTGGGAGTAGTTTCCATGGGAAAGAAGAAGAAAGTGAATTCAGTTGGGAAAAGAGACACTTGGCAATTTTAGTTGCAGACCTAATTTTTTTCCCTCTCCTTCTCATTCTCATTTTCTTCTCATTGAAAGGGTTCCAGAATTCTAAGAGAAAGGCTCCAGATTTTCTTGGTTTCTAGTTCTGGCATTTCTCAATTTTGCAAATAACAGTGGGTTTTCTTCTGGATTTTCAGTGTTGTCTTTACTATAAGTTTTGTTTCAGTTTGCAGGTTTACACATATGGAAGGCATGTGTGAGTTCCCACAAAATTGTCTCCAAAATACCATTCAAATTTATACAATTTCATTTTATCAAGGGTAATTTGGATTTGTTTCTTTCAGTCTTCTCTAAGAGTGTAATGTTTGTCTTTTGGGTATTCTTCAAGGAAGGATTTAAATCCTGAAATCCAGCATTAGTGATTTTGAGTGTGTATATTGGATATATATGAGTATGGTTTTGTGACAGAGCAGAGGATTGTGTTAATGCAAGGCATTAATACATGAGAATTTAATATGGAAAATAACTTGTAATTGAGATCTCTCTTTTAGTTTTATGCATGACTCTGTGGCCTGGATAAGGCACTGGTCTTTTGTAACACCAAAGGATTGTCAGAACACCATAAATAAAAAATCAAATCAGAATATCTTTTTATGTTTTATGTTGTGTGGAAGTGTTTCACCTATCTCATGTTCAAACCTGTTGAGTTGTCAATGCAGATTTAGCCTATCTATAGTACCCTCCTTGTGTTTGAACCTTTCATGAGATCTATTTGCTTCTGTTGATGCTATCATAGGTGTGTAATGGGTTTAATTTTAAGCATCAAAGGTACACCCACCTAGGTTTTGCAGAGCCTAAAGAGTAGGAGGATTCATATCCTTGTCGTGTTGTCCAAACCCTGAGGTTATTCATAGATTGAATTGACTACTTCATAGATCAATTGCTGGTGTACTTGGGTTAATCAGTTTTGATGAACAACAAAAATGGTGACTCTGCTAGGGATAGAGATGTAAGAATTTTGTCAAGTCAAATCCAATGAGTCTGGCCATATCCATTTGAGGAAAGAGTCATAAAAGTGTTGTAAATCTGAAAGTGTTTTCAGATCTATTGTTATCTGCCTGGTAGTGTTGTATGGAAGTCAGGAATGTCTTCTTTGTGAGAGTCAATTCCTATCCAAGTGTTGAAAGTCTGCTATCTTTTTATCTTTGTGTAAGTCCAGATTTGTTCATGTTCTGTATTGATTTTATAAATTCTCACAGCAGTGAGTGGAGACTCTGAAAGATCTCTGCACCAGTGTGCACTATTGTAAAAAATTTAAAGGATTTGGTGATCTTGTAGCAAAGAGGTAACATAGGCTTGGAGTTTTGAGATTGAAGGTCTTAGTCAAGGGAAAATGAAGTGAACAGCAGCAACATTGATTTTACCAGGTATTCCTCAAAGTATCTATGAAATTATATGTTCCTTATAAGGTGAAACTGTCACCATTGAAAGGAAAAGAAATCTGCCCTTTACATACTTCATGTTTTAAAAAAAAATTCAGTCATAAGTGATGGGAGAAGTGTGTATGATTCTTAAAATTAATGACTGCACATGTTTTGAAAGGAGTTTGTAAAGCAGTAGGATGCATTGTCCAAATAATGGTTCAGTAAATGTTATAAACTTGATGGATCTAGATGTAGTTCCTAGATCTCCAAATCCTTTGTCAAATCTGAAAGAGATTGATAAAGAGATTGCAATATGTATTCAAAAGATCTGAGAGAAATTCATCTGGTTTTTAAGAAAGAAAGTAGGGAAAAGAAGGAAGAGTCATCATATATTTTTTATGAAAGATTCATAGCTATATTAAATGAGTTTCCAGCTAATGCTAGACCCCATGAGTCTGTTTTGATTGAATTATTTTTAGAGCTTGATGAGCCTAACTCAATTAATTGGTCTACAACCTTAAGAGAAGAGAGTGTTGCATGTATTAAAGAATGGATAGATGAGATTGAAATAATTAAATCTGAAAATGTACACAAGATTGAGGACAGTGAGGGAGATGAATCTGTGAGTGGATATGCCTCCTATGATGCTGAAGGTGTTTCTTATTTTCAGCATGACAGTTTAGATGTGTATTCAGAGCAAGAAGAAATTTGTGAGAATATAAGTAATTGTTTGAGTAATCATGAGCCTGTTGAGGTTTCAGATCTTGATGATATAGATCACCTTGTTGTTAAATTCAATTCGTAAGATGTTTGCAACTCAAGTTATGAAACTATGTTGCAACATATAGCAACACTTTATGAGCAGCATGATAAAGGCTATGATGCGGATGCGAGTTGTTGTAATGATGAAACAAATGTGCATAGAGACATGAGCACTACTGATTTAATACCTTTATCAAATTGGGACAATGTTTACAGCTTAGAGGATAAAGCCAAGGAAAATAAAAATGAAGAAGAAGGTTCACTAAGTAGTGAACAAATTTCAGAACTCTTAGCTACTGATTTTCAAAGGTATGCATCCAAAAATGTGCCCAATCTCTCACACCCAACTAGTACATGTTATGATATTGATGATATTTTTGAGGGTGTGAAGTATGATACATATGTTGTTGATTCTTTCCCTATATTTGATTTGAGTGATGGACAAGATGAAGATGCATATACGCTTGATAGGTGTGATAATGTAGATTCATATGTTGATATGAACTCAGATTTTGATATGCATTGTGTGGATCTTTCTTTTAAAAGGCATGACACATCTGAAATAATTTTCCCTGATTTGCAAGTGGAAAATGAACCATTGACAAGTAATGATCATGTGTTTTTACTTATGCAAAGTGCTGATAGAAATTGTGATCAACAAGATGAGGTGCAGTCAGTTTATGAGGAAGTTTTCCTCTCTAGTTTGCGAGCCATCATTGTGGAAGAGTGTTTATCATTTGAGCAAACTATCAATAGACGTATGCCTGATATTCCAAGTGTTCAGATTAAGTTGGGTTACTTTTCTTTTCAGCCAGGAAAGAATGGTAAAGAACATGGCACTCTTATGTCACCTAGTGATCAGCCCTTTCAACATTTGTTTGGTTTTCAAAGATTTTATGATTATGAAGATGCTGCTGCTTATGTTTTATGTGATCAACTTATTGGAAATGGAAGTGTGAATGATCAGGTAGATGTGAATGAAACTTCTAGTTTACTTCTAGTTTGTGGAAATGAAAGTCATGTGTTTGACAGAGGTAAGAATCGATTTCAGTTTTGATGGCCTGAGGCCATTTATAAGTTGTATATTTTATATAGTTGCTTTGCTTCAGTTGTGTGGTTTTCAATAAAGTGCCTTGTTTGTTTGGGTAGAATAAGGAGCCCTCTTCTTTTGAGAAGAGAAGAGATGTAATCCATTTTTGGGTGGTCTGCTTAACCATAGATATCTGGATTCTTGTGTTGATCTTGCAATCAACCATCCCTAGTCAGAGCCACCATTGGGACTCATTAAAATTGAGTCAAGTTTAGAGGCCCATTTCAAAATTTTGCTCCGCATTCCCAAATGATCATAAAATGAGTCAGTTTGAATGGCCTAGTTAGAGAGAGGGCAAAATGGAGCTGGTTGATTTTCAAAGGGTAAGGCTTGGGAAATATGTCCTACACCTTTCATTTGGCCTATTCAGTGATGTGCAACTTTCAAAATTCAGTTTGGATAAGTGTACCGGCTACCCATTTCGAGGGGTGAGCTGAAAGTGCATTTTAGGCACAAATGCAGATTTTATTGAGTAGCCTACTTTGAGTGCTTATATCTTTTGCCATGTTGATCATCATGAAGAATTTAAAAATGGATTCAATTGTATGAATAAATATGAGTTATCTTACAAAATTTCAAGTCCTTATGAATCCATTTTCTTATTTTTCCAAGCTCAATCTGTTCACAGTTTGTGTGGTTTGACAAGTCCTTGTTTCAGCACCTAGTCGAGGCCCTGTTTTGCATAAGTGTAAAAGTTGCCTCGGTGAATGTCATGCCAAAATTTTTATTCTGAGCTATTGTTGATACAAATGAAAAGCTATGTTTCAAATTTCAAGCTCCCGCCAATCCGTTTGATTGGTTTTCAAAAGGGTTTCTTAGGCCATTTGTTTCAGTGATCCGTACTTTCATTGCCGTATCAGTTAAAGTAGCCATTTTCATGAGCGCACCATTTGCACCCAGTCAGACTTTTGGGTGAACTGAGAATTCAAAGATTTAATATGTACTTCAAGGTACCTGTGTTTCAAATTTGAGGGTCTACAAAGGTCGTTTGATATTTTTAAGAAAGACATCATGTGTTGCTAGAACATTGACTTCATCAGGTCTGCAGTGTCGACAAAGCCAGTTGGTCAGTTTTACCAATTAATATCTCTTCACTCAGGATTTGTCTTGAGAAACCATTTGGTAAGTTCATGCTTGTATATCAGAGTACATGCCTGTCAGATGGCGAGGTCCAGAAAGGTGTTTTGACCACTTTGAAAATTACGTCTTCGCGATTAAATGGGAAAATGTGGCGTAGGTGCCAGAAAGTCACGAAACTTAGTTTGATGATCCGAAAATGGTGCCGATCATTTCCAGAGGTACGTTCAAGGTGTCTAAGTCATTTCAGAGGTTAGTTACATGAAAATAATTTTTTTTGTAGTCGGACCCACTTTGGGGCCTGACCTGGCTCATGCCTGTGTCGTATTATTTTATTGGCGACTTTGTTCACTGAGAGATTTTCAGAATATCTAAATATGGATTGTAATCATGAGGCACGTCATAAGAGTTCAAGATGCTATTATGAACTTTAGGCAATTTCAAATTGGCGAGTTTAGAGCCAAATCCTCCTTCAACGACAAAGAAAAGACATTAAAAATGCACCTGGCAAGTGGAGTTTCTGGAAGAGGGTTTTAAAACTTTCAAAATGTAAGTGGCAGCCATAATGCCAATTGAATTTACCCAAATATCCTCCTTGTTGTAGTTTTTTGGAAGGGCATTAGAAACTACCAAAGCATTGAAAGCTTTCAGCAAGTGTAACGTGAGATGGAGAACATTTTCATCTAATTCAACAAATACATTTGGGCAAAGGCCATTTTATCTTCCAAAGCAATGCAATTGCCACCTGCAAACTAGTCAATAACTTTCATGTGAATGCAATCTAAAAACTCACGACCTTGGCCAAACATCTTTCCTGTGTGGAATGGCATTGAAGACCATAAGAAGACTCTAGCAAATGAAACTCAGATGCAAATGGTTTCCAGTCAACATTTTCCTCATTTGTCTCCCCATCTCCCTGCTGGTGGTGGTATTGTAACAACAGCATAGAAACCCCAAGCTAATGCAATGATGTGAGGTGCAGCTGCATGGAGTTAAGAGGGCAGTGTTAAAAAATCAATAGCGAATGCAATCAACAGTTTTAGAAATTCAAACCAATGCACATTGGCTGGTGTAAACTAAATTCTATAATCCTTTGCCAGTCCTCCCTGTTGCGTGGAGAGTGAAGTTGGAAAAAGTTTGAAACAAGTTCAAACAAATGCAAAGTTGCAGATATAAAGTGGCATGTGGTGTTGATAAAAAGGCATTAATGGAATTTCCAAGCAAACTCAATTGCTAGGGGTCGTGTTGCTGTAGACTAGGTTTTAGAAATTTCAAAAGGATGCATTTCTAGGTAAAATGCATTATTCCACATTGGTTGTGGAGGGCGAAATTTTAGTGTTTAAATACAAGGTTCCACACTATCATAGTGTCAAAGCCTCAAAGGCTTTTGATGGATGGTACCGGATGGGTACCCAGGTGGACCCCACATGCGTGAGCACGCTTCCTGAGGTGACCAAGGAGGCTGACAAGTGGCGACAAGGTGGACCCCACACAGGCACGAATCCCGAGGCTAGTGAATTTTACAAACAAAGGGCAGATTAGCCAGTGAGCAGGTTCCAAGGAGATCGATGAATGAAGTGTTAAAGACCCTACAAGTTCCAAGGAGATTGACGGTCGATGTGATTTTGCAAGCCAAAGATGCACACCAGTTACCCTTTGCGAAATGGCGAAAGATAGAAGGCAGTCCGGATCTTGGTGATGTGGCGCTGAGGTGGTGCACAGGTGGTAGACACATGGCGATGAGCAAGTAACCTAGTGGCGATGATGAGGCAGACACATGGCAAAGTGATGAGGTGTCATCTGAGGTGGCGCCCAGTGGATCCTATCGACAAATCAGAGACTACCACGTGGCAGGAAGTCAGGGCAAAAGTCAGGCAAAAAATTAAAATTAAATATATAGTTTCAACTATATAGGAAATTCGAAAAATTTAAATGATGGCCTGCTAGAAATGATTAATTCATCTAGAGGTCTATTTTTTTTTTTTTGTTTTTGTGATAGGTAATAGGCCAAAGCCAACAAGGTGTACATACCCTACCCCCTTGTGGGAGTTGGACTTGTGACCTCTCATTCAAGAGCACAAGTTCTCCACCACTAGGCCAACTCAGGTTGTACACCCAGAGGTCTATTTTTACTCAAGATGGCAAGTATTATATATTGCCGGAAAGCTCTCAGGATAAGGAATCCAATCAGATAGTTAGTTTTAACAAATTTTGGATTTTTTGGGAGAAATTTCCATGGGAAGGAAGGAGATATTTTTGCAGTTAAGGGAAAAGAAGACACTTGGCAAAATCTGATGAATTCTTATGTTTTTCCCTCTCCTTATTCCAATTTTCTTCTCATTGTAAGGGTTCTAGAAATTTGGAGGATGGCTCCATATTTTCATGGTTTCCAATTCTGAGTTTCCTTCAAGATTATACAGGGCAGGGCTTTTCTTTCAGTAATGGAGTTCAATTCTTTGCTATAGGTGTTCTTAGTTGCAGGTTCTTGTGTATGTAAGGCATGCACAAATTCACATAGAATTTGTCTCTGAAATGTAATCTCATTTTATTCAAATCTGATTCTTAAGGAGGATCAAGTTGGTCATGAGCAGTTGTGTCTGTGAGTGTAATGTTGGTTTGTAGGTAATATTCAAGGAAGATTTTAAACTCTGTGAGCAAACATTAATAAAATAGGGTTTATGTTTCTGGATCTGATATTTTTTGTGGATGAGCTGAGTAATGCATTTATGCAAGGCATTAAATGTAAGAATACTTAAGAATTAAGATGGATCTGTAGTATAAGTTTTCATCTATAGTTTGATTTGTGACTCTGTTGCCCTTGGATAAGGCACTAATCCTACAATTAGGGGGATTCTCAAACCAATCAAAATCCAATTAGAATATCTTTATTTTATGTTATGTTTTAAAATGTTTCATCTATCTCATGCTCAAGCATAGCTGAGTTTTATGTGTAGATCTAGCCCATCTGCAATAACCCACTTGTTATTGAGCCCTGGTGAGATCTATCTACTTCTATTGATGTTGTCATAGGTGTGTAATAGATTGAATTTTAAGCATCAAAGGTATACCCGCCTAGGTTTTGCAGAGCCTGAAGAGTAGAAGGATTCATATCCTTGTCATGTTGTCCAAGCCCTGAGGTTCTTCATAGATTGAATTGGCTACTTCATAGATCAATTGCAGGTGTACTTGGGTTAATCACTTTTGGTGAACAATAGCCTATCTATCAAACTACCAAGGTCTACCCAGCAAAAGATGAGAAATATCCATAGGCATAATATCACACAAAACTTCATCATGATAATTCCCAATTTTCAATTTCACCAAACGCTGTTCACTTACTAACAACTTATGTTCATCCTGAATCCGTGCTATTTGATAAGGCTTATGATGTTTCAATCTCTCCAATTTCAACTTATTCAACATCTCTTTTGAAACAAGAATATCTGAACTACCATTATCAATAACAAATTTACAACACTTACTAGATACCTTACATCTAGTTTTGAACAAATTCTTCCTTTACAAGGGCTCTTCATCTCCTCTGGTATGACACAAAGCTCTCCTCATCATCAATAGTTCTCCATCTTCTAGTTTATTGTCTGATCCGGTGGGGTTTTCTTCCATCACTATTGCTCTTTTGGTAGCCTTTGTCTTCTTACACAAATGCACGGTGTCCTTCTCCTCCACACTAAAAGAAAGTTCCTCTAAATGTCCTCTTATCTTGTCTTCTAAAGTTCTCATTCTAGTAACCATTTGATTCTATTCTCTGGTAGAAATTTCTATCATCCTTCCAGTATGAATTACCTTCTTTGTTCACTTCCTTGTCCTTGTTCTGATCTATACTAGTTCCTCTTCCTCTAGTATATCCTCTTCTTTCGATAAACCTTCCACCTCTATCTCTCTATCTCTGCTTAGGTCTTTTTTCAATTTCTCTTCAACCTTTAATGCATACTAGTAAGCCTCTTCAAAACTCTCCAATTTGATCATACTGAGTTCATCTTGTATAGACATCAACAATCCAATCAAATATCTTGCAATTTGTTTAAATTCATCATCAACATGTCTAAATCTGATGTTCAACTTGTAAAATGCTTCAGTGTACTCCTTCACACTAGATTCCTTCTGTCTCAGATTTTGCAACTTCCAAAACAAATTTAATTGATAGTTTGCTGGCACAAACTTCAATTTTAACTTAGCAAGCATTTGATCCCATGTCTTAATCTTTTCTTTACCTCTTCTTTGTCTATCAACTTGCAAATGTTCCCACCAAAGAGATGCATGACCTTTCAACTGGGTACAAGCATATTTCACCTTCCTCTCTTTTGCAGTGTTTTCAAAATCAAAATACTTCTCCATCTCTGATATCCAATCCATCAATTCATCTAAATCTAACTTCCCATCATATTTCGGTGGGGTAAAATGAGGTTTAATCTTCACCCTACTCAAAACCCTTAAAAACCTTTCTTCATCCGGATCAACTGCAAGTAGGGTTACTTGTTTTGTCAGGGCTTCTTGTCCTTCATCTTCACTTACATCTTCAATATGTTGGCCTCTTCTCTGGGTTGTCTCCAGAACTTCTAACCAGGCTGTTATTCCTTGCAACATCTCCATCACAACAGGGTCTGCATTCCCATGTACTCCACCATTCCTAGTTCCTCTTCATGCCATCGATTCACGCTAGTCCTCTGCAATTGCAGGATGGATCTGCAATATGCCACCCTACAACAAAAGAACTCAGGACATGGAACCTTCGGATTGAACCTTTTCTCTAATACCACTTGAAGTAGTCACCGGTGAGGAGGGACCTCAAAGAGATCAATCCAAACCGATCAACATGAGTAAACACAACTGAAACATACAAGTACAATGGAGGCAATGCATAACATATATTTTTATTGCATGAAATTTGATTACATCCAACTGGTAACAACCGAGTTACAACATACTGGCATGCAGGCCTGGTAGAATATGTCACAACCTGGACCTTGAATCAAAAGATCTATCTTCTAGGCATAGTCTATCTATCTAATACTCTGATTTATTCAAATTGATTACATTCTAAAGAATGATTACAAATATATATATATTGATCCAAAGGATCCAGTTGGCCCAAAAGGGATCAAAACCCGAAGAACAATACCTAACATGCAAAATAAACAAGGTTGGCCTCAGCCAAGAGATTCCTTCAAAAAATCCAAAGGATGAAACGTAGATCTCGGGAAAAGGTCGGGCACACACCAAGGTGTTAGGATAACTGGTGAACAACTAAGAGGGGGGGGTGAATTAGTTCTTACCAGATTATTACTTTTAATCCACAATATAACCTTAAACAAATCAAGTACCGGTAAAGTATAGACAGATGCCAGTAGGAAGAGATACCGGTAAACAATACAACTTAACAATAAACCAGATAATCAATGCAAAAAAACCATACCACATAACACCATGATTTTTACGTGGAAAACTTGGAAAGGGAAAAACCACAGTGGGAAGCCTACCCATAGTTAGATGATACTTCTGTAGAAAGTATTTGTTACAAGAGGGGCCTGCACTTGTAGGAAGGCACACTTCCTAGCCTGTATTACTCATTACAAAAGAGTTTCGCTGACTATAGAGAGGCTACAACCATCTCAAGATAAATGGATAACAATCCAATAGAGTGAACTACTAGAAATAGCATCTACCATGCCTGATTACAGTCCCAGTTAAGCTCATTGCTAGAGGACTATATCCTCTTCTGAATCCAATTCGATCACCAATGATCAACCAACTCCTCTACCTAAATGATATTACAATATTCACACATTAAATTCCTTGACCATGACCTTTCCAATAACCATGATTCTCTACAAAGATTTTCTACCTCTTATTTATATAAACCCTAAGGCCTAAACCAATTAGGTCAGCCACCTAAAGATATTACAATAATATCATTACATAATCCCATTTACAATGATATTCCATGTCTTCTTAAGACCAAAACAATAATAACAAATCCATAAAACATCTCGAATCATCCAGGTAATGTGTAGAGTACACGCTGGCATGATACCGAACCTATTCTGGGTCCACCATGCTAAAACAAAGCCTTCAAGAATTTGAAGCACGATCAAAGAACATCTTCAACATCCCAAAGTCCATGAGGAAGCTGCACCAACACCAATTATGCATCCTGTCATAATTCCTCAATGAAAGCTCAGCTGGTAAATCCTTAAACCAGTATCGGTAAGGGTTTACCAGAGTGTATGATAACATCCAATTACCAAGCAAATACCAACTGACCAAAACATTCTCATGGAGCATATAACTCATGAAATCGAATATACTTCATTGATCCAAACATGCCAGAAGTGTCAATAGATAATCTCTTCTGCCGGTAACACTAGATCTTCTATCGGTAACCAAAACTTGTTTGCTAGTAACCATTCATATCAGCTAGTGTTGACATCAATGACAAAACATCAATGCAACACTTAATAAATTCATCCATAATGCCAACAATCTCCCCCTTTGGCATTGATGGAAACACTAGATGTGAAAAACATCTAAGTACCAAGAGATGCCAAACAAGTCTCCCCCTGTGGAAGACAACTAACAATCAGTAGCTCTCCCCCAGTGAAAGATATCTCTATAAGGTTCAAAATATTTTTTTTCACATTACTATCACTCCCCCTTTGATATCAGTGCCAAAAACCTGACAAAAATATCAAAGCAATGATATAAACCTCTGAATATCAAAGTTGACTACTCCCCCTGAGTAGTAGCACCACTCATTAGTGTCAGAATGAATAATATTTCTGATAATACATGTTGGACTGATGACAAACTTCATCAATCAAGTCTCTACCAGAGGGGCATAAACCCCTAACCTATCTCTTAAATATTCAAATGATTCCTAAGATAGCAGTTTAGTGAATATGTCTGCAATCTGTTCTTTAGTGTTCACATAAACCAATTTTTGACTTCCTTTGCTTCTACCTTGTCCATCCAAAATTTATACTTTATTGAAATATGCTTAGTCTTAGAGTGAAATACCAGATTCTTAGACATGTCAATAGCTGCAAAGTTATCATAGTAGATAACTACTGGTTCACTACAATTTACTCTGATATCCTTCAACATTTGCTTCATCCACAAAACTTGAGTGCAATTAGTTGGTGCTGCAACATACTCAGCTTCTGCAGTAGATAAAGAAATACATGACTTTTTTTTGCTTATCCATGAAACCAATTTCTTTCCAAGAAAGAAAGCTCCACCAGAAGTTCTCTTCCTATCATCAATATCACCTGCCTAATCTGAGTCAGTATATGCACATAAAGTGAAATCATCATTTCTGGAATAACATAAACCATATTCTGTTGTTCGTTGCAAATACTAGAATATTCTTTTTACTGCACATTAATGATTTTATTTAGGACTACTTTAATATCTTGAAACAATATGTATTGCATTCATAATCTTAGGTCTAGTCTGAGTTAGATATAATAGACCACCAACCATAGATTTATACCTTGTCGGATTTACCTATGTAGAAGTATCTTTGATAGATAATTTCTCATTTATATCCATAGGAGTACTTACCGGTTTAGAATTCTCTATACCAAACTTTTTCAACAATTCCCTCAGATACTTAGTTTGAGAGATAAAAATCCCTTTGTTAGTTCAAGTAATTTGCAAACCTAAGAAAATTTTTATCTCACCAATCATGGACATTTCAGATTCATTTTTCATGTTCTTAGCAAATTCCATGCACAGTTTATCTTCTCCTCAAAAAATTATATCATCAATAAAAAATTTAATAATCAGAATAACATTATTAGTGATCTTATAATATAGACTACTATCAGCACTGCCTTTAGTAAAACCAAGATTCAAAAGATGTTTATCCAACCTTGCATACCAAGCTCTAGGAGCCTGTTTCAAACCATATAGAGCTTTCTTCAATTTGCAAACCATGTCTTTGTCATCTGTCAGTGAAAATCCATCAGGTTTCTCAATGTAAACTTCTTCCTTAAGCTCACCATTCAAAAATGCACATTTGACATCCATTTGATAAACCTTATAGTTCTTATAAGCTGCATAGGCAAGAAATAGTCTAACAACTTCAATTCTAGCTACAGGTGCAAATTTCTCACCATAATCAATTCCGTCCATTTGAGAATATCCTTTACAAACCAATCTAGCCTTGTTCTTATAACTTGACCATCCTCATTCAGTTTATTTATAAAAACCCATTTAGTTCTAATAGCATTCTTATTTTTAGGCCGAGAAACTAAAAACCAAATTACATTCTTCTCTATCTGATCTAATTCATCTTCCATAGCCTTTAACCAATGTTTATCCTTACAAGCTTCAATAATAGTTGTTGGTTCAACCTGAGAAATAAGACATACCTCTTCATTTGCCATTTTTCTTCTTGTCATAACACCCTTGTTTCTATCTCCAATATTTTGATCTTCAAAATGATTTAATCTTACATACCTTGGTGTCTTTTTAACTTTAGGTTCACTGTTCTGATTATCAGTCACAGTTGAATTTTCTGATTGTGTCGGTGTAACTATCTCAACTTCTTGTACTAATTGAGGCATTGTCAGTTCAGTTATGATCATTTCCACTACCGGTTCCCTGTCATATGATATAGAATGATTTTTATATTGTTCATCCACTTTCACATTAACACTTTCCACAATTTTATGCAATCTTTTGTTATAACATCTATATGCTTTGCTCTAAACTGAATAACCAATAAATATCCCTTCATCACATCTAGGATCAAACTTTCCAATTGAATCATCTCTTTTGATATAGCATTTACTTCCAAATTTTTTGAAATACTTAATAGTAGGTGTATGTCCAAACCATAGTTCATAAGGGGTCTTACCGATTTCACCTTTGATGTGAACTTTATTGAATGTGTAGACTTCCATACTCACTACTTCTCTCCAGTATATATGAGGCAATTTGGCTTCCATCATCATAGATCTAGTTGCATCCAAAATGGTTCTGTTCTTTCTTTCAACTACTCCATTTTGTTGAGGATTCCTAGGTGCAGATAGTTGTCTTCTAATTCCATTTGTCTCACAATAATTGTTAAATTCATTAGAAGTGAATCTACTGCCATGATATGATCCTAGACATTTAATTTTCAATCCAGTTTCTGTTTCAACCTTTGCTTTAAAGATCTTGAATTTCTCAAAAGCTTCAGGCTTCTCCCTCAGAAAAGTCACCCACATCATTCTAGAATAGTCATCAATAATCAACATGAAATACCTATCACCTTGAAAGCTTCTAGTCCTTCCTGGACCACATAAGTCAGTGTGAATCAAATCAAGTACATCATTATATTTATCATGTATGCTCTTAAAAGAACTTTTGAATTGCTTACCCAATTGACATTCCTTACATACCAGATTATGAGCCTTCATAATCTTAGGTATATCTCTAACTGCCTTAGTTGAACCGATCTTAACAATGCAATCAAAATTAACATGACACAACCTCTTATGTCATATCCAACTCTCATCAATATGAGCAATAAAAAACATGTCTTATTACCAGTGTTCAACTAAAAAATATTACTTTCTATCTGAATACCGGTTGCAATCTCCAAACCAGTCTTGTTAATGATTTTTCATTTTCTCTTTAAACTGAATTGAATACCCTTATCAACTAATTGACCAACACTCAAAATCTTAAGCCTTAAACCTTCTACATAATAGACATTATCAGTATTATGCTTGCCATCCAAAGAAATAATACCTCTACCTTTGATCATACATGCCTTGTCATCTCCAAATCTGACTTGACCACCATTGTATTCTTGCAGGGACAAAAATTTCCCTTTATCTCCAGTCATATGGTGTGAGCATCCACTATCAATTTCCCATTCATCCTTATCTTCAACTTTTTCTACCAGGGCGTTCTCTTCATTTTTGATAGCCGGTTCTGGTTCATCTTCCTTCTGATGAATACTAAGAGGCGGGGGGGTGAATTAGTATGCCTAAAAACATAACCAAACTCTTGAACAATTTTTTAGTAGAATGGTGTAGTAGTTTAAATACCAAACTGGTTAAAACATAAACAAGCCAAATAGAAAATAGAGCATTCACCCACAAAAGCACAATCACCATAACACAAGATATTTTGACGTGGAAACCCAAATGGGAAAAATCATGGCGAGTAAAACTCACAAGTCAACTATCTATAGAATAGTAACCCAACCGGTTAAGGTCAGACTGGTTAAGGCCTTACAATGCTCTTCACCAGAATATATCATGTTAGGAATCTAGATCTCTGTTAGGAGATAAGTCTTGTTAAAGACTACTCTATTAAAGGATTTCAGATCCACAACTATGAACCACCTTGTTAGAGGATTTACAATAGGCTTGCCTGGGTCTACCCAGTTAAGGGTTTCAGACTTGTCAAAGAGATTAGTAATCAACAAGTGAATGATCTAGAGGGTAGCACAAAATGATTGATTAGATCCTTGATAGTTCTCGAATAATGCATTACAACATTACTTCAGTCTTCTATCCTTTGCACTCACAAGCTCTTTAGTGAGATACCTATTTCGCACATATCAACTACCACAAAACCCTAGACATGATGTCCTCATATAGGAATCTGATTTCATGTCGGTCCAATAAGATTAGACTACAATTTCCTAGGTATAGTGCATCTATACATATTTGGTAACATGACACGAAAACATCGCTAAAGTGTTGGCGGATGATAACTCATCACACTTTACAATTATACTGGTTTAACACAGTATATTGATTACCGGTTAACGAATAAAGACTAGAAAACTGGAACATAATGTTCTGATCAAGAAGATTAACTACTGCTAGGGGTCCTTGTTCCGCTTGAGGTCTTCATACGACTTCAATGTCTTCATACCGCTATGACTGGTAAGCTTCTTCTTCAAAATACCAATAGTCTTCTACAAATAAAGACTACATACAATGGCATATAATACCGGTGTGAACAACACAACACATATTACCAGTGGAGAATAACTCATAAATAAAATAAGTGTGTGTCCATCAATGACAATCACAACTTTAACATTATCAAAATACCAACAATCTCCCCCTTTGACATTGATAGCAACACTTGGGAAAATTTTGACATCTAAGTGCTTACAAAATGAAAACAGATGCCATAATCAAAATTACTTCCCCTAAGCATATACACTACTCCCTTTGCAAAAATTACAAGTATATGCATGAAATTTTTAATACTACTCCCCCTTTGCCAACAATGACAAAGTAATGCAAACACTCCCTTTTGCACTAAAATTTACCAAAGTTATATTGCATAAAATAAAAACAGAGTATATGTTCATGACAATAAAGAGTAAAACTTCTCAAAAAGAGGTTTAAAGTTTTTCAGAAAATTCTTCATGTCTGAAGACCATGAATCAATGAGTGAGGCAGTAGTTTCACTCTCGGACTTCATTTGGAAGGCTAATTCTTCCATTGCATTGATAGTTCTCATCTCTTGAGTTATAGTAATAGCCTCCAAGTTCAAGAAGCACTTCTGAAGAACCTACAATTTAGGTAATAGAAGCAACTAGAGCTCCTGTAGATCTCTAATTCAATCTTTGCAATCTGATGCTGGTGAGTGTGAATAGTATGTCTATACACTGTGAATGAATCATATGGCAATTTGAAGTTTCCAATATACTTTTGTAACTCCGATTGGATTTGACTCTTCTTTTTCAGAGCATCATCACAAAATAGGCGAGGTTGACATATTTTGCTCAAGAGTAGGTTACCTTCACCAATAGCTAAACTTATATCATCCTTCTGCTTAAGTATTTTTGCTCTATCTACATCCATTTGCTTTAGTAATGAAAGTTTCAGATCTTTTTCATGCTTCTTCTCTGCAGAAACCTAGGGAACATCATCTAAAGATTGCACTTGATCATCTACTACTGTGCAAAGAAGTTTTAACTTGACCAGCAAGGAATCGGTACTAGGAAGGTTAGTACCGGGGATTAGATTGGAAAGAGTGTCGATAGAAAATTGAATGACATCTTGTTCTTTCTTTTTCCTCAATTCTTCCAATCTGATTTGAGCTAGTTGAATTCCCTCAGTAGCTCACTTTCATCAATCGATTGAGTAAGACAGGCAAGAGTTAAATTGGTGGGACTAGTGGGATCAACTTGCTTGGCTTGGTCTCCAGTTGCCTTAGGAGTCTGTCCTCCTTCCTTTGCCTTGATCTCCTCTTGACTTTTCTTCTCCTCTTCTTCTTTTTCTTGGGCTACCTTGGCGGCCTTCTCTTTCTCCTCTTCCACTCTCTCCTTCTCTTCTTCTTTCTTCTGCTCTTCTTACCTTTTTTTCTCTTCTTCCTTTTTATTCTCTTCTTCCTCCTTCTTATTCTCTTCTTCCTTCTTCTTCTTCTTCTCTTCTTTCTTCTTCTCATCTTTCTTCTACTTCTCCTCTTCCTTCTTCATCAAATTTCTCCTTCTCTGGAGTGGTGTCGTCAACATCTAGTGCATCAACATCAATGGGGTCATTTTGATCTGCTATTCTTTCACCCAGACTGTCGAAGATTTCATCTAGTTTGGCTATGGATAGGTCAGGCTCTTGCTCAACCAATTGATTAGCTTCGGATACTTTTTGCATTTTGACAATTGCTTTAATCGATAGATGGGTGTCTTTTTCTACTTTAGAGGTTTTGCCACCGAGTAGCTGAAGTCTTCTTTTTCGCATGAAAAAGATGCCTTTGTACCGATTAAGAATCTCAAACGATTATGAATTAGAGGCATTAGGAAAATATTGGGCAAAAATTTCTTCCCTAATTTCTTGCTCATTTTCAATGACAATGCGCCATTTATTATCCAAATAATTATATAAAGAATTAGGAACAACAGATTTAATGTCAAGCGGAGATCGATCATTATCACATAAATATTTAATGACCTCTAGCTCTACTTCTTCCTTTTCACTATCGCTAAGATCATCGAAATAATCTTTTAGATCATCAAGTACTTTCCTTTTAACATTCTTCATAATTATTTTAAAATGTGTCATAGGCTAGTAAGAAGCAACATGTATATTTACTAGTACAGAGGTTGCTAGTACATTATTGGTTGACTTCATCTTCTTGCTTGATTGCCTTGTCTTCTTCATTACTACCTTCGCTTCAGTATCTTTTGAATCCAATGAGTTATTCCTAGTTTTTCTCTTCCTTTCAAATACCTTTGGTGGAATAGCCTCCGATTTCTTTTTGGCTGGTGACCTCTTGGTCACTCTTGGACTGACAGTAGATGTAATCGGTGTTGATGTTGATGGCACTGCTTTACTCTTTTTTCTGCTTTGGTACTTCAATAGATTTGATCCTCTTGGAGCAAGTACCGATCCTCTTCTTCTTTGGATACAATGGTGAAGCAAGTAGGGTAGAGGCATACCCTGTGAGTATATCATTTACCACTTCATATCCCATATGCTCAACTTCATCTTCTCTGGGCTCAACCGCTTGCATTATGCAATGATCTATTTTTATTGTGAAATAGACATCATCTTCATATTTTTTAACTAGATCACCTAATATTCTCATTCTCAGGTTCATCTTTAGTCTGAACTCATCAAAATACCTATTTAGAGTCTCCGGATACGAAGATCCCACTAATTGTAGACTTTCCTTTATTTATCTGGAAATCGGTAGGTCACTCGACCATTGAATATCACCAGCTCCTGGAAAATATCCTTGAAAATAGAAAAAAAAACTAACAAGTAGTTGATCGAACTTAAACCTTAGAGTTTTGTCCACTTTGATGGACTTCAGGTTCTCCATGAGTTGTTTTTGCATGCAGGTACATAAGTCACATTCTACATTCTCCTTGATCATCCTATAAGCAGCATGCACCACAGCTGTAGGAACATAATTCATTCTGCTAGCATATAATACTCTATACCCAATTACCATGCACACATATTCACTAAGTCATCTTTTATGGTGTTTACGGTCATTGCCCGCTGGTCGCTCACAGAACTGGTGAACTCTGTCACTTTGGTTTTGGTGATCTTGCGAAGAATGGGGACTTCCCCAACATTGCAGAAACTAGTCATGACATGAATTGCCTCTGGTGTAATATCATGGGTTCACTCAAGGTACATCTTGTCACCATGAACCCTACTTAGAATAATCCTAATGCATTCTTCTATAAATTCCTTGAGAAAATATATTGCATTGTGAAGTTTCTTCTTCTCGATTACGCTATACTCAAGTTTAATCTTCTTATCATCTCCATAGGACAGACTCAGCTATGAGTGAATCACTAGAGACCCTAGGTCTTTGAGTTTGCAATCAATATATCCTGAAACATCCCCTTCGACAATGACTTCGGTGGGAATTTGAGATAGGGCATTGTATTTCACCTTCTTCCTAAGAAACTCAAATGATTCCTTAGGTTTGGTAGAACTAGAAGGGATTTTAGATGTAGAAGCCATATCTAGATAATTCCAAATGATAAGAGTGATTTGAAGAAAAATACCTTATTATTCCAAACTAGGGTTCACCGATTTCGAACTAGGGTACACCGATGTTGAACGCAACACACTTCTCCAAAAGAGTGTTTTACCACTTTGACCTCCACTCTGAATGACTATAAAATCTTGTGCAAGATATCTTCCTAAATTCTTTCGAATGCAAGATGAATCACTCTTGTTGCTCTACTCAAGCTGAAAAATTCTTCTTTGAAAATAGGTAAGTAAAAATGACAATGAAAGTCACTTTTAAATAAGCTCCTACCTACCATAATAAATGCATCACCGTTAGAGCACAAACCCTAACTTTTCATTTTACCACTTTGTTTCTTCTGTCAGTTGATAGGTAACCAATACCAATAAGGGCACTTTATTGATATACTTAAGGGGTTTGAGACATTGTTACTGATATGTTCCCCCTAAGCTTTTCAAAGCTCAGTTTGCTGGTTCAGGGGTCTCCACACTAGGTGCAGAAACTGGTACATCTTGTGGCTTCTCTTCAGATTTCTTTTTCCAAGTTTTATCCATTTTTGCTTGAACAGTTTCAACATCGATCTTCCCTTTTGGGTCGACCGATATGTCTCCCGATGGATTCTTTCTTAGTTTGCATGCTCTAGCAATATGTCCCAGTTTGTTACAATGATAGCATACCATACCAAGTGTTCTTCATGGTTTGATGTTCACATTTCCATTCTTCCTTCTACATGTTGCAGTAGTGTGACCGCTATAATGACAAATCAAACAGGTTGCTCTCCAACTATTTTCCACTCCATAACCATTTGACCAGTGGTCATAGGTTCTGTATCGGTTTGGGTTGTGGTTCATAGGAGGTTCCGGGACAACTCCTTTAGATCTTGGTGCATAACTTCCAGAGTTGTTCATAACTGACCTACACTCAAAATCTCTATGCCCAAACTCGTTGCATGCATAATAGTGACCATTAAATCAACAAGTTCTAGCCATATTGTTTTGTATGTAAGAAAAATTATTGTAAGCCTTGCTCCTACATACATTGGCAGTATGTTCTTCCTTATGATAGTTGAAGCATATAGGTTTAAACTTTGGCTTACATTTTCTCTTGTTGTTGTTCTTAGGTATTGGTTTCTCTTTTGGTGCATTACTCTTGGCTCCAGAGGTTTCACCTTCCTCATATGCAGAGAAACCAAGTCTAGTGGTATCCTTTCATGGATTCATTGATTCTAGCTTTTGTTCCAGTTTAGCAGCACTCTGCTTGAACTTTGCAAGTATCTCCTTTGATTTAGCAAGTTCCTTGGAAAGAGCATCATTGGTTTTCATCAAGGTTTCATTTTGAGAGATAGTGGCATTGAGGTCTTCTTGTATTTCTTCTTTCTCTTCATTACCCTCTTGCAGATGAGCGGTGATGGTACCAATCTCTTGTTCCAACTTAGAGATCTCATGGTCCTTGTCTTTCACTAAATCTTCAGCTTTTCTTTTGTTTTCTAGCTCCTGACTCATCCTGATAGTTAGTCCTTTCAACTCCCTCCTTAGGTTAGTTTTGGATTCATTTAGTTTCTCCACTTCTCCGACTAGGGCCTCCATGTCTGCTTCATTGAAAGAGATGTTTTCAGTAAATTCCATCAATTGCTCAACAAGTTCTCTTCTCTTGGCTAAAGAGGTTTTATACTTGATTTTGAGTTCATCATAGGCTCTCTTAGACTCAGTTAGATGGTGAGTGAGTTCCCTCATGCTACATTCCCCCATATCTCCTTCCAAGTGGTTAGACTTATAGAAAGGTTGTCTCTAATACCAATTGATGAATACTAAGAGGGGAGGGGGTGAATTAGTATGCCTAAAAACTTAACCGAACTCTTAAAAAAAATTTCAGCAGACCGGTGTAGTAGTTTAAACACCAAATTGGTTAAAACATAAACAAGCCAAATAGAAAATAGAGAATTCACCCACAAAAGCACAATCACCATAATGCAAGATATTTTGATGTGGAAACCCAAATGGGAAAAACCACGGTGAGTAAAACTCACAAGTCATCTATCTACAGAATAGTAACCAGACCAGTTAAGGTCAGACTGATTAAGGCCTTACAATGTTCTACACCAGAACAGATCCTGTTAGGAATCTAGATCTCTGTTAGGAGATAAGTTCTATTAAAGACTACCCTATTAAAGGATTTTAGATCCACAACTGTGAACCACCTTGTTAGAGGATTTACAATAGGCTTGGCTGGGCCTACCCGGTTAAGGGTTTCAGACTTGTCGAAGAGATTAGTAATCAACAAGTTAATGATCTAGAAGGTAGCACAAAATTCTTGATTAGATCCTTGATAGTTCTCCATTAATGCATTACAACATTACTTCAGTATTCTATCCTTTGCACTCACAAGCTCTGTAGTGAGATACCTATTTTGCACAGACCTAATCTACTCTACAATACTTACACATATCAACTGCCACAAAACCCTAGACATTATGTCCTCATATAGGAATCTGATTTCATGTCGGTCCAATAAGATTAGACTACAGTTTCCTAGGTACAGTGCATCTAGACAATCTGGTAACACGACACAGAAACACCGCTAAAGTGTCGGTGGATGATAACTCAACACACTTTAGAATTATACTAGTTTAGTACAGTATACCAATTACCAATTAACAAATAAAGACTGGAAAACTGGAACATAATATTTTGATCAAGAAGATTAACTACCGCTAGGGGTCCTCATTTTGCTTGAGGTCTTCATACCACTTTGATGTCTGCATACCACTATGACCGGTAAGCTTCTTCTTTAAAACACCAATAGTCTTCTACAAATAAAGACTATACATACAATGACATATAATACCAATGTGAACAACACAACGCATATTACCGGTGGAGAATAACTCATACATAAAATAAGTGTGTCCATCAATGACAATCACAACTTAAACATTATCAAAATACCAGCACCTTCAAAGCATTAAACATCCATTCTTTTCCATTTCTAGATCCACTAGTAGAGTCTTCTGCCGGTTCATCTCCAAAGTCATTAGTTACTTCTTCCCCATCTGCTATGTAGCATTGTTTACTTTTCTTGAATCTATATCTATTCGGGTTAGGCTTAAAATATTTCTTAACTCTTTCCTCAAACCTTGCATTCCTTTTAGGACATCTAGATGAAAAATGACCAATCTTATTACATGCAAAACATTTAAAAGGTGTTTTCCCTTCATACTTACTTCCATTGGACCTTTAGGTATTCTTCTAGCAAATAAGGCTTCAAGTTGCTCAAGCTCTTCATCTTCTTTCCTCATGTCTTCTAGTTCTTTTGCATATAGGGATCTCTAATCATTCTTGCTAGTAGATGTTGATGATGATGCATGACAAGCAGGTTCAAACTTTACAACTCCAGAAGATCCAAAATTTTCAAGCTCAAAAGAAGATAATTTCCCAATTAGAATATCTCTGATGACTAAAGTGTTTTCCATTGTTCTTAACTCATTAATTGCAGTTGCCTTAATCTTGTAAGCCGGTGGAGGGGCTCTCAAGACTTTGCAAACTATTTCATCTTCACTTAGAAATCCTCCACAACATTGAATTCCCATAACAATCTCATTTACTCTTTCCATAAACACAACAATTCTTTCATTATCTTTCATCTTCAAGTTTTCATATCTTACCCGGTAACCATCAAGTTTAGCAATTTTGACAGTAGGGTCACATTCATTCAGATTTTTCAATTTGTCCCATATAACCTTATCCGATGATTTGTCAGTCAATCCCATAATCTGTTGATCAGTATGTGCACACAAGAGGGCTTCTTTAGCTCTGCAATCATTTTAAATATTCTTATCCAGGTCTATAGGAGTAGGATTTCTAGATGTTGGATCATAAGGTGTGTATCCTTTCTTAGTGATCTCCCAAATATCCTTGCCAAGAAATCTAAGATGAGTCTCCATTCAAATTTTCCATATCCCATAATTTGTTCCATCAAGCTTAGGGATTTCTCTTCTGAAAATAGCTACCGGTGGATTAGAAGTGTTAGTTGCCATAGGATCTACCTCAAGCGGTTAAGCTTCTGCAAAAGAGGACCAAAGCTCTGATACCAATTATTAGGATAACTAGTGAACAAATGAGAGGGGGAGGGGTGAATCATTTGTTAACAAATTATAACTTTCAATCCATAATACAACCTTAAACAAATCAAGTGCCGGTAAAGTATAGACATATGCCTGATTACAGTCCTGATTAAGCTCAATGCCAGATGACTAAATCCTCTTCTGAATCCAATTCGATCACCAATGATCGACCAACGCCTCTGCCTAAATGATATTACAATATTCACACATTACATTCCTTTACCATGACCTTTCCAATAACCGTGATTCTCTACAAAGAGTTTCTACCTCTTATTTATACAAACCCTAACACCTAAACCAATTAGGTTGGCCACCTAAAGATATTACAATAATATCATTACATAATTCCATTTACAATGATATGCCATGTTGTCTTAAGACCAAAACAATAATAACAAATCCATAAAACATCTTGAATCATCTAGGTAATGTGTAAAGTACACGCTAGCATGATACTGGTCCATAACCTATATAGGTACCGGACCTATTCTGAGTCCACCACACCAAAGAAAAGTCTTCAAGCATTTGAATCATGATCAAAGAACATCTTCAACATCTTGAAGTCCATGAGGAAGCTGCACCAACACCAATTATGCATCCTATCACAATTCCTCAATGAAAGCTCTATCGGTAAAGCCTTAAACTAGTACAGAGTGTATGATAACATCCAATTACCAAGCCAATACCAACTGACCAAAAATTTCTCATGGAGCATATAACTCATGAAATCCAATATAATTCACTGATCCAAACATGTCGGAAGTGTCAACATATAATCTCTTCTGCCGGTAACACTAGATCTTCTACCGGTAACCAAAAATTGTCTGCCGGTAACCATCCACATCAGCTAGTGTGAACATCAATGAAAAAAAATCAATGCAACACATAATCAATTCATCCATAATGCCAACACAAGGAACATCAAAATCAACTCCCAAGGCTCCACAAGCTTCGGAATGGGTTCTGGTAGATCACCAGAATAGGTCTCAGGAAACCGGTAACAAAGGAACAACTGATAACAAGAAACTCTCATGGAAACTAGTAGTGATATTTTGCCAGAAAGTGATCCAAATGAGATGCAGTCTAAAAGAAAGAAAGATGATCAAGTCTTCAAGTATAATCCAACTCCATAGGATCCGGTGAGCCAAAACTAAGACACACAAAAAGGAAAACTGAAACTGCGAACAAGAACAAAATAGAAAGGAAAATGTTTTTGGTCGATGCAAGATTACTGTGAACTGGGGATGATCCTGCATCAGCTCCAATCTAGCATCATAGTCAATGTTCAACCCACCAATAAGAATAATATCTCTAGTTGAAGTCTCAACCCAAATTTTGGATATTCACTTGGTAAAGTCACTATTTCTATAGCTATTGTTCATTTGATTGTCAACCCAGGGATGTAATACTTGAAATGGGTCTGCACTATATATGCACAAAGTTCCTACAATAGCTACTCTACATTACTGCAACAACTAACATTATGCAGAAAAGTTAAGAAAGAATTGAAACTATTGAAAGGTTATAGGAAAACTTCTGCATTAACATAAATTCATTCAAGCGATACTGGCTAAGTTCAATGCCAATAAACACAAATTACTCTATTTTGGTTTGGCTATAGGAACACTCAGTGGATCTGTTTCTAGTGGCTACAGGAAGAGTCAATGCAAGAATGTCTACTGCAGCTAAACAAGAAAACTAACCTTAACAAATGCACAAGAACACTCACCAAGTGGCCCTCCTTGAATGAGTGATTCCAGGCTTCCCAAAAACAACTCTAAGTGCTCAGAATAACATATTTTTATTCATCATTCTTTGGAAGTCATTACATGATTTAACATAAAAAGAAACTCAAAAATACATGTAACTTTATTTTCAAAATCCTCTACTCTTCTTTCTCTCTTTTTCTATCTAGCCTCTGAGAAGAGATGAAGAGATTATTTTAAAAGAAAACATCTACTTTAAACAACATAGATCATGCTGAAGAGAAGAGGAGGATAACTAATCGAGAAAGGAGATAGCTGGAGTTAAGCTACAGAAAATGCGGATCTAGACCGAACCATAGTCATAACATACTGTGGTGGTATTTACAACACCAATGTCCACTTGAGTTAGACATCAGTAGTATCGTGTGATTTCTTCTCCTATGTCGTTCCTTACGCTCTTCAGGATCTCTGTTGTTCAATCTTTCAGTCATCTTCTTGAATATCTCTTCATGCAATTGGCGTTATAGGTGAGCTTCCACCGCAACATCATTTATTCCCCGCACTTGAAAAGAAATAAGATACAAGAACATACATACATATTTTATTTAATCAAGACATCGATTAATTTCACACATGATATTTCCCTAAACAATCCACATGGCAATGGGAATGAATGACATGGCTGCAGGAACAAACTAGCAAAGACAAAACATGATTTAATAGGTTCAGGCTAACATCTGAAATACATATAGTAAACTTCTGATACATCATTACTATTATGTAAATCAAAATATGACAAAAGCTTAAGATTTCTAAGGATAAAAATATGCCAATGTCTCACCTCATGATCATGCCCCCCAACTTTAAGGTCTTGTTGATCCTCCAGCAAGAGGAAAATTTCTGATTCTTGCACTAACTCTTAGGTCACCAATGGTTCCTTGACCTGTTCCTCCTGAAGCTAAATTCTAGTAAAACCATTTTCATCTTTTCCAACCTGGACCATCTGGCCTCTTCTGTAACTACTTCATAGGGTTTATTTATAGTCTTACATCCCAATAATGGCCACATAAGAATAGGAGGTTGAAAGATCAAAGGTACCCAGTTATTAGTTTTCTCTCTTCCCAGTTGTATATATTTAGGGGCTCTTTGCATAACTGCATGGAAATTTGGTAGTGAATGAGGTTCTCCCTACTTCAATTCTTCTGGCAAGTTATTCCAGCATTGAGTTAAGCCATCAATTGTAGCTGCACTTTCAGTTTGAACTAAATGCTCATATGCTTGGTATATTTCTTTCGTCATCGACAACACTAGATTCCTAACAACTTGCCTTACCAATAACTTTTGCCATTCATAATGATGAACTCTTGGCTCTTTTGCTTCCTTCCTCAATAGAAATGGGCAATCAAATTTGAAATCCTTGTGTGCTCTGGCTTGTGCCCCCATGCTGATCTCATTTTGAATCCACGATATTAAAGCTTTTATATGGATATCACCAATATATAACAAAGGATTCCACTCACTATCTGAAGCTACAACATAGTTATGCAAATAAAGTTCACACAAAAAAATTTTCACAACTGCTAGGGAAGTCTAGTAAGCATCATAAAATTCCTCAAAGGTTTCTAAAGAGGGGTTAAGGTCCCTAACAATGCGGTTCAATTTGAAATTTAAATACTGCTCCCTTAAATGCAGAGCATAACCCCTTGGTGGTGTCCTAAATTGGATCAATTCGGGAACCATACTAGTGATTGTATCAACTTTAGCCTCTAATTCTTCAATTTTGTTATCCCTCTTTCCAATTTCTCTTTGTTGTTTGTCAATAACCCCCTGCAATCTAGCCCTCTCTATTTCCCATTGTCTATAAAATGTTAACGTAATAGATAAATTGCTTAGGGATGATGGAGGTCTAATAGCTGTTATCTTAGGCCGTGGAATCTCTTCAATAGGTTCCTCAAGTTACTCTACCACATATGCCAAATTTGAGAGTCTATCAACATCATCTTCCTTCTGAGTTTCAACATTTGTAGGGCTCCCTTCTTCTGATGTTTCCACTAAAATAACCTCTGCCGGATTACCTGTTGGATGGGCCTTCTGGGTTTTACTCTGAGTCCTTCTCACATAAACCTTTGGAGTGGCTACAGGAATGGTTTCTACCTGTGGCTTTGTTTTAGGAGTATTTATTTTAGACCTACGCCTCTTGGTTGTAGGAGAAACTTGAGTTACCTACGGCTGAACCATAAGTTCTTCATCTGCATCAAGTATTTCCAATTCCTTCCCTTTTCTTTTAGAAGATGGTGATTCTCTTTGAAAGGAAGTGGAGGGTTGCTCCACATTTGTCTCAACCATCTCTTCCTCCGTAATAGTCATAGCTCCTTCAGCGATGAGAAATTCATTCTCTGCAAAAACTATAGGAGAAGAGGGTTCTTCAATATTTTCTTTTTCAATTATTGGCCCATCTACAACAGGAGCATCTTCAACCCTAAACTACAATATGTCTTCAAATACCCCCCATTCCATCTGTGAAACATCCCTAAGAGAATGTTCTATAAGAAATTTAATCAAACCATGATGACTAACAGAACAATTTCCATTCTTTTGTGCTTCTTTGGCACTTATGGAAATGAGGTGGTATAAAAAATTAGGAACATTCACTCTCCGGCCATGTTGTAAATGACTAAGCAATTTGAAATGAGGTTAATCTAAATTTGAATACCTCCCTTTGCAAGTAATGTATTTCATTACATATAAAGGCACTTGGGGCCACTTTGCTGCTAGGGAAACCCTCCTAGTTCCTTACTTGTCCACTATTAGAGGTCCATCTGTGGGAAGTGTAAACTCTGCTCTAGTGCTTCTGGTCTCTTTTGATCCTGGAAACAATTCTCCTTCCTGCAGCAACCCTATAACTTCAGCTATCCGCTGCTATGTAGTAATGACCCTTAAGCCTTTAATAGTAGCCTCTCCTTCATTGAATGAATACATAAACTTTGCGGCAATTTCTTCATAATAATCCCTTATTTTTCAGAAAGTAAACAATCCAACCATGCTACCTGAAATAATGCTCACAAAGATCATCCTATAGCAATGCATCATGGACTTTTGGTTAATGGTGGATTAGATCTCCACCCATTTCTTAATTTGTTAAATTAGCAAACTCTGCAACTGAGAAACAAAGAACCAAAATTTTCTACAAATTGCAAATTGAAAGTTCCTTCCCTATTTCCAAATTTGGCGGCAAAGTTTGGCGGCAGAGTTTATTACTTTCTTATGCCAAAGAATATCTTGTTAAAGAAATGATGGAAAGCAATTAAATTAAGGTACCGAAAAGGATGAGTAATTACTAATTTTGGAAACCGAACCATAAAACACTCCCCCCAACTTACTTTGGCACGTGTCCACATGGGCTGAAAGGATTTAGGGAAGTGTACATAGATTTAACAAAGGCAATAATCATAATGAAATAATAAATGCTTAATTAAAATTAAATTAAATATGTACATACCTACAGTCATGTGAAATGAAAGGTGAAATGAAATGAAATGACAGATAAGAAAATGAGATGGGATGACGTGGATGGAAAGTTTATTTATGGAGAATAATATTTCCATAAGACATGGAAATATTTTTGTGAAATGATGTGAGGAGAATTATGAAGTGGCAAGCATGTTCACTGCAGTGGTTGCAGGAACCTTACCTCCATTACTTTGCTCAATTCCTAAAGGAACTTGATCAATGGCTATAGGAACTTGATTAGTTGCTACAGGAACTTGTGTTTGATCCTTTTTAGCAAATTGTTGTAGGAACTCCTCTTTGTTGGCCGACTTATGATAAAGATGCAATCGGTGACCATTTACCAAAATCTTAAACCGAAGTGTTGGTATTTTGGTATGGTTTTGTCATTGATGTCAGCACCTACTGAAAACACGCACTTTGAAGATCCAACAACATTCACCGGCAAGCAACTATTGCATAGTTACTGGTATATGGTTCACCGACGGGATATAATGTTCACCAACACCTGGAATTTTATGGAAGACACTTGATAATGTCGAAGACATCATGTGGACACTTTGTTTTGATGAATTAATCATTGGCATATTCATATTTGCATATTTGCTTTTACCGGCAAATAGGTCCAGGTTATCTAGGGTTACACCGACAGGTTTATCTTTTCCAGATCAGCATGGCACACAATGGAGATGATTTATTATTGTTGTAAATGCATTAAGCTAACATGTTCAATCAGTTATTGCATCGGATATGATATTGTTTGTAAAAAGATTTTATTGTAATATCTTGTAGAGCCGACCTACTAAAATTGGTCTTAGGGTATGGTATATATGTAAGATCTTATTTGTAAGATCAAGTGTGGAATGCGAAAAATAATTGAGTGAAGGTATATGCGAGATCAAGAAGAGGTATACATGAAGACATCATTTGAAGGTGAAGTTAGGTTTTTTGTATAAGCATATTAGCATTACACCGGTACTGAATCCAACATATGAAGATGCTATTTTGTACAGTACATTCTTATTGGATTTAACCATCCAACTGTAGTCAGTGTGACTCCCATTTTGTGATTGAGCAGTGAGCTCTAGGCTATTGGCCTTTCTGCATGTGCAGACCCCATTATATACACTTACTATCTGCAGTAGTATCATCTGATTGTGGGTAAGATTTCCCACTATGGTTTTTCCCCTTACAGAGTTTCCACATACAAATATTGGTGTTATGTGTTGTGGATGACTTTATGTTTGTATTTCATGCATTAATCTTTACCGGTATAGCAATTTACTATTGACACTGTGCACCGGCACACTTAACTAGTTTACCGGTATTAAGCATCAAGTTGGTTAATTGGTTTTTGGTTTGAATTTATTAGACAATGGATTCAACACCCCTCTCAGTTGTCTTCGAGACCTAACAATTGGTATCAGAGCCTAGTCCTCTTTTGCAGAAGCTTAACAACTTGAGGAGATCCAATGTTTACTAATTATTTTAGGAAGGACAGTCCTAAACATGATGGAACCAACTATGGGATATGGAAGATCAGAATGGAGACACATCTGAATTGCATTGGTAAAGACATCTCGGAAGTTACAAAGAATTGTTATACTACTGCTACAGCTGGTCAGACTACTCCAACTACCTTAGCCAAAGATGAAGAAAATGATCGCAAAGCAAGAGAAGCACTTTTGAGCGCATTATCAGATCAACAAATCATGGGATTATCAGATAGGTCTACTGCTAAAGCTATTTGGGATCATTTGGAAACACTGAATGAAGGAGATTCCATAGTCAGATATGAACAACTGAAAATGGAAGAAGATGAAAGGATTTCTGCTTTTATAAAAAGAGTAAATGAAATTGTTTTGTGTATTAAATGTTGTGGAGGAACTTTGAGTGAGCATGAAATTGTTTCAAAAATATTAAGATGTTTTCCACTAGCATATAAAATGAAGGTTACTACCATATATGAGTTGAGAACAATGCCTAATACATCAGTAACTAGGGATACATTGATTGGAAAACTTTCAGCCTTTGGAATTGAGGAATTTGGTCTTGTTGCTACTATAAAAATTGATTTGGCCTTTAAAGGATCAACATCATCTGCTCCATCATTTGACAAATCAGACTGGAGAGCCTTTTATGTAAGAGAACTTGAAGAATCCAGAAAGCAGAATGAAGAGCTTGAAGAACTTGAAGCACTATTTGCAAGGAAATTGCCAAAAGGTCCAATTGGAAGTAAGTATGAAGGTAAAGCACCCTTTAAATGTTTTAACTACAATAAGATTGGTCATATAGCTTCAAGATGCCCTGATAGACATTCTAGACTAAGATAAGAAGCTAGAAGAACATACAAGCCTAATCCTGAATATTAGAGATACATATTTAAGAAGAACAAAGACAAATCTTGTTACATTGCTGATGAAGGTGTGACTGATGATTCTGATAAGGATCCATCAGACAATGGATGGGTTTTTATTGCTATAATAGAAGATCAACTGGCACCTACTACTCAACCAGTAGAAGAAGCCCTAGCAGCTAAAGTTGAAGCAAAGGATGAATGGATCATTGATTCAAGATTCTCACATCATATGACTGGAAACAAAGGTAAATTCTTAAATTTTCAAGAATACAATGGAGGTTTAGTAAGATTTGGAGATGACAAAGCCTGTTCAATCAAAGGTAAGGGTTCAATATCTCTTGATGGTAAGCATAACATTGACAATGTCTACTATGTTGAAGGATTAAAGCATAATCTTTTAAGTGTTGGTCAATTAGTTGAGAAGGGATTTCAGTTACAATTCAAAAATGGAAAATGTAAAATCATGAATAGAATTGGTTTGGAAATTGCAACCGGTAATTAGACTAGAGGCAATATCTTTCATTTGAATAACAGTGAAAAGGCATGCTTAATTGCACATATAGATGAAAGTTGGTTATGGCATAAGAGACTATGTCATGTAAACTTTGATTGCATGGTCAAAATCAGTACTTCTAAGGCAGTTAGAGATCTTCCTAAAATTGTGAAACCTTAGAATACAATTTGTAAGGAATGTCAATTTGGAAAACAAGTTAGAGCTAGTTTCAAAAGTATTCCAGAAAAATATAATAATGCTCTTGATTTAATTCACACTGATTTATGTGGTACAACTAGAACTAGAAGCCTACAAGGTGATAGATATTTCATGCTAATTATTGATGATTATTCTAGAATGTGTTGGGTTACTTATCTTAGAGAAAAATCAGAAGAACTTGGAAAGTTCAAACTATTCAACGCAATGGTTGAAAATGAAACCGGTAAGAAAATCAAATGTTTAAGATCAGATCAAGGAGAAGAACTCACATCTAAGGACTTTAATACATTTGGTGAAGTGAATGGAATCAAAAGATAGTTATTAGCACCTCAGACACCACAACAAAATGGAGTTGTTGAAAGGAAAAACATAACTATCTTGGATGCGGCAAGAAGTATGTTATCAGAAGCAAATCTACCACATGTGTATTGGAGAGAGGCAATTAGCACTGTTGTCTATACATTCAACAATGTTCACATCAAAGGTGAAACCGGTAAGACCCCTCATGAACTATGGTTTGGTAATACTCCTACTCTTAAGTATTTTAGAATTTTTGGAAGTAAATGTTATATTAGAAGAGATGAGTATATTGGCAAATTTGATCCTAGAAGTGATGAAGGAATATTTCTTGGTTATTCATCTAAGAGCAAGGCATATAGATGTTTTAATAAGAGATTGCAGAAAATTGTTTAGAGTACAAATGTAAAGATTGATGAACAATTTACAGGAACTTCAAGGTATATAGACTTTGAACCAGCAACAGAAATTATGACAAATGAACCTACACTGAATCCACTGGTACAGAATGAAGATCCAGTTACCCCGACATCATCAGAAGATTCCACAATAATTGAAGAACAACAACAAACTAAGACACCCCGGTATGTAAGATTGAATCATTCTGAAGATCAGATAATTGGAAACAAATTTAAAGGAGTTATGACAAGAGGAAGATTGGCAAATGAAGAGGTATGTCTTATTTCTCAAATTGAACCATCATCTATCAATGGGGCATGTGAAGATAAATTTTGGATTAAAGCCATGGAAGAAGAATTAGGACAAATTGAGAAAAATAATACTTGGACATTAGTTCCCCAGCCTAAAGATAAAAATGTAATTGGAACCAAATCGGTATTTAGAAACAAACTTAATGAATATGGTAAGGTTGTTAGAAATAAAGCAAGACTAGTGTGTAAGGGATATTCTCAGAAAGAAGGAGTTGATTACAATGAAACCTTTGCACCGGTAGCTAGAATTGAGGCAGTTAGATTATTCTTAGCTTTTGCAGCTCACAAGGACTACAAAGTTTATCAAATGGATATTAAATGTGCATTTTTGAATGGAGATATTGAAGAAGAAGTATATATTGAACAACCTGATGGATTTTCTTTGATAGATGACAATGATATGGTTTGCAGGTTAAGAAAAGCTTTGTATGGATTGAAACAAGCCCCTAGAGCTTGGTATGCAAGGTTGGATAAGTATCTTTTAAAGATTGGTTTTATTAAAGGAAATGCAAATAGCAATTTATATTACAAAATAACTAATGATGACATCTTGATTATTGAAGTATTTGTTGATGATATAATCTTTGGAGGAGAAGATGGATTATGTAAGGAATTTTCTATTAAAATGCAACAAGAATTTGAAATGTCTATGATTGGAGAAATAAAATTCTTTTTAGGAATGCAAATTTCACAGACTGATAAAGCTATATTTTTGAGTCAATCCAAGTACTTGAAAGAATTACTAAAGAAATTTGGGATGGAGAACTCTAAACCGGTAAGCACACATATGACTACAAATGACAAATTATCTCAAAAGGATGAATCTACACCTGTTAATCCAACTAGATACAAATCTATGATAGGAGGTTTACTGTATTTGACACAAACCAAGCCTGATATTATGAATGCAGTATGTATTGTTTCTAGATTTCAGAGTAATCCTAGGGAAAATCATGAATCGGCAGTAAAAAGGATTTTCCGGTACTTACAAGGCACAACAAATCTTAGATTATGGTATCCTAAAGATGAAAATTTTGACCTATGTGCATACACAGATGCAAATTGGGCAGGAGATGTGGATGATAGAAAGAGAACTACTAGAGGAGCATTCTTTCTTGGAAAGAGATTAGTTTCTTGGTTGAGTAAGAAATAGAGTTGTACATCTTTATCAACAATAGAATCAAAATATGTTGCAGCAGCAACTAACTGTACACAGGTACTATGGCTTAAGCAAATATTGAAAGACATAAAAGGTAAAATGCAAGGAACCTATTACTATAAATTGTGATAACACTGCAACAATTGATATATCTAAGAATCCGGTATTACATTCTAAAACAAAACATGTTTCTATCAAACTGAATTTTCTAAAGGAAAAAGTTGAAGAAAAGGAGATAAAACTGGTTTATGTGAATACTAAAGAATAGCTTGTAGATATTTTCACAAAACCTTTTCCTAAGGAGACTTTTGAATATCTCAGAGATTAGCTTGGATTCATACCACCACCGGCAGAGACTTAAACAGTTGATAATTGTCATCAACCGACAAAATTAAAAAGATAAATCTTTATTCTGGTATTTGATGAGGAAGCTACTTCTCAAGGGGAGTAGTTGGTATTTTGTATGAACTTGAATTTTGTAGCTTTGGCATTTGATGTCAGAGGGGGAGAGATATCTATGGAAAAACACATTATCTTTTTAAGGAGAGATTGGTATTGAAAATAAATCTTTGGATAAGCTCATGTTGCTCCCAGGGGGAGAGATTGTTGTTTGGGAGGTTGTTGGTTTTTGGTATTTGGCATTTCTGTTTTGGCACTTTGATGGTTTTTCCATCTTGTGTTGTCATCAATGCCAAAGGGGGAGATTGTTGGTATTTTGGTATGGTTTTGTTATTGATGTCAACACCTATTGAAAACAAGCACTTTGAAGATCCAACAACATTCACAGGCAAGCAAGTAACTATTGCACAGTTATTGGTATATGGTTCACCGACACCTAGAATGATATGGAAGACACTTGATAATGTTGAAGACATCGTGTAGATGGTTTGTTTTGAAGAATTAATCATTGGCATATTCATATTTGCATATTTGCTTTTACCGGCAAATAGGTCCAAGTTATCTAGGGTTACACCGACAGGTTTATCTTTTCCAAATCAGCATGGCACGCTATGGAGATGATTTATTATTGTTGTAAATGCATTAAGCCGACATGTTCAATTGGTTATTGCATCGGATATGATATTGTTTGTAAAAAGATTTTATTGTAATATCTTGTAGAGCTGACCTACTAAAATTGATCTTAGGGTATGGTATATATGTAAGATCTTATTTGTAAGATCAAGTGTGGAATGCAAAAAAGAATTGAGTGAAGGTATATGCGAGATCAAGCAGAGGTATACACGAAGACATCATTTGAAGGTGAAGTTAGGTTTTTTGTATAAGCATATCAGCATTACACCGGTACTGAATCCAACATATGAAGATGCTATTTTGTATAGTACATTCTTATTGGATTTAACCATCCAACTGTAGTCAGTGTGACTCCCATTTTGTGATTGAGCAGTGAGCTCTAGGCTATTGGCCTTTCTGCATGTGCAGACCCCATTATGTACACTTACTATCTGCAGTAGTATCATCTAATTGTGGGTAAGGTTTCCCACCGTGGTTTTTCCCCTTACAAGGTTTCCATGTACAAATATTGGTGTTATGTATTGTGGATGACTTTATGTTTGTATTTCATGCATTAATCTTTACCGGTATAGCAATTTACTGTTGACACTATGTACCGGCACACTTAACTGGTTTACCGGTATTAAGCATCAAGTTGGTTAATTGGTTTTTGGTTTGAATTTATTAGACAACTGATTCATCCCCCCTCTCAGTTGTCTCCGGGACCTAACATGAACCAAGTCAATTGTGGTCAAACAAATAGCTCCATTGTTGAAAACTTCCTCTATCTCATATGGACCTAACCATTTGGTTTGCAAGTTTCCTATAGTATCTTTATATCTAGAGTCATACAATATTTCCCAGTCATTGGCTTTGAACTTTTTCTCTTTGATATATTTATCATGCAACTTTTATCTTTGATTTTGTATCAGTTATGTCTATTGGACAACCATTTTTCTCCATTCATCCAAAGCATTCAATTATTGAATACATTCATTTTGTGCTTCATAAAGTGTCATATTTAATTGCAAAGTTGTCCTCAGAGTTTTATGCTCAAACTCAATAGGCATCATTGCTTCTTTTCCATACACCATCTCAAAAGGTGGAAAACCAATTGGTGTCTTCCAAGTTTTTCTGTATGCCCAAATTGCTTCTAAAAGCTTATGAGACCAGTCTTTTTTATGAACAACTACTATCTTGGTAAGTATAGCCTAAAGCTCCCTATTTGTAACCTCTACCTATCCATTAGCTTGTGGATGATATGGGGTAGATTTTTTGTGCCTTATATTGTATTCATTGACCAAGGCTTCAATCAACGTTGATGTAAATTGTGAGCCTTGGTCTGATACAATGTCCCTTGGTACTCCATATCTTGTAAATGTCTCCTCATAAAGAAACTCAACCACCTTATTATCTCTTGCATGTGTCATGGCGTGAGCCTCCACACATTTTGTTACATAATCTATACATACTAAAATGTAGGATTTACCATTAGAAGGTGGATCAATTGGGCCAACAAAATCTAATCCCCATTTATCAAATGGTGCAACCAATATTTGTGGATACAATAGCATCTCATTAGATTTAGTAGGTCTCCCCATGCACTGGCATTTGTCATATTTTCTTGTATACTGTGTTGCATCCTTATATAATGTGGGACAATAGTATCCTGTATTCAGTATTTTGAGTGTTGTTCTTTTAGCAGCAAAATGTCCTCTACACGGCTCATCATGACATGTATGCAGGATATCATATGTTTCATCTTCTCTTACACATCTTCTGATGACTTGGTCAAGTCTAGTATAAAACAAACAATCAACAATCCATGAGAAGTTAAATCTTTTCTCTACTAACAACCTTCTTTCCTTAGGAAAGAAATGAGGTGACATTTTAGCAGCAGCTAAATAGTTGGCAATATCAACATACCAAGGAGTGTGGGCTTGTATAAGGAATAGATTTTCATCTAGAAAATCATCATCTATGGCTATAGAATCTTCCTATAACTTGAGTCTTGAAAGATAATCTGCAACCACATTGGACTTTTCTAGTTTATCAATAACTATGATATCAAATTCCTGCATCAACAATAACCAACGAGCTAATCTAGCAATAATTGAAGGCTTATTTATGAGATATCTGATTGCAGTATGATTAGTATGCACACATGTGGGATACCCTGTGATATAGTGCCTGAATTTTTTGAGTGCATATATAACTGCTAACATTTCCTTTTCAGTGACCGTGTAATTTAACTCAGGCCCCTGCAAGTTATTGCTAATAGAATATATTGCACTTTCCAAGTTATCAATCCTCTATCCTAAGACTGCTCTTATTGCATAATCAGATGCATATGTCTAAATTTGAAATGGTAAAGACCAATTCGGACCTTTAAGAACTAGTGCTTGGGTCAAAGCATGCTTAAGCTTCAAGAAAGCTTCATTGCATGAAGAAGTCCATTTAAATTCCATATCCTTGGTAAGTAGAGAATATAAGGGACTTGTAATTTTTCTGAAATCTTTGATAAACCTTCTATAGTATCCAACATGACCAGGGAAACTTCTTACATCTTTTTGCTTTACCGATGCATTGATATTCTGAATGACTTCAATCTTTGTTGGGTCAACCTGTATTCCTTTTATAGAGATATGATGACCAAGGAATATTCCTTCCTGCATCATTATGAAGCACTTCTCACTATTTAATGACAAACTATAGTCTTCACACCATTGCAAAACTTTATTTAGGTTCCCTAATGCTTCTTCAAATTCAGAACCATAAGTTGTAAAGTCATCCATATAAATTTTCATGATGTCTTGAGAAATATCTGAAAATATACTGATCATTGCTCTTTGAAAAGTGGCTGGAGCATTACACAATCCAAAAGGAAGAACAAAATATGCATATGTGCCCCAAGGATAAGTAAATGTTGTCTTTTCTTGGTCCTCCGAGGCTAACTAAATCTAATTGTAACCACTGAATCCATCAAGAAATGAAAAGTATCTCTTCCTAGCCAAAGAGTCTAATACCTGATCCACAAATGGCAATGGAAAATGATCTTTTCTTGTTGCTAAGTTCAAAGCTCTATAATCAACACATACCCTCCATTTTCCTCCTTTCTTAGGAACTATTACCAAAGGTGATACCCATTGGCTATCAGAGATAGGATAGATAAACCCAGCCTTTAACAACTTCTGCAATTTCTCTTTGTCTATTTCTTTTAATGAAGGATTGATTATTCTTTGTGGTTGTCTGAGTGGGCAACATTCTTCTTTTATATAGATACAGTGGGTAAAATTTTTTGGATCTATTCCATGCATGTCCTTGTAATCCCATGCAAAGGCATGTTTATGACATTTAAGCAAGTCCACGAGTGCTACTTTTGAGTATCTGCAAGATCACTATTAATATTCAAATATTTATTCAAATTAACTTCTATTTTTATAGTAAGATCAATATGGAATATATCAAAAAAATGAGAAGTACAGACTCCTGTGGGAACAGAGTATGCAATATATTAGTGGTTGTAGGAAAGTTTAAATTTGCAATATTTGGTACCAACTCCTACAATTGTTGTTCTTGTTTCAACTCATTTGTCAGAAATTTATAAAGAAATGAGTCTTCATCATGTAATTACATGAATAGACCTTAATTAATCATCATAAGGTGATTAATAGAGTCATCTCCTTCAAATTCTTCTCCCAAAGTAGGCCAAACGGCTTGTTGTTGATCAAACTGGGGCTATGTGGGAGAATACAAAGATAATGTTTTTGTAGAGTTCCCATTTGAAATAGTCATATCCCCTGATCTACATCCAATATATGCATCAATCGTGGCAAGCCAAGGTCTTCCCAAAATCACTGGATATCCTCCCAGTGTTGGCTTTGGAGACAAAATCATAAAGTCTGCAGGGTATTCCCAAGAATCCAAAATAACAACCACATCTTCAATCATACCATCAGGTCGCACTATAGAGTTGCCAGCAAGCTACAAGACTATGGGTGTAGGCCCAAGACTATTGATTTCAAGTTGTTGCATTACTTCTCTTGTCATCACATTAATGGCTGCCCCTAAATCAACTAAAACATTCCTTATCTAGCTGCCATTAATGACTATACTCACAACAGGACTACCAGGATTAGAATATTTAGGAATTGAAACCTTTCCTAGCATAATATCTACCAGTTGACCCATCACATGCACTATTTGTAGATCCTTCTTCTTCCTACCAGGTTTTTTTAGACATGCCTCCCTAAGTGCCTTACTATATATAAGAACATCTTTTATTGCTTGCATTAATAGAATTTTAATACAGACATGTTTCAGTTGATCTATGGTATCAAAACCTTGCTCATATTCTGTAAGAACTTTGTTTTCTTGCAATGGTGGTAATCTCTGCTTCTGAGGTATTGTGGTTTTTGGATTAGAGATTTCTTGTTCTTCTTGTAGCTTAGTGATAACTGGAGGAGATGGATTAGTTAGAGTTGTCCCGGATCAGAGGTGAATATCACTTATAGATAGAGAATAGGTTGGGTATTGATTAGGGTCAGCTGAATAAGCTTGTTGTTGTTGTTGTTGTTGTTGTTGTTGTTGTTGAGATTTAATATTAGGATTTGGCATTGGTTTAGGTGGGACAATAGTGGCTATAGGGGGAGGCATTATTGCAGGTGGTTGTGGCTCCTGAATAGGTTGTTGATATCTAGAAGATTGGGTAGTCCATGGCTGACTCCCCCTCCATTGAGGAGTAGGTTTCCAATTCCCTTGAAACTAGCTCCCTTGGCCTTGAAGTGGATACCAATTTCCCTATGGCTTCTGCTACTATGGAATTTGATTAGAAAAATGCTGCCCTTGGCCTTAAGAACCATACCAGTTTGGACAATTACCAGAATTTTGAGCATATGGTGATTGCCATTGATTATTTGGTACATAAGAATTTTCACTATAACCAGAAAAAGAAATTGGATCCGGAGGTATACCTTGTCTTTGGAAATTTGGCCTTCTTTGATCAACATAGAAAACTTGTTCATCCTCACCTTGTATTGGCTTTAAGTCAGGAACCTCAAGATTTGCAACCATTTTACATCCGCATTCCTTTTTCCGCTGTCTACAATGAGGGCAAAATTTTGCAAGAAATGCATCAGCTTCTTCATGCTTCTTCTTAGGTGAGAGTGTATCCAACTAAGTAGCCATATTGTTTATAATGTCCTCCTTAAAGTCTTTCAAAAAATGGCTAAGTTCCATTCTAGAAACTCCAGTACTAGATGCTGATGAAGGCACTCCTAGCTTGAAATGCCTGTTCTTTTTAGAAGTAGATCTAGAATACTTCTTACAAATTTTTCCTATTTCATTCCATGTAGACTGTGTAATATCACCTCCTCCCATAAGATACAAAGCATCAGTGCATTCATCACTGATTCCCCTCGAAAATATCAACTTGAGGGAATATTCATTCAGAGTACTATGCTTGGACTTTTTGACACTAAATAGAAACTGTAGTCACACAAATCTGTCCAGCTTAATTAAATAAATATTCGCTATTTATTTGATTAAAAATCCACTAGCCATCAGTTAATTAAATAAATATTTAATTAATTCATCCCCAAAAATTCTTCTATTAATTCAATAAATTATTCAATTTATTTTAATTAATTCATTAAATCAAATTCAAATCAATTAAATAAATAAAATCTATTTATTTAATAAAATCCCCTTTTCTTTTTTTAAATAAATTAAATAAAACATTTATTTAAATCATTATCCCCACCCCACTTGCATTTTCCTACAAATGCAACTTGCACACATTTATTGAAATAAATGAATTTTTATTTTAATAACATCCTATTTTCCCTCACCCACCAAATCCACTTGCAAAATCTAATCCCCTTCTAGATTCTTCTAACCTCTTCCTAATTAGCCTAATCCATCCCCTAATTATTGTCACATTCCTAAGCAAAATGGAGTCACTTCTCAAAGACTCCAAAGTCTTTGAAAAGCATTTAATGCTTTGTGTGTGTTCAACAAATTAACCCCCAAAGTCTTCCAGGACCACTAATGGCTCTTACATGACCATTTATGGCTCTTACATAACCATTTATGGTTATTTCAAACTTATCTCCCCAAACATTTATTGTTTTGACCATATTCATCCATTTCACATTTGCACAAGAGTTTATCCATTGGATAAAAGCTTTATTCTTTGAATAAAGAGTTTATTCATTCAACCAACCTTGACTTTAGCTCCCAAGGTCATATCAAGCATTTAATGCTTATTCCCTCCCCTCTCAACCTATCTCACATTGACACTTGTCATCCTGGGATTGGGTTGAAAGCCCTCACATGGATTTGAAATCATTCAATCCTGACCCTTGTTGAGATTACTCAATCTCAACCATCCATTGCTCCATTTTTCCTATAAATAGAGCCCATTTCTTCATAATCCAGATCCTAAAAACTTGTATGCATTTAAGCTATAGGCATTTTAAGAGAGCATTTTAGCATAATTAACTCATATATTGTCATTTTGGATAAAATCAATCATTTTAGTATCAATAGCTTAATATTTGCTTCTTTATTTACATTTAGAGCAACATTTCAATCTCAATCCTCCATAAGCATCCATAGTGCAAAAAGCTGCTGAGAGCTACACTATTTTGGAACTTGGAGAGGAGAGGAACAAGGGAGAAGGAGCTAAGAGCATGCTAAGAGGCATTTGGAGATGCCTCATTATCTTTGTTTCATTAGTTAGAGATATTAGCATGATTTTAGTGTCTCTCTTGATATGCCTGTTTAGATTAGTTTTTGATTAAATAACACTAACGATTTTCTTGTGTGTCTTGTGTTGTTTGTCATTTGCTAACCTTGTCCACTTTGTAGGGCATCAGAAACCTTTCTAGATAATCTTCAAGACTCTCATCTTCTTTTTGTGTCATTATAAAAATATCATCCCCATGATGATCAGTGCCTCTACAATAATCTTTATACTTTGCAAGAAACAATCGTTTCATCTCATCCCATGTATTGATTGTCCTACTACCCAAGCTCATAAACCATCTTAAAGAGGATTCCTTCAAAGTGGCAAGAAATATTTTGAGTCTATGGGCATCTGTAGTATAATCAAAACTCCTACAGAGAACATCAAGCTCAAACATAACTGTGTCTGGATCCTCTGTCACTAATCCATAGAATTTAGGGTGGGAAGAAGCTGGAGTGTTCTTGAGATTAGCATTATCACGCTGATTAGATATGGGGAACTCAAATGTTGGGTCCAAAGGTGGTGGTGGATTATTTCCACCAAGAGGTGGGTTTCCTTGCATCGGACTTGTGGGGGGAGTTACTATATGAAATTATTCTTCTGGGGGTCCAAAGAGGAACTGAAGACAGCCTTTTGGAAATTCAAATTCAGGGTGGTTCAAACTCTTTGGGGTTTGATAAAGTTCAACATAAGTATTTATATATGGGGAATTAATTTTTGCATGATTAGGATGACTGGGCAGGAATCTACCTAGAACATCTCTTCTTTGCCTATGCATGTAGATTCATAAATTTTTTTTCGAACAATCAGGTATGCCAGAAAAACAATTAACTGAAAACTGAAAAGACAATAACCATAATAGGTTCTTAGTCTGACACCATCCTCGACAAGGACGCCAAAAATGTTCAACTCAACAATAAGAATAATAACTCTAGTTGAAGTCTCAACCCGAAGTTTGGACATTCACTTGGTAAAGTCACTATTTCTATAGCTAGTGTTCATTTGATTGTCAACCCAAGGACATAATACTTGAAATAGGTTTGCACTATATATGCACTAATTTCATGCAACAACTACTCTGCATTACTACAACAACTACCATTATACAGAAAAGATAAGCAAGAATTGAAACTATTGAAAGGTTACAAGAAAACTTGTGCATTAACATAAATTCATTCAAGCAATACTGGCAGTTCAATGCTGATAAACAGAAATTACTCTATTTTGGTTTGGCTGCAGGAACAGTTAGTGGATCTATTTTCAGTGGCTGCAGGAATAGTTAATGCAAGAACATCTAGTGCAACTAAAGAAGAAAACTAATCTTAACAAATGCATAGGAGCACTCACCAAGTGGGCTCTCTTGAGTTTCAGGCTTCCCAAAAACAACTCTAAGTGCTTAGAATAACATATTTTTATTCATCGTTCTTCGGAAGTCATTACATGATTCAACATAAAATGAAACTCAAAAACACTTGTAACTTTATTTTCAAAATCCTCTGCTCTGCTTTCTCTCTTTTTCTATCTAACCTTTGAGAAGAGATGAAGAGATTATTTTAAAAGAAAAAATCAAAAAATCTACTTTAAACAACACAAATCACACCAAAGAGAAGAGGCAGATAACTAATCAAGAAAGGAGATAGCTGGTGTTAAGCTACAAAAAATGTGGATCTAAACCGAACCATAGTCATAACATACTGTGGCGGTATTTACAACACCAATGTCCACTTGAGTAAGACATCAGTAGTATCACATGATTGCTTCTCCTATGTCGTTCCTTATGCTCTTCAACATTTCTGTTGTTCGATCTTTTAGTCATCTTCTTGAATATCTCTTCCTGCAACTGACATGATAGGCGAGCTTCCACTGCAAGATCATTTATTCCCTACACTTGAAAAGAAATAAGATACAAGAACATACATACATATTTTATTTAATCAGGATATCTATTAATTTCACACATGATATTTCCCTAAACAATCCGCATGGCAACATGAATGAATGACATGGCTACAGGAATAAACTGACAAAGACAAAACATGATTTAATAAGTTCAAGCTAACATCTGAAATACATATAGTAAAATTTTGATACATCATTACTATTATGTAAATCAAAATATGACAAAAGCTTAAGAGTTCTAAGGATAAAAATATGTCAATGTCTCAACTTATTAGTGAATAACAATTTACAATGTTTAGGGCACCAACCCAAGGAGTACCAACCCAAGGAGCACCAACCCCTGATTTTATGAGCACCTACTAAAAGGAGAACCTACTACTGCTCTAAGAGCCCACTCAGATATTTACAATGATTCTTCAAGTTTACAATGCAATGATAAAGCCTTGTTACAAATGAGTTTTGTAACACTTACAAATTTTTCATATCATGAGAATGACTTTGTTTGCCCACTGAAATTTTTTCTTCTATTTCTCTTCCTTCCTCTGTCTGGTTATCTTATTCTATCTACTACAACGTTACTCTCCATAATTCTCTGTTCTTGCTCTGTGCCGACTCTAACTACTTCTACAAATTTTTCTTTGTTTTCTCTTTGAATATACACACTCTATCTCTCTCTATCATGCAATACTCACTCTACACACCACCCTTCAACACAACAAGAACATATTCATAGACTGGTGGAGTTATCTTTATTTTCACCTCTATCTCTGTCTCACCTACCAAAGTCAAACCACATTTATAGTTACTACTAGATTAGATCGACTTTGTACACATTAGATTTTTCTTCTACTGCATACTTGAATATTTTATTCAAGTTGGTTTTCTTGGAACTCAAGAGATTTTATTCTTTGTCCTAAATAAAATCTCAGATTAGCTGCCTAAATTAAATGCATCCAATCTTTCTTCTGATCATTCTCTATACTAAGTTGCTATTTTTAGCAAGATTGAACCATCCAACAGATCTGATTTTGCCTCTGTTGATTTCCTCGAGCCCATTAACCATCTACAAATTAGTCACCATTAATGCATTCTCCATCCTCTCTGAAAATTTTGACAACTACCACGCTGAAATCCATTGTCACCGACTTCTGCGTATCAGATATCTTCTTTGACTAGCCATGGAGCTATATGTCTCCATATTATTCATCCAAATTATATGGTCAAGGTCGATCGACCACCATGTAGATCATTTTGCCTATCGACATGAAGACATCTTCTTATTCATCATCCATGTCACTTGGTCAATTATGGTCAACCGTCCATGTGGACCTCCAAGTCTATTGGCTTGTAGACATGGCCGTAAAGTTGATCACAATCTTCAATTCTGTCGGCAAAATACCCTTTTATCATTTCACCAGGTGCCCTTTGATTCGCTCCATACATGCCACAATATCGGGTCAAACTTAGTCAACACCCAGGTGGACTATCGGTTCCTCACATCCTTTGAACTTCATACTGTGCGTTGCATGTATGTTATACTCATGCGAGATAAGCTTCTGTCATTCTCAATAAGCCTTCAATTTCTTTTTTATCTCGTACCACATTAGCATAGTCTCTTAACTCACGTGGGATAAGCCTTTGTCCTTTGCCTTATTGATTTTCCTTATCCCGCGGGCTTCTTCACATCCCATCTTTATCATGCAAGATAAGTAGGCCCTTTAGTTCCTTTTGTTTTCTTATCCTGTGGGCCTACTGACTTCATCCTCGTCTCGTGTGGGATAAGAACCTTCAAGTAATCATCCTTTGATTTCTTATCCTGT